>NC_081360.1:31839932-32448393 GCF_030684315.1 Stegostoma tigrinum
CTTAAACATCTGTGGGTCCATTTCAGAGGTGCAGAGTATGTATCGGCTCGTGAATGGATGAGGATCTGCTTTGAATTATTAGAACTTTTGAAAGCACACAAAAAAGCCATCCGAAGGGCAACAGTAAACACTTTTGGCTACATTGCAAAAGCTATTGGGTAAGTCATGTTTGAGTTTTTTTAGAACAATGAAGCAAAGCACCAGTATCTGTGCTCAGCCTTTTAGTGTTCTCTGTGCAATACTGCAATTGCATCTCCTTCAGTTCAGTGAATATTACTGGATGTAACTGAGTAAAATGGGTGATACAAGACTACTGTTGCGTTCATTCAGCCAATCTCTGTCTTACTATAGAAGTCTTTAGCTTTATTTTTTTTCTTGTGTAACATCATTCTGTATTGTACAGTCTTGACCATAAGACATAGGAGCAGAAATTTGTCTGTTCAGCCCATCAAGACTGCCCTACCATTCAATCATGGCTGATGAGTTTCTCAGCCCATTCTCCCACTTTATCCCCATAACCCTTGATCCCCTTGACAATCAAGAACCTATCGTTCTCCGTCTTAAACGTACTCAATGAGCTGGCCCCCACAGCCTTCTGTGGCAGTGAATTCCATAGATTCACTACTCGCGGGCTGAAGAAGTTTCTCCTTATCTCCATTCTAAAATGTCTTTCCTTTGCACAAGGCTATGCTGTTGGGTCCTAGTCTCTGGTACCAATAGAAAATCTTCCCAACATCCACTCTGTCCAGGCCATTCAGTACTCTGTAAGTTTCAATTAGATCACCCCCCCCCCCGATCCTTCTAAACTCCATTGCGTATAGACCCACAGTCCTCAAACATTCCTCCTATGTTAATCTTTTCATAGCTAAAATTTGAATGAAAATGTTTGTTATAGAAATCAATGTGCAAAAATTGCTGAAGACACTTCTGATTTTGTTTGACCATTTATAAAAAAGCAGAGGGTAGCTAGGGAAAAGGGTATGTCCATTCAAGGACAAAGGATGGAATTTATGCATGGAGCTGGAGGAACGGAGTGAAGTGCGCAATGAGTACTTTGCAGTTGTATTCAAAGGAAAAGGACGTGGTGATCGGTCAGCTTCGGGAAGGCAATGTTGGAATTCTAGGGTGTGCCAATATAAAATAGGGGTGATGGTAAGTGTTTTGAAAAGAATCAAGGGAGGCAGGAGAATGGTGTTTTTGGTTAGCGAGAACGTTATGGCTGTAGTGGGGAAGATATTCCTGGGAGATTGTCCAGTGAAGTTATACAGGTGGAACTTAAAAGGTAGCAAAGGATGATCACCATGTTGGAATTGTATTATCGGCCCCCAAATAGTCAGTGGGAATTGCTAAGTAAATAGGTAAGGAGATCGCCAATATCTGTAACAAAAATCGGATTGTAATGAGGTTGTTGACTTGCTTACTGAGGTGGCCTGTTTTTGTTCAGACATTTTGTCACCATGCTTGATGACACCTTCAGTGTAGCCTCTGATGAAGCGACGTTATTCTAGTCCACTTGGAATTTATATTGTCTGGTCTGTTATGGTGAGTACTGTCATTTCTCGTACTCACCATAACAGACCGGACAATGTAAATTCTAAGTGGACTCAAATAACGTCGCTTCATCAGAAGCTACACTGATGTTATCTAGCAAGATGACAAAACATCTGAGCACTAACAAGCCAGCTTCGCGAGCAAGTCAACAACTTCATTCACAACCCAAGCTACAGATCTTTGCTAAAACTTAAATGTAGCGTTGTTATAGTTGGGGATTTTAGCTTTCAAAAAAATACACTTGGACTGTCACTGTGTTAAGGGCTTGGATGGGAAGGAATTTAAGTGTGTACAAGAAAACTCTTTTTTTTCTTATTCAGTATGTAGATATGCCTACGAGGGAAGGAGCAAACTTTTCCTTCTGTTAGGAAATGAGGCAAGGCAAGTGACTGGAATGTCATTGGGGGAGCATTTTGGGCCAATGATTGTAATTCTATTATTTTTAAAATAGCTACGGATAAGAATCAAAAAGTTAAAGATCTAAATTGGAGTAAGGCTGATTTTGACAGTATTAGACAGGATCTTTCTTTCAAAAGTTGATTGAGGGAGGCTTTTTGTTGTTTAAAGGGACAGTTGGGAAGTGGGAGGCCTTTATGAGATAATGAGAATACAGAGACAGTACATTCCTATTATCATGAAGGGCATGGCTCGCAGATGTAGCGAATGCTGGATGACTAGAGAAATTGAGGTTCTGGTCAAGAAATAGGAGGCATTTATCGGGTATAGACAGCTGGGATCAAATGAAGGGGTATATTTCAGACGGAATTCTGGAGGTTAAAAAGGATACATGAGATAGCTTTGGCAAATAAGGTTGAGGAGAATCCCAAGAGATTTTGAAATACATTAAGGGCAAAAGAGTAATTGGGGATAGAAGAGAGATCCACAAGGCCATCTGTGTGTAGAACCACAGGAGATGGATGAGATACTAAACGTGTATTTTGCATCAGTGTTTACTGTAGAGAGGGCCTGGAAGCTAAGAAGCATGGAAACTTGAAAAAATAAATAGTGATATCCTGAGAAGTGTCCATATTACAGAAGAGGTGGTGCTGGAGGTCTTAAAATGCATTAAGATAAATAAATCCCCAAGACCTGATCATGTGTCTCCCAGAGCCTTGATGGAAGTGAGAGAAGAGATTGCTGGGCCCTTGCTGAGTTATTTGTATCGCTGATAGTAGCAAGTGAGGTGCTGGAAGATTTGGAGGTTGAAGAATGTTGTGCTGCAATTTGAGAGACTGTGAAGAAAAACCAGGGAACTATAGACCACAGAGTCTTAGGTCAGTGGTCGATAATTTACTGGAGGGGATTCTGGGGAATGGAATTTACATGCATTTGGAAAGGCAGAAACTGATTATGGATAGTCAGCATGGCTTTGTGCCTGGGAAATCGTGTCTCACTAACTTGGTTGAGTTTTTTGAAGAGGTGACAAAGGTGTTTGAAGGCAGAGTGGTAGATCTTGTCTATGTGGACTTCAGTAAGGCAGTTGACAGAGTTGTGCATGGTAGACTGTTTAGTAAGGTGAGGTCACATAGGATCCGGGGGAACTAGCCAGTTGGATACAAAATTGGCTTGAAGTTTAGAGACAGGGTGGTAGTGGAGGGATGTTTTTCAGACTGGAGGCCTATGACCAGCAGTGTGCTGCAAGGATCAGTGCTGGTACACTGCGTTTTGTCATTTATGTAAGTAATTTGGATGGGCATGAAGGAGGCATGGTTAGTAAATTTGCAGATGATGCCAAAGTTGGTGGTATAGTGAATGGCGAAGAGTACAACAGGACCTTGATCATGGCAGATGGAGTTTAATTTAGATAAATGAGAGTTGTTGCATTTTGGTAAGGCACACCAGGGATGGATTTATTTAATAAGTAATATGACCCTGAGGAGTGTTGCCAAACAAAGAGACTCAGGGTGCAGGTGCATAATTCCTTGAAAGTAGAGTTGTAGATAAACAGATTGGTTTACTTGCCTTTATTGGTCAATACATTAAGTAGAGGAATTGGGATGTCTTATTTGGGCTGTATAGGACATCGGTGATGGCACTTCTGGAATACTGCTTACAGTTCTGGTTGTCCTTCTGTATGAAGAATTATGTTGAACTTGAGAGGATGCAGAAAAGATTTACAAAGATGTTGCTGGGACAGAAAGGTTTGAGCTATCGGGAGAGGCTGAATAGGCTGGGACTTTCCCTGGAGCATCAGAGGCTGAGATGACCTGATAGAGGTTGATAAAATCATTGGTGACATGGATAGGTTGGATAACCAAGGTCTTTTTCCCAGAGTGGAGAAGTCCATGATTGGACGGCAGAAGTTTAAGGAGAGAATGAAAAGATAGAAAAGGAACCCAAAGGGCAACTTTTTCGTGCAGAGGGCAGTGCGTGTTTGAACAAGCTGCCAGAGGAAGTGATGGAGGAGAGTACTATTACAACATTTAAAAGGCATCTGGATGGGTATATGAATAGGAAGGGTTAAGAGGAATATGGGCCAAGTGCTGGGAAATGGGACTAGTCTGATCTGGGATGTTTGGGCTGTGTGGATGAGTTTGACAGAAGGCTCTGTTTCTGTGCTGTATCACTGTAAGTCGTTAGGATTTGTTGCAGAATGCTGAGTAAAGTATGTGAGGAAATGACAAGGGCCTTGTATGAAACATTTTGGGACTCTGTGTGTGTGTGTGGGTTTGTATGGGGAAGATAATGTCTTTCAAATTGAATTTTTTGAGGAAACAACAAAGGTAATTGAGGGGAGTGGAGGGGAATAGATTTTGTCTATGTAGACTTCACCAAGGACTTTGACAAGGTCCGTCATAGCAGGCTGATACAAAAGGGTAAGTTAGTTGGGATCAGTACTGAGCTGGTAAGAGGGATACAGAACTGGTTTAATCATAGAAGACAGAGTAAAGATGGAAGGATGTTTTTCTGTGACCGGTGGTATTCCGTAGGGATCAGGACTGGGACCCTTGTTTGTAATGAATAAGCGATTTAGCCTGCTTACAAAGTTTTCAGACAGTACAAAGATTGAGGAAAGTGCAGACAGTGAGAACAATTGCCAGAGGATGGAACAGGACCTAGATAGGTTGGAGACTTGGGCAGAGAAATGGCTATCTGGAAGTTTAATCCTGACAATTGGGAGGTGATGCAATTTAGAAGATCTAATGCAGGAGGGAAGTTTACAGTAAATGGCAGAACCCTTAGTAACATCAATGTACTGAGGGATCAAGGCTTACAAGTTTGTAGATGCCTGAAAGTGATGACACGTGAATAAGACATTCAAGAAAGCATATGGCATGCTTATCTTTGTTAGTCAAGTCATAGAATATAAACATTGGCAGGTAATGCAGCTGCATAGATCTTCAGTTCAGCCACATTTGGAATATTGAGTACAATTCTGCCTGCCACATTACCAGAGGGACGTGGAGGCTTTGGAATGGTTTCGGAAATGCTTTACCAGGATGTTACCTGGTTTGGAGGGTGGAAGCCCTGGGGAAAGATTGGACCAACATGGTTTGTTTTCACTTGAGCATCGAAGAATGAGGGAGTGATCTGATAAAAGGTTGCAAAATTGAGGCATGCATTGCTGGAGTCGTTTTCCCAAGGTAGGAATGTGGATGCAAAAATTTAGTTGCTGGAAAAGGTCACCAGGTGTGGCAGCATCTGTGGAGGAGAAAACAGTTAACGTTTTGGGTCCGGGGACCCTTCCTCAGAACTGAACAGGATATGGATGACTGGGTTTAAGATAAAAGGTGGAAAGTTTAAAGGAGATGTGAGAAGGTGGTAAGTGCCTGGAATGTGCTACCACTGGAGATGGATACAGTAGCCACGTTTAAGAGGCATCCTGACAGATATGAATAGGCAGGAATAAAGGGGTGCACACCACGTAGAGACAAAAGGCTTTTAGTTTAGAAAGACATCATATGTCGGCAGTTTTGATGGCCTGAAAGGCCTGTTCCTGCGCTGAAAATCTTTTGTTTATAAATGACATGGTTCAAGTGGGATTGCTCACCTGGCTGTTTAATTTTCTTACAGTCCACATGATGTATTGGCGACACTGTTAAATAATCTGAAGGTTCAAGAGCGTCAGAACAGAGTCTGTACCACGGTAGCTATTGCTATTGTGGCAGAAACGTGTTCACCATTCACTGTGTTACCTGCTTTGATGAATGAATACAGAGTTCCTGAACTGAATGTCCAAAATGGAGTGCTTAAATCTCTTTCGTTTTTATTTGAGTACATTGGAGAAATGGGAAAGGATTACATTTATGCGGTTACCCCATTGCTGGAAGATGCTTTAATGGACAGGTGAGTTTAGTTTTATTGTTGGCAATTACAGATATTGAAGTTCTCAATGACCACAGTACATGCATGTAGAACAAACTGTCTGGTTGCACATGCAAGGCATAGTTTTGGTTTGCTTTCCATTGAGTAATATGGATCGCAAATTCATTTGAAATCCAGAATGTCTAAAAAGTTTTGTTATTAAAATTAGCTATTACAAATTATTCTTGTAAAAAATATAGTACATGGTCAATGTAATGCTGATATTGGGGTTCAAGAAGTAAAACAGTTAAAGCTAGACCACATTACAAATGAACTGCTAAAGCTGGGAACCCCACATGTTACCCACGCCTCTGGAAACTTTGCTGCTGGAAAGGTTGAGCACTTTGATGGTGTGAAGTGAAGCAAGGTAGGAGAACACATTTTGAGAATGGGTGATGGAGGGAGGCTGAACACTATCGGGGGTGAGGACAAACTTGTCAGGAGTGAGAGCAGGATTGGTGGAAGGAAGATGCTGAACACTTGGAATTCAGAGGCACCGTGCAAATGGTGAGAGGTAGGTTGAACACGACCAGGGAATTTCAGGAAAAGAGGCTGAACACTGTCACTGAAAAGGGAGTGTTGATGAGAGCGGTGGCCTCCCTATTCCTTACTAAACTAAAATTAATGGGAACAGATGCTGTCTGGGAAGTTCACTATAGAAATGTGGCGATTGTTTAAGGAATGCATACTGTGTGTGCTCAATGTGTTTGTCCCTAGCATGAAGAGAAGATGTCGTCAAGTGAGGGAGCCTTGGTTCTCGAGAGGTCGAACGACTAGTTAAGACTAAGAAAGATGCTTATATAAGCTTAGGAAACAAGGATCGGAAAAGGCTGGAGAGGGATACAAGTTAGCCAGGAAAGAGCTGAAGAAAGGACTTAGGAGAGCTCTAAGGGGGCAAGAGAAAATCTTGGCAGTTAGGATCAAGGAAAACCCCAAGGTTTTTTACACGTACGTGAGGAATAAGAGAATGACCAGAGAAAGGGTAGGACCGAACAAGAATTGTAAAGGGAATTAAGAGACAGGAGACATCCTTAATGAATACTTTTCTTCGATATTCACAACAGAGAGGGACCTAGTTCTAGGGGAGGACAGTTGAAACAGGCTGGTAGGCTAGAGGAGGTCAGGATTAGTAAGGAAGATGTACTAGGAATATTGAGGAACTTGAAGATAGGTGAGTCCCCCAGGCCTGTTGGGATTTATCCAAGGATTTTATGGGAAGTGAGGGAAGAGATTAAAGGGCCTTTGGTGATGTTCTTTTCGTCCTCACTGTGTATAGTGCTGGAAGATTGGAGAGAGGCAAACGTCATTCCTTTTGTTCAAAAAAGAGAATAGGATAAGCCCAGAAATTACAGCCCAGTTATTCTTACGTCAGTCGTGGGCAAATTATTGGAAAGGGGGCTCTGCGAGAGAAGATTTACGATCACTTGGATAGGCACAGCTTGATTCATGATAGTCAGCATGACTTTGTGAGGGGTAGATCATGCCTCACAAACCTTATTGAATTCTTTGAAGAGGTGACTAAACGTGTGGATGCAGGAAGAGAAGTGGATGTGGTCTACATGGATTTATGTAAGGCCTTTGATACGGTTCCCCATGGTAGGCTCATGCAGAAAATCAGGGAGCAGGTTGAATTCAGAATTGGCTGCCCCTTAAAGGGTGGTAGTTGACGGAAAATATTCAACGTGGTGCTCAGTTACGAGTGGTGTACCACAAGATTAGTTCTGGGTCCTCTTCTATTTGTGATTTTTGTAAATGATTTGGATGAAGGAGTGGAAGGGTGGATTACTAAGTTCGCGGACGATACAAAGGTGGGTTGAGTTGTGAATGGTGCGGAGGGCTGTTCTAGGTTACAAAGGGACCCTGATAGGATGCAGAGTTGGGTTGAGAAGTGGCAGATGAAGTTCAACCCTGAAAAATGTGAGGTGATTAGTTTTGGAAGGACAAACTTGAAAGCAGAATACAGGGTTAACGGAAAGATTCTTGGCAGTGCGGAGGAGCAGGGGGATCTTGGGGTTCATGTCCGCAGTTCCCTGAAGGCTGCCACCCAGGTGGATAGACATGTTAAGAAGATGTATGGTGTGTTAGTTTTCATTAATAGAGGGATCGAGTTCAAGAGCCGTGAAGTTATGCTCCAGCTATACAAAACCCTGGGTTCGGCCACGTCTGGATATTGAACAAAGAACAAAGAAAATTACAGCACTGGAACAGGCCCTTCAGCCCTCCAAGCCTGCACCAATCCAGATCCTCTATCTAAACGAGTCGCCCATTTTCAAAGGATCTGTATCCCTCTGCTCCCTGCATATTCA
Organism: Stegostoma tigrinum; assembly: GCF_030684315.1. NCBI lineage: Eukaryota > Metazoa > Chordata > Chondrichthyes > Orectolobiformes > Stegostomatidae > Stegostoma > Stegostoma tigrinum. Next base: position 31,848,095 of record NC_081360.1, read on the forward strand.
TGTATCTTAAATGCTACTGTGCCCACCTCTACCCCTTCCGCTGGCAACACGTTCCAGGCACCCACCACCCTCCTGCGTAAAGAACTTTCCGTACATATCTCCCTTAAACATGTCCCCTCTTGCCTTGAAATCGTGACCCGTAGTAATTGAGTCCCCAACTCTGGGGGGTGGGGGGAGCTTCTTGCTATCCACCCTGTCTATACCTCTCATGATTTTTGTAGACCTCAATCGGATCTCCCCTCACCCTCCGTCTTTCTAATGTCAATAATCCTAATCTACTCAAACTCTCTTCGCAGCTCATGCCCTCCGTACCAGGCAACATCCAGGTGAACCTTGTCTACGCCCTCTCCAAAGCATCCGCATCCTTTTGGTAATGTGGCGACCAGAATTGTATGCAGTATTCCAAATGTGGTCGAACAAAAGTCCTATACATGTGTAACATGACTGCCAAATCTCGTATTCAGTACCCTGTCCGATGAATGAAAGCATTCCGTATGCCGCCTTGACCACTCTATGCACCTACATTGCCACCTTCAGGGAACAATGGACCTGAACACCCATATTGTGCCCAGTTCTGGTCATCTCATTACAGGAAAGATGTGGAAACATTGGAAAAGGTGCCAAGGAGATTTACCAGGATGTTGCCTGGAATGGAGGGAAGGTCTTACACAGAAAGGTTGAGACAACTGGGGCCTTTCTCTTTAGAACAACAAAGGATGTGAGGTGACTTGACAGAGGCATACAAAATGATCAGAAGTATAGATAGAGTGGACAGCCACAGACTTTTTCCTAAGGTGGAGGTAGCTCTTACGAGGTGGCATAGTTTTAAAGTGAGTGGAGGTAGATATAGGGGAGACATCAGAGGTAGGTTCTTTAGTCATAGAGTTGTAGGGGCATTTAAGCAGCTATCAGATAGGCAGGTGGATGATAATATAAGATAGGGGTGGAGGTTAGATAGAACTTTAGGGTAAAAGTTCAGCGCAACATCATGGGCCGAAGGGCCTGTACTGTGCTCTACTGTTATTGTTCTATTTTCCCTGTATGCCATTTGCTCCCTCAGATGGTTGAAGGGCTCTTGTGTAAGATGGTAAAAGCAAAAGGAATCACCATCTCGATCTGACATTTCCTCTGCAGCCCAGATTAGAAGATCTCTGTTTTGATTTGGGGACAAGGAAACCAAACCCCACCCCATGTTAGGGATGTATCCATGCCGTATTAATGAGCATGATATCAGACTCCTGCAGTAACTAGCATTCTGGGATATTTTGAAGGAATTTTCCTCCTTACTATCTTTCTCCTGAGGTGAATTATAATCCCAAAGAGAGTAGCAGGCTTGTGATATTTTAGGCAAATGTCCCTTCTCAGCCATGATGGATAGAGTGTATTGGGCTAATCAGTGATGGTTACAGTAGAGTTTGGATCATTATACTGTACTGTCATCTTAAAAGTTAAAAATATATGCAAGTATACTGAGCCTAGGTACAGTGCTGCACCAAGGATTGTTTACTAATTCTCCCCATTGCAGTTTCCCACAGGGTTCTGATCTGAATTACAACAGTAGCTCCTAAAGGAGAGGCAATATAGGGAGGATTACTGTTGTATCTTCATTCACAAGTGTGAAAATTAGCTCAACTGCTCATTTCTTTAAAGCTGAGAGGGGTAATAAAATGGTAGAGGAATGGGGCTTCCAGTGTTCTGTAATTTTCTTTCTGCTGCCTGGACCTCAAATCCTTTGTGTGACTTTTAGAACCAAAAGTCAATGCGTTGGCACACTGGTCAGTATGCTTTCAACCCTCAAGTGGCTTGGACTGAATGCTGGGAGTGGCCCCAGTAAATTAAGGCATTGCTGGAAAGTTTCTGCGGGGAAAAAGTTGCCTTTCTGTGCTGAGATAACCAGTTCTACATCAGGCACTGTTAAGGAACCAGAATTGAAAACTGCTTAAAGAACATTCATGTTTCTTGCTTTGACTTAGGATGGGGAATAAATGTTAGTCTTGCCAGCAGTGTTCACATTCTAAGAGTTCCTTTCTAAAAGTAGGTAACATCTCCATTGGCAATGTAATCTCAATTTTACATTCTCCAGCATGACTCATTTGTTTTTTGTCAGTGCTACAATGCTATGTTGATTGTGTTTCAGACTGCCAACATGTTCCACTTCTGTTCTTAATCCATATGTTGCTGCTTAGTGACGTCAACCAACAAGGGGAAAATTTTTAAAAAGGCACTTCTACCTCTACACGTTTTATCTCGACCACCTTTGATATGACAGTTACTGTACTTGTCAAACTGACTTCTGACATAACATTGTGGATGAACTACTGCTGCTTGACTTCAGGCAAATTGTTGACGTACTTTTTGGCCTTTGCCAGAAATTCCTTGCCTTAGTTATCAATTCATCCTTTTTCAAACTTGTGTTGGATTTGTAAAATTAAATCAGTGCCCTGCACAACCCTGAGCCCCATCTGGAGTCCATTTTAAAAAACTGTTGTTATACCTCTTCAACATCGCAAATCTCAGCTCTGCTGTAGCTGAACCTTGGCAGGCTCAAAAAGTTCTAACTTGCTAAAGTCCAGCTCATGCAGAGTTTCACTACCTATGCTCTAGTGTGTTCATAGATTAGCCAGATTTATTGACTTCCATTGGTTTCTGCCCCTCAACAGACCTCCCTGCCCAAATCTCTAATACTAAATTAGCATTACTGCCTTCAGATAATGAAGACCATTTACAGGAGATCTTTTTAATTAATGTGATTGTCTAATTGAATAATTTTAATTCTCTTTCCTTCCAGTCGCCATGAAGTTTGTGGGAAGCGGAGATTTCTTACAAACATAAATTAACGTTTCAGTGGAAGGTGTTTGTGCAGTATGTCAGATTATGAAGCATGACCTTTAAATGGTTTTGTTATAACATACGTAACGAGGAAACATAAAGCACATGCGTTCCTTGCAATTATGAATTAATATTTGTTTTTCCTGTTGTAGAGACCTGGTTCATAGACAGACAGCAAGTGCAGTTGTGCAACATATGTCTCTGGGAGTATATGGATTTGGCTGTGAAGATGCACTGAATCACCTGTTAAATTATGTATGGCCCAATGTTTTTGAGACATCACCACATGTTATCCAGGCAGTCATGGGAGCATTGGAGGGTTTAAGGGTTGCATTAGGTCCTTGTAGAATGTTACAGTACTGTTTACAGGTAAGTTCAACAAAGCTTTTAATTTTATTCTTGAACTTTTAATTTTCTGCATAAAAACACTGGTAGGCTACTACTTTCTCATTATCTTGATGTGGTAACCTGCATCTTCTCTCATTGAAAGACTGTATGGTTGTCCCTAGAGTGATTAAGAAAAGGTGCACTTTAGTGGCCAAGGCGACAGAATTTTTCCTCGCTTTCTGGAAAAGTACCTAGCTTCCTAGTAGTCGCAATGCTAAGGTTAACAATTGATCCTGGATACAATGCTCCCAATGGATTTCTGTAAACCAGCTTTTACTGAGTAGTGATTGTGAGTGACCATCTCTGTGTGCTTTTCCCAGTTTCCAGAAAGTTTCTTCAAACCACTACCAGAAGTAAAATAAAGATGATTCTTCTTCACACCACTTATGTCAAAATAAATCTCACGGAAGCTATAGAAGGTTGTAGGATATGTTTCTTCAACTGGTGACAGTCTTCAGCATCCACTTGTTATGGCTTATAAAGCTAAGCAGTGTTTTGCTGACCACGCAGAAATATTGCTGTTTATGATATTGATTTGTGGGGAAGCCTCCAACCTGATCTCAGACATGGCTTTCTCTTTGCTGGCATACATGTAGAAATGCTACATGTAAGTAAACAAACAGCTTACTAGTCACCTGGTGCCAACAACACCTTTCTGGGATTTTGGGAGACTCTTGGTAAACCAAGATACTTTTGCCATTCGTTCCAAGCTTAAATTCTGTTGTTTAAACGAGAAGGAAGGTACAATCTAAACCTTCCTTCAACCTCTAACAATCAAGCCACCCAAACTTAATGTCAGGTAGACTTAGGACAGTTATGTGACCTCCTTCAGTTATGCAAAATTTAAAGCTTTAATCTCAAAATATTATAATCTTAGACTCATAGTTATGTTGACTGTAATAAAAGTTTGTATTTAATATGCTTTCACAGGACTGATGTCCCTTTTAGTCCAATAGTATAGTTATAAAATTGTACGTTTCCCTCTGTTGATAGGGCTTGTTCCATCCAGCTAGGAAAGTACGTGATGTATACTGGAAAATCTACAACTCCATCTACATTGGTTCGCAGGATGCCCTAATTGCACATTATCCAAGGATCTTCAATGATGAAAAGAATACACATGTCCGCTATGAACTTGATTACATCTTATAAAATGGACTAAATAATGTGTGCATTGTCTTTGTTGTCTGCTATTTTCCTGCATTGATATTGCCCAATCTTATGCTGTGCTTCGGATGTGATGTGATGAGCGTTTGAAATACAAGCATTATTCTCTTGTTGGAGCAGATTGTAAAGTAGTAAGTGAATAGGGCGAGTAGCACAACTTTATTTTAAATAGGACTTGTAGACCATAAATTCTGTATCATTACTTGTTCTTGATGTTAAATAACTAAATCTTATAGTGACCAACAGGATGATGAATACTCAATTTACAATTCATTTAAATTTGTCTTTATTGAGATTTAGGTTTCATTCCTTGTGTTAAAGGGTTGTTTCTAACAAAAAAATAAACGAAAAGTCTAATTCCAGTTTATATTTCTGAAGTTATTTTGTTTTTTTTAGTAAGTTTTAAATTGACAGGTTTTCAAATAAGGATCATGTTGTCTTCATTTAATTTTTGTACGCTGGTTTAATTTCCCTACTTCCTTTGCATGACCAAGTGCATCTTTTCTACTTTTACTATAACAGTGGTTCACTTCGCACAACTTTTTCTACATTTTGTGATAACGATCTTCAGAACTAACTTGTGACAAGATATGTAAAACAATTAGTTGTGCAAGAACTGCCCTAATCAAAGAAAACTGAGATTCCTACCCCTCAACAAATCATCTGCAATCAAATTGACAGGCTGAAAATCCCAAGTGAACTAAGTGATCTTTTGAAATCTGTGTCCTTGCAAGCTTTAAAATAGCTGTTTATTCCACTGGAATATTTTGTCCCCTATTTATGTGCTAGGTCTTTGGTGAAAACTCCTATTGAACATTAAGGAGACTTGAACTATGGTTCCTGGCCCATGGAGCTCAGAAGTAAGGTAAAATATGCATGGTTACCAATAGTTGAAAAGCTCCTAGAAAGCTAAAACATGTTTGTTATTATTTTGGACCAGGTATTATTTTCCATGGATTTCTCAGCTTCTTAACAGTGACATTTGCATTGGCTAATTCTGCCAGGTTTATGGAGATAAATTCATGAAGTTTTATTCCACTATCATTAAGTCTTTCCGGCTAGTGTAAATACTTTATGTTCTCTATTGTGCAATATTTATGAATCTTTTGGTTACTTATAGTTGCATAAAACTGATACAATACGAACTTCAGGATTAATGTTATGATCCCACTCTGGCATGTTAAAATTTGACAACTTGTGAATCCAGCCAACATGATGAACTCGTTGCTCGTTAATTATGTGGTCAGGTTCACTTATGATCTTATTCCACAACTAGCAGGCTTGTACCTTTTTCTTTTATTTGAACAATTTAGTGTAGGTAAACTTGGTGTTTTAATAAATATATCTCTGTATTGATGACTCCTGTTTTTTTTAAATTGGAATAAATATTGTAGAGATTTTCTGTTGAGCATGTGGGAATAAATTTTTTAAAAAGTTATCAGTACAGATTTTATGCATTTTTACCTTCTTGTCACAACCTCTGATTCTAGATGTACATAATTAATTTCTGCCTTTTCTTTGCACTCAGCACTAGGAGTAAGCATTCAGTCCTTCAAGCCTATGTGAAATTTCTGATCATTGAGTTGATTGTCACTAATTCAGATTTACATAAAAATAAAAAGCTACTTGAAAAGACAATGGCAGTCAGTACAGCCAAGCTAAATTATACTTTGAACCATTTAATAAGAATCCTGTTTGATTTATCTTCACTCATTGGTTGGAATATTAAGGCCAATTTTATCAATTTGGCACCACCACTCAAATGAAGTCTACCTTAGTAAAGATGATTGAGTACCAGGTGTAATTCCCTACACGCTATTGGAGGGAGGGACATTACTGTCACTTGTAATATTTGAAGGTGAATCATTCTTATGATTTTTTTAAAAATCTGTTTTCTACATTAAAACTTCAATTCAAAATAATCCAACTTTTGAGAGCCATTAGAATGTTGTTGAGAAAAACTGAGTAGGTTCATTTTTCAGATGTGTAGGATTAATTTTGTTGGAAACTTTCTTGGGTGCTCCAATTTGCATCAAAAATATCAGGGTTGTTACTTCTGCCCACTAACGGAATGTGCAGATACATTAACACAGTTCATGATTTGTTTTGTAGTGAAGAAAATATATGCAATTGCTGGTTGTGCATAATTAGGTGATGCACTAATATTGAAAAGTAGCATACTTCAATTTTCCACTTGTAACTCATTTGTTACTTTCAGTAAATATTGGTTGTGTTGAAACCATGTAGTAAAGTGTTTCTATTTACCGGCGTTCAGTTCTTGGAAAACCTCATAATCAGGAAACAGGTATAGAAGGAGTCAAGTGCATTGGTTCAAACCATCCAGATGTTGATATGTTCAGTAAAAGATAAACCGTAAAAATGTTTAATCTGAAGAGATAGTAGGAACTGCAGATGCTGGAGAATCTGAGATAACAACGTGTAGAGCTGGATGCACACAGCAGGCCAAGCAGCTTCATAGAAATTTCTGAAGAAGGGTCTAGGCCCGAAACATTAGCTTTCCTGCTCCTATGATACTGCTTGGCCTGTTGTGTTCATCCAGCTCTACACCTTGTTATCTCATGTTTAATATGAAGTTGTCCTCCAAGGCAAAGTATAAAGTCATAGCATAAGATAAAATTTGTCAAAATACTTCTGTTATAGGACTCCCCAGCTGAATCCTTTCTGACTTGGAGTTGAAGTTGGAGTGAGTGGGTGAAGTGGCTGATATAAATGATATGGCAGTAGGTAAAAGTGATGTTTTTACTGCTCCACCTTTTTTCACTTTTGAATTTGGCCAAGTTTTTAACAAGAAACAATAACTACCAACCACTATGCCAAAGACCCCTTTTTTGTTACATGCTTTTGTCATAGTCTGCCTGTATTTTCAATTCTTTAACTGATCTCGTGTGGTCTGCCATTGTCTGAGAACAAATTGAGCCACCTTAGGCTCTCCTCCGCCTTACATTCACTTTATTTTATTGGTTCCAGCAATTCTTCTGTCAAGAATTCCACATGATAAGATTTAAACAATTTTATCTAGTGGTGAATTTTTCAAATGCCTTTCCTCAACCTCTACCAGTTCAACAATCTGTCTGCTTCAGGATCAAATTTGGGGTCCCTGTAAAATCCTTCATATTTTATAACGGCAATAATTTATGCCTGATTCTCTGAGCTTGTCTCATGAACCCTTAATTGGTCTTGTTATGTTTACAGCGTGGCTGTAACTTGTGTGGGTTCAGTACACTTTTTTTGGAATTTGAGGTAAGCCTTGTTATAGGTGTAAAAACAAATTTTTGACATTTGTGACTTTCAGCAAGAAAAGAGTGAAACACCAGGTGCATTATCAAGGATGAAGGGAGATGCGGATGTAATAGTAATGTCTTTGGACTACAAATCTAAAGGCCCAAGCTAATGCTGTAGGATCAGGGTTGGAATTGGATGCTAGTAAAAATAATGGGGAACATGAAACAATCATCAATTGTTGTAAAAACCTATAGTCCACTCAGTCCTGTTTTAGGGGAGGAAATCTGCCATTCTTAGTTGGTCTGGCCTATGTGTGATTCTAAACCCACAGCAAGGATTCCTAACTGTCCTGTCAGTTGACCTAAGAAGCCAATCACTTATGCATTTTAAGACGTCCAGCACTACCACCTCTATAATATGGACACTTTAAGATATCACTAATTATTTCAAATTCTCCAGCTTCCATATCCTTCTCCACAGTAAATGCTGACATGAAATATTCAGAACCCAATCACGTGTATCCTAAACCTCTGAGGCAAGCTAGGAAGTGATTGCTGGTCTCCTTGTTGAGATATTTGTAGCCATGGGTGAGGTGCCACAAGACAGGAAGGTGGTTGATGTGCTTCCATTGTTTAAGAAAGGTGGCAAGGAAAAGCTGGGGACCTATTGACCAGTGAGCCTGACGTTAGTGATAATGGGAACTGCAGATGCTGGAGAATCCAAGATAATGAAATGTGAGGCTGGATGAACACAGCAGGCCCAGCAGCATCTCAGGAGCACAAAAGCTGACGTTTTGGGCCTCGACCCTTCATCAGAGAGGGGGATGGGGTGAGGGTTCTGGAATAAGTAGGGAGAGAGGGGGAGGGGGACCGAAGATGGAGAGAAAAGAAGATAGGTGGAGAGGAGATTATAGGTGGGGAGGTAGGGAGGGGATAGATCAGTCCAGGGAAGACGGACGGGTCAAGGAGGTGGGATGAGGTTAGTTGGTAGGAGATGGATGTGTGGCTTGTGGTGGGAGGAAGGGATGGGTGAGAGGAAGAACAGGTTAGGGAGGCAGAGACAGGTTGGACTGGTTTTGGGATGCAGTGGGTGGAGGGGAAGAGCTGGGCTGGTTGTGTGGTGCAGTGGGGGGAGGGGACGAACTGGGCTGGTTTTGGGATGCGGTGGTGGAAGGGGAGATTTTGAAGCTGGTGAAGTTCCTCCCACCCCAAGCCGCACCTCCATCTCCTACCTACTAACCTCATCCCACCTCCTTGACCTGTCCGACTTCCCTGGACTGACCTATCCCCTCCCTACCTCCCCACCTATACTCTCCTCTCCACCTATCTTCTTTTCTCTCCATCTTCGGTCCACCTCCCCCCCTTTCCCTATTTATTGCAGAACCCTCTCCCCATCCGCCTCTCTGATGAAGGGTCTATGCCCGAAACGTCAGCTTTTGTGCTCCTGAGATGCTGTGGGCCTGCTGTGTTCGTCCAGCCTCACATTTCATTAGCCTGACGTTAGTGGTGGGTAACTGATTGGAGGGGATTCTGAGGGACAGGATTTACGTGTATTTGGAAAGGCAAGGACTGACGAGGGATAGTCAACATAGCTTTGTGCATGGGAAATCGTGTCTCAATAATTTGGTTGAGCTGTTTGAAGAAGTGACAAAGAAGATTGATGAAGGCAGGATGATGGATATCATATGTATGGACATCAGCACAGCATTCAAAAGGTTCTGCATCGTAGACTGGTTAGTAAGGTAAAAAGCACATGGAATTGATGGAGAGCTAGCCACTTGGTTAGAAAATTGGTTTGAAGATATGAGACAGAAGGTGGTGGCGGAGGGTTGCTTTTCTGACTGGAGGCCTATGACTAGCAGTGTGCTGAGGATTGGTGCTAGATACTGCCTTTTGTCATTTATGTAAATGATTTGGATGTGAATATGGGAGAAATTGTTAGTAAGTTTGCAGATGACACCAAAATTGGAGGTGTAGTGGACGGTGAAGTGGGTTATCTGAGTACAGCAGAACTTTGATCCAATGGACTGAGGAGTGGCAGATGGAGGTTAATTTGGATAAATGTCGTGAGGTGTTTCATTTTGGTAAGGTAAATCAGAGCAAGACTTAGACTTAGTTAATGGTAGGCTCCTGGGGAATGTTGCTGAACAGAGACCCTGGAGTGCAAGTTTGTAGTTCCTTGAAGGTGGAGTCACAGTAGACAAGGTAGTGAAGAAGGCATTTGGTATGCTAGTCTTTATTGGTCAGTGCACTAAGTATGGGAGTTTGGATGTCATGTTGCGAATGTACTGGACATTGGTTAGGCCATTTGCAGTAAGTAGCATTTGATTTTGGTCCCCCTGCTATAGTTAAACCTGAAAGGATGCAGAAAAGATTTACAAGGATGTTGCCAGGGTTAGAGGGTTTGGGCTATAGGCAGAGCCTTGCTGTTTTCCTCTGGAGCATCAGAGGCTGAGAGGTGACCTTTTATAGAGGTTTATAAAATCTTGAGGGGCATGGATAGGGTGAATGGCCAAGGTCCTTTTCCCTGGGTAGAGGAGTCTAAAACTAGAAAGCACAGGTTTAAGGTGAGAGGAGAAAGATACAAAAAGGATTTAAAGAATAACATTTCACGCAGAGGGTGGTGCATGTATGAAATGAACTGCCAGAGGGAGTGATGGAGGCTGGTGCAATTACAACATTTAAAAGACATCTGGATGGATATGTGAATAGGAAGGGTTTAGAGGAATATGGGCCAAATTCTGGCAAATGGGACTAGATTAATTTAGGATATCTGTTTTGGCATGGACAAGTTGAACTGAAGGATCTATTTCTGTGCTGCAAAACTCATTGCTTGAATATGTCATTGTCTGTTGGAGGGTTTACAAGGTTGTTTGCCTCTTGTATGCCATGAGAGGAGCTGACAACTGCTAGGGTCATTCATCATCTTATCCAGTCTACTACCTCCAAACGGATCCACTATGGCAGGAGCCCTAGCACAGGAAATTTAGTGGTGATGGTCTTGAGGTCTCTGAGAAAGTTGCTGGAGCACAGCTTATGCGTTATGATCAATCTGATGGTACTTGATAAATAGGAACTGCAGATGACCTTAAATTCATCATAAAGATAAAGTGCAGGTTTACTTTTGGCTTCTCTATGAGAAAGCGTGAAGATAGGTTTGATGGGAACTATCAGGAGTTCTAAGAATTAATGAATTGTAAGTGCAAGGCATTCTTGAACTGGAAGCACCACCGAACTTTGAGTGAAAGACTACAGATTAATGAAGCATTTAATCTATATACTATATCGTGAATGGAAAGAGTGCAGGAAATCTGGCAACTACCTGAAAGCTATCATGTCAGCACAGACAAGATCATCTACAGCCCAAAATACAAGAACGTACCCCACTGAGAATGAAGAATGAGAGCACTAATCAGAAAAGTGAGCATTTGCCGCTAGCAGGAATTTGAGGATCTCCTTAATTGTGACCCAGTCTTCAATGTACATGTCATGGACCATATCCCACTGCATGCTACTTGCTGTCATCTCAGCACAACCCCAGCCTCGCATGACATTGAAACAGCTGTGAATCCAACAAGGTCACTAGTACAGAGAGGATATCCACTGAAGTATGGCAGAGAAGTACTGTTAGCTCACAGACAATCTCATCCTTTCTCGGAAGCACTGAAAGCATGGCAGGGGATTCCCAAAATACTCTTGTCTCTTTTCTGGAAGGCAGTCATAACTAGACCAATTGTGGTAACAACACAACTTTCCCTGCAGCTCACTACATGGAGGTGATTGTAAAAATCCCCCTGAATTGTCTACTGCTGTAGCTGAAGAGCTGTTGATGCAAACCAGTAGGAGGAAGTGGATGTGATTTTTTTTCCCCAAGGTATGACAAATCCAGATAAAATTCAGAAACCCCTTTATCCATGATGACCTTTGATAGGAAGGTCAGTGGAGCATCCTCCAAGTTCAGTTGGATGTAGATATTCACAACTGTCCTCTGCCTGCTGCACAACAGCATGCAAGTAGTGATCCTCACCAATGGAAGCACCACAGATCAATGTTTTGTGCTATACTGATCTCTTCACCGAATCAACCTTAATCAGATCTCTCCACACCTCTGAAATTGGCTGTGTTTCAGTTTAAGACTTCTTGTGATTGGTGCATAACAGTTTCAAATGGCACGGTGGCTCAGTGGTTAGCACTGCTGCCTCGCAAAGCCAGGGACCTAGGTTCAATTCGGTTCAATTCCTCTCTCCAGTGACTGTGTGGAGTTTGCACATTCTCCCTGTGTCTGTGTGGATTTTCTGCTGGGTGCTCTGGTTTTCTCCCACAGTCCAAAGATGTTCAGGCTAAGTGGATTGATCATGCTAAAATGCCCATAGTGGCCAAAGGTATGTAAGTTGGGTGGTTAGACATTGGAAATGCCAAGTTGTAGGGAATGGGTCTGGGTGGGATACTCTTCGGAGGGCCAGTGTGTGGTTGGCCGAATGGTCTGTTTGCACACTGCAGGGATTCTATGAAATTGAGTTGTATTATGATCACTTGATCACTATTTCCCAAAGATCTTTTAGTTTGAGATTGCTGGTTAACCTGCAGCACTACACCCTGCTAGATATGAGTACTTAATCATGAGTTGGTTTCATAACGTGTTTCTCAAGGAAATTGTCACAGAATCATGGTCCAAACTTGTAGACCTGTATTGTTGATTTGATTGGTCCAGTCTCTGTGAATGTTATGGTTACTCAGAATTACTTCATTTCCTTTGTTACAAACTCCAATGCTTGCTTGCTTAATTGTCTAACCATGATTACTATTCAGTGGACCTATTAACTACTCTCACCAGTGTTTTCTAATCCTAATCTCCACAGACCTCCTCATCCTCAGAGCCAAGATTATTTCTCAATGATGCCCTTGATTCATCCTTAACCATCAGCGATACCTTTCCACCATTTTCTATTTTGACTGTATTTTTGAAATGTTTCTGCACCTGAGAATACTAATTTCCCAAACATGGTTGTGTGTTACCACATTCCTGTAATGGTAATTAAATCAAAAAGCATTTAACTCTATTTGTGCTGACAATACATCCATGTTTTGCAGATGCTTTGCACATTCAAAGACTTTTTTTTTGCACAGCTATTCACTGTGTGGTCTTTACTTGCTACATCATTACCGTTAGATTTTCCACTCTTCCTTTCCCACTGTGTCTGACTACCTACTTCACAATTGTTGCCTCAATTTTTTTTCCTCATTGGCTTTCTAACTCATGGATTGTAGTAGTTTAAAAAAGCAGCTTATTATCATCTTCTGAAGGGCAACTAGCAATGGACTATAAATGCTGGCCAGCTAATGACACTCACATCTCACAAGAATGAAGATTTCTCCTGTTGCCAGAATACACAATCTGCTGTTAGTTTAAAACCTTTTTCCTGGTCCGTATTGCACTCACCAGAATACTAGTCACACCCGCATTTTGGTAGAGCCCATCCTAATAAAATAACTTTTCTTTGTGTGAGTTTTGGTTTGTATCAAACTACTTCCTGCACTCACTCTGAATCGTGCTTAATTATTTAAACTGTTTGATTTCTTGCCAGTAGACATGCAGTTTAGATAGCAATCTAGATTAGATTATCACCTCCGAGGTTCTGCATTTTAATTTGGATTGTATGCCCTTGTACGCTCAGCAGATCAATAGAATTTAATTCGTACTTCTACTTATGCTATTATTTGCCCATGTGGACCACTACAACACCTGAATCCTGTACCTCCCACTGTCAAGTTTAACTCCAACAAGATTTTTTAAAAATAATTTAATGGTATATGGATTATGCTGGCAAAGGTAATCCCAAATTGCCCTTGAGAAGGTAGTGTGGGTGGTCTGCTTGAACCAGTGTAAATCAGTTGGTGCAGATACAGTCTGCTGTTAGGAAGGGAGTTCCAAGACTTTGACCCAGAACAGCGAAGGGATGATGATATCCCTCCAAATTATGAAGTAATAAGAACTGCCAATGCTGGAGTCAGAGATAACACAGTGTGGAGCTGAAGGAGCACAGCAGGCCAAGCAGCACCAGAGGAGCAAGACAGTTGATGTTTTGGGTCAGGACCCTTCTTCAGAAAATGAAGAAGCTTTCTGAAGAAGGGTCCCAAACCGAAACATCAACTTTTCTGCTCCTCTGATGCTGCTTGGCCTGCTGTGCTCCTCCAGCTCCACACTGTGTTATTTCCCTCCAAATTATGATGGTGTGTAGTTTGGAAGGTAACCTGCAGATAGCACTGTCCCCATGTGCCCTTGTTCTTTTAGGCAGTAGAGGATACCGGTTTGAAATGTGCTACTGAAGAACCCTTGATGAGTTACTGCAGTCTACTTGCACACAGTACACTTTGTCACTACTGAGCATTACAACGGGGCAATTGAATATTGAAGGTGGCAAAAAGGGTGCTAGTTAAGTAGATGGTGCTGAGCTTCATGAGTGTTATTGACGCGCCACCTACCTAGGCAAATGAATTTCAGCAAACACTGACTTCTACCTTGTAGCTGGTGATCAAGTTTTGGGGAGTCAGAAGCAAGTTACTGGTTTGGTTAGAACTCTGCAGATTACCAAAAGACTGAGGATGTCTGAACTCTCAATTGTGTGAATGGTCAAGGCAAAAGGCCTCACAGGCAAAACTAAGAAGATGCACTAAAATCAAACCTAGAGATTTGATAGGAAGGACTCTCTGAATTTTTGAGTAAATGTAAAGTGATGCTGTTAGGAAATGTTAGAAAGATGCTGTTGGGATTTTGTTTTGCCATGTTTTGAAACTTTCAAACTTCCTTTTGTGTAATCAACTTCTGCAAATTGTTAGAGTCAAATCTGTAGCCTTTTTGTTTCAGATTTCCAGCATCCAGAGTTCTATATTTTACTTATCCATGCATGCCAGATTAGTAGACCGGTGACGTTATCACTACACCACAGCCTCCCCCTTGCCGCCCATTTCAGAGGGGATTTAAAAGTCAACCACAGTGCCGCGGGGCCGGAGTCACATGTACAGGAGACCAGGCGAGAATGATAGACCACCCTCCCTCAAGGGCATTGGTGAACCAGATGAGTTTTAATGACAATCGACAGTGGTTACATGCCTGTGTTTAGGCAACCTTTTCATCAGAGTTAGAAAGCAGAAGCTTTATTAGATATACAATTAGTCTGTATGGACAGCATGGCAGACAATGCACTTAAATTCAGTGAAATGAATTTTGGTCAGCACAACTTCCAGAAGAAACAGCTAAAGTTTCACAAGAGAAAGCGTTATGGAAAGTTATCATCAAAGGTGGCCTGACACAATACAAGGGGTGCTGGGCACATGGATGTCTTTTAGCCAGATAGAAGTACTAAATGACTCAAGCACCGTAAGAAACAAGCGCTTGTACCCGAAGGCCTTTGCCGGGCTATATCACAGTTACGTCAGTTGTGTTTTTGCTTTCTATAAAAGACTGCCACGTTTTTACATAAAAACAAAATGTGATCTCTCAAGCTTGATTTCATTTGGGGCTTTGACTGTTCAGTAGTAACATCAGCTGGAATCATAACAATACTTCTGTTTAAGATAACAAAGTGTGAAGCTGGATGAACACAGCAGGCCAAGCAGCATCTCAGGAGCACAAAAGCTGACGTTTCGGGCCTAGACCCTCTCTGATGAAGGGTCTAGGCCCGAAACGTCAGCTTTTGTGCTCCTGAGATGCTGCTTGGCCTGCTGTGTTCATCCAGCCTCACATTTTGTTATCTTGGAATTCTCCAGCATCTGCAGTTCCCATTATCTCTAATACTTCTGTTTATGTGGATCCAGGAAAATCAGGAGTGCTTCTCTCGACTGCACAGAAAATGTGTGGCCAAATCCAGCCAGAGTTTTCTTAACTTCTTCCTCAGAACAAGTTACAAGCTGGTTTAAGGCATTGATCAAACTCCCTAAAGTCCTGACTAGCAAACTACACTAGGATGCTCGAAGTAACTGAGTGCTTTGTCAAATTAATATTCATAAGTTTATTTGTACTTTTTTGTACCATGTTACAAAACTATTAAATTACAAGGCAAGAAGAGTGAGAATTGTAATGTTTAGGATAATTTACATTGCTATCAGAGACTCTTCTTGGAACAAATAGAATATGGTAATAAACAGTACATGTTTAATATAATAAATATAAACATTTGGAAAGTCTCTAACACATAGTCATGGTGGAAATTAAAGAGCAGTTTTAAAAATGTTTGGACTTTTTTCCCCTTGTTCACGTCACCATTTTATCTTTATTGCAGGTTCTTACTCTCAATTATATGTTCAAATATTTTGTGATTGCATTAATCAAATAACATTTCAGTTTAGATCTATAACAATCTAAATTATGGTGTTGGTTACCTACTTTACTCAATGCAGTGTTACGTTTTGTGTTCAGCTAAAAGCTTGACTTCCTGTCTTTGCAGAAACTGGTGTCATGGAACTTTTTATTTTTCTGTTAGAAAACCTGATAAACCAAACCAGTATTTCGTAAAGATTTTAGACTATTTTAGCAGTTAAAACAGTCATTGGCAAAGACAATAACAGTTGAAACATGGACTGCTGGAAATTCCAACAAGTCTGGATATTAATGTTTGTTTATGACCTACCGAATATACTTATGACCTGAATCTGCCATTTGTTCTCAAATCTACTCTTCCTCCATCTTGTAAATGCAGACAGGAAATGTGTAATAGATTTAATAGTAATTCTTAGATATTGAATGCGTAAATTGCTAGGAAACCAGCAAACTCTCAATGTTTGATGACTTCAACATGTTAAAATGTGAATGTCTAGGTAAAATGACAATCCTGTTTAAAAATATAGAAACTTTAATAGGAATGTCTGGACTGATATGTAATTTTAATGGTTAAATGTTACAGTGGCAAATGATGGACCCTCGCTGCATAACAAAATGCAGTTGAAGGCAATTTTAAATTTAGAAACCACAGCATATAAAACTATTGAACAAAGAATTCTGTAACTGTTTAAGAGAAAGTCTTCACAGAATGAGCAGCATAATTTTTCTTCCAGTTTTAAGAGAAGTCAAAATAGTTGATTAAAAGTACAAAGCATATTGGAAATGAAATTCCTGTCATCTACTCTAAATATCCAAATTACTGTCCCTAATTTATTAAGAACAGGAATCTACTGGTTTAGACAGTCCCAGATTTTTTCTTTTGCATTTCAGAGTAATTTCATGACACATTCAGAACCATACTTGGTAGTATGTTTATCACTGTTAGAAAATGCTTTCCTGTTTTATTTCTGCAGTATTTTATTTACTTTTTAAAACATTGTTGCTTAAGTTACAGCTCATGAAACACTAGGTTACAAGAATTTATTGAATGAGAATTGTTAAGGAATCAAATGATCAGGTGCAGTTAAAAAAAGACTAATATTTTCAGTTCAGCAGGCTAATTGAGATCTGAAGAAACTTAATTCTCAACAGCTGTAACAGAGTTCTGTGACATATTGCAATTTGTGTTGGCAGACCACACAGAACTGCAGACTTTAAAACAACTACCTTACGTCTAGTTCTAGCTACCTCCAACAATCATGTTCAGCTGTGAGGACTGGTCCTTTCTTGAACCACAATTAATTTTGTTATGATCAATTCAGCTTTGGTCAGCAGATTCAGAGAACAAACAGCTGTATAAACATTCAGTCTTGTAACTATTAATATGCTCAGCTACTCTTAAATATGATAATCAATGGAAGCAAATACTTTTTTTTGAAAGAGATTTTAGCAAGTCTTGAACAGTTGAAGGAGTATTGCAGAATGTTGCAAAGTGGCAAACTGGCAAGTTTCTCTTAAATTTGCAGGTCGCTATCATTGTGTTCTAATCGACAATTTCAGGCTGACAGCTGAGCTGTGATAGTTTGCCTATCCTGTCAAACCTGCTGTAAGCTGCATCAAAAGCCAGAAAAGGTTCAGCAAAGTAATTAAAACAAAATTGTCTGTTTCCTGCTGCCCTTGAACTTGCACTTAACCTAGCTCCACAATTAAACTTAGGGGCTTCCCTTGCCCTGGTCTTACCCTCCACTGTCATCAATCATGATGGCTCTGGAAACCCCTATCTCAATACTTAGCTGTCTGATGGAGATTAGTCCCTAATGTCTGTCATTTGTTATCTGAATTTCTTCCTTCCATCTCTTGACCAAACAAAGATTTTGACCAGGTCTGTAGAAGTTTGAATCAGAAACCTAATAGACATTTGGGATTCTGGATGTGAGTTTGCTCGCTGAGCTAGAAGGTTCGTTTTCAGACGTTTCATCACCATACTAGGTAACATCATCAGTGAGCCTCCGACGAAGCGCTGGTGTTATGTCCCGCTTTCTATTTATCTGGTTAGGTTTCCTTGGGTTGGTGATGTCATTTCCTGTTCTTTTTCTCAGGGGATGGTAGATTGGCTCCAAATCCACAAAACGACATGACCCACTATCACTCGTATCCTTACATACAGACGAGGAAGGACACCATTTTGATTGGGACAACACATCCATCCTAGGACAAGCCAAACAGAGACATGCACGAGAATTCCTAGAAGCATGGCATTCCAACCGGAACTCCATCAACAAACACATTGATTTGGAGCCAATCTACCATCCCCTGAGAAAAAGAACAGGAAATGACATCACCAACGCAGGAAATGACATCACCAACCCATGGAAACCTAACCAGATAAATAGAAAGCGGGACATAACACCAGCGCTTCGTCGGAGGCTCACTGATGATGTTACCTAGTATGGTGATGAAATGTCTGAAAATGAACCTTCCAGTTCAGTGAGCAAACTCACATCCAGAACCTCAACCTGACCTACAAATCTTCTCAAAACTCACTAGACATTTGGGAGCCAAAGGCTGGGATTTCGTTGGCTTGGGAATGGAGAGTTGAGCCACTTCCTGATGTTGTATTCCCAAGTTTGCAAATGTAATTTTTTTCCTGTGAGGATAGGCAGGGTTGTGTTGGGGCCATTGCCTCTTGAAGCAGACTCGAATTGGG
This sequence comes from Stegostoma tigrinum, assembly GCF_030684315.1. Taxonomy (NCBI): domain Eukaryota; kingdom Metazoa; phylum Chordata; class Chondrichthyes; order Orectolobiformes; family Stegostomatidae; genus Stegostoma; species Stegostoma tigrinum. Next base: position 31,866,744 of record NC_081360.1, read on the forward strand.
AATGGAGACAGCCAGACACTAAAATCAGATTAAAAGGTCCATCTATGTTCAATGGGAGACCAGCTTAGTTCTGTGGATAACTGGCCACCTAGCCCTCACCCTTTATTCCCACTTACCCAGGTCTCTCCAATTCTCCGCCTTTATCCACTGTACCTGAACTTGTCAGCTCTATAAAAGCTCATGAATTAAAAATAAAAATTACCTAACTTGCTCCTTCAGGAGTTCATAAGGCTCTATTTCATTGCAAACATCAAAGCAAAGTACTCTGGCATGAATGTGTGTTGAACAAATCTTTACATATTTTATGGCACATTGACAACTGGGAAGGAGGTTACTGGTAGTCATCAAAAAAGATATAAGAACTGTTGAAAAGCAAACTGAAAAATGGGTGTCCTTAAGTGGGAATAATTTACTCGACTATAAACTATGGTTTTGAAAAAAAAACTCCTACGAAGACGTTCATTGAATTTCTGATGCTGAATGTAAGCATCAGTTGAGTATGTTTCATCCAAAAAATAGAATCCTTAACCTGGTGTATCCAGAATCCACTCCTTAATCTGTGAATGCTCATTCCTGGTTTAATTAGGATTCATCATTCATAAAAGGAAGAAACTGCAGTAAATGAAATTTTGGGCATTCACATCAATGGTGAAGGACAGACATCAATGTGTATAAGTATAAACTAGAGAAAAATTATGTCTAAAATGTCTTTGTGATGGTTCATTGGGTAACTCAGGAATATTTTATTCAACACTGCTTCTTTTTCTTCAGCTTTCCTGAAATATGTTTGTATTTCACCATGCAGTCTTCTCTACATCCAGAGAAATTGAACATTTAGTTTAAAAAGTTGCTTTGCCAAGAGCAACTTAAACATCCTGTCACTAGCCACTTTTTAATTCTCCATTCCACTTTGACTCTGGTTCAGATCTATCTACGCTTTACTCAAAGCTCATCAATTCATCTTTCCAATCAACTATTCTATTGAATAGTGACTTCAACCACTTTAGACTCCGATTTGAAATCAGTTACTAGTCAAATGACGATCATTTTTACCACATGGAGCGAAGACATGGTGAGCAGATTAGTTATTAAGATGTTGGTTCCAATTTCGTACAATGCTAGCAAAGAACCTTGGTATCTGATCTTGACCAGTCATTTTCCTCCATCAAACAGGCCTAGTGGAGCCTGTTCTCTCTCTCCAACTTAGCAAACTTGCTTTAATTGTTCATACAGATACAGTGTCTCATATAAATCTTTTATTTCTCTAACGTATCTTGTTATATCTCCTGTTACCATTTGCTATTTTTACTTGTCAGTTAACCTAATCTCCACTAAATCAGTTTAAAATTGCTCATTCCTTTTCTTCTGCTCTTGCATTTTCATTATCAATCCCTAGTTGCCTTCAGAGTCTACTATTTCAGTGCTGCCTGGTCAGCCTCCCATATTCTACCATTCGTAACAATGAACTTGATTTAAAACTCAACTCTCAGATCCAAATCCTAACTGTCAGTAGTGCTGTTCACCTGTCAACTCAATTGACATCAGCTTTGGGTTTCATCCTTGTGTTCATACCCTACACTATCATTGTTATCTGCTCTAGACATATGAACCTCCATAGTGTCCGTCCACCTTCAATTATGGCTTCTTGCACATCCTTCACATTCATGTCTAACTATTGATAATGTACAGTCCCATTCTCTGAAATTCTTTCCCTAAGTCTTTCTTCTTCTTTACCTTCCTTACATTACTGTCTAATATCTTAATTACATTACTATCTAATATCTTAATTACATTAAACAAATGTTTAAACAGTAAATCTCTATTTGGTTTGATGTCTTAATTTTTTTTTGATAACTCGCATGAATTGTTGTTCTGCTTCTGTTCCTGATCTGCCTTGCTTTCGTTCTTCTCAGTAATCTGTAACATCATCTAGTTCTGATTTTGGGTAATGCTTGAAACATCGATTTTGTTTTTCATTTATTTTTGATCATGGCTACAAAGATGTCTGCAAACTGGACTAATACTCTTCCTCTCTCCTTCCCAAATACACACAGTATTTGTGTGGATGATTTCCCTGGATGAAAATATCAAGTGCTTGTAAGTGAGATGGCAAAATGTTATTCTGGAATGCAATGTGAAGGATGCATGGCAAAAATCTATGGTCAATATTGAGTGATCTCTATCAAATAATATGCAACATATTTGAAGAGTATACCAGTTATGAGCTGGGTATAATTTCAAAACTTTTTAAAATGAGATGAAGGGTTGTTACAATACAGAAAAGTGAAACTGATGCGAGCACCAGAGGGAGCAATGATCTGCTGAACAAAGACTGCATTGTATCACTGTTGATGCATGTGTTTGTCATTGAACCAGTAACTTTGCACGTTCATATTTCTGCTGGTCTTTTATAATCTGCCATTAGGGATTGCACCTTGATGTAGTGGAAAAGCTGGGTTGCTCTTATGGTACTGAACTGTGCTGACATGAGTCTTCGAGATCTCCTGGGAGGAATTGTGTTTCAGAAACAAACTCAGAGATAAGTTTGTAATGGACTTGCAAACTCGAGTACCAACAATAGATAATTTTGATCTGCTGAGACACTAAATAATGAATTAACTGATGGTTTCTAAGTCCAAAGCAAAATGCTGGAAATGCTCCACATGTTGGAAATCCAAAATAAAATTTTAAAAACTGTGAAAGTACTCAGCACGTCCAGTCTCATCAATCTGAAACATCAACTCAGTATCACTGTCAGCACATGATGTCTCACCTGTTGAGTATTTCCAGATATTCAGTTTTATTTATGTAAATTTACAAATTCTATCATTACTGCATTTATTTCTGTATTGGTCCTGTATTTACACAGAATCTAGCAATAATGTATTGTGATCCATTATGTATTTCTGTAATTGTTAATCATAGGATCACTTCCTATGGTGATTGGTCTGTGACAACTATTAATTATGTCTTAAAATTGTCTTGCAAGTGTGTCCAATACACAAGAAACATTACAGATATGAGACGACTCACATTTGCTTGAACCAGTGGAAGAATGGTTGTAGCTATAATGTTAGTGTCCATTTTTTGCATAGGTGTTATCATGCGGTGCTGAACATAACTGACAAATAAATAATCGTAACCATGGTTAGATACTTTTGTGAGAACCACAGAAATATGTTTGCTTGCATTGCTTGACTGTTGCAGAAGTTAGCTGTTTGGTTAGGATAAAGTTCTTTGCATGCCTGGACATTATTCTGTGCAGGACTATTACTTCCAGTTTGTAAAGTCAAACATTTAGAGGTAATTAAACTAAAAAATTCAAAAGTGAAGCCTTAATCAGGGAAGGTAGGTGATTAGTGCCTTTTGTAACTACAGGACATTCAAAAGTGCTTTATGGTCGATTGATTTTGCTTCAAAGGCATTGTGCAATGTTATTATGTATGTAATCATGATTACGTTTTTCTCAGCCACATACAATATCTTGGGCAGCCTACCAAACATTGAATGATGTGGATGAGGTTGTGGTCCTCGACCTCCAGCCAGTTTAGAACAGTACAAAGGTGCAAATGCGTTGTATCTATGCCAAATTTGTAGTACTTGCTTTTAAGGATGTGTTGTTTTGAAATGTGTCCTAACATTACTGAACAATTAGCTTGATTAAAATAAAATGAAGAACTGTGGATGCTGGAAATCTGAAACAAAAGTCTGCAGGTCTGGTAGCAGTTGTAGAGAGGAAACAGTTAATATTTTGAGTCCAATTCCCCTTCTTGAAATATCTCAGCGCTTCTTGCTGAGTTTCTCCAGCAATTCCCGCTGTTGTGGTTGAAGAATTATCTTAGTTTTCTTACATTTATGCCAAATTGTAGCTAGCCATCTGACTGATAACAATGTTAACTTGCCCATAACAAAATGAAATCTTGAATTTGAGATTTCAACTCTTGTTTTTCATGTTCACATTATCAATTTCAGTAGATATTATTTGTTATACTAAAAATGGATACTTCTTTTCACAAAGGGAAGATTGTTGACACGAATAGGCAAAACACTCAGTCACAGTTTTTTTCCCTGCACGATCTTAATGGTCCAATCAGCAGCGCTACTATGGAACTACAGCCGTTTAACATTAATTACCCGGAATCTAAAGGCATATCACTGATTTATGCCCCTTCTCCTGTAAGAATTTGATGTATGCCTTTTTAGGGTATTTCAAATGAGTGTGAACCAGTACAAAACAAATCTGTTTGCAAACACATTTGCGCAGGGACTTAACTCGACACTAAAGATTGCTGTCCTGAGAGTGACGAAGGCTGAGGAGATACTTTTGTCTTCAAAATAACCGTTTCAATAAAGAAAACAAGGAACTACAGCTACACTCACAACAAAGGTTTTTGGCTACAGAACGAAAGGGAAACTTATGATTTTAATCACACTAAGTTGATCTGACTACACGACCTGGAGAAGGTATTGGAAACATTCAATAGTAGCTTTCAAAAGGGGGGCGAGAGGCTTGGGACAAGAAACTTGCAGCACTTGGGGGAAGAGTAGGGAAGTGGGAATAATTTCATAGAACCCGCATGGACACGACAGGCCGAATGGTCTCCGATTACGTGCAGTCTGTCCGCAAAAGTTTTCTTAAAAAATATATCAGTGCCATTACGACAACGTATTGCCGCTTGTCCCGCTCCTTCCAGGTCGGTGGCCAGAAACGGTGCCCCTGCGGCCAAGATTTGTTGAACTGTCACCCCTTTTCAAGTGCTTTTGTTTGCAACCCGTGCGTTTTCAAAGATGCAGCTCGGGTGGGCTGTGAACCTTCAAAAGCAGAATTGGGGGGGGGGGGGGGAAGTGTGGAGCCCACAAACAATTGGATGGCAGAGGATTTTGTGAGAATGAAGGTCTTCGCAGTCCGCCCGAGAGCACAGGGACGAAGCGGGTAGCGGCGCTCGCGTTCGGATGACATCAGCTGATGGAATCCTATCGGGCTCGGACTGCTCGCGCGACTTCCGCTCGGGGCGGTAGGGAGGAGGCGGCGGCAGCGGCGGCGCGCGCGAGAGGGGCGGGCAGACGGACCGATCGCCCGACGGGCCGGCCGTTACTTCGCTCTCGGTGTTTCTGTTTTAAAAACCCTATTTCCCCCCAACGCCCCCCTCCCCCCCCCCGCTTTGACTGCCCGCCGTGCGAGGTGAGGCGCGGGGGAGAGAAGTAAATCAACAATTTTAAAAAAAATTAAACCCGCAACCGTCGTCGGAGCAGCTGCGAGACGAGCCTGTGCATATGTGAGCGGCAGAGGAATGGGTGTCCTTAAGCTCGCGGAGCAGGTAAGAAACACCCGGGGAAAAGAGAAGGGGGTACCAGAGGAAGATGGAGGGAGTGAAGGAGGAATCAGCGGGGGGAGAGAGAGAGAGAGAGAGAGGGGGGGAGGAGGAGGAGGAGGAGGAGGGAGGGGGTGGGCGGGCTGGAAGGAGGACAGAGATGGAGGAGGGCATTGACCCTGGAGGGAATTTTGGGAGGTTCGAGCTGGCCCCTGAAGCAGTGCTGTCAGAAGGAGCCGCGTTGACCGTCGCGTTTTAAAGCTACGATCTGCAGAGCTGGGCTGGCCGGAGGAACAAGCTTAGCCAGTGATGGTTTTCCTTCCCTTTTTTTGCATTTTAAAAATATTTATAATTTTAATGTGGAGCAATGCTGTGCCCCGGCGCTTTTTATTTTCGCGAGGAAAGGAGTCCGTGTATGTTGCTGTTTTTTGAGAATTGCTGCACGGACCTGCTGGGAATATAAAAACACTTTTCACGTATTTCTTTTCATGTTTATCACCGAGAATGAAACAACATCGCAAGATTGTGCTGTTTGTAGCAATTAAGTTAGATTAGTTCTGTCTAAAAGCTTCGTAAGAAATCAGATGTTGAATCCGAAAGATGGGGCCGATAGAGGATATAGGCAACATGAATTGATTATTTTTTTTATCACAGTGTCTCTGAATAAAAATGTTTTCCGTGATATAATTGTATCCTGAGACTTGACAACATCAGATGCTTTTCAGAGTTTGGGAGAAGAGAATTAGAAAATCTTGAGGATTTAAAGCCCACTTGTCCTACAACAAAATATCCGTTACGTGTTGGAGTCAGCATGTTTAGTAATTTACTTAGACTTGACTTCCTCTTTTGAAATGTTGAGAAGAGTGAGATGCATACTTCTCAGTGTTTCAGTCCAGGCAAGCGGAAGGAACTGCAGTAAGGGATTATAGAATTGAGACATATAATTTAAAACGAGTTATATGTATTTCAGTTTTTTGAGACTTATTTTAAACTTGAGTCAAGTTGGAAAGACACTTTTACGAACTTCTACTTTGATATTTTCGCTGTTAGAATAGTTTGGATTGTTTTGTTTTGACTGCAGATTGTAGGAAACCTCCTATGAAAATAGGTAGTTCTCTGTAAACCATTTTCTGTATTACATTCATGCAGTTGATGCAGAGAATGCTGAAGAAACTACTACAGAAAAAGAACTGTATTGTTGTAAGATGCATCACCACAAAAATGCTGTTCATTTTTGTAAAATTTCTAAACCTAAATGTTTCATGATTTGAATTACACAATGACTATGATGTAAAATTTGAATAGCTTTTTGTATTTGTTTTGCTCTTGTACAATGCTTTAAGGGCTTTTCTACCATTGAGGTAGATTAAAAAACAATCCTTAGCAGAATATTCACGATACACTCAGCTGCTCAAGCAGCACCTGTGGTGAGAAGCACATGGATTAAACTTTTGGATATGGACCCATGGAAAAATGTTTTGTAGGGCCCCCTTCTGAGATATTAACCTCATCTATACTTCCCTGCCGATTGTTCGAGCTAAGTGTTTCCAGTAATTTTTTAATTTCAGTTACGGTATGAACATAAAGTAGATGTCTGTAAGCTATCTTTAATGCCATTAAAGGAGAAAAATACATTGCTAGAACAACTTTAACAGTCCCCCATGTGCTGAAGAACTGCACAATCAATCAGGTACATTTGAAGCATAGCCATTAATTTACTGTATGGAACTGTGGCAGTAGATTATGCAGAACAAGGTTCTGCAAACAATGAGATGTGTCCAGGTCACTGTTTCAGGGATACAATGCATTTATTAGTTTTACCCCTCGTGTTTTAATTGTTACCAGTTACTGCCTGTCTGTTCATATCATTGAATGTTATAGTATATAGTTTGTCTTCTAAAGCCAGTCTTCTGAAAATGATGGCATTGATTTTTGTAGCTTTTAGTATTTTGTACGACAAATTCAAATTTCACATTACAAAACTTGATGTTATATAATATTTTAAATTTCCTGAATTCACTTCTCTAGGCCCTTGTAATCCAACTAATTGGGTGCAGGATGATTTAATCCTTGATTATTCATAACACTTATTGAATTGCATATTTATTTAAACCTCCCCCATAAAAATGCTTTGTTGCCCCACAGCTGCTTTTATTAGTATGGGTATCGTTCTGACACAACTTTGGGATGGGAATCCAAAAATCTAGAAGTTTAAACAAGTTGAAGTAGAGTTGCCACTTTGGTACAACTGGCAGTCTCGGTGCAAATTGTACTCAATTGCCCTAACTTTCTTAATTAAGTTTAAGTTGAGCATTGAAATTTAGGAAACCAGTTAGTACTGTTTGTTGTTATAAGTGTGGGCTTAGGTGAATACTGGCCTTCGTTGAGCAAGGTAGGGTTCTTTTATTTTTGTTAGTGTAAATGGGCAGAGATGGCAGTTAGGGCAGTGATGTGCTCCTGCCAGATGTGGGAGATCATGAAGCAGTCAAGTGTCCCTGATGATCATGTCTGCAGGAAGTGTGACTGGCTGCAGCCCCTCTCAGATCATATGGTTTGGTTGGAGTGGCACTTGGACACATTGAGGATCCTACAGGGGCAGAAAGTGTCATAGACACTAGTTGCAGGGGGAGGTGGCCACACCACAGGTTCAGTCAGGTAGATGGGTGACTGCCTGGAGAGGCAGGGAGGAAGTGCAAGAGTATGCTATAGCTAATCGCCTCACTAACAGATATACCGTCTTGCATACTGACAGGGGGGATAGCCTCAGAGGAATATAACAGCAGTCAGGCCTGTGGCACCACAACTAGCTCTGATGTAGAGCAGGGTTGGGCAAGATCCAAGTGATCAATAGTAGTAGAAAACTTGCTAGTTAGGGGCAAAGGCAGGTTTTTCTGTGGCCGCATTTGTGTGTCCAGGGTAGTGGTTCCTCCCTGGTGCAAGTGTCAAGGATGTCTCTGAGCAGTTGCACAAAATTCTTAAGGGAGAGGGTGAGCAGCCAGAGGTCATTGTGCACATTTTCTACCTATGTCATTGGTACCAGAGGGATGAGGTCCTGCAGACTGAGTACAGGGGGTTAGGAAGTGGTTGAATAGCAGGACCTCGAGATTAGTACTCTCTAGGTTACTACCAAGGCCATGTGCTGGTGAGGCAAGGATTATAAGGATAGGACAGATGAATGCTTGGTGAAGGGACCTGGTGCAGAGGGCAGGGCTTCAGGTTCTTGGATTTTTGGGACCTCTTCTGGGGTAGGGTTGACCTGTACAAGAGGGATGGGCTGCACCTAAACTGGAGGAAAATCAATATCCTTACAGGGAAGTTTGCTAGTACTCCTTTAGATTGGTGGGGGTCTGGGAACCAAAACAGCGGGTCAGCAAGTGGAGGGATTGAATAAAGGTACATATTAAGACCAGTAAATCCGAAAGAGAGGACAGGCAGGCTCAGGTAAATGAACATGATGGTAGCAATGGGCTGAAATGTGTTTATTTCAATGCAAGGAGTATTACAGGTAAAGTGGATGAGCTGAGAGCCTGGATCAGTACATGGGACAATGATGTTGTGGCCATTTCAGAGACTTGGTTGACAGAGGGACAGGACTGGCTGCTCAGTGTTCCAGGGTTTATTGTTTTTACATGAGATAGAGGTGGAGTAGTTGCACTACTAATCGGGGAGAATGTTACATCAGCACTTAGAGAGGACATACTGGAGGGCTTATCTACTGAGGCAATATGGGTAGAGCTCAAAAATGAGATGGGTGCAGTCACTCTGATAGGTTTATACAATAGGGCTTCCAAAAACCACTGAGATATTAGGAACAAATATGTTGGTAAGTTATGGAAACATGCAATAAAAACATTTGTCATATCGGGTGATTGTAACTTCCTCAATATTGACAGGAGCTCCCTTAGAGCAAGAAGCTTGGGTGGGACAGAATTTCAGTGCATCCAAGAGGGTTTTGTGAAATAATATGTGGATACTCCAGCTAGAGGAGGGGCCATACTGGATCTTGTACTGGCTAATGGGCCTGGCCAGGTGACTGACCTGACAGTGTGACGACATTTTGGAAACAGTGGTTACAACTTCTTAAGTTTTAAGATAGTTATGAATCAGGATAAGTCAGGACCTTGTGAGAAGGTGCTAAACTAAGGAAGAACAAATTGTGACAGTATTAGGTAGGAGGTAGGGATATAAATTGGGAGGAGATGTTATCTGGCAAGTCTGCATTTGACATGAGAATTGTTTGAAGACATGAGAATTGTTTGAAGACCTGAGAGTTCAGGACCGACGTGTTCCGGAAGGAGGAAAGGCAAGGATGGGCAAGGTAAGGGACTCGTGGATAATGAGGGAGGTTATGAATTTTAGTCAAAAGGAAAAAAGAAGCATATGTAAGGTTTAGGAAGCTAAAACCCTACAGGGCCTGTGAGGAATATAAAGACAGCAGGAAAGAACTCGGAGCAGGCAATTAGAGAGCAGAAAGAGGCCATGAAATGAACTTGGTAGTAGGGTTAAAGAGAATCTCTAGGCATTCTGTACATTTAAAAACAAGAGGATGACTAGGGAGAAGGTAGGACTACTCAAGGATAAGAGAGAACTTGTGCTTGGAGGGAGAGGATGTGGGTGAGATTCTAAATGAATACTTTGTGTCAGTATTCACCCAGGCGAATGATATGGAAGATAATGAGATTTGTGTAGAGCATGCTATTATGCTAGGGCATTTTAAGATCAAGAAGTGTTGGATCTCTTGATGAGTATTAAGTTGGATAAGCTCCCAGGCTCCAATGGAATCTGCTCCAGGTTATTGGGAAAAGCAAGAGAGGAGATTGCTGCAGGCTTGACCGAGATTTTGTATACTCGTTAGCCGCTGGAGAGGTCCTGGAGAACTGTCAAGTAGCTAATGTTGTTCCTGTATTTAAGAAGGGAAATAGGGATAATCCTGGAAACTGAGAGTCTCTTGAGTGGTTGGGAAGCAATTAGAGAATTCCTATGGAAAGGATTTACATGTACTTGGAAATGCAAGGCCTAATTATGGACAGAGAGCATGGCTCTGTGCGGAGCAGGTCAGATCATCATAACTTGATTGAATTTTTTGAGGAGATGACAAAGATGGTCGATGAGAGTAGAGCAGTGGATGTTGTCTACGTGGATTTTAGTAAGGCATTCAACAAGGTCCATATAGTAGGCCCATCCAGAACATTAAGATACATGGGATCTATGGACTTGGCTACGTGGATTCAGAATTGGCTTGCCTGTGGAAGGCAGAGGTTAGTGGTGGAGGGTTGTTTCTCAGGCTGGAGGTCTGTGATGAATGGTGTCCACAGGATCTATACTGAGACACCTGTTTGTGATTATATATAAATGACTTGGGTGGGTTAGTAAGTTTGCAGATGATAGAAAGATCGTTGGAGTTGTGGATAGTGTAGAAGGTTGTCAGAGGATTCACTGGGAAGTAGATCAATTGCAGATATGGGTGGAGAAATGGTAAGTGGAGTTTAATCCAGGTGAGTGAGCTGCTGCACCTTGGAAGATGAAATGTTAAGGAAAAATATACAGTTAATGGCAGGACCCTGAACAGCATTAATGTGCAGAGGGATCTTGGGGTTCAAGTCCGTAGCTCCCTGAAAGTGGCCAAGCAGGTAGACAGTAAAGGTGGTGTATGACATGTTTGCCTTTATTAGTTGGGAAAGTTGGTACAAGAGTTAGGATGTCATGTTACAGCCGTATAAACCTTTGGTTATACCACACTTTGAGTACTGCATTCAATTCTGGGTGCCACATTACAGGAAGGATGTGGAGGCTTTGGAGAGGATGCACAAGAGGTTTATCATGAAACTGCCTGGATTAACGGTTGATGGTCAGAGTCTTTTTCCCACAGTTGAAATATCTAATACGAGAGGGCCTGAATTCAAGGTGAGAGGGGGACAGTTCAAAGAGGATGTGAGGAGCAAGTTTTTTTACGCAGACAATGTTAGTCATGTGGAATACACTGCCAGGGGTGGTGGTGGATACAGACGTGGTAGGGTTATTTAAGAGACTTTTAGATAAGCACGTGAATATGCAAGGAATGGAAGGATACGGACCAAGGACAGGCAGAAGGGATTAGTTTAATATGGCATCATGTTAAGCACAACATCGTGGGCCGAGCGTTCATGTGCTGTACAGTTCTATGTTTGATTGCTCAAGTTTCTGCTAAAACTTTGTGTATTGTCAAACGTAAAATACTTTGAACTAATGTAATTGGACTGTTAGAATATTTTTAATACATGTCAAAATAGAAAGTTGTTTTCTTCGTGTGTCAGAAGTTGGTGTGGCAATTGGCATCGTTTTATTGACACAGCTGAAAATGGGTTTATCACAAAAATACTTTTATAAAAGTTTCAAATTCTTCAAATTGTTAAATAACTAACAATGCTTTTAAAAATGCAGAACCATTTACTTTTGTCATTGGTGTAAAAATAAAGTTGCCGTAGTCCTATCAGACCATACTGATACTCTCTCATTAGAGACCAAGAGAGAGAGAGAACGAAACACGGCTGGTGGTGGTTTAACCTGAGGGTGACCACACCTCAGGTGAGGGGTTAGGTTGGGGAGGAGAGTCCTTCATGGTAACTTCAACCAGTGTGGGAATTGAACCCATGCTGTTGGCATTACTGTTTATTGCAAAGCAACCATCCAGTCACCAAGCTTATCAACCCGTGTATAAGTGATCCATGATTGTTTCAGAGATAATGGGAACTGCAGATGCTGGAGAATCCGAGATAACAAAGTGTGGAGCTGGATGAACACAGCAGGCCAAGCAGCATCTTAGGAGCCTGCTGTGTTCAACCAGCTCCACACTTTGTTATAATTGATCCATAATTGGCATTTTACAGTTTTAAAAATTTTGAAAAGGCACCGTAGCACCAGAAGTGCTGAGTTCAAGCAGCATGATTGAACCCTTCCAAACGGGTTTTTTGTCCCTACCACAGTACTGAATCATCCCTCACACCCCCTCCCTGCAATAAAAACCAAAACAGAATCCCCCTCGTCCTCATGTACCACTCCACCAACCTCTGGATCTAGCGCGTCATCCTCCGACAATTCCGCCATCTGCAATCCAACCCCACCACAAAACATTTTTCTGTCTCCCCACTTGTCTGCTTTCCGGAGGGAACACATTCTCTGTGACTCCCTTGTCTGCTCCACACTCCCCTCCAGCCCCACCGCACCCGGCACTTGCCCTGCAACCGCAGGAAGTGCTGCACTTCCCCCTCACCCCAGGCCTCCACTTGGTTTCCCCCGATGTAGAGGAGGCCACAATGGGAACAGCAGATGCAGTATACCACATTAGCAGATGTGCAGGTGAACATCTGCTTGATGTGGAAAGTCGTCTTGGGGCCCACTTTGCAGAACACCTTACACTCGGTTAGCATTAAACAACTGCACCTCCCAGTCGCGAACCATTTCAACTCCACCTCCCATTCTGCAGATGGCATTTCCATCCTGGGCCTCCTGCAATGCCATAACGACACTACCTGAAGGTTACAGGAACAGCAACAGCAACTTGTATTCCGCTTGGGAACCCTGCAGCCCAATGGTTTCAATGTGGACTTCACAAGCTTCAAAATCTCCCATCTCCCACCGCGTCCCAAAACCAGCTCAGCTCGTCCCCGCCTCCCTAATCTGGCCATCCTCACACCTATCCCCTCCTCCCACCTCAAGCCCCATCCCAATCTCCTACCTACTAACCTCATCCTGCTCCCTTGACCTTTCTGTCCTCCCTGGACTGACCTATCTCCTCCTCCCTCCCCAACTCTTTGACCGGCCTGTCTCCTCTCCCCCTATCTTTTCTGTCCGCCTCTCCCTCTCTCCCTATTTATTTCTGAACCCCATCCCCTCCCCCATTTCTGATGAAGGGTCTAGGCCCGAAGCGTCACCCTGCTGTCCCTGTGATGCTGTTTGGCCTGCTGTGTTCATCCAGCTCTACACCTTGCTGTCTCAGATGTTATCAAAGTCACTTTGACATGATGGGTTTGTAATAAAATAAAAGGTAAGCTATTCCTTCTTGACCTGTCTGCAACCTTTGACAGAGCTGGCAACACCATTTTCCTCTCCATTGCAATCAAGCTGATGGGGATTGCTCTTGCTCAGTTTAATTCTTGCCTATCTAATCATAGCCAGGAAAATCAGTTAAACATCTTCTTTTCTGCATTGTTACCATGAGTGCTTCCTGTCTATCCTCGACATTGTCCTGTTTCTCATACATGCCGTATGGCAACATAATCTGAAACTGCAATGTTATTTTTCACATGTACGCCTGAGTTCACGTGAGACTTGCTCAATCTAGCCACCATTCCTCTTGAATTCTCCACTGACTGCTTCCCTGACATCCAGTACAGGATGAACAGGGTTTTTATCTGGTTGAGTACTTAGAAGACTGAAACCATTGTTTTTGGTCCCTGTGCAAAGCACTGTTTCTATCCATCAACTCACTGGCAGCTGATGCCGGGCAAGACTTTTTGAGCAAGAGTCAGTAACAAGAACAATATTTTTGATATTAAAATGCTTATTCCTGTTTTCAAATTGCTCCATGACCTTACCCGTCCCTATCTCTCTAATCTCCTTCAGCTCAACCACCCTTTTAGTATCTAGGCAGATCTAATTCTAGTTTCTTGAACATACTCAATTATAATTAATCAATAAAAACTAAAAAAACTGCAGATGCTGTAAATCAGAAACAAAAACAAAGTTGCTGGAAAAGCTCATCAGGTCTGCCAACATCTGTGAAGGGAAAAAGAGAGTTAACGTTTTGGGACCAGTGACCCTTTTCAAAACACACTGGCCACTGAGAAAGGGTCACACTTTTTTTTTCCTTCACAGATGCTGTTAGACCTGTATAATTATTCAGTGGTTGATATTATACTTACAGTTGTGTAAATCTTAATCTGTGTGCCTACACATTCTTCACTTCTGTGCTTAATTTTCCTCTCTGAAGACACTGTCTCTGACTGAGCATTTGGTCATCTGACTTAGAATAATAGAGTCAGACACTTCAGCCAATAGAGTCCACATCAACATGAGGAACACCTAATCTTCAACAACTACCATTTTAGAAGGTCTTGGCTAATAGCCTTGAACGTTATGACATGCCAAGTGCTCATACTGGTACTTTATGAAGCATGTTTAGTAATTTCCCTTCTACCATTCTCCCAGGCAGTGTATTCCAGACCACTATCATACTTGTTTTTTCTCACATCCCCCCCGAACCTTCTGCTGTGCCTTTAAACTTGTGTCCCGTCGTGACTGACCCTTCAACTGAGGTGAACAGCTGCTACTTATCCAGTCTGTCCTTGCCCATTATAATCTTGTACACTTCAAGCAGATCACCCCTCAGTACCCTGTACTCCCATAAAAATATCCCAAGCCTATCCAGTCTTCCCTCAGACTTAAATTTTCCAACCACGGCAGAAAGATGGTGAATCTCCTCTGTATCTCCTCTGGTGCAATCACATCCATCCTGTAATGTGGCAACCAGACATGTTGACAGTCCTCTATATGTAGATCTCACCAAAGTGCTATAAAACTCCAACATGACTTCCCTGCTTTCGTAAACTGTGCCTCAATTGATAAAAGCATGTGTCCCATATGCCTTTTTCATCACCTTACTGACATGCCCTTCCAAGATCTATAGATAGATGCACCAATGTAGACATGAGGACAATGTGTAAACTCCACACAGTTGCCCGAGGATGGAATTGAACCCAGGTCCCTGGTGCTGTGAGGCAGGGGTGCTAACCATTGAGTCACTGCAGTGCCATATTTTGACTGAGAAATTAGACGAGTTTTGTTTAGCCTGCTAATGTACAAGTAAAAGATGCTCTAGCACTTGTGCAAGAGTGGGACTTTCTTTTGATGTACTGGTTAAAATGTAACCCCTAACCAGCATCAGTAGGTTAGGGGTTAGACTGGATGAGTAAACTAGAGAATCTGCTCAGTTCATGGTTGTTTGTGGAAATTGTCATATTCAAATTGGCTGAGAAAGTTCTTTATATTGGAGCAGCGACTACGTTTGAAAATACTCCATTGGCAGAAGAAAGATGTTTTGAAGTTATAAAAGTAACTACTTGAATGCAACTTATTAATGAAGGTAATGAATGCATTAAATTAAACAGAAACTAGCATTGTTTTAACAAAATATTCTATGTAAATTGCATAATTTCAAGAGGCCTGTCCCTAATTTTAGGTAGGCAAATCATTTGCTAGGAGAACCGAGCAAGGTTAAAATCTGAAGCATTGTGGAAGTTAAGTGGCTAAGTAACATCTTCATTTTAACTGACCACCTGTCTTATTTTGCAAGGTGGGTGTTTTAAAATTTGACTCGAGAGTGTCTTTCTTCTGTTTTATTTAGGAGGAGTAAATACTCATGAGGTAAGGTGTGAAAGTAAATAAGAGAAGTTCTTGTTGTGACCTATGATTGATCATTATTAATTAGATTTACTTTTACTTAGGGTTGTTTGACTGTGAAAGATACCTACATATAAATACAACAATCAATAACAAAACACCAACTCATTTTAAAAAGTCACTAGTCAATGCTACAAAATATTGGATTCCCTATGTCTCCCTATTCTCTCACCAACAATGGAATTGCAAGTGTGAAATTGTGTATTCCACTTACACTTTTGTCAAACCCCAGATTCACTGACCAGAATTTGGATTACGCCCTAGTTCTTACTCCCGTTATGGCAAATTCTGCAACTTTCTGTTCTCCTCATCTCTCCATTTTGACAATCTTTCAGGTCTTTCTAGTTTGTTGTTTTTGAAAATAAATTGCTTGTGTTAGACATTGATGCAGTGCAATGTTTTCCAAATGGCCAATATATGAATCCTGGAGTGCTGTTTGTAGAGCAGATAGTCTTGGTTGTGTCATGAATAGGCTACCCAAGCATTTGACCAATGCCTTTTCTAATTGCAGTGCAGGGGTTGAGATTTCAAACTTGGGGTTATTAAAGTACTAACTAAGTGATTTTAAATACTAATGCTTTTCACCCTCTTTGCTCCTCACTCACCCCCAAATAAAAACTCCTGTTTCATTTAAAAGACAAGCAGAAACTTGGACCACCACTTCCTGTCCTACTCCAAGGAAATCCTTCACCCCTTTGGGGATCGGTGCTGGACGAGGGTGCGCTACCTGCTATTTTTTTCTCACAGACAAGCAAAGATTAGTATTCCTTAAAAACTATAAGGTAAAACTGAATTTATAGCCCAATGTTCCTGTATGGACATAATTAGCTGAGTGCTGCAATTTGTCTCAGTTATCAGAATTGTTTCAAAGTAATGTATAAATTGCTGCAAATTGCTCCAAGAATTTTGTTGGTAAGGCTGTTGAAAAGAAAATGGCTGCTAAAATTTTTTCTGTAGCCTTGAAATGTTTATATGCTTCTCTGTGCAATCTATGGATAGGCAATTTACGAATATGGTTAGAATTGGTGTGGTATAACTAGATTGCCTCATTCTACTGAAGGTGGCTGGTGTAAATTTCCACAGTTTTATTTGGAGTTCAACTCTTCTGATTTTTTAATGTCAGATACCAGTTGCATTGAACTTCTCCAATAAAGCCTTCCTCTGCAGAGAATTATCAGCACTCTTTATAGTGTGTGCCTTGTACATTCAGACACTGATCAAACCATATGGCTAGAGTAGAAAAAATAAACTAGGTATTCAGTTTTGGTTTGTAAGTTTTCTTTTCGGTTAAGCAAAATGTGTGCTTTGAGTTACCCTTAGTAATGTATAATAATTCATGATTAAATTTGTGTAAATTTGTGAAAATCTGGATTTTAAAAGGCTGATGAGTGCAGAGCTGGAGGAACACAGCAGGCCAGTCAGCATCAGAGGAATGGGAAAGTTGACGTCTCAGGGTCGGGACCCTTCTTTGGAAATGGGGAGGGTGAGGGGGAGCTCAGAAATAAATAGAGGGAGGAGGGGTGGGGCTGGGGAAGGTAGGTGGGTTGGTGATAGGTGTGTGTATGTAGGCAGTGGTTGGGATTGGTCAGTGAGGTGGGAATGGCAGATAGGTGTGAGAGAAAATGGACAGGTTGTGTAAGGTCAAGGAGGTGGGGATGAGAGGGGGGGCGATGGTCATGAGATGAGGCCAGTGGGTAGGGAGATTTTGAAACTGGTAAAATCCACATTTATGCCATTGGGCTGGAGGTTCCTGAGGCAGAATGTAAGGTGCTGCTCCTCCGGTATGCGGATTGTGTTATTATGACCTTGGAGAAGGCCCAGGAGTTTGGTATACAACAGTTCCATTGGCATCCGAAAAGGAATCTAGGTATTGGATTTTAATATAAGTAATAGCTATGACTTGCCTATTTCAGGAATGGATTAAATCTGGCATTCAAACAAGTAGAAATCTGGTAGTAATTGTTAGAGATGCTCTGCTCTTCCACAGGATATGGAATAGCAGTCCTTATCAATAATTTTGGTATGAAGGTGGGTTCTTCCAGTAAAAGTGCAAAAAAAAAAGTTAAGGTGACAGATTGAGGAGTATTAACCTTTTTAATAGCACGGTAATTGATAATAGCTACCCAATAATGTTTCCCTTGTAAAATATAAGGTTGGTTTGTCTCATTTCCTCAGCCAAGATTTACTGGTGGAAATTTAGGAAAAATTTAATTCAGTTTTGAATTTCCACCTTGCAAGCCTAGCTATTACCATCTTTTCTCTGTACCTCTTACTCTCACACTTGCTCTATCAATCTGTCTGTCGTCTGCAAAATCTTCCCTATACTGCCACCCAGTCAAACCTTTGACATTTCTAACTGCACATGCCCTCAGTCTTGGGGCACCTCCCCACCAAAATGACAACTGTCACCCACTTTTGTCTTCTGTTTTCATTCTAGAATGAAAATGTTCTACAGTAAGGCAGAAAGAGTGAACAAGTGGTGGGCTGTGTGACATTCAACTTCTCACCCCGATGAGAAGATCCTGCCTCTTAGTGCCTTGAGGGGCTAACTGACCATGTCTAAGCTCCTGAACTGGTGTTGGAGTTTGCCTTTGACTTACTGTGCTGTCACCCCTGACTGAAGGCTATCTATCTTGACTTGACTGAGAACTGCTGGCAGCGTATGACAAGCTTCCTAGCTTTGCGTCTACATCAGGCAGCAAGGCATACTGCAGTACAGTGAACCTGGTATCTTTAGCTGTGGGCCAGGGCTGTAATTCTGTGAGCATTCAAGTTGGCTTCGAGTGAGTTCTAAGAGAGTGACTGAACAGGCTGAAGAAGCAATCTGGTCCAGTCCCGAACTGGTGTGTGCCCCTATTCATAACGTGTCCTTTCTGCAGTGTTGCAATCGTAGTTGCCGTTGCGTCCTAGCTGCAACTTTGAAGAAGTAAGTGAAATGTGTCATGAGGGTTCTTAATGGCTAGAAAATGTTGGATGTGGACAGGTGCCTGATGTCCATGAATTGTGCCTTGAGATATTTATTATTTGGTAACCAAAACATTGGTGGTTGGTGCAAGTGCCAAGGTGAAGTTGTCACGTAACCTCTCTGAATTGCATTTCAATAATTTTCAGTGCTTGGCTGGCTCGGATGTCAGGATAGGAAGCTGCATATTAATGAGGTAAGATGTGTTGTTCATGAAGTAGTTAACAAGCAATAATCCCCTTAATTGGTGCTTTGTCATTGCCTAGTGTGAATCATATCTTAATGCCTGAAGTTTGGTTAAAATATGCAGCACATTGTTTCTTATGTCAAGACTGGCCTTTCTGGACTTGCGTAATTCTATCATGTTTCTTGCCATAGACAATGTCATTTAGATCCCTGCAAGATTATAGCCATAGTCTGACTTTTTTGTAATTGTTGAGAGATGTTGTGACACACCTCCAAAACAGGTGGGACTTGAACATGGATCTTGTAGCTGAGAAGTAGGGATTGGACCTTTGCCTAATTGGACCAATCTGAATGCTGTTATCAAACTAATTTCCCTTAACTCAGAGTTTCCTGGTGGTTCTGTCTCTCATCACTGCTGTAAATGCTACATTGTCTTGTACAGCTGAAAACATGTGCTCGATGTATCAAGTAGCAAAGCTCTCTTAGTACTTCATTCTTCAGTTTATAGTCCCAAACAAGGAAAAACAATGTGCTACCCAGTGATACAGAATTAATATTTTTGCTTTAATCGTTTCACAATTACAACAATTTGGATTTTTATTGGATCTTTAATGTAATAAAAGATTCACAGGTGCTTCACAGGAATGTTATAACACACACGGAGAGATTGTGTTTTAAGATCTCAGTCTTGGTTTTCAGCATTTTGCTGAACAATGGGCAGATTATGGTCAGTAAGCACAGATGTGAGTTGCCCAGAATTGATTAATGTAACGGCATGACAGATAAGTTTGGATGGTCTCAAACTTACTTAGAAGGTGACGCTAGCCAGGTATGTGTAACACAGTCACTGTGTATGGAAATCTGAAAGTATCAAAGGCATGATAGTCTCTGTCAGCGGTGGATGAGCATAGGGTGAACTGAGGTGGGGAGAGGAGATTTGATAATGGTGTAGGCCTGAACTTGGAAGTTCTTCTGTCACAGATGACAAAGGTTGTAGAAACATCTATACAGAAGAGGATAGAGGTCGGTGGGGAATAGATTTTGGAATGGGAACTGGAGAATGTAAATTAACCCTTTTTCCAATATTTAAGTTGAGATTTCTGCTTCTATATTACTGGATGTCAGTGAGCAGTGTGATTTGTTACACATGGTGCGATATGGTGCATGATATACATTATAACTATATTCTTTTTTTAAAAAAAGTCCAAAGATGTTGTGTGTTTTGGGAATGATAAGGTCCCAGTTCTGCTGTTGTTTCTTTATTTCTTGTTTGTTCTTACGTAAAATGATAGTTCGATTCAAGTTCAAGTTTGATGCCATGCTTTACAAGTATGTGGGGTAAAAACAAATTTCTGTACCCACTGATAACATTAAAATGCCCTTAAAGACAATTACATCCTTGAGCACATTACATCTAATACTACTTACCTGGTTGTTTTGTCAAATTGACAATGCCCCACTGCTACAGTGCACTCTCACACATTTTGTCTAATGTTGACTCTGTGACCTGCTTTTCTGTATGCAACAATCATCAGCTTAGCAAGTTGCACAATTCTCTGGCTCTCTCTCGCGCGCGGTCTCTCTCTCTCTCTTCCCCCACCCGGCCATTCCCTCCCCATGCCCCCTGCTCCTCCCCCATCCCCAGCACATGCAAGCGCACACATGCTGTCTAGCAAACCTCACTGTTTCTAACTGCACAATTTAGCGAGCAATAAACTTGATTTGCTGAAGGATTTTGTTTTCCTAATGAAAAGATCTAGAGAAGTAAGAATTGGTTCCTGCATTGAAAGAAGCCTTGCAAGCAGCAAAGATGCAGAAACTTCCTGTCGTTGAGCCTTGTGGTTCATTGCTGATGTTGAACGAAACTGAATATGCACGTAACCTATAGAAACCAGAAGAAAACATTTCCTTTTAAAATGGCTCATGATAAGAATCTGTTTTGTTCCTTTTTATATAAAAAGAAATATTCTTTAATTTTATGAAGTACGATTTTTATGCATGAGATTTTAAATCTGTTTAATGTGTTCCACTATTTAACAGTTTTCTTTCTAGAATCCTCTAGGTTCACTTGAGTTTTGGTATCTCACCAAAAGTAGTGCGATCGTTGCAGAAAATGTTTATTGGTATACAGAATAGAGTAACGCTAATAGGTACAGAGGTTTGTCTTCGGGAAACTTGCTTTGCTAAGAGGGGTTTTGCATACTATGTGAATTTGCCTATGATCAGTTTGTTCCCAATCTGTTCCTCCTGAATTTTTTCCTCTGCCTTGATGCTTCAATTAAACTTCACCTTTTTGCCATACACTTGATAATCAACTGCGTGTTTCAAGTCTTGGATGGCCTAGAAAATTCTTGAGTTCAGTATCAAGACTGAATTGTCCTGTCAAAAGCTTTTTGCCTCAAACTCTGTTTATTTGCCTTTCCATTTGTTTGTCACACTGATTCACCACTGACTTGTAATTTTGAAGCAAAACATAGAGAAGTGTTTTGCAGGAGCATTGTGAACAAAACCTGACACCGAGCCACAGAAGGAATATTTGATTTGATGATCAAAAGCTTGGTTAAGGGGAAAGTGATTCAGGAGTGTCCGAATGGAAGAAAAGGAGAAAGAGAGAGAGAGAGAGAGAAAGCACCTTAGAGTCTAGGCAGGCACAGTAATTCAAATTAGGAATGCTCAATAGTTGAGAATTTACCAAAGGGTCTTAAGTTGTGGTTGTGTCCCTACCACTGGGCCATTAGGCTTGGGTTTGAATCCTACTTCAGGATGTGATAGCTTCAGATATGTCTCAACACATCAAACAAGTTGATTTTAAATGAAATGAGCCAAAAATTGCAGAGTGCAGAGATCTGAGAAGATTGGGAATGAACATTGTAGGAGAATTACAGAGAAGGCGATTAGAGATTATCATAAGACCGTAAGATACAGAAATATAATTAGGCTAATCAGCCCACCAGGTCTGCTTCTGAAACCAATTTTCCTGCCTTCTCCCCATAATCCTTGATCCCCTTACTAATTAAGAACCCCTCCATCTTTATCCTAAAGACACTGAATGACTCGGTCATCTCAGCCTTCTACAACGAGTTCTGCAGATTGAGCACCTTCTGGCTGAAGAAATTTCTCTGCATCTATAAGATGCAATCATCCCCCTCCCCCAATCCCTCTAAACTCCATTGATTATTTTTAACTGCACATTATATGACAAGACTCATCCCTGGGATCATTCTTGTATACCTCCACTGGACCCCCTCCAATTCAGACATATCCTTCAGATGTAAGCAGTTTTGGGCCCCACAGTATTCCAGATGCTGTCTGACCAGAGCCTGAGTCAGCCTCAGCAGTTCATCCCTGCTCTTGTATTCACATTCTCTTGAAATGAATGCTGACGTTGTATTTGCCTTCCTACCAGCCAGCTGAACCTGCATGTTAACCTTAAGAGAATCCTGAACCAGGATTCCCAAGTTCCTTTGTGCTTCAGGTTTCGGCAGCCTTTTCCCATTTCGAAAATAGTCTATGCCTATCTTGTGACTACCAAAGTGCATAACCGCACTTTCCCATGTTACATTACATTCCGTCTGCTACATCTTTGTTCACTGTCTAAAGAAGTTTCTGCAACCTGCCACTTTCTCATCATTAATTGTCTCTCCACCTGTCTTTGTCATTTGCATGCTTAACAACAATGCTCTCAGTTCCTTTGTCCAGATTGTTGTTGGAACACGCGAATAGTTGTGATTCCAACACTGACCCCTGCAGAACTCAACTAGTCAACAGCTGCCATTCTGAAAAAGACACCTGTCAGTCAGCTAATCTTTTATCCGTGCTAGTCCCTTGCCCCCAACACTATGGGCTGTTATTTAGTAGGCTGCCATGCAGCACCTTGTCGAAGGCCTTCTGAAAATCCAAATAGATCATGCTCACTGGCTCTCCTTTGTCTAACTTGCTCATTACCTCAAAGAATTCTAACAGATTTATCAGGCATGACCTGCCCTTAATGGAGTTGTGCTGATTTGGCTCTGTTTACTCAGCACATCCACATTCTCATCTTTTCGATGATTAAAAGCTTGGTCAAAGGGGAGATGGTTGAGGAGTGCCCTAATGGAAGAAAAGGAGAGAGCAAGAGTGAGAAACAACCTTGGAGTCGAGGCAGGCACAGCTGATAAACTTGGAGTAATTAAATTTAGGAATGCTTAATAGTTGAGAATTTACCAAGGCCAGGCTAACTGGCCTATAATTTTCTGTTGTCTGCCTTCCAGCCTCCTGTAACAGGGATATCACATGAGCCATTTGCAGTCCTCTGGGGCCCAGTGATTCCTGAACGATCACCACCAATGCCGTTACAATCTCTTTGGCTATCTCCTTCAAACCTCGGGTGTGATCCATCTGGTGCAGGTGACCTATGCTCTTTCAGCTTCCGTAGCACCACCTCATTAGTGACAACTATTACACTAACCTCTGCTCCCTGATTCTTGAAGTTCTGGAACTAGTTGAGTTCTGCAGGGGTCAGTGTTGGAATCACAACTATTCGCGTGTTCAACTATTCGCTACTGGTGTCTTCTGCCTTGGAAGATGGATGCGAAGTACCTCGAGTTACTCTGCCATTTCTTTGTTCCCCAATATTATCTCTCCAGCATTAATTTCTTATTTGCCCCTCCCTTTTTTTGATATATTTAAAGAAAATTCTTGCAATATTCTTTTACGAGTTAGCTTGGCCATCTAGTCCATCTTCTCCCCTGCTTTGCCTTTTTAAAGGCTTTCAAATTGTCTGACTTCCCACGAATCTTCACCACGTTTTACAGTTTTTCTTTTGCTTTTATGTTGTCTTTGACATGCCCATGTCAGGCATGGTTGCTAGGTCTACTCTAATGTTTCTTCTTCCTTGTAATGGGGTTCTGTTGTGCCATCTGAGTTACCCCCAGAAACTCCTGCTAATGCTGCTCCACTGTCTTTCCTGCTAGGCTGCCCTTTCGTGCAACTCTGGCCAGTTCTTGCCTCGTATAGTTAACTTTATTCAATTGTAAAACTGTTACATCTGATTCCACTTCTCCTGCTCAAAGTGCAGGGTGAATTCTACCATATTGCGGTCACTGCCCATGAGGGATTCCTTCACCTTTAGCTCCCTAATCAAGTCTGCCTTGTTGTACGTCACCAAATGCAGAACTGTCTGTTACCTATTGGGCTGTGCCACAAACTGCCTCCTTGGAAAAAAAAAAGAGACTTCCACAAATTCCTTTTTTTAGGATCCACTGCCAACCTGATTTTCCCAGTCCGTCTGCATATTGAACTCCCTCATGATTATTGTGTGCCTTTTCAACATTTTAGAATTTTCATCCATAACAATGTAATTAAAAAGTAATGAGGTTTCTTTTATGTAGAAGCAGAAGTTTTCGTTTAAAATGGTAATTCATGATTTTGTGAATACAAGATGCCAAATTGCATTAATCAAATTTCAATCTTACTTGCTTTAGATGTAATTGTGAATCAAAGCATCTTAATTGTTATCCAACATTAACTGATCAACTAATGTTGCATTGGGAATCAAGAAATATGTCAAAGACGTGAATATTTGTCTGAGTCACAAGGGAATGTGATTATCATTGTAAGTGTCTGGAAGAGTGAGTCTTGTCCCTTTTAAAGATGATGGGAGGACATAAAGGTACAACTGTTATTAGTAAACCTCAGGGTATGGTAGACTTGAATAACAAAGTGTGGATGAACACAGCAGGCCAAGCAGCATCTCAGGAGCACAAAAGCTGACGTTTCGGGCCTAGACCCTTCATCAGAGAGGGGGATGGGGAGAGGGTTCTGCAATAAATAGGGAGAGAGGGGAGATGGACCGAAGATGGAGAGAAAAGAAGATAGGTGGAGAGGAGAGTATAGGTGGGGAGGTAGGGAGGGGATAGGTCAGTCCAGGGAAGACGGACAGGTCAAGGAGGTGGGATGAGGTTAGTAGGTAGGAGATGGAGGTGCGGCTTGGGGTGGGAGGAAGGGATGGGTGAGAGGAAGAACAGGTTAGGGAGGCAGAGACAGGCTGGGCTTGTTTTGGGATGCAGTGGGGGGAGGGGATGAGCTGGGCTGGTTGTGGGATGCGATGGGGGAAGGGGAGATTTTGAAGCTGGTGAAGTCCACATTGATACCATTGGGCTGCAGGGTTCCCAAGTGGAATATGAGTTGCTGTTCCTGCAACCTTCGGGTGGCATCATTGTGGCACTGCAGAAGGCCCATGATGGACATGTCATCTGAAGAAAGGAAGGGGGAGTTAAAATGGTTTGCGACTGGGAGGCGCAGTTGTTTATTGCGGACCGAGCGGAGGTGTTCTGCAAAGCGGTCCCCAAGCCTCCGCTTGGTTTCCCCAATGTAGAGGAGGCCACACCAGGTACAATGGATACAGTGCACCACATTGGCAGATATGCAGGTGAACCTCTACTTAATATGGAAAGTCATCTTGGGGCCTGGGATGGGCGTGAGGGAGGAGGTGTGGGGGCGAGTGTAGCACTTCCTGTGGTTGCAGGGGAAGGTGCCGGGTGTGGTGGGGTTGGAGGGCAGTGTAGAACGAACAAAGGAGTCACGGAGAGAGTAGTCTCTCCGGAAAGCAGACAAGGGTGGGGATGGAAAAATGTCTTGGATGGTGGGGTCAGATTGTAGATGGCGGAAGTGTTGGAGGATGATGCGTTGTATCCGGAGGTTGGTGGGGTGGTGTGTGAGAACGAGAGGGATCCTCTTTGGGCGGTTGTGGCGGGGGCGGGGTGTGAGGGATGTGTTGCGGGAAATGCAGGAGACGTGGTCAAGGGTGTTCTCGACCACTGTGGGGGGGAAAGTTGTGGTCCTTCAAGAACGTGGACATCTGGGGTGTGCGGGAGTGGAATGCCTCATCGTGGGAGCAGATGCGGCGGAGGAATTGGGAATAGGGGATGGAATTTTTGCAGGAGGAGGTGTATTCTAGGTAGCAGTAGTAGTCAGTGGGCTTGAATCGGACGTCAGTAACTATCTGGTTGCCTGAGATGGAGACTGAGGGGTCCAGGAAGGTAAGGGATGTGTTTGAGATGGCCAGGTGAACTTGAGGTTGGGCTGGAAGGTGTTGGTGAAGTGGATGAACTGTTTGAGCTCCTCTGGGGAGCAAGAGGCGGCGCCGATACAGTCATCAATGTAATGGAGGAAGAGGTGGGGTTTGGGGCCTGTGTGGGTGCGGAAGAGGGACTGTTCCACGTAACCTATGAAGAGGCAGGCATAACTGGGGCCCATGCGGGTGCCCATGGCCACCCCCTTTGTCTGTAGGAAGTGGGAGGAATCGAAAGAGAAGTTGTTGAGGGTGAGGACGAGTTTGACTAGGCGGATGAGGTTGTCAGCGGAGGGGGACTGGTCAGCCCTGCGGGACAGGAAGAAGTGGAGGGCCTTGAGGCCATCTGCATGCGGAATACCGGTGTATAGGGACTGGGCGTCCATGGTGAAAATGAGGTGTTGGGGACCATGGAATTGGAAGTTCTTGAGGAGGTGGAGGGCATGGGTGGTGTCACGGACGTAGGTAGGGAGTTCCTGGACCAAAGGGGAGAAAATGGAGTCCAGATAGGTGGCGATGAGTTCGGTGGGGCAGGAGCAGGCTGAGACAATGGGTCAACCAGGGCAGGCAGGTTTGTGGATTTTGGGAAGGAGATAGAAACGGGCCGTGCGGGGTTGGGCAATAATAAGGTTGGAGGCTGTGGGAGGGAGGTCCCCTGAGGTGATGAGGTCTTGAATGGTGTTGGAGATGATGGTTTGGTGCTCGGGGGTGGGGTCATGATCAAGGGTGCGGTAGGAGGTGGTGTCGGAGAGTTGGCGTTTGGCCTCGGTGATGTAGAGGTTAGTGCGCCATACTACCACTGCGCCACCCTTGTCTGCGGGTTTGATGGTGAGGTTGGGGTTGGAGCGGAGGGCTGCCCATTCTGCAGGGAAGAGGTTGAGGCGGTTAATGTCTCGACGGCAGTTGGAGATGAGGTCGAGGGGTGGTAGGAGGCCCACCTCCTTGACCTGTCCGTCTTCCCTGGACTGACCGATCCCCTCCCTTCCTCCCCACCTATACTCTCCTCTCCACCTATCATCTTTTCTCTCCATCTTCGGTCCGCCTCCCCCTCTCGCCCTATTTATTCCAGAACCCTCTCTCCATGCCCCCATGCCCCTCTCTGATGAAGGGTCTAGGCCCGAAACGTCAGCTTTTGTGCTCCTGAGATGCTGCTTGGCCTGCTGTGTTCGTCCAGCTCCACACTTTGTTATCTTGGATTCTCCAGCATCTGCAGTTCCCTTTATCTCTGGTAGACCTGAATGCTGCCTTGGGCCAAACTAGCCATCTTGGAATATGCCATGACTTTTGAAACACTTTTTGTGATAACTATCTTTGGATTTTCAATTCTTCGTTGACTTTCATCTCTCCAACTTCCAACTTCTGAAAAATATTTCATTTGTTCATTTGTTCATTGCCATTGGGTCAAAATCCTGGAATGCCCTTCCAAACTTCTGTGTGGGAATGTCTTCACAGCATACGTTGCTGCAGTTCAAGTAGTGACTCATTTTTACATTCTTGAGCAGAATAAGAAACAGGTAACAAATGTTGGCCTTCCTTATGGTCTCAGATGTTCCCTTTAATTTTTGTGTTACCTGTCTAGATTCCTGGTTGGTCTGATCAGTATGTTTAAATCAGAACATCCAACTAGCAGAAACCATGTGGCGATTTTATTTTTGCAGTGCATTTATTAGCCCTATTTATTCCAGAACCCTCTCTCCATGCCCCCATGCCCCTCTCTGATGAAGGGTCCAGCCCGAAACATCAGCTTTTGTGCTCCTGAGATGCTGCTTGGCCTGCTGTGCTCATCCAGCTTCACACTTTATTATCTTGTATAAAAATGCTCACTTGGTTGAGAAAACCAGACTATCCTAGAGAGGGACGTTTATCACACTTCTTGGTAAAGAGCTCTGAATAAAGCTTCATTTGTTCTACTAAACACAGGATTCAAGACTCCTCTTAGATATCTCTCCCTCCAATAAAAACCATACAGGTAGAGAGAATAGCAAACTGCTGGACCCCCCCCCCCCCCCCCCCCAGCAACTGAAGGGCATCTTGCCCAGACTCTCTCCTTACTCTGTCTCTGAAACCCTGCATTTCCCAGGACTAATGCACCTAACCTACAAATCCGAGAAAACTATAGGCAATTTAATACGGCTATTCCACCTAACCGACACATCTTTGGACTATGGGAGGAAACCGCAGCACCTGGTGGAAACCCACACAGACACGGGGAGAATGTACAAATGCCATATGGACATTTGCCCAAGGACAAAATTGATCCAGGTCCCTGGTGCTGTGAGACAGCAGTGCTAACCACTAAAGCCACTGTGCAGCCTGAGGGAAAAAAGGCCCAGCTTGTCCAATAACTGAAACCTTCCAGTTTCAGTGACATCATTGTAAATTTTTTTTGCACCTTTCCAGTTTAATAAAGTTTCTTAAAGCTGGGTGACCAAGATTTTTATGCAGTATTCCCAGTATGGCCATGACAACGTCTTGTACAACCATAATGTGATGTCGTCACTTCTGTGCTCAGTGCTCTGACTGATGAAGGCAAGCATGCCAAATGTTGCCTTCACCTCCTGTCTACCTGTGGTGCCACTTTCAGTCAGCTACCTAAGGTCCCCAAGGTCTCTGATAACACACCCTGGGGCCCTACCATTCACTGTGTAAGTTCTGCCCTGGTTTGTCTTACCAAAATGCAATGCCTCACAATCGTCTGCATTTAACTCTATCTGCCATCCCTCAACCTACTGGCCCAGCTGATCAAGATTCTGTGTGCTCTTAGGTAAGGTTTACCATCCACTATACCACCAATTTTTGTCATCTGCAAACTTACTAACTAAGCATCCTGTAGATTCTTCCAAATTGTTCAGATAAATGACGAGCAACAATGGACCCAGCACTGATCCTTGTGGCACACCACTGGTCACAGGCCTCCTGTCTGAACAACAATCCTCCACTGTTGTAGCCAGCTGTCTAGCTCTCCCTGGATCCCATGTGATCTAACCTTACTAACCAATCTCACACGTAAACTTTTGAAAGCCTTGGTAAAGTCCATGTTGACGATACCTTTTTGCTCTGCCTTCACCTATCTTCTTAGTCAGCACTTGAGAGAACTCAATTAAGTGTGTCAGACATGATTTTTAACACACAAAGCCAGGCGAAATACCCCGATCTCTAATCAGTCCTTGCCTTTCCAAATGCATGTAGATTCTGTCTTTCAGAATCTCTTCCAACAACTGAACCATCACTGACATTAGGCTCACTGGTGTGTAGTTCCCAGGGTTTTCCTTGCAGCCGTTCTTAAATAGTGGAACAAGCAGAAATGCATCGTTTTCCCACCGTGTCTATGTCATGCTCCTGGATCAGTAATAACGTCCACATTGCCATAGTTGTGAAAGTAGCCGGCATTCAAAGAGTACCTTTTCAACATTGAGATATTTCCACTACACGATTTGTCAATATTGTGTTGAATTGCGTGCTGCAAATTGGCATCCAGTTCACATGCTTAGAGTTGAATTCCTTTTATCTAGTTTCTATAAATAACACAGGTGACTTGATACTGTAATCTTTGTTTTTGATGGGAGAATTTATTTGTTCATAGTTTGTGGAAGTCGCTGGCTAGGCCAGCATTTATTACCTATTAGTAATGATTAATATCCATCTGTGATGCAGGGGTCCTATGGATCCCATAAACTGGTAATTGTTCCATCTTTTGGTTCCTGGAAGTTCAAAATAATTGCACTTTTAAGGCAGACACCTCTGGAGGTCTTTGTATTTTACAGACCTCACTATGTGTTACCAACTGATGCAACTTCACATCAGCCTTTAGAGTTGTAAGTTGGAGTGACACTTAAGAATGTTGTTCATATTTTCCTTTATATTCATTCCTTTGTTAGAGTTATCTGACCATCTTGCGTGTTCGTAAGCCAGTACCCCCATGGGAATGTGGTAATGGGGTGATGTTGAATCTGTGATATTCAGCAAACCTTTGAAATTCTCCGGATGTGAATTAGGTCCCATTGTTGTTTCAGCAATCCCTTGCGCAATGAATGCAAATCATACAGGTGAGATTTGTGTAGATTTTGCTGGTACTTTAGTTGCTATCATCTTTCAGCTGTGTACTTCTTTACTTCAGACATGCATTGCATGTAGACACCATTCTTTCAATGTCCATGTAGATGCCTATTCACACAAATGATTGGCTGTGAGCTTTCACTTCATTCTCTCATGGCTTCCAAGCATTTTACAGAGAAGGTCTTCTGGCATTATGGGCATGATTATTCTGATTCTCACTATCTCAACACTAATTTCTAACCAGATATCATCTCTGTTAGATCAAAACCACTGTATTGTTGACTCTGCTTCCTGGATCACTTGCTGAGGGATCCTCTAATTCTTCATCTTTGCTGGTCTTTCCTCTAATTTGGCTTGATTACAGTGATGTTATGCTCACTAGGTCACCAATTTATTTTTAAACTTGTATCTTTTATCTTGTATCTCGTATGATGGCAATGTAGAAAAGGCACCAATTGGCCCCACTTGTTTTTCCTGTCTGTATTTTGAGTAAAATTCTAACTCAAGTCTCAAAAATTTTCACTGCTCCAGGAAGGAAGTTATTAAACTGAAAAGGGTGCAAAAAAAATTTATGATGTTATCGAGACTGGAAGGTTTGAGTTAGAAGAAGCTGGATAGGCTGACGTGTAGGTGGCTGACGGGGTGACCTTTATAGAGGGTTGTAAAATCAT
Source organism: Stegostoma tigrinum (assembly GCF_030684315.1). Taxonomy (NCBI): domain Eukaryota; kingdom Metazoa; phylum Chordata; class Chondrichthyes; order Orectolobiformes; family Stegostomatidae; genus Stegostoma; species Stegostoma tigrinum. The sequence continues at coordinate 31,897,419 of NC_081360.1, forward strand.
GAGAAGCATTATAAGGTGAAAAACCAAGGTATTTTCCTCAGGGTATGGGAGTCCAAAACTAGAAGGCATAAATTTAAGGTGAGAGGGAAAGATTTAAACGGAACCTGAGGGGCAGTTTTTTTCTCAGAAGGTGGTGTGTATATGGAACGAGCTGCTAGAAGTGGTAGAGGCAGGTACAATTACACCATTTAAAAGACGTTTGGACAGTTACATGGATAAGAAAGGTTCAGAGGGATATGGGCCAAACGTAGGCAAATGGGATTATTCATTTTTAAAAATCTGGTTGGAAAGCACATGTCTGGCCAAATGGCTTGTTTCCATGTTGCTTGACTGCGATGCTCTGTACAGATCTGTATGTAAATATGCTCTGGTGGACAGTGATCATTTTTTATAATGAATGTGGAATTACCCACATCTGCACATAATTACTCAAAGGTCTGTTTCCATGTTGGCATAGCTGTTTCTAGCTGAAATTGTCTCTTGTGTGAAAATGCTGTTTATTTAGTACCAGGGTCAGTCCTGGTGTTTTTGTAGAGCATCTGCTTGCAGTTGTAGGTTTCTTTCTGTTGTAGTTGACAGACATGTCTACATGTATATTACCACTTTGTGTTTGCTGAAATTCCTTTGGTAACTCTGTCTACATGCAACATTCTGTCTCATCAGTTTAGATTAGATTGGATTCCCTACAGTGTGGAAACAGGCCCTTCGGCTCAACAAGTCCACACCGCCCTTGAAGAATCCACCCAGATCCATCCCCCTATAACGCACACACTCCGGAACACTACGGACAATTTATATTCCTGATAACAAAGCTGAAAGTGAACCAGTGGGTGAGGTATATTTGGATTCTCAGAAGCTTTGATAAGATTTCACACGGGAGGTTATAAGTAAAATTAGAGAGCGTGGGATCAGGCAAATATTCTAGTATATTTTGAAAGTTGATTAGACACAAAGTAGAGAGTAAGAATAGAAGGATCATTCTCAGGATGGCAAAATGGTACAGGTGGAGTATCACAAAGTTCAGTAACATGTCCCCGTTTGTTCACAGTCTGCATAAATGATTTGTATATGGAGACCAGACATTCTCTCAGATTTTTCATGTGCTCTATCATGAGGTTTGAAAGCCTTGTTTTCTGGATCAGCTGAGAAAACTTTCCAGGATATTCTCTCTTGGAGATTCCACATTGGAGATGCCTGAAAATTTTTCAGGAGTTACTTAGCTCAATTTCATCAGGTGCATATTTCAATGCAAAAAAATTGGCATTCGGTCATTTTCACAACTTCTGCATTTAACTTGATCCTATGTTTTTTTTGGTTCACTCCATGGCTTCATGTGGATTGAGGTTATGATCTTTGTCGTCTGTGTTATAGATCTTGACATTACAAGCAATGCTTGCTGCTGCTTTCTATTTTCTGCTCTGCTTTTTATTAGAGTATGTCGTGGTGCACTTAAAGGCCGAAAAATAAACAGAGGAATTTGTACCATCCGAAGGGTGTGGTTTTAAAATTTGTTCATGGAGTGTGGGCATCACTGGCTATTTTAGCAGTCATTGTCCATTCCTTAATTGCCCCAGAAAAGTGGTGGTAAGCTTTTTTTTTATTGCTGCAGTCTGCGAAGCGCAAGGGTACCCATTGTGCTGTGAGGCAGTTTCAGGAATGATGTGGCTTCAAATTAGAATGGTGTATGAGAATTCAAGGGAACTTTCAGGTGGTGGTGTTCTTATCATGGAACTACACATTGAGTGTATAAAATATGTACTTTCAGTTACTCTGGTGATCACCTTTATAGAATCTCACTATTTAAGGTTAACAAAAGGCCATTCAGCCCATTGTATCTGAACTGGGTCCCTGTGAATTTTAATTTGGTGCCAAACTCCTGCCTTTTGCCCGTAACACTGCACATTGTTTCTATTTACATAATCATTAAGTGCCCTTTTAAATGCCTCAATTGAACCTTCCTCCACCATGCTATCCAGTAGTGCATTCTAGACTCTAACTACTTGCTGACCGTTTTCTAGCTTTGCACTACTTCTCTAGCATATTTCAGAACTGTACCTTTGGATCTCAGTCCTTTTATGATTAATGATACTTTTTTGCTTTCTAGTCCAGTCAGTCCCCTCGTGAGGAGGGGGAGGCTGGGGAGGCTATGGCCTAGTGGTAGTATTACTGGACTGTTAATCCAGAGACCCAGATAATGATCTGGGGACCCGGGCTCAAATCCCACCACGGCAGATGGTGGAAATTGAATTCAGTAAATATCTGTAATTAAGAGTCTAATGATGACCATGAACCCATTGCCGATTGTCAGGAAAATCTTATCTGGTTCACTTATGTCCTTTAGGGAAGGAAACTGCCATCCTTACCTAGTCTGGTCTTCATGTGGCTCTCCATGTAACCACAGCAATGTGGTTGACTTTGAACTGTGCTCTGAGCAATTAGGGATGGCAATTAAATGCTGCCTGGCTGGCGATGCCCTCATCCCATGAATGATTTTTTAAAAAAATGAACTTCAAAATGTCTGTTACATCTTCTTTTAGACTTCTGTCCAAGGAAAACAGTCCCAATTTCTCCAATCTATTCTTAGAACTAAAATGACACATCTCTGGAATCATTCTGGTAAACCCCTGCTTTCATTTCAGTGCATCTACATCCTTCCTGTAGTGTGTACTCAGAGCGCCACAACATTGAAACTGAAATTTAACGAATCTTAGATCAGTTCAACACCAGCTCCCTGCTGCCATACATGACATTATTTTTGAAGCCGAGAATATCGTATACTTTATATACGGTCTCTCTCTACTTCAAACTTGTAAGGACTTATGTACATGGACACCGAGGTCTCTCTAATCCTGCACACACTTTAGACTGTATACTGACTCTCCACATTGAATTTCACGTTCATCACCTTTTCCATTTCTTGTAGCTTTGTTTCTCAAGCTTTTTTAGTTCTATACATGGGGAATGAATCTTGTCTATTGTGATACTGTGAAGTCTTAAACATCCAACTGTCTAATCAAAACACTGGTAATATTTGGAGTAGATCCTCCTTGCTTTGATTGGAAGGTGTTTTGCAATGGGCATATTACTTTTAACCCTCGGGATTTCCTTTGCCGTATGATTCAACAAGATTATCTCCAACCTTTTGCAACTGGTGAACCATAGAATAGCGCACCCATCTGAGTGCCATAGAACATGTATTTAACTTATTTTTCTTGATTTATGTTACTCTGATTTGAATTGTTCCTAGCTGTTGAAGTTTTGTTCCACCAGCTGTGGTTTGCATGATAAAAACTGAAAGAATTTCAGATGCAGGAAAAGTTCAGCAGGTCTGGCAGCACCTTTCGAAGAGAAATCAGAGTAAATGTTATGGGTCTGGTTCTGAGGAAGAGTCACTGGACCAGGAATGTTAACTCTAATTTCTTTTCTCAGATGCTGCCAGACCTGCTGAGCTTTTCCAGCAACTTTTTGTTTTTGTTTGTGGTTTGTCTGATGCTTGGTTTCGGAGCACCTCACCTTAAGCAACCATTTTCTTTCAAATTTTCAGTAAAGTTTCTGCAATAATCTCAGCTGGTGGATGTTATTGTCTGTTCAGAAATCAAGACACATGTTTAAATTTGTGGTTGTGGACTTAGTTTTCATTATCTTTCTCATCTGAGCAAATATCTTGTATCTGCAATCTGGAGATTTCATGCAGTTGTATGAAGTGTCTATTGTGTCATCAAACTCATTGTCACCTTTCAGAAATGGATGTTTTGGTTTTATTTCTCTCTAGTTTGCCCTGTAGCTCTGCCTCTGGCAACTCATTTTCCATCATCTTTCTTTGTTCTGCAGATTTCCTTGTTGGTGATTTGAGCTTTCTACAGCTCCTCTATTTGGTCCATCTGTACAACCTTGCCTTCTGTCTATGAACCTGTCATCACCAGCTCTTCATCTTTCTTTCTCTTGTGTGGACTCTTTTCTTGCTGATCTACTATATTAACCCTGCTGTCTTTCTCTTAACTGAAGGCTAGTGATTTGGGTAGTCAGTGTCTTTGTCTATCCACTTGGAGTATAATGAGTTCTGGCCAGTGTCCACAGCCTGTGCACTTGAACTTGTCCTTCACAGTTATTTATTTTTGTACTTTAGTGTTTGCAGAACCTCTTTTGCAGGCTACACTTTCTAATCTTGTCAAGGAATCATCAAAAAGCTCACCTCTCCTGGGCAGTTAGGCATGGTCAATAAATATCTGTGGTACACATGCATCTTATTTTACATATGGTGGCACAGTGATTAGCACTGCTGCCTCACAGCACCAGGGACCCAGGTTCGATTCCAGCCTCGGGTGTCTGTGTGGAGTTTGTACATTCTCCCCGAGTCTGCGCAGGTTCCCTCTGAGTGCTCCGGTTTCCTCCCACAGTCCTAAGATGTGCAAGTTAGGTGGATTGGCCATGCTAAATTGCCCATAGTGTTCAGGGATGTGCAGCTTAGGTGGGTTGTAGGGGAATGGGTCTGGGTTGGATGCACTGAGGTTTGGTGTGCACTTGTTGGTCCGAAGGGCCTGTTTCCACACTGTAGGGATTCAATTATTCTATGATCTTTGTCATTGAACTAATATTTAAAAATAACTTGATTCTTGCTTCAGGCTTTCAAATTCGTTTGGACAGGAATAATTATTTAGTTTTAACTGGAAATGTGTGGTGAATTTCTCTATTTGTCTCCTGAATTTTTACTGTCTTCCACAAATTTTGTTTCTTCCATGTCTCAGCAGTTAAGTATAACCCTTTCTCCCTTGCCTACAAAAATGACAGCTGATTCTTCCCTTTTTATTAGTGCCTTTGAGGAAACTACTGAATGTCAAATTACACCTTGATCAAACTTCTTAAATGCTTCTGCAACGTCATCAGCCTCTGAGTTGATCCTGTATTTATTTATAATGTTTAGTGAAAAGTTATTAGATTGCCGATTCTGAACAATAGAAATCTGTAATATTTACAATTGGTAGCTGCACTTGTGTTGTTTGTCATTGATACAGTTGAGAATGCTTATTCATAACTGGTGCACATGCATCTTATTTTAGTTGCATTAATTTATTGAATATTGAATGTGATATCAAATTTATTCTATGGTTAAAATAATGTACACCATAAAGCACAAAGCCCATTTGCTGCCATTTTGACAAGACACGCTTAATTCTTAAGCATTAATAGAATAGAGTGCATGAAATGGAGCAAGAAGTGTGCATCCACACTCGGCTGAGTGAGCAAAAAGGTTTTTGAGACCTGTTGTGTCTGGGGATTGAAAGATAAGTGTACATCTTGCAGTGTAAATTTGAAATTTATAGTTACATGTGGTGTGCACCTATGATCCTCTGATCTGTATTAAGGTGGAAACACTTTGACTGCATGGAAATCTTTTGGTCCTAAAGAGGAGTATTGTTGCTACGTGGCAGCGTGTAGTGGGGCCATTGGGCCATTACGGTTCTGAGACACTGAATTGTAATACTAATTTGCATCCAGAATCATTCCAGCATTGAACTCCTTTTTTTGTCTATTGTATTCAAATCATTGTTGTGTTATTTCATCACCTGTTAATCTGATTCTTAGTGGCTGTAATTGTTGGGTCTACCCCTTTTCCAAACAGAGTTGGGACAATTTCAATCCTCTAGTCTTTTGGCATCAGCTAGTATTCAAGACAAGTTGTGGCCAAAGCCTGTGCCATTTCCACGACTACTTCCCTTGGTCCCAAATTGCATATTTAGCGTTTGCTTTTTCCTAAATTTGCATTTTATGCAATTTCGCTATTATTATACCATTGAAATCAATCAGATTCTAACAGAACAACACAGAGCAAATGCTTGAAAATTGTTCCTGATGACTGTGCGATCCAGAGCCTGAGTCCCTGTTTGTAGATATGGGGGTGACTATTTAGGACAGAGATGACAAGAAATTTCTTTGCCCAGACAGTAGTGAGCCTGTGGAATTCAGTGCCACAGAAAGCAGTTGAGGTGAAAACATTGCATACTTTCAAGAAAGCGTTAGATATTGTTCTTCAGGCAAAAGTGATCAAAAAGTATTGAGAGAAAGTGGGAACAACATAATGAGTTGGATGATCAGCCACGAATGTGTTGAATAGAGCAGACTTAGTAGGCAGAATGACCTACTCCAAATGCCTAGGTTCTCTGTTTCTGCATAACCTATTTATTGTCAGTTTAATGTCATGTTTGCCTCCTAAATATTTTTCTATAATATCCTTCAAAAATTTTAATATCTTTGCAACAAAGAATCTGGTCTCAAGTTCCCTGGATTTGTTCTTCCCTTTTTTTTGAACTTTGGTTTTCATCTCAAATCAGCAATCTCAGTAAGCGAACTATTGATCTAAGCCTGATTGACTGAAGTGTTTTGGCATGTTTGCCTTCCTCGGCCAATGCGCTTTTGGAGTTTTGGAGTTGAGAGAGGCGTGGTCACTCTCAGAAAACTGTATTCAGTTTTGGTCTTTGAATGTTGTTAAACCTGAGGATTCAGAAAACATTTACAAGGATGTTGCCAGAATTGAGTATTTGAACTATAGGGAGAGGCTGAATAAGTTGGGGCTTTTTTTCCATGGGGTGTTGGAGACTGAGAGGTGACTTTATCAAGGTTTATAAAACCATGTAGGGTATGGATAGAGTGAATAGCCAATGTCTCTTCCCTCGGGTGGGGGAGTCCAAAACTAGAGGCCACAGGTTTCAGGCGAGAGGGGAAAAATCTAAAAGGGACTGGAGGGACAACTGTTTAATGCAGAGGCACATGTATGGAATGAGCAGCCAGAGTAGTCGGTGGGGGCAGGTGCAATTAGAGCATTTAAAAAGCTCCTGGACAGGCACATGGATATGAAGCATTTAAAGGGACATGAGTCAAATGCAGGCAAATGGACTAGATGAGTTTTGGATATATGGATGATGTGGACGAGTTGGACTGAAGGGTCTTTTTCTGTGTTGCATAACTCAATGACCCTATGACTAGTAGTCTGTAGCTATGGGCCCTCTTTGAATAAAGACATCAATACAGCCTGAGATATGATTCCACTCATGTTTAGAGCATAAGACTATAAGATGAAGAAGCAGAATTAGGCTGTTTGGCCCATTGAGTCAACTGTGCCATTTGATCATGGCTGCTATGTTTTTCTCAGCCCTGAACTCCTGCCTTCTCCCTGTAACCTGTGATCCCCTAAATAAGCAAGAGCCGATCTATCTCTGTCTTTAAATACACGCAATGACTTGGCCTCCAGAGCCCTCTGCAGCAATGGGTTCCACAGATGGCCACCCTCTGGCTGAAGATTTTCCTCCTCATCTCTGATCCAAAGGGTCTTCCCTTCACTTTCAAGTTGTGCCCTCAGTAACTAGTCTCTCCTATTAGTGGAAACATCTTCTCCACGTCCACGCTATCTGGTCCTCTCAGCATTCTGTATGTCTTGATCAGATACCCCCATCAGCCTTCTGAACTCCATTGAGTACAGACACACGAGGCCTCAACTGCTCCTTTATGTGGCAAGACCTACATCTGGGGATCATTCTTGTAAACTTCCTTTAGACCTTCTCCAAGGCAGAATGCCCATCCTTAGATAAGGGGTCTAAAAACTGCTCACAATATTCCAAATGCAGTCTAACCAAAGCTTTATACAGCCGCATGAGTTCATCCCTGCTCTTGTATTGAATTATCCTGAAATGAATGCTTACATTGCATTTGCCTTCCCATCTGTCAACCAAACCTGCATGCCAACCTTAAGAGAATCCTGAACTTGGGCTCCCAAGTCTCTGTGCTTCAGATTTCCACAGCCCTTGTCCCATTTAGAAAATAGCCTGCAACTCTCCTTCCTACCAAAATACATAACCTCACACTTTGCCACGTTTTATTTCAGCTGCCACTTCTTTTCCCACTCCCTGAGCCTGACCAAGTCCTTCTGCAGCCTTCCACTTCCTTAGCATTATCTGTTCCTCCACCTACCCCTGTGTTAACTGGAAACTTGACTACAATGCCCTTAGTTTATTTGTCCAGATGGTTAATGTACACCCTGAATCTTTGTGGTCCCAATGCTGACCACTGTGGGGTTCCACTAATTCTGAAGAAGGCACCTTTTTATCTCCTTTTAAACAGGTTTATAAGCCGTGACCTCCCCATGACAAAGCCGTGCTGAGTCTGCCCTATTTTACTAAGCACTTCCAAGTACTCTGCAATCTCACCTTTCATAATGGTTTTTAAAATCTTATCAAGACTAATATCTGGCTGACTGACCTATTATTTCCTGTCTTCTGCCCCCTCTGGGACACTCCCTGACTCGAGTGATTCCTAAAGATCAGCACCAATTCCTCCAATGTCCTCACCTCTATCTTTCAGAATTCGAGTGTAGTCCATCGGTCTGGTCGGTTGACCTATTTTCAGACCTTGCAACTTCCCCAGCAACTTCTCCTTAGTGATGGTGACTATACTCACCTCTGCCCTGACTCCCTTGCATCACAAAGACTGATGCAAAGTACCTATTCAGGTTCTCTTCCATTTGTTTATTCCCCATTTCAACTTCTCCAGCCTAATTTTCCAGCAGTCCAATGTCTGTTCTTGCCTCTCTTTCCTTTATATTTGAAAAAATAACTCTTGCTCTGTGTTGCAGCACTCTGTAGTCTATGGGGTGTTCCCCTGAGTCTACAATGAGACAACCATCGATTGTGCCTGGAAGACCATCAATTTGGTGAAACTGTTTGGTCTTCCAGTGTAAAGAATTGACCTTGGAGTGTTGCAGATTGGCATGTTCCGAGGTCCAGGATTACGTGGTGAGGGACCATTAAAACTTCGGGCAGCTGCCACCAAGTCACAGTGGGTAAAGACTACTGTCTAAGGTTTTTCTGCCAAAATATAATGAGGGTCTGTTCAGTTATCAGACCCTCTTGTTGCCTTATGATGAATGTAAATAATTTTCTGCATGAGTAGCAATAGCCTTTGGTTTTGCGACCACAGGGAAACTGTGAAAAATGGCAAAATTCCAATGCTCTGTTTTTTTTCTTAAAGACTGTACAGAACTGATTTAGAACCTTTGTAAGAACTTACAGATGAATTTTTTTAATGAATTAAGTATATTTTGTAATAAAAGAATTACCAACAATCTTCATCAAAAATTTTCTATGTTTGCCTATAGCCTATAAGATACATTCTCTTCATCCAACTGAGTTGTGCTTGGGAGCCTTGTGTTTTCTGACACCACCTCCACTGCTGTTCATGCCTTCAGCTGCTCTTGCATGTATTTGGTGACTTTGTTATTACAGGGCAGGAGTCCTTTATGTGAACACCAGCTGTTTTTCAGGAAGAAGATATTTTTGGTTTACAGATATACTTACATTACTGCCTTAGATCTAATCCTATCGCAGTCGAAAGGAAAAAAAAAAGTTTTAACTTGAGCTTGTTGTACCCAAATCTGTTGAGGAATGTGGTCATGTTATCATAAATCAGGTGTTGTTTGTAATTTTTAAATATTATCTCTGTATTTATTATTCTTCTCTATTTGTTGCTGCAGTTACCAGTTAAGTCCATTCGTGTTTGTTAGGGTCCGTTTTGGCCACACGAAGATTTTTGTTTTTGAAGAACCCGAGTTCACTGTGCCTACACATCTGTTTGGGTCTGACTTTGCAAAGACCTTTGGTTTTTAGGTCCTTTTTAGTTTTTGGACATAGTAAAGGATACCAATCTGTAACAATATAACTTTTCTGTCTTGCTGGTCCCATTGAAATGTCAGTAATGGACATATTGTGTTATCTGCAGTATGAGCCATATGGTGGTGCATCCTCGGAGGTTGACCTCCTCTAATAAGTCAGTTGTGATGTCTGTGACAGTCACCTGGAATTATCACCAATACACACATTGATTTCCCTGGGAGATGAATCTGTAAAGATGAAAAAAGTTATTTTCCAATCAACCAGTTCAGAGGTGATGTTACACCCTTCTGGACTTGAAACTAGTCTCCTGGCTCAGACAGGGATGCTATCACTATGACACAAGATCCCCTATGGATGAGTATTTTCCCAGTAATGTTTAAAGTTAATATGGAGTATAATTTTATCTGTCAATATGACTGGGTGTTCTGGACATTTAATAATTCTGTTATTAGGTCGTTGGGAGATTCCTGTTAAATGGCCAGACCAATTGAGACCCTCCTGATTACCAACATCTGTTTCTCAGCATTCATTAGATAGCTGGAGGGTCATATCTTGTTTTCAGTGTCTCCAGAGTATTTTGCCACAAGCAGTTGCTGGATGCTTTGATTTTTAATTAATAAGTCAGAGACTTTTTTTTATGATTATCGTTGTGTCTTACAAACCAGTGAAAACCTGTTTCAGTGTGAACAAGGGGTAATTTGTAAAGGAATTAGAATTTTAAATAATAGTTATGTGCTGAATTCCTAGTTGTTTACTTGTAGCTAAAGCTTGTTTTATTTGTAATAAATAGTTATTCTTATTTAGGACACAAACCTGGTCTTTGCTTTGTGAAAGTCAGGTAAATTAGGGACTTTTATATACTTCTAAAACTCTTTTACATTTGTGATGACTCTGAAAATCAAACCGTTATTTTCAGCAGGCTTCAGTGAGGCATAACACTGAAATGCTGCTTCTAATAAAAAATGAACAGCATGAGAATGCAAGATCTCTAGTTTCAGGGTGCAAAAATATGGTAAGTAGGCTAACCACTCAACCTAAATTACTGTTCATTGCTGTGTTATGGATCATCTCCAGCCTAACTCTATATTACATCTTATTCATCCTTTCTATTGAGTAACAAAATATAACAATCTCAGATTTAAAATTTAACAATTGATATTGCATTACTTGCCATTTATGCAAGAATGTGGGCCCCACACCTCAGGGAGGACATACTAGCTCTGGAGCGTGTCCAGCGGAGATTCACACGGATGATCCCTGGAATGGTAGGTTTAATGTATGATGAACAGCTGAGGATCCTGGGATTGTACTCATTAGAGTTTAGAAGGTTGAGGGGAGATCTAATAGAAACTTAGAAGATAATGTATGGCTTAGAAGGGGTGGACGCTGGGAAGTTGTTTCCATTAGGCGAAGAGACTAGGACCTGTGGGCACAGCCTTAAAATTAGAGGGGGTAAATTTAAAACTGAAATGAGACGACATTTCTTCAGCCAGAGAGTGGTGAGCTTGTGGAATTCATTGCCACGGAGTGCAGTGGAGGCCAGGATGTTAAATGCCTTCAAGGCAGAGATCGACAAATTCTTGATCTCAGAAGGAATCAAGGGCTACGGGGAGAGTGCAGGGAAGTGGAGTTGAAATGCCCATCAGCCATGATTTAAATGGCGGAGTGGACGTGATGGACTGACTGGCCTTACTTCCACTCCTGTGTCTTATGGTCTTATAATGTCCCAAAACTCTGCCATTTTTCTGATGCAGACATGTTTCCCAACTTGACTGTTGAAAGGTCTGATTTTAATTTTGATACTGAACCACCTTGTCCGAAATTCCACAAGTGGAAATAGCTTCTTTTCTACCTACCACGTCTGCACCTATTAATAAGTTACAATTTTTGAGCAAACCGTTCTTTAGCCTACTTATTTCCAGCCCAGTTTGCACAATTGTTCCTTGTAATGGCTTGTTCTATAAAATACAGGTATCATTCTGGTATATCCATAGGCACCTCCTTCAAAGTCAATATGAGCCTTCATAAAGTATGGTTTCCAGATCTAGTGGGAGTACTGCTGGTGTGGTTTTAAGGGGACTTTGCATTGCTGAAATGTGACTTTTGGATCTGTCGGTTTTTAGGCCATAATTTCATTTACCATTTTGATTACCTTTTTGCACCAGTTTGTGACATTTGTATTCCCCTTCCAAAGTCTCATTGAACCCCAACTCGTTCTAGCTTTTAATTACTCACAAAATACCATGTGCTAGCTTGATCAAATTCAAACAATTCTGGAAGATTTGTCAAGTGTAATTTCCCTTTTGTAAACCCACGCTGACTCTACATGATCCTGTCACTGTTTCTTATGTTGTTCTTTTTATTCATTCACGGGATGTGGGTGTTGCTGGCTAGGCAGCATTAATTGCCCAGAGGGGTGGGCAGTTTTATTCCCTAAAGGACATTAGTGTATCAGATGGGTTTTTCCGACAATCGGCAATGGATTCACGGTCGTCATTAGACTGTCAATTCCAGATATTTAGTGAATTCAAATTCAACCATCTGCCATGGTGGGATTCGAACCCTGGGTCTCTGGATTACCAGTCCAGCGATAATACCACTAGGCCATTGCCTTCCCCAGTGCTTTGCTATTGAATCTTCATAATGGACGCTAACATTGTCCCCACTATGTTAACCAATCAATAATTCCCTTTTTTCTCTGTACCTCCTTTTTAAAAGAATGTGTTTACATTACCTACTGTCTAATCCATAGGAACTGTCCCAGAGTCTATTGAACAGTGAGAGATGGCCACTAACCATGCATGATTTAAGACTCCTAAGAAATAGGAATGGGGTGGGCTGTTCAATCCCTTGAGCTCGCTCCACCATTCAGCAGGATCATGGCTGATATGACATTCCTCAAATCCACTTTCCTGCCCTTTCCCTGTAACTCTTGATTCCCCAAATGATCATGATCCTATTCTCCTTGTCTTCACACAAGGGCTCTGCCCCCACAGCTTTCTGTGGCAAGAAGTTCCAAAGAGAGACAACCTTCTGATAGAAGAAATTCCTCCTCATTTCAGTCTTAAATTGGTATCCCTTTATTCTGAGAGAATGCTGTCTGGTCTTAGACGCTCCTATGAGGGGAAACACTCAGCATTTACTCTGCCAAGCCTCTTAACAAATCTATTTGCTTTAGTAAGATCACCTCTTATTCTTCTTAACTCCCAGTAAGTAGAGTTCCTACCTGTTTAATCTTTGCTCTGATCCGCCACCAATGAAATGATATCTTTCCTGAAATAAGGGGACCAAAACTGCCCATGGTGATCCAGATGTAGACTTACCAGATCGTTGGGCAGTTACAACATGGCTTCCCTGCTCTTGTATTCCAACCTCCTTGAAATAAGGGCTAGCATTTCATTAACCTTCTTGATTACCTGCTGCATCTCTATGCTAGCTTTCTGTGTTTCAAGTACAAGTACCCCCAAGTGCCTTTGTGTCGCAGCTTTCTGCAGTTTTTCTCCATTTAAATACTTCATTCTTTTGTTCTCCCTTCCAAAATGAACAACTTGACATTTTCCTACATTATACTTCATTTGTCAACTTTTTACACATTTACTTAACGTATCAATATCTCTATAAACTATATCCCTTTTGCAATCTGCCTTTCCACCTGTTTTTTGTCATCAGTTTGATAGCCACTTCCTTAAGTACTCTGGAATGTAAATTAACAAGTTTTGGGAATTTTTAGGCCTTCAGTCCCATTAATTTCCCTAGCACAATTTCCATGTTTATTCTGATTTTCTTCCATTTCTCCCTCTTTACTAGAGCTTGTGTTCTCTACCATTTTTAGGATGTTATTTCTGTACTGCTTTTTGAAAATATGTATGTAATTGGTCTTCCAGCTCCTTGTTCCCCATTATAACTTGCCCTCTTTCTGATTGTAAGGGACTTACATTTGACTTCTAACTTTTTTTTTCCCTGCATACCTATAGAAGCTTTGACAGTCAGTTTGTATGTTTCCTGTAAACTCTCGTAATCTCTTGATCAATCTTTGTCCTCCTTTGCTGAAATCTAAACTGCTCCCAGCCCTCGGGTCTGTTTTTTTTTGTCCAATTTGCATGTCCCTTCTTTGGATTTAATACTACCCCTAATTTCCCTTCTTAGCCTTTTCAGCGCTCTATGACTCTATAAATGAATAATTGTTGAAGTTGCTCTATGCACTGTTTGAATGTTTATCACTGTCTGTACCATCATCCCTTTAAGTAACATTTTGCAATGCATCATGACCAACTCACACTTCATTCCATCATTGTTTCTTTTATTTAGATTAGGGACCCAAGGTTAGAATCAACTATGCCATTAATGTTCCATCATATTATGGTCACTCTTCCCCAAAGAGTCTCACTCAGCCAGATTACCAATTATTCCTTTCCTAGAACAGAATACCTAGTCTAGGATGGTCTTTATACAAAGAGCACAAGTTACATGCGTGGGAGGGAGAATTAATGAGTCTTTTATTGGAGTTTCCATGTGAGTGGCAAGCATGGTATTGTTGGTGTAAAGGAGCTTTCTCATCATGCAGATGTGCTGAATTTGTGTCTTTGCTTCCAGTCTGGACTGATTCTAGATTGCAACGTAGGAGATGTACATTGCAATCTTTTTATTATGTGTTGATTTTTGTATTATGTACACTCTGTGAAATGATTCTTTCCCACAAAGAAAGGTCACCAAGATGATGTAGTAGATGTGACTTTCAAGCTTGGACACAACATTGGACAGCTACATTGAAGAGCTACATTGAAGCAACATTTGACACCACAACTAGACAGGACTTAATTGATACCTGGTTTATAGATGAGAGCTGCGTGCAGTGATCGTTCATGGACTATAAAATTGTCAAGGACAACATGCAAACAGTTTGTTTCTGTTCAGAGAAACAACTGTACCTTCTGATTGTTTGTTTGTTTGCTTTCTGTTTGCTTTTGGTGTTGATAAATAAAGGTGAAGCCTTTGTATCATTTGGTCTCACATTGAACACCAGATTCAAATCACTAAGTAGTGGTGTTGGAGAACATGAAAAAAATTTGTTTTACTGGATGGTGAAAGTATTGTTTTCCAACTGTGCTGTACATCTAGGTAACTTCATTAATATTTTTTGTTTTTGTCTTTTGTGTAATAAATTTCTGTTGTGCTGTTAAAGAAACTGCAACTTCTTTGAACTATGTTTCAGCGATGGCCAGCATATTAAATGATTTATTAGGTCAGACTATATTCTGGTATTTGACCTACCCAGGAGTACTATGAGCAGGATTTTTACACCATCTGCCCCAAATATCTTTCTGTGGCATGGTGTCAAATTTTGTTTGATGCAGTTACGAAGTGCCTTGGGATGCATTTCTATGTTAAAAGCATGTGATCAAATTTTCCAGTGAGTGGGAATCTTGTGTGGATTACTAATCCAACCCTCCTGTTTTTTTTAAAAAAAGAAGGGAACTCTGCATTTCTTGGGGGAGGTTCTGCTCAAGCCTCCCTCAGAAATGCGAAGGCTGATAGTTCTTTCATAGCATGGAACTGTCAGACAATGGCAAGCCACACCCCCTTCCACAGGTGTCAGCTGCCGTGTTCTGAAATTTATAGGTCCTGCCAGCTACTTTGACAGCTGTTGACAAAGGACAAACTAAGTAGTGTTTGGATGCCTTGACGATTGAGTCTCAGATTCGGTTGCAGTGGTGGGTGCAGGCTGGCGATGGCTTTGGATGCCAGAACTGGAGGTGTAGGGGTAAGTAAGTATGGTGCAAACTGGATAAGGTGTTGGCTGAGGAGGAGAAAGAATGCCAACTAGGTAGTACAAGGGGGAAAGTATTTACGTTGGTCAGGGTGGGTTGGAGAAAAGTAGGTTTTGTGTCTGGGTGTGGTAGTCAGGAATGGGTGGCTAGTCCAGCAGCAGGGGGACATTTGGATCAGCACTGGTGGGTTGTAGGGATTCATGTTGAGGCCAGTCTCTGGGCAGAAAGCAACAGGTGAGTGGTTCAGCTCGGGGGAAGGGGGTGGTAGTGGAGGGAGAAGAGGACTGGATGTCAGTCCAGATGCAATGGCATAGAATGTTTGGAGTTCTGTGGTTGAGCCCGACGACAGTGGGGAGGGTCGGGATCAGGTCTGTTTGTGACAGGGGTTCGGTTATCTCGGATTTAAGTGGGTATGGGGGCTTCAGGTGCAGATGATGTGAGGTTGTCATGTCCTAATGGGGTTAACAGGTCTGTGGGCTGTGACTGCAATAAGCATAGGGGCAACTTCTCAGTTACTTGGGCAAAGGATTTATATATTCAATGGTCTGACCTTTCCTAGGTAACTATTTTAGTGAATTTCATCAGGGCCATCCATACTGCCTGACTTTTGTGGAGACTTGTATAGGTTTTCAAATGTTGAGGGATTACCCAGAGGAGCATTCAGTTTCATGGGCAATTCCTTCAGAGGGAGCTGCAATGGGAATTTTGCAGTGCTCCCATTCACTACTTCAAACTATACCCACATAATGACTGTGCACTGAAAAATCTGCCCCGTTATAAGTTGTCTTTGAAGGAATTGAATAGTACCACATCATTTCTACAAAAACAGAATGCAAACGTTCACCCATAGAAGATGCCAATTTTCCCAAATATTAATTTTCAGAAGTTCTTTCCAAACACATTATATTGTTTTCCGTACTTTTTGCTGTCATGTTGATTTCACTACTTCTGCATTATTTTCATTAATTTCATACCTGAGGTGGTTTTCGAGGGTTGTAAACGGAAGATCAAATATCCTCACAACCATGATAACAAAGTGTGAAGCTGGGTGAACGTAGCAGGCAAAGCAACATCTCAGGAGCACAAAAGCTAACGTTTCAGGCCTAGACCCTTCATCAGAGTCTAGGCCTGAAACGTCAGCTTTTGTGCTCCTGAGATGCTGCTTGGCCTTCTGTATTCATCCAGCTTCACACTTTGTTATCTTGGATTCTCCAGCATCTGCAGTTCCCATTAGCTCTGATCCACACAACCATTTTCTTTTTTCGAAAAATAACATTTTAGTGATTGTGAAGTGACAGCAATTAATTTATTAGGGGAAATGAGATGATGTCTTTGCATTAGCAGTGAATTAGTAATAGCTGATCAAGTTAATTATGTTTATTGTTTGCAATTTTTCTCTTTTGGGTATTCCTTTCTTCCATGTTTGATTCTTAATGTCTTAACTAGAGGCCATAAAACAATGATAATTTTTATCTTGAAAGCAGAAATCAATGTGGAGGGATGATATTCAAAATATGCTCATGATTTCAGATGTGGCATAATTTTTAGGGATTGTGAAAATTTGCATTGCCTATATTTGCCTCCATAATCCATAACATTTTCTTCTAAATTGAAGGCATCAAAAGTATACATGAATTTATTGTTTTCCTGATTGTTTATGATTTATGTGAAAAGCTTGTGTTAAAAATAACCATGGTAAACCCCTAAAATATACCAAGCTCACTGTTGTCAAAATGATGTTCTGTTAATATATGGAAAAAATTAATTTGTACAGCATGGTTTTCTGAGTAAATTAACTTATTACATTTCTGATTTTTGTTTTGATGTAACAATGGAGATTGATAACAACCTGGGCTATATTAAACACTTACGACTTGGCAAACTGAGAACGTAGTTCATGGGGACTCAGAGGCTGCCAATAGATAAATAGAGATAATGGAAATTGCAGATGCTGGAGAATCCGAGATAACAAAGTGTGGAGCTGGATGAACACAGCTGGCCAACCAGCATCTCGGGAGCACAAAAGCTGACATTTCGGGCCGAGACCCTTCATCAGAAAAGGGGGAGAGGGAGAGGATTCTGAAATAAATAGGGAGAGAGGGGGAGGGGGACCAAAGATGGATAGAGGGGAAGATAGGTGGAGAGGAGACAGACAAGTTAAAGGGGCAGGGGTGGAGCCAGTAGAGGTGAGCGTAGGTAGGGAGGGGATAGGTCAGTCCAGGGAGGACGGACAGATCAAGGGGGCGGGATGTGGTTAGCAGGTAGGAAGCTGCACCTCCATTTCCTACCTACTAACCTCATCCCGCCCCCTTGACCTGTCCGCCATCCTCGGACTGACCTATCCCCTCCCTACCTCCCCACCTATACTCTCCTCTTCACCTATCTTCTCCTCTATCCATCTTCGGTCCCTCTCCCCCTCTCTCCCTATTTATTTCAGAATCCTCTCCCCATCCCTCTTTTCTGATGAAGGGTCTAGGCCTGAAACGTCGCTTTTGTGCTCCTGAGATGCTGCTTGGCCTGCTGTGTTCATCCAGCTCCACACTTTATCATAGATAAGTAGAGACAGTTTAAGTGCGTGAACCACGATATGACTGAAGGAAAAGGAAAGTGTGAAGTTATTCACTTTGGTTATAAGAATAGAGGAGCAGAATGTTTTGTGCTTGTAAGGGTGAAGGTTGTAAGTAATGGATGTGCGGAAACTTGTGTGATCACGCAAGGAATGTAGCAAATTGGCAGGTGAGTAAGTGGGAATTAGGAAGGCATGTGATCTTTATTGCAGTGGTGAGAGTACAGTGACTAAAAAGCCTTCCAACAACTGTACAGGATTTTGGTAACTGCATGGTTCTGGCCAAGCACAGGCAAATGGGGTTAGTTTAGTATGGGAAACTTGGTTGGCATGGATGAGTTGGACTGAAGGATCTATTTCTGTGCAGTATGATTCTCTGACTCTCTCGTTCTATGTGCATTTGTGGTCTCCCCATTTAAATGATATACAACAAACTTTGCTTTAATCGGAGCTTTATCAACCTTGATAAGCTGATAAAAATTAAATACCTCAGAAATTGTGATCTACTGTGATGTCCGAGTAGTTATGCCATAAATAAAATATAGTGTTGGTGTGTATACTACTCTGTTACATTTCTATTACTTGCTGTGTGATTTTAGAAGGTGTGTTGATATTTTTACATCAATGTTTTGAGGGATGTTGATGTGTCAAGGCTTTGCTTGTTCAGGGTTTACAACAGTTACGTGTATTTCTTGATTATCCAGAATATTTGGTCGCCTGGCATGCTTCTGGTCTCATAGGTGCTGTTTAATAAAAAGATTTTCTATACTTGTATTGAAGGTCTACAGTGAGGGTATACTAAGTTGGCTGACTAAACTTTGACAGAGGAAGGCAAAGTCAGAAATCATGATTTACGTTAGGACCAACAACAGGTAGAAAGAGAGATGAGGTCCTGCAATAACAATATAGTGAGCAAGGTAGCAGATTGAAAAGCAGGACTTGAAAGATTTTAGTATTTGAATTATTCCTGATGCCATGTGCTAGTTAGTATGGGAATAGATGGATAGAACTGCTGAATATGTGGTAGAACAGCTGGAGCAAGAAGGAGGGTTGTAGATTCCTGTATCATTCGGCTCATTTCTTGGAAAGGTAGGACCTGTGCAAGTCCAGTAGCTTGCACTAGAATTAGAACAGGACAAACATCCCTGTGAACAGGTTTGCTGGTGTGGTTGGTCGGAGTTTAAACTAATTTGGCAGTGGATGAGATACAGAGTAGAAATATAGTTAAGTGATGATGCACAGACGAGTATAGAGAACCACCAAAACAGTCAAGAAGGCACTGGGAGCATAGTCAAGTCAATGTACAAGGGTGCATGACAAGGCTTGGTTGCATCTATTTTGATATAAGAAGTCTTGCAGGTTAGGTAGAGGAATTGAAGATATTATTTAACGCATGGGGATGTGATATAATTGCAGCCGTGGAGAAATGGTTGAGTGTGTGTCAGGATTTGAGGCTCAGTATATTAGGTATAAAGTCTTTAGGCCAAATGGCATGAGTATAAAAGAGGAGGTGTTGCAATATTGATTAAGGAGTCAATAACTGCAATAAGGAGCAAAGATATCTTTGGTTTCTCAAATGAGGCCATATGTAGAATTTAAGAATAAAACAGGATCAATTGCTTTGGGGTCTACAGTATACTCTCACACAGTTGGGGTAAGGCAATATGCCACTCACAAGTGTAAAAATAATAAGGTAATAACTGTGGGAGAATTTCAACTTTTCTCCTATTAACTGAGGTAGGCTAAATGTGAAACTATTTGAGAGGGGGTTGGTGTTGAGAAAGCTTTCTTAAAATGTGTCCAGAAGAATGTTGGAAACCATCGTGCAGAAAGTCCTACAAGAGAGACAGTAGTGCTGGTCCTAAGTTTTTTTTTTAAGAGATGAAACTGAGCAAATGATAAATTTGGCAGTGGGGGAGCATTTTGTTGTCGGGGAACGTCTCGTTAGTGTCCATTATTTGGAAGGATTTAAAGTAATTACGATAAGGACACAAATGAACATGATTTAAAGAATTAGGAAGGTCGATTTTTAATAAGATAAGACAGCATCTGGCCAAAGTTGACTGGGAGGAGCGAATTCTAAGTAAATCGACATTAGACCAGTGGGACAAATTTTAAAGGGAAATAGCACATGCCTGACATCTTCCAATAAAGGTGAAGAGTGGGACCAACAAGAGAACCTCGAATGTCAAGGAATGCGTAGGATTAGATAATGTTGGAACCCTCACTGATTTTTCATTCTTATTTTATCCATTTTATCATTTTTGGTTCGGAGTTTTGAACTGTGAGCTGAAGATGACCTTTGGGCTGTGAGCAGCAGCTTGAATTTAATTTTAAAAAAGTACTAATAAACTTATATTTGCTTGTGAGGTCAGGTCTGAAAGATAATAGTAAGTTGTTTCTTGTTTAAGCATAATATCATACGAAAATAAACCCTTTGGCCAGACTCATCCATACAGGCCTGGTTTTCCAAACATCACTAGCCCCATGTTTGCCCCATATCCTTGTAATCTTCCCCATCCATGTACTTGTCCAAATGTCTTTTAAACTTTGTAGCTGTACTGCCTCGATGACTTCCTGTGGCAGCTCATTCCATATATGTACCAGCTTTTGTGAAAAAGTTGCCCCTTAGAGGGCAGTGAGAATGGAGGTTAGAATTTATGGGATTCGGTTTAAATCTGGACTCCACACAGACAATCACCCAAGACTGAAATTGAATCCAGTTCTCTGCCACAGACAGCAATAATAATCACTGTGCCAACCATGCTACCCCTTTGGCCCTGTCTGTGCCCATGGGCTCAGATAAATTGTATCCCAAGCCCCAAGGGAGGAGATTGCATGGGCTGTGACATGAATTTTCAAATCTTTCTCTGGCTACAAGAAGGATGTCAGAAGACTGGAGGACACCTTGTGGTACCATTATTCAAGAAGGTGAGATACACCAAGAAATTGTAGGCCAGTGAATCTAACATCTGTGGTTAGGAAATTATTGAAAAAAAAATCTGAGAAGCAGAATTCATCTCCACTTGGAGAGATGAAGATTATTCAAGGACAGTCAGCAGGCTTTGCAAAGGGAAGGTCAGGTTGAACAGATTTGATTAAATTTTTCGAAGAGGTGGCTGGGTATATAGATGAGGGTAATACAGTTTGTGTAGTTGCACTTTTGACAAGATCTCACATGAAGAAACTCAGCCCACAGAATTCAGGATAGTTTGATAAATTGCATCTAAATTTGATTGAGTGACACCAACAGATGATGATGGGCCAAAGATACTGTTTTTGTGACTGGAAGCCCTGTGTCCAGTGATGTTCCACAAGGTTTGATGCTGTATTCCTCACTGTATGTTGTGAACTTTAATGATTGAGACATGGATGTAAGAGATATGATGAATGTGTCTGCAGATAACATGAGGAATGCCTTAAGCCACACGACCATATAAACACAGAATGTTGGATAAACTCTATAGGTTTTGACAGATATGACTATAGAGAAACAGA
Source organism: Stegostoma tigrinum (assembly GCF_030684315.1). Lineage (NCBI taxonomy): Eukaryota > Metazoa > Chordata > Chondrichthyes > Orectolobiformes > Stegostomatidae > Stegostoma > Stegostoma tigrinum. Next base: position 31,918,910 of record NC_081360.1, read on the forward strand.
ATTAACATCTCGAGATCATTATGACTCCTCTTCAGTCGTACAGGACTGGAAACATTAACTGCTTTTCTCTCTTTACAGATATTGCTGAGTTTTTCCAGCATTCTGTTTGTTTCAGATTGCCAGCATCCACAGTATCTTGCTGTTTCCTTTAAACAGGAAAATGTAGATGGGCTGATCAGATGAGTTGAACAGTGATAAATGAAGTTTAATCCTGATACATTTCAGGAGGACTAACAAGGCAAGGGAATACACATTGAACAGTGGGACTCCAGTAAACACAGAAGATCAGAGGTACCTTGGTGTTTATGCCCGTTGATCCTTGAAAGCAGCACAGGTGATTAAGAAGATACGTGAGATACTTGCCTTCATTAGTCAAGGCATTGAATACAAGGACAAGGAGGTTATGATGGAGGTGTATAAGACGTGGTTAGGCAACAACTGGAGAACTGTGTAGAGCTTTTGTTGCCACGCTGTAAGAAGGATGTGTGGGGTCATAAGAGGTTCACCAGGATGTTATCTGAACTGAAATTATTCAGCAAAGAGGACAGAATGCATAAGCTGGGATTGTTTTTCCGAGGACAGAGAAGATAGAGCAGGAATCTGAGTTCTGTAGGGCCCAGATAGGGTAGTTAGGGTGGAACATTTCCAATTAGTAGAGGGAATCAATAACCAGGGAACTCAGTTTTATGATAAGGAGCAGGAAGTTGAGAGGGGGTTTGCAGGAATGTTTTTCACATTCAGGGTTATGGTTTTCTGGACCATTCTGCCTAAAAGACTAGTAGAATTGGGACTCCCCAGGCATTTAAGAAGCTGCGATAGGGTTAGATGAAAACTTGAAACACCATAGCTTACAAGGCTAAGGGCCAATTGCTGAAAAAAAGAATAAATGGAAGTTTGATGAATGGCACAGACATGATAGGCTGAAGGGCCTCTTACTATGCTGTGAAAATTTTATAAATCTCTGTGGCCTCTGGGTGACAAAGTTGTCCTTTGAGTGTGTAAATCTGGAGGTTGGAAGACTTGAGATGTGAAATTATTTCACAAAAAAGGTTATGAATCTTGGGAATTTTCGACCCTAGAACTGCAGATGCTCCATTATTGAATACATTTTAAAGCTTGAATTGACAGTTTTTTGCTTTCTCAGGGAATTTTATCTGGGGAGCATGTGGGCAGGTAGATTTGAAGCCCAAGATTGCCATGATTATATTGAATGATGGCACAGGTTCAGTGATGGTCCACTTCTGCTATTTCTTGAATTTTGAAGTAGAGTATCCAAAAGAAGAAAGTAATTGTGCAGTCATAGAACAATTTTATTACAAGTGAATAGTCTGCTTTGGTAGTCCACCTTCTGTCATTAATGTTTTGATTTTTTCATAAACAAATGTTGAAGTATTTATTGGAAACGTATTGAATTTCTTTTTTCACATTGTGGTACCTTTTTAATATACTGTAACTGGGGGAGAAAGGTCTATTATCAAGAGGCTGTCTGGAGTTTGAAATTTGTTGTATTACTTTAATGTTGAAATGTGAGTTGTCATTTTCTGAGCTCTTCATGATGAATTTTTGATTCATATGAACCTGTATACATATTTTCTAAATTCTGGAAAATGACCAGAAATGTTTTTCTTTCTTTCCTAGCCTCCGTTGGTCCAGGCAATATTTAACGGGGATCCTGATGAAGTTCGGATGTTGATCTATAAAACCGAAGATGTCAATGCTTTGGTAAGTCACTGTTAAATGTTTTGCAAGAAATTTGTTTCCAGAACATTTGTTTAATTGATTAGTTTGCAAAACTCAACTCTTAGATCTGGATTGTTTTGATTAATAATGCTCAACTTCAATTGACCAGAGGTCAGAGTCAGGTATTTCAATTTGTATGTGCAAGAACATGTTGTCAAGATCAGGATGTTTTTCAATGCTTGGATTTAGCTGATTGTATTCATAGTCACAAGTAAATACCATTGAAAGTTTACACTGTGAAATGCTTTTGGTTTGAAATTTAATAGAAACACAAAAATATTGAATATAGGAGCAGGAATAGGGCATTTGACCTTCGAGCCTACTACACCATTCAATATGATCGTGACTAATTTCTAACTCAGTACACCATTCCCACTATCTTCACGTATCCTTTGAACCCTTTTGTCCTAAGAACTAAGCCTGCGTCTTTGTTGAAAATCTTCAGTGTTTTGGACTCAGTTTCTTGAGGCAGAGAATTCCATGGGCTCATCATTCTCTGGGTGAAGAAATTTCTCCTCGTCTCTGTCCTAAGAGCCTTCTCCTTTTAGACTGCAATCCTTGGTCCTGGACTCCATGAATATCGAGAATATCATTCCTGCATCTAATCCTGTTTGAATTTGATAGGTTTGTGAGATCCCCTCTCATTGTTGAACACTTCTGAATCGAGTCTAAGCCAATCTAGTCTCTCTTTGTACATCAATCGTACCATGCCAAGAAACAGCCGAGTAAGCCTTATTTGTACTCCCCTAATAGCTGGTACATCCTTCCTCAGATAAACAGGCTACACTGTAAGCAAAACTTCAGTTGTGGTCTTAACAGTGCCCTGTGTACCTGCAATACATCCCTGCTCTGTACTTGAATCCTCTTATCACTAAGACCGTTTACCTTCTTGTCTGCCTGCTGCACCTTCATGTTAATTTTCAGTTATCCAATCTATTGTTTGTATTATAAACTGTCTGCTAGTTTTACAATCCAAGTGGTAAGCTCACATTTATCCAAATTATATTGTATCTGTCATTTATTTGCCTATTTTGTTAATTTGTCCAAATCACGCTGAAGCTTCTGTGCATTCCCTCCCCCACAGATCGGTGTCATCTGCAAACTTGGAGACCTGGCAAGTAGTTTCCTCATTTAAATCATTAATAGTATTATGAATAGCTGAGGTCCAAGCATTGATCCCTGTGGTGCCCTAATAGTCACTGCCTGCCACTACTCAATATTTGTATTTTTGTTTCCCATCTGTCAATCAGTTCTCAATCCTTTTCAGTACACAATCTCTCGTCTCATGTGCTTCAATTTTAAATGCTAGTTTCTCACTGGGATCTTACCAAAAGCCTTCGGAAAGTCCAAGTAAACAGGAGCCACAGGATCCCCCTTATCCACTCTATTAGCTACATCTTCCAAAGCTTCAAGATTTGTCAAGCACAGCCTCTCTCTTCATAAATCCATGCTGATTGCTTGATTCTGTTATTAATTTCCAAGAGTTATTACATTCTTAGATGATGGACTCTAGCTTGAGGTCAGCAGTGGGAAAACATTCTAATCAGTCTATAATTTAACAAAGTGTGGAGCTGGATGAACACGGCAGGCCAAGCAGCATCTTAGGAGCACAAAAGCTGACGTTTTGGGCCTGGACCCTTCATCAGAAAAGAGAGATGGAGAGAGGGTTCTGAAATAAATAGGAAGAAGGGGGTGGTGGACTGAAGATGGATAGAGGAGAAGATAGGTGGAGAAGACAGTACAGGTGGGATTAGGTCTTCGACCTCTTCATCTCCAACTGCCGTTGAGATATCAACCGACTCAAACTCTCCACCCTTCTCTCTCACTCCAACCTCTTCCCCTGCAGAATGTGCAGCCCTCCGCTCCAATCCCAACCTCACCATCAAACCCGCAGACAAGGAAGGCGCAGTTGTAGTATGGCGCACTGACCTCTACATTGCTGAGGCCAGACGCCAACTCTCCAACACCAGCTCCTACTGCCTCCTGTATCATGACAACCCCCCCCCCCCCCCCCCCCCCGCCACCTCCCCAGCACCAAACCGTCATCTCCCAAACCATTCACAACCTCATCACCTCGGGTGACCTCCCACCCACAGCCTCCAACCTCATTGTTCCCCAACCCTGCACTGCCCACTTCTATCTCCTTCCCAAAATCCACAAACCCACCTGCCCTGGTTGACCCATTGTCTCCGCCTGCTCCTGCCCCACTGAACTCATCTCCACCTATCTGGACTCCATTTTCTCCCCCTTGGCCCAGGAATTCCCTGTCTACGTCCATGACACTACCCACGCCTTCCACCTCCTCCACAACTTCCAATTCCCCGGTCCCCAACACCTGATTTTCACCATGGACCTCCAGTCACCTGCATTCCCCATGCAGATGGCCTAAAAGCCCTCCACTTCTTCCTGTCCTGCAGACCTGACCAGCCCCCCTGCACCGACACCCTCATCAGCCTGCCAAACTCGTCCTCCCCCTCAAAAACTTCCCTTTTGATTCCTCCCACTTCCTACAGACAAAGCGGGTGGCCATGTGTACCCGCTTGGGCCCAAGCTATGCCTGCCTCTCTGTAGGTTACGTGGAACAGTCCCTCTTCCGCACCTACACTGGCCCTAAACCACACCTCTTACATTGACTGTATCGGCGCCACCTCATGCTCCCAAGAAGAGCTCGAACAGTTCATCCACTTCACCAACACCTTCCACCCCAACCTCAAGTTCACCTGGACCATCTCCAACACATCCCTCACCTTCCTGGACCCCTCTATCTCTGTCTCAGGCAGCCACCTAGAAACTGATGTCCATTTCAAGTCCACCGACTCCCACAGCTACCTGGAATACACCTCCTCCCACCCACCTTCCTGCAAAAATCCCATCCCCTGTTCCCAATTCCTTCGCATCCGCCGCATCTGCTCACAAGATGAGGTATTCCACTCCCGCACATTCCAGATGTTGTCGTTCTTCAGCTCCTCCCGCAGTGGTCGAGAACACCCTCGACCGAGTCTCCCACATTTCGCGCACCTCATCCCTCACACCCCACCTCCGCAATAACCGCCAAAAGAGAATCCCCTGAGTCCTCACATACCACTCCACCAACCTCAGGATACCGACGCTTTTGCCATCTACAATCCGACCCCACCACTAAAGACGTTTTTCCATCTCCACCCTTGTCTGCCTTCCGGAGAGACCACACTCTCCGGGACTCCCTTGTCTACGCCACACTCCCCTCCAGCCCCACCACACCTGGCACCTTTCCCTGCAACCGCAGGAAGTGCTACATTTGCCCCCACAACTCCTCCCTCACCCCCATCCCAGGCCCCAAGATGACTTTCTACATCAAAAAGATGTTCACCTGCACATCTGCCAATGTGGTATACTGCATCCGCTGTACCCGTTGTGGCTTCCTCTACATTGGGAAAACCAAGCGGTTGCTTGGGGATTGCTTTGCAGAGCACCTCCGCTCGGTTTGCAATAAACAACTGCACCTTCCAGTCGCGAACCATTTTAACTTCCCCTCCCATTCCTTAGACGACATCCATCCTGGGCCTCCTGCGGTGCCATAATGATGCCACCCAAAGGTTGCAGGAACAGCAACTCATATTCTGCTTAGCAACCCTGCAGCCCAATGGTGTCAATGTGGATTTCACCAGCTCCAAAATCTATCCTCCTCCCCCCCCCCCCCCCCCCCCCACACACTGCGTCCCAAAACCAGCCCAGCCTGTCTCTGCTTCCCTAACCTGTTCTTCCTCTCCCCTATCCCCTCCTCCCACCTCAAGCCGCACCTCCATTTCCTACTTACTAGCCTCATTCTGCCCGCTTGACCTGTCTGTCCTCCCCGGATTGACCTATCCCCTCCCCACCTGTACACTCCTCTCCACCTATCTCCTCCTCTATCCATCTTCGGTCCCCTTTCCCCTCTGTCCCAATTTATTTCAGAATCCTCTCCCCATCCCTCTTTTCTGAAGAAGTGTGTAGGCCCAAAACGTCAGCTTTTGTGCTCCCGAGATGCTGCTTAGCCTGCTGTGTTCATCCAGCTCCACACTTTGTTATCTCGGATTCTCCAGTATCTGCAGTTCCCATTATCTCTGACCTCAGTCTATAATTTACTGTTTCCTGTCTGCCACCCTTCTCAGGGTACATTAGGAACTGTCCATTCCATAGGAATTGTTTCAGAGTGAGTAGAAGTTTGAAAAATGACCAATAGCATATTTGCTATTTCTTGGGCTTTTTCCTTAGGTACTCCGAGATGAAATTAATCAGGTCCTGGGAATGTATCAGCTTTTAATTCCCTTGGTTTGCCCAACAGCATTTCCCTATAGTATTCATTTCTTTGCATGGCGGAGAGCAAACCCTTACTTTTCTAGGGCAGAATCAGTGGCTGCCTCATTGCTGGCGGCAACATCACTGAGGTAGGCCCAGTAGCAAAAGAAGGCGCCTAAGGATTGGCAACTTCATCACTGGTGGTAATGAAACAGTGGTGGAAGGGCATCACAGCGACATCAACGAGGTAGACCCTGACAAGAGACGTCACTTGGAAGTTGGTGGGTCTGCACAAGCAGCAGTGAGGTGATGGTTCCAAGCCAACTCAGACTTTGATGGACTTCTCTATATCTTTTCTTTTTCTTAAAACTATCATAATGTCACCATATTATGGTACAAATGAAAGCTTTTTACGTACTTTATTGTGTTTCACTATACAGTATTTCACAGCTGTAAAATACATGTGACAATGAAATCATTCATTGATTTGCAAAGCGTCTTAGCGTCATACAGTATGGAAACAGACCATTCGATCCAATTTGGCCATGCTGATCAAGTTTCCCCAACTAAACTAGTCCCACTAGCCTGTGTTTGGCCCACTATTGCATTAAAGTTTTTCCATTCCTGTACCTGTCCAAATGTCTTTTAAGTGTTGTAATTGTATTTGTATCTGTCACTTTCTCTGCAGTTTATTCAACATACAAACTACCCTCTGTGTGGAAAAAGTTGGCCCTCGGGTTCCTTTTAAATCTTTCTCTTCTAATCTTGGCAATATGCCCCCTAGATTTGAACTGACCCCACCCTGAAGATAAGATCTTTGCTATTCACCTTATCTATACCCATCATGATTTTATAAACCTCTAAGGTCATACTGAACTTTAATGCTAGCATCACGAACTCCAGTCAGACAAGACCACACTCAAAATCAAAATCTGGCTCATTGATACATTATATACAAGAGAATCAGGTGGCTGGATGGCTAGTTTGTGCTGTAGTAACGCCAACAGTGTGGGTTCATTTCCTGTCCCTGATGAGGTTACTACGAAGGACTCTCCTTCTCAACTTCTCCCCTTGCCTGAAGTGCGGTGACCCTTAAGTTAACCATTACCCGTCATCTCTCTAATGAGAAAAGAACAGCCCTATAGTCTGGTAGGACTCTGGTGACTTTATCTTTTACATACACCAACCACATGAACTGCAGCAGTTCAAGAACGCGGTTAACCATAATCTCTGAAGAGCAGAAAGGAATGGGCAACATTGAGTCTGTAATTTGTATTAGAGGTATAAGATGTGGGAGTATAACTTATAGGTTGGAGATTAAAATGTTAAATGCAAAATGAAAGGAGATTTCTGATTGAAAATCTTATAAACACCCTAAATGAGGAATTTGCATTATTAATAGTCAGGCTTGGAAGTGAAACAACTTTACCTAATACACAAAATATCTCTTAAGTTTGTGTTAGAGCCAGCCACTGTACCCCATATCAGAATAAAAGATTTCAGTCTATGTATTTCCCAGATTGAAAATAAAAGTCAACTTGTAAACAAGGGAGCTGCTTAGTGGCATCATCAAATCTGCAAAAATGTGTATTAATTTAACTACAGGGAGAGAGAGAGAGAGAGAGAGAGATCAGAGAATCAAAAGTGTGTTTTGAAGGTAAACTTAATAGGGCGCTCTAAATAGAAAACCAAAATGTACCACATTATCGTGGAGATATTCCTCTGGGAGTTATGGTGTTTCCTTTTTTTTTTGAGTATTTTGAGCTTTACAGAAACAGGCCATTTAGTTTTGGGAACAGACTGAGGCAAAGTGAGTAAATTCTCAAGCTGTTGTAAGGTCTAAGAGAACTGTTGCAGGTACCTGAAAAGTAGAATAAGTTTCACAGCTTAATTACGAGCAAAATTCTAGGTGCGTAATGCTTGCCTTTTTTTTAAGTACAGCAACAACTGTGTTTCCTAAAAATGTGAAATCTTGTGAAGGAATTTTTTAAAGTTAATTGCTCGTTGTTCAGACTTATCTTTGTGTTTGTTGTCTGTGTGGGAATCTTAACACAGACCAAAAGCACCAAACGCAATTCCAAATTGACCAGTGCATATTTACTTGGGAGACTTTCAAACATTTTTGTGATAATTTACCATGAAACTAATTTGTTTGTATTAAGTGGGACATAAAAGTTTGCTGGAAGGCATGAAATGCAAGGTACTTGTGTTTTATTTATTTTGGCTTTTTGTGGAATATGGTTGTTCCTAGTGCATGAACAAATAGTGGCTAAGAATTGATTGGTTTAGTGCATTCACACTTATTGCAAGGGTACTATCAATTTATAGCAGCCTGAATGAGTCATTTAACCCTGTTGGCTCATATGTTTCATCCCTGATTGGCGCGATCACTTTTAAATCCAAATCATTCATCTCTCCGTCCAAGTTAATTTATTAATGACTCTCAGAAGAAGAGATTGTTTATATATGTGGTTTTAGCATGCTCAATATGAATTTTTTTCCAAAAGGATCCTGAAAAGCGGACACCATTACATGCAGCTGCCTTTCTTGGTGATGCCGAAATCATCGAGCTTCTTATCTTGTCAGGTAGGTTTACCAGGAAAACTGCTATTTGTGTTAGCTATTTCTGAACATCAGAGATTGGCAACAAGTTTTTGCCTCAGTTTTTTGAACAATGGTAGTGCATACGTAAGTGGGTATGTGGAATTTAACACTGTGTTCATTAAAATTTCAAGAAATTCTTGTTTGATACGCCATGTAGTTCACACATTACCTTACTTTATTTCTCCTCTTTTAACAGAGACATTATAAAACAAAGTGACACCATGTGCATGCAATATTAGAGTTCATTTACCAAAAGCTTTAAAATAATGTGATATAAAGGGCTTACCAGAGCTTGGTACATAGGTGGCTGAAGGAGCAACTACTAATAGGGGAACCATTAAAAATGGAAGTACTTAAACTGGAATTAAAGAGTGCCAATTAACTTGGAAGGATGTGGAGCCGGAGGCGATAAGACGCAGGGAGGATCCAAACCATACAAGGAATTGAAAACAAGAATGATAAATTGAAAATGTAGGTGTTGTTTAATCAGGAGTCAGTGCGGGTCAATAAGGATAGAGTTGTTAGGCCAAAGGGATTTCCTTAAGTTTAGATGCAGGCAGCCAGAGCTCTGGATGATCCCGTGTCTACGGAGTGCAGAATATCCAGGTGACCATCCAGAACAAGAAAGCCTTTAGGTCATACGAATGAGAGTTTGAGCAGCATAAGAGCTGAGACGAGGATCGGCCAGGAAAATTAGAAGTTGAAATAGGCAATCTTTAAATACACATCGATGTGATCACAAAGCTGATTTTCTGACCAAATCTGCTGATAAATCTGCAGTTTGATTGAGCCTCTGATACTTTTAAGGAGAAGGACAGTCTGTTGCAAAGGAGCACAGTTTATGGTGACAGTAGCGTCGGTCTTCCTGTTTAATTGGAGAAAATAGTTGCTCATCCACTGCTGGATGTCAGGCAAGATGTCTGACGATTGAGTGATAGTATGAGGATGATTTTTTGACAGTGGATGCTGTCACTGCACATCATGTGTTTTCTGATGGTGATGTTGAGGGGTGGTTGGTAAATCAAAAATAGGAGGAATCCAAGGTTAGATCTTGAGGCAGTGCTAGACCAATGATCTAAGTGGGTTGAGAGGCCATTGATGATGTTTGGATAGATGATCATTGAAGCATGTGACTGCAGTGTCTCCCACCTGGGCAACAATGGAGAGGCGTGGGAGGAAGATTGAGTGATCAGCTATGTCCAAGGCTGTAGATAGGTCATAAAGTTGAAAGGAGACACTTTGCCTCTCTCATTGTCATGGAAGCAAATTATGATTTGGCCTGGAGCTGTTTGGGTTATTACAGAAGGGTATTTAAATATGAACTTCTGGAAAAATGGGTTGTGATGTGTGAGGCAAAAATGAAAAACTTGAAATGGAAAGAGCACTGGAGAAAGTTCAGAAAGGATTCACCGGGATGTTGCTGGGAATGAAAGGTTTGAGTTTAAAAATAGGCTGGGACTTTTTTCACTGGAGTGTGAGAGGTTGAGCAGTCACCTTATTGAGGTTTATAAAGTCACAAGGAGGCATAGATAAGGTGAATAGCAAGGGTTTTCTTTACCCTGAGATGGGGAAGTTAAAAAGAACTAGGAGGCGTATTTTCAGGGTGAGAAGAGAAAGCTTTTTAAAAGGACACAAGGAGCAACTTTTTTTAGAGTGTTTGTGTGCGAAATGAAGTGCCAAATGAAGTTCTGGATGCACATACAGTTATGAAATTTACAAGACATTTGGATAAGTATATGAATAGGAACGGTTTGGAGGGATGTGGGCCAAATGCAGGCAAGTGGGACTAGTTTAACTTGGAGGAACTAATTGGATTAAAAGATCTGTTTCCACGCTGTATGACCCTAGGAAAAGGAAGTTGGAGCTGGTATGGTAGTTTGCAAAAAGGGCAGCGTTCAAACATTTTGTTTTAAAAAGGGTTGATAACTGCAGGTTTGGAAGAGAGGACTGTTAACAATGGCAGCTAACTTGGGAGCCAAGAAAGTGAGATCATGTAAACTTGAGAGAAATATGTACTATTTCTCAGACTAGTGGGAGTGACTGCACTTCAGTTTGTTCTCTAGGCTGATGTTCTACCATAGCATTGAAGGAGTATTGTATTGTACTTGTGCTGTCTTTCAGATGAGCCCTTTAAACCAGGATCCATCTGTCTGGTTGGGTGGATATGCAAGATCTGTTGACGTTTTATCTTGGCCAGCATTTATCTGTCTCCGAACGTCAGCGAAAATAAGAGCTATCTGGTCATTTCTCTTTTTTGTGGAAACTCTCTGTTGTTTTTGTTTACATTTTTACAATTGACTACACTTCTTAAGTATTAAATTGGCTGTAAACTAGTTTTGGATATCCCAAAGGAGGTGAAAAATGCTTTGCAAATGTCTGCTCTTTTCTGAAAGGTAATTGTAGCTGGTTTAGGCAACTTGGCCATTCATCTTTGTTTCTATATAATTACTTTATGCTCATTGTGATAAATTCATAATCACTGGAATTCTATTAGAAATTTCCATGTCCATTCAAACAAATCCCCCCGAGCTAAATAAGCGTGCAGGTAATCGAGAAGGCGAATGGAATGTTGGCCCTTATTTCAAAGGGGTTGCAATATAAGAGTAGGGACAGCTTGTCGCAAATGGAAAGTTGCGTTATCTGGAATACTGTGAACAGCTTTGGTACCCTTATTTAAAGAAAAATATCACTTCATTGGAAGGAGATCAGAGAAGGTTCCTTAGGATGATCTCTGGTATGAGGAAATTGTCTTATGAGTAAAGGCTAAGCAGGAGTGGACTACTCACTGGGGTTCAGAAGAATGAGAGGTATCTCATTGAAACTTGAAGAGATCGTAAGGTGTTTGACAGGGTAAATGCTGAGAGGATGTTTCCCTTAATGGGGGACTCTGGGAACAGAGGCCATAGTCTCAAAATGAAGGGTGTCAATTTAAGACTGAGTTGAGGATGAATTTGTTCTGAGCGTTGACAGTCTTTGGCACTCTTTTACCACAGGGACCTATGTGCAGAGTCTGAGATAGACAGACAGATTCTTGATCAGTAGCGGAGTGGAGGGTTTACAGGGCAAGGGCAGAAAAGTATACATGAGGAATTTCAGATCAGCTGTGATCCTGTTAAATGACAGAGCAGGTTCGAGGTGCCAAACCACCTATTCCCGTTCTTTATGGTCACAGTGTCAGACAGCATTGTCTTAACACTCAATAATAACATGTATTTACATGTAGGGACATGCACTCAGAAGCTCTACTTTCGTGATCAGTTATAAGTAATAACTTGCAAGGAGGAGATGAAGAAGAGACAGGGCTTCAGGGAGGGAAGGCACAGTTGGCAATCGTAGAAAAAACAAAAATCAGAAATGAGCTAAAGACCAGAATTGGAGATATGCGAGCCGAAGAGGAGGTTCTGAGATCTTGGTGGGATTTGAAAAAAAGATGAAATTTCTAGAATTTGGGTGTTGTTGGTCTAGGGATCATTGTAGGCTAGCGAGCATAGGGTGATTAGTGGATGGCACTTCCTGTGTGAAGATACAAGCAACAGCTCAAACAGATGAGCTCAATACCAGAACACTTTGGAATAATCTTTGGAGAGGTCCTTCTGATCATTATAGATTGAGGATCTTATACAATGAAACTGGTTTAGAGATAGCTGTTTGTAATTCATATTTGTACCAATTTGCATTACACATTTATCAACCTATGTTGTTACTACTTGCTGTAATTTAGTAACTTTAAAATGAGAGCTACATTGTAGTGTCCTTAATCTAAGGTATTGAAGAAGCCTCCGTATTGCCTGGGTTTATTTTCAATGCACAGGGTACAATTACTCTATTTGTGATTTTTGTTTTACAGGAGCACGTGTCAATGCTAAAGATAACATGTGGTTAACCCCACTTCATCGTGCCATTGCTTCACGGAGTGATGTAAGTTTGCCGACCTGGTACTTCAAAATTGATTGATCTATTGTTGTCACGTGTACTGAGATACAGTGAAAATTGTTGCTCTGCATGGTATACAGGTAGGTTATACCTTAGAGTGCATCACGGTAGCAGAACAGAGTGCAGAATACAGTGTTACAGTTGCACAAAAGGTGCAGAGAGAGATTGGAATTAACATTTGAGAGATCCATGCAAATGTCCAATAACAGCGGGGAAGAAGCTGTTCTTGAATCTATTTGTATGTGTAATCAAACTTTTACACCTGCCTGATGGAAGACCATGGAGGAGATTTGATTTATGTTGGTTGCTTTGTTGAGGCAGCAGGAAGTATGGATGGAAGGCTGAGATAACAAAGTGTAGAGCTGGATGAACACAGCAGGCCAAACAGCATCATAGGAGCAGGAAGGAAGCTGACGTTTCAGGCCTAGACCCTTCTTCAGAAATGAGGGAAGGGAAGGGGGCCCTGAAGCACCAGCAACGAATCCTGCAAATCCACTGGAAAGAATGATATGCCGATATTCCCAGCGTCGAGGCCCTGCCCACCCTTGACTAGCTACAATTGGCTGGTCACATCATCCGCATGACTGATATGAGACTCTCCAAGCTGGTGCTCTACTCCCAGCTTCGAAGTGGCAGGTGAATTCTAAGGTGTAAGCGGCAGGTGCTCCCGGTCTCACTGGTGAAGTGCAGCATTCCAGAGACACCTGTGAATCATTAGCCTGACACCCTCCAAAGTGGAGGAGGAGCATCTGGGAATGCATTGAGCACCTTGAGATTTGCTCTCAAGAAGTGGAAGCCAGGCAAAAACAGCAAATGGAGCATGCTGCCATACTTGCCACAGTTCTTGTTTACATTTAGGGCCAAGAAGGATGGATTCTCAATCAGTGTGGGATCTAGAGTTATGGGAAAAGGTCTTGAAAATGGACATGAGGCATGTCAGAAAAGCCACAATCCAACTGAATGGAGGAGCAGGCTTGAGGAGTCAAGTGGCTCAATTTGATTCTTATTTTTGTATGATCTTATAACATCATCCAGTATGTGTATTTACTGAACCATTCTAAAACTGCTAAAAATTCCCTTGGGCTGGTGAATATGATTTTCTCTTAGCACATTGATCTTTAACTCGTCATTGTCTACAGGAATAGTGCCAGACGACTGGACGACAGCAAATGTGGTTCCCCTGCTCAAGAAGGGGAGTAGAGACAACCCTGGTAATGATAGACCAGTGAGCCTTACCTCAGTTGTTGGTAAAGTGTTGGAAAAGGTTATAAGGGATAGGATTTATAATCATCTAGAAAAGAATAATTTGATTAGGGATAGTCAGCACGGTTTTGTGAAGGGTAGATCATGCCTCACAAACCTTATTGAGCTCTTTGAAAAGGGGACAAAACAGGTAGATGAGAGTAAACCGGGTGATGTGGTGTATATGGATTTCAGCAAGGCGTTCGATAAGGTTCCCCACAGTAGGCTATTGTACAAAATGCGGAGGAATGGGATTGTGGGAGATATAGCAGTTTGGATTGGAAATTGGCTTGCTGAAAGAAGACAGAGGGTGGTCGTTGATGGGAAATGTTTATCCTGGAGACCAGTTACTAGTGGTGGACCGCAAGGGTCTGTGTTGGGTCCACTGTTGTTTGTCATTTTTATAAATGACCTGGATGAGGGTGTAGAAGGATGGGTTAGTAAATCTGCAGACGACACTAAGGTCGGTGGAGTTGTGGATAGTGACGAAGGATGTTGTAGATTACAGAAAGAAATCGATAAGCTGCAGAGCTGGGCTGAGAGGTGGCAAATGGAGTTTAATGCAGACAAGTGTCAGGTGATGCACTTTGGTAGGAGTAGCTGGAATGCAAAGTACTGGGCTAATGGTAAGATTCTTGGTAGTGTGGATGAGCAGAGATATCTCGGTGTCCATGTACACAGATCCTTGAACGTTGCCACCCAGGTTGACAGGGCTGTTAAGAAGGCATACAGTGTTTTAGCTTTTATTAATAAAGGGATCGAGTTCCAGAACCAGGAGGTTATGCTGCAGCTGTACAAAACTCTGGTGCGGCCGCACTTGGAGTATTGCGTACAGTTCTGGTCACCGCATTATAAGAAGGATGTGGAAGCTTTGGAAAGGGTGCAGAGGAGATTTACTAGGATGTTGCCTGGTATGGAGGGAAGGTCTTACGAGGAAAGGCTGAGGGAGTTGAGGCCGTTTTCATTAGAGAGAAGACGGTTCAGAGGTGACTTAATTGAGACATATAAAATAATCAGAGGCTGAGATAGGGTGGATAGGGAGAGCCTTTTTCCTAGGATGGTGACGGCGAGCACGAGGGGACGTAGCTTTAAATTGAGGGGTGAAAGATATAGGACAGATGTCAGAGGTAGTTTCTTTACTCAGAGTAGTAAGGGAATGGATCGCTTTGCCTGCAACGGTAGTAGATTCGCCAACTTTAGGTACACTTAAGTCATCATTGGACAAGCATATGGACGTACATGGAATAGTGTAGGTTAGATGGGCATCACATTGGTATGACAGGTTGGCACAACATTGAGGGCTGAAGGGCCTGTACTGTGCTGTAATGTTCTTTGTATAGTTATATTGGCATAAGGGACAGTTTGATACTTCACCCAAGTATTTGTTCCTTTACATTGTGTAAAGTAGTTGCGTTGAAGTGAATTAGTTTGTCTTTGTTTATCTAGTCATATGCATTTCCTAGCTGAGTTGCTAGGTACAGAGTGAAAACGCAAATGTACGCCTATTGCTGTCTTGGCTGATATCAGCAAACGCAGTACAGAGAGCAATTATAATTGAATTTTACTATGACTGAATTTATTACACATTTCATTTCGTTTTGCATAATTGTCTCTTGATGCTTAGAATTGCCCCACAATCTCTCTGGCTCAACAAATTACCTTAAGTGCCTCAAGGGTATGTTGCATTATTATATTACTAGGCAATAATTCAAAAGAATTGATGATGGTTAGCAAATCTGAGTTCAAATCCCACCAAGTTCAAAGTCCATTAGTTAAATAAAACTGGAATAAAGAAGCTGGTATTGTTAATGACGACCACAAAACTTTCAACTTGTTGTATGGATCCATCTAGTTCACTGGTCTCCTTGAAGTACAGAAATCCTCTGCCCATGCCCATTTCAGATTTGTGACTTCAGAACTATACCAAAGTGTTTGGTTCTAAATTGTGTTTTGAAATGAATTGACAGTTTGCTATAGTTGAGTGATTTGTGACAACAAAAGTGTGCTGAAAGCAAAACTAGAACTGTTATCTCGCATTGATTGAGGCACCAAACGTGAAAAATGCAGACCAAGTCAAGTTGATTCAGCGAAGTCATCCTCTCTGACATTTAGGTACTTGTGTCAAACATGGGTAGAGCAGCCACACAAAGGTACTTCATGATTACTTTCAGGTAACATCCCCGTTTCCATATCACTACCTCTGGTTATGACCCTTTTCATTGGTATGACAGACTCTCGAAGGTGCCATCAAAGTTTATTGTGGAAAATGGAAGCTCATGACATGGATGGCGATGCACTGAATGAACAGAAAATTAGCTGGCTAACAGGAAACAGGAGGTATTAATGGGTCATTTTCTAGTTGACAGTATTTAGTGAGTGGAGTGGACACTGCATAATTTATATAAATAACTTGGATGAAAGGATGAAATGTTGTCCAGAAAGATGACTGGAACTTCTGAATGTTGATTCCAAACATTATACAATCTCATAGTGTCAGATCAAGAATCGACAAGGAAATCTATTGCTGATTGTGACCTATTATGTTAAAGAAACAGAACTGTCCTCCTTTTGAACATTTGGAAGAAATGCCAAGTGTGAGAAAAGACGTGCAATGTAACTGCCCATTTATCTTGTCTCCATCATCAATGATGAGGTTGTACATATTATCAACAATGCTGTCAAGCCATACCTACCTGTCACATTATGTTACACAAGGATCACTCTGGTCCAGACCTCATTCGATTGTTAGTCCAAATGTGGACAAAAATATTGAATTGGAGAAGTGAGCTAAAGTCAACTGCTCCTTACATCAAAGTAACATTTGCTAGAGTATGGCATCAAGGAGACTGATAAAAATGGAACACAGTTGGAACCTGGTGAAAAGCTTTTCCACTGAAGTTATACTTAGCACAAAGAAGAGTGGCTGTTTAATCATGCCTGCCCCAGGAAATTGCTGCAGTCTCCACACCAATGCCGGAGACCCTCAAACCATCTTTGGCTGCTTCATCAATGCAATACTCTACATCATCTGGGCAGAAGTGGAGTCATTTGCAGTTAGTTGCACTGTTAAGTTCTATTTTCAACTCCTAAAATAATGCCACTCCTTGATCAACAATAGCAAGACAAGTGATAAGTAACGTACTGACTGCACAAGTGCCTGGCTTTGACCATAAATGCGTGGGACGGGGTGGCCGAGAGGTTAACGCGATGGACTGCTAATCCATTGTGCTTTGCATGTGTGGTTTTGAATCCCACTCGTCACTGTATCTAGGGGCAGCACGGTTGCTCAGTGGTTAGTGCTGCTGCCTCACAATGCCAGGGACCTGGGTTCGATTCCAGCCTCAGATGACTGTCTGTGTGGAGTTTGCACGTTCTCCCTGTGTTTGCGTGGGTTTCATTCTGGTTGTCCAGTTTCCTCCCACAGACTGAAAATATGCAGAATAGCTGCATTGGTCATGCTGAATTTTTCATAGTGCCAAGGGCTGTTTAGGTTATGTGGGTCAGACATGGGAAATGTAGGGATAGGAGAATGGGTCTGGGTGGAATGCTGTTCAGAGTGACGGTGTGGACTTGTTGGGCCAAATGGCCTGTTTTCACACTGTTGGGATTCTATGATAATTTCCAACAAATGAATTTAAACACCCACCCATGACTTTGTGGTATTACAGTTCCTAATCCTCTGACATCAACATCTTCAGGATCATTACCGAGCAGAACACGAACAGGACAAAGTACATAAATTGTATGGTAAGAAACTCACCACCTGACTACCTAGTGTCTCTTCAGCATTTACAACGATCATCGGGATGGAACACTTTCTACTTGCTTGAAAAGGTGCAGCTTTTAACACTTAAGACATTAACACTCTGGAAGCTTGACATAATCCAGAATAAAGTAGTCACCTAAAATAGGTTGCCTCATTTGCAACCTACAACATTCACTTACTCCACCATCAACATACTGTGGCTACAGGAAAAACTGTTTTCATTGCCTTTCAAGTCTACAGGAATCAAAATTTTCAAATGCTTTCTCATAAATCAGTCCTGTGACATAATGGACCTACCCCGTAACCCTTCTCTACACTGCTTCTGAGTCTGTGTTGTGCTTTAACCGGTTTGGGTGATCTCACTACTGGCAGAGGAGAAGGCGAAGTCAAGGACTTTCTTCAGCCTATAACTTAAAAATAACTCCATTATTATACACTGATACTAAATACTGCAATACCTGGTAATCTTAGATAAGCCAGGCTCTGACATATTACGATAATTAGTTATGATAATTAGTGAGTAATCTATTCGTGTGTTCATATGTATTTATTCTCCGTTTCTTCCAGAGAGCTGAATGTTCTGATGTAGTCTGGTCTAGTGTTCTTCTCGAGAGTTCATTCTGGTCTGAATCTTCCTGCAACCTTTCTAGTAGGTTCTAACTGCCCACGCTTTGACATTTATACCCAATGATCTTCAGCTCTGTGACTTCATCATAAGGTTGCTCCAGTGTCCTAATTTCCTTACACAGCAGTGACTACAACTAAATGTTGCATTTCGAGGCAGCCTGATGAAAGTATCAAATACTTCATTGTGCCAACAAGATTTATATTCTAGTGAGCCGATATTTATATGTTTCTGAAATTATAACTGCAGCAGTTGCACTTTCCAATCCTGTTTTTTTTCCAAGCAAAAGTGCCCTAAGGACTATATAAATACAAAGAAAATAAAACCTAGGCGATGGTGCTAATGTATTAACATTGAGTCCTTACTTTTTAATAGGACAGAAGATTGATTTGTACAGGGGGAAATTTGCAAAGTTTGCAGATTGAGAAAACTGCTTTAAATCTTGTTTGAGCACTTCATTGCAGCCATCTGAAAGCAATTAGTCACAGTACTTGTGACGTACAACTCCTTTTTGCTTAGGTTGAGTTTTTGTTTAAGTACCTCCCCCTCTGATCAGAATTTGTTTAATAACCATTAATGCACTTAAAGCTGGAGTGGCTTTGTGATATCCTTCACATAAATATTGAAAACTGCTGCTGTTATCTTAAGTTGATTGTGGCTTTTGAATATAAGCTTTACTTTCCTGGTGTCCGCATTACCGACAACTTCCAGAACTGATTTAAATTGACTTTTCAAACTGGCTGATTCCAAAAGTGATTTTTATATAGTACCTGGTTAGAGATTATATTCCCCATTACCCCAAAATTAACGTGGGAGCAGATATTAATCAATTATAGCCCCTTTAGCCTATTCTCCTTTCTTGCAGGATCTTGTGCGGTAGTAGTTTCCCTTCCTCTGGACCAGGAAGATTCAAGTCCAACTTGCTGCAAAGGTGTGCAATAAAATCTTTGAACAGGTTGATTAGGAAATATCTATTCTGCTCTACCAAGCCGTCTTGACTATTCTCTGACCTAACTCTACCTTTTGTCCCTTGATTTTTTTTTTAAAATCGAAAATATCCATCGCACATTTCAAGTTAGCACTGACCTCCTAAACAACTGCATTTCTAGGAAGTGTTCCAAACCTTGACCACCCTTTATAATTTTGCTCCTGGAAACGATAGTTCAAACTTGTAGATGCTAGTTCCGAACATCTAACCAAAGAAATCTGTCTCTATCTACCTATCTATTCCCCTAAAGCTTTGATCAAGACCTTCCTTTGACATTTCAATTACAAGAAATATATTCTGAGTTTCTGGAATCTCTTCTTTTAATGTATTCCTCAGAATTCAGTTCATTCTGGAAATTCTACACTGTACTCCAGCTGAACCTCATATATTCTTTTAAGGGGTGATGGTCAGAATGGGTCAGATTATACTAGTGATCCAATTTGTGCGTTGGATAATATAATGCAAGGTTACCTGCATCTCAATACACCCAGCGTTTATTGTCCATCCCTAGTTGCTCTTGTGAAGGTGAGCTACCTCTTGAACTACTGCAGTTCATTTGATGTCGGTAGTTGCACAATGCCGTTAGAAAGTTAACCCAGCAGCCCAGAAGGAATGGTAGCGTATTTTCAAGTCAGGATGGTGAGTGGTTTGTAGTGGAACCTGCAAGTGGTGGTGTTTACGTGAATCTGCTGCTCCTCTTCTAGACTGTAGTGGTCGTGACTTTGAAAGGCATTCTCTAAGGACCCATGGTGAATTTCTGCAGTGCATCTTATAGATGTCACTGAATGCCAATAGAGTGAATAAAGGATTGTGGGTGAGGTGTCTGTTGATGAAGTTGCTTTGTCGTGGATGGTGTCGAGCTTCTGAAATGTTGCTGGAACTGCACTCATCCGTTATATTCCATTCGACCCCTGACTATGCCTTGTAGGATAGGCTTTTGGGAGGATATGAAATGGAATTGTTCACTGTAGGATTCCTAGACCCTGACCTGCTATTGTAGTCATAGCAATTACATGGCTCGCCTAGTGTAGGTTCTGGTATGCACACGGTACTCTATTTGTGGCTTAATCTACTTTTTATTTAGTTCCATCATAGCCTTCTTGTTTTTAAACTCTATGCCTTGGCTAATAAAGACAAGTATCCTGTAAACCTCCTTAACTAAGTTATCAAAACTATTCTGTCTTCAGGGACTGGTTGACATGCACACTAAGGCCTGTCTGAACTTTGCTTTCTAAGGTCCTACCGCTCGTGCATAACCTTGCCTTGTTTGTCTTGCTGAAGTGCACCACCACAGATTTATCCAGGTTGAATTCTATTTGCCACCAGTCAGCAACATCTATATCTCCCTGTAATTTAAGGCAATCCTCCTTAGTATTTACTATTCCACCAATTTTGGTATCATCTGCAAACTTACTGATCAACCCTCCTATATTCAAGTGTAAATCATAAAAGTTCATCACAGGCAACAAGGACTCCAACATGTTCTTTCTGGGACCCCGCTAGATACCGGTTTGTAGTCACAAAAATATTTATTGACCATTTTTCTGCCACTGAGCCAGTTCTGGATCTAGTTAGCCAAATCACCCTTTGCTTCCTGTTTGCAAGCCAATTTTGAACCCAATTTGCGAACTTGTCTTGGTTCCCATGGACTCTTAGTTTTTGGACCAAGCTCATACGTGGGACCTTGTTGATGGCCTTACAGAAGACCAGATAAACCACATTAACTGCACTACCTTTATCAATATATGCTGTCACCCTTTGAAAAGACTCAAATTTGTTGGATGGGTTTCCCTTTTACAAATCCATGCTATTCCTGATAAATCCTTGCCTTTCCAAGTGTCGATTAATCCTGTCCTTTTCATAATTTTTTTTCCTAGTAATTTCCCTATCGCTGACATCAGACTAACTGGTTTATATTTACCTGGCCTATCCCTGCTGCCTTGAACAAAGGAACCACAATAGCTTTCCTCCAGGCATCTGGCATTTCACCTGTGGCAGTGAAGTATTAAGGATTTCTGCCAGGGGCCTGGCAGTCTCCTCCCTTGTCAGACCCTCAGAATTTATGCATGTTTATACCTACTGAAATATCTAATATCATCTGATTAACTGTAACATGTTCTACAACCCTCACAAAGCCAACTGAAATGCAACAGCTCATCCACTTCACCCACACCTTCCACCCCAACCTCAAGTTCACCTGGGCCATCTCCAACACATCCCTCACCTTCCTGGACCCCTCAGTCACCATCTCAGCTAACCAGCTAGAAACTGATGTCCATTTGAAGCCCACTGATGCCCACAGCTACCTAGAATACGCCACCTCCCACCCACCCTCCTGCAAAAATTCCATCCCCTATTCCCAATTCCTCTGCCTCCACCGCATCTGCTCCCAGGATGAGGCATCCCACTCCCGCACATCCCAGATGTCCACGTTGTTCAAGGACCGCAACTTTCCCCCCGCAGTGGTCGAGAACGCCCTTGACTGCGTCTCCCCCATTTTCCGCAACACATCCCTCACACCCCGCCCCCGCCGCAACCGCCCAAGAGGATCCTACTCGTTCTCACATACCACCCCACTGACCTCCGGATACAACGCATCATCCTCCGACACTTCCGCCATCTACAATCCGACCCCACCACCCAAGACATTTTTCCATTCCCCACCCTTGTCTGCCTTCCAGAGATACCACTGTCTCCGCGACTCCCTTGTTCGCTCCATACTCCCCTCCAACCCCACCACACCCGGCACCTTCCCCTGCAACCGCAGGAAGTGCTACACTTACCCCCACACCACCTCCCTCACCCCCGTCCCATGCTCCAAGATGACCTTCCATATTAAGTAGATGTTCACCTGCACATCTGCCAATGTGGTATACTGTATCCATTGTACCCATGTGGCTACCTCTACATTGGGAAAACCAAGCAGAGGCTTGGGGACCGCTTTGCAGAACACCTCCGCTCGGTTCACAATAAACAACTGCACCTCCCAGTTGCGAACCATTTTACTTCTCCCTCCCGTTCTTCAGACGACATGTCCATCATGGGCCTCCTGCAGTGCCACAATGATGCCACCCGAAGGTTGCAGGAACAGCAACTCATAATCCGCTTGGGAACCCTGCAGCCCAATGGTATCAATGTGGACTTGACCAGCTTCAAAATCTCCCCTTCCCCTACTGCATCCCAAAACCAGCCCAGTTCTTCCCCTCCCCCCACTGCATCACAAAACCAGCTCAGTTCATCCGCTCCCGCCACTGCATCCCAAAACCAGCCCAGCCTGTCTCCACTTCCCTAACCTGTTCTTCCTCTCACTCATACCTTCCTCCCACCTCAAGCCGCACCTTCATTTCCTACCTACTAACCTCATCCCACCTCGTTGACCTGTCCGTCTTCCCTGGACTGACCTATCCCCTCCCTAGCTCCCCACCTATACTCTCCTCTCCACCTATCTTCTCTTCTCTCCATCTTTGGTCCGCCTCCTCCTCTCTCCCTATTTATTCCAGAACACACTCCCCATCCCCTTCTCTGATGAAGGGTCTAGGCCTGAAACGTCAACTTTTGTGCTCGTGAGATGCTGCTTGGCCTGCTGTGTTCATCCAGCTCCACGCTTTGTTATCTTGGATTCTCCAGCATCTGCAGTTCCCATTATCACTGAAATGCACAACTACCATGTCTCTCTCCTCTTTGAATACAGACAAGAAGTATTCATTTAAGACCACTCCCATACCCTCAGACTCCACCCACAGGTTGCCCTTTGGTCTCTAAGAGGCCCCACTCTTTACCTGGTAATCCTTTTACTTGTAATATACTTGTGAAAAACCTTGGGCTTTTCCTTGACTGTATCTTCCAAAAATATTTAATGCCCCTCTTTGTCGTCCTGATTTATTTTTTGAGCAACACCTACACTCATCAAACCTTTGAAAGTCCTGTCCTGATTTTAATGTGTTGTATCTGACATATGCTTCCTTTTTCTTTATCAAACTCATGATGTCCCTTGACATCTTGAGTTCCTTGGCCTTACTGCCCTTGCCATTCACTCTTGAAGGAACATGCTGGCCCTGAATTCTCATTGTACTACTTTTAAAAGATTCCCTCTACTTTCTCTTCACATCTCTTCAAAATATTCAATCAAGTTGGTCAGACATGACGCCCCGTTCAGCTATCTGTTCTCAATTAATCTCTGCCTCTCCAAGTGCGGATTATTTCTGTTCCTCAAAATTGCTTCCAATGGTTTCTAACCATTGAGGTTGGCCTGTACTACTTTGTTTATCCCTGGCTCCCTTCTTGAATAATAATACCAGCTCAGCTGTCATCTAGCCCTCTGGACAGTCCAGTGGCCCAAGATGAATTGAAAATTATTGCCTATGTCCCTGCTCTCTCCTCCCTCGCCTCACTCAACAATTTGGGATGCATTTCATCTGGCTTGGAGATGTCCCTCCTTTTAAGCCAACCAGACCACTCAAAACCATGTTTTTTTTATGTTTTTGTCTGGTCACAAATAATTTATTGTGACTGATTAGCCCTACAATCGTATTCAAAATTTCTAGAATTATTTTTAGGCTTAGTGGTGCAGTGGCAGCATGCTGGGCCCATAATCCAAAGGTCGATAGGTCAAAACCATCCACCATCAAGAATGAAATTACTAAATGTGCATCACCTCTGACTGTGCTAATTTAAGTATAATGTAGTCCTTTTCCCTAATTTCTATACCTACATCATTCCCTCGCTATTTAACACAGCCAAAAAGTATTCACTTGGAACCCTACCTACTACTTAAGAAGAGAGCAGAAGAGAAAACCGGGAACTACCCAATGGCTCTAGATCAGCAGTCGGAAAAAAATGCTTGAATTGATTTATAAAGGATGGGATAAATGAACATTTGGTTAATAATGATCTAGTTGGGCATAACTGGATTTGTGCAAGGGAAATCATGATGAACTTAGTTTTTTGAAGATGTTACCAGCAAAATTGATACAAAACCACAATGGATGTATAGACTTAAAGTTACAGAAGGTTTTTGAAACAGAGCACCAGAGGAGGCTGGTAGAAAAATTAAAGCACATGAGAAAGGAGATAATCTTTAGGACTGGATTAATGGTAGTCTAATAGACAGAAAACAGAATAGGAATAAATGGGCCATTTGTGAGTTGGTAGGCTACGAATATTTGGGTACTGAAAGGATCAGTACTTGGGGCCCCAGCTGTTCACAAATATATTGATTTGGAGATTGGTGTCAAAATTAATATCTAAGTTTGCAGATAATACAAAGTTAAATGGGAATGTATGTTGTGAGGAAGATCTTGAGTGGCTTCAACAGGCTTAGTGAATGGACTAGAAAATGAGACATGGGATATAATGTGGAAAAATGTGAGGTTATCCATGTTGGTAAGTAAACCGA
This sequence comes from Stegostoma tigrinum, assembly GCF_030684315.1. Classification (NCBI taxonomy): domain Eukaryota; kingdom Metazoa; phylum Chordata; class Chondrichthyes; order Orectolobiformes; family Stegostomatidae; genus Stegostoma; species Stegostoma tigrinum. The sequence goes on from NC_081360.1 coordinate 31,943,460, forward strand.
TGTGCCGAGTATTTGTTAAATGGTAAGAATTTGAAAAGTGGGTCGATGTGCAAAGTGACCTGGGTGTCCTTGTTGCTAGTCACTGGAAGCTAGCACTCGTCTGCAGCAAGCTGTTTGGAAAAAGGCTAATGGAATGTTAGCCTTGATTGCAAGAGGATTTGAGTCTCTTTCAATCAGGTAAGATATTAATGCCATGACGGAATACAATGGAGGATCACCAGACTTGTTCTGGGATGACAGGACTGTCCAGTGAAGAGAGATTTGGCAAACTGAGCCTGTATCCTTCAGAATTTTGAAGAATTGAAGTGATGACATTTAAACTTAGAAAATACTTAAAGGACAAACAGGGTATATATAGATAAGATGTTTCCCCTGGTCATAGTGTCTCGACCCAAGGGGCACAATTTGAGAATAAGGAGGGTCAACCAGGGCTCTGAGATAACAATTTCTCTTTCTTAGAAGGTTGTGAACCTTTGGAATTTTGTACACCAGAGGACTGTGGCAGCTCAGTCTTTAAGTATGTTTAAATTAGAGATTGATAGATTTCTGATTACCAGTGGTGTAGTGTTATGGGGATGGCTTAGGTGAAAGGGATTTGAAGTACTTGATCAGCCACATTACTGCTGAATGGTGGGGTAAACTCAGTGGACAGAATTCCCTACTCTTGTTCCCTAAGCCAGTGCTGCTTGACAGCGCTTTTAATTTCGTCGTCCATCACTTACTGTCAAATGTAGATTGGGACAGTAATTGGTTAGTTGGATTTGTCCTGCTTTTCGTGTGCAAAATACACCTTGGCAAATTTTTATATTGTTGATGAGATGGCAGTTTTGTAGCTGTACTGCAACATCTTGACCAGGGTTATGGCAAGTTCTGGAGTACACCTTTTGGTATGATTACTGAATGTTACCGTGCCTCTGTATTTTGCTATTCAATATCCAGTGCCTCCTATTTCTTGATATGTGGATTGAGTTCAGTGAGCTGAAAACTGGCACCTGTGATGCTGGGGATCTCTGCAGGAGCCTAAGGTTTGTACCAATTTGCGAACTAACGATTGTTGTAAATGCTTCAGCCATCTCTTTTGCAGTGCTATGCTAGGCTTTTCTGTTATTAGTGAGAGTGATATTTGTGGAGTTTCATCCTCTTCAGGTGAGTTGTTTACCTGTCAACCTCTGTTAATGACTGGATGTGTCAGGACAGCAGAGCTTAGGTCTGATCCATTGGTTGTGAAGTTGCTTAGCTTTGTCAACCACTTGCTGTTTGTGCTGTTTAGCAAGCAAGCAGTTCTGTTTTGTAGCTTCGCCATGTTGATACCTCAATTTTAGATGTTGGTTATTGCTTTTAGCATGTTCTCCTTCACTCTTCATTGTACCAGGGTTAATCCCTTGGCTTCTTTGTAACAGCAGGATGGGGAATATTTGGGCCAAAAGTTTGCAGATTGTGAACGTGCAGGCGTATTGATTCGTCAGCTGGGAGAAGAGAGAATCAGCAATTGGCAGGAGGTTTCCTAAGCAATATTTCATCTGATTCCATGAGACTTCATGCAGACCAGAGTCAATGTTGGGGACTCCAACGATGATGCTGTGTCTTGGATATTACATGTATGATATGATTCTGAGAGTACGGGTATGTCAGACTTTGCTTGACGAGTGTGAGAGATTTTAGAATAAACCCCAGATATTGTTGAGGCATTTGCAGGGTTAAAAGATCTCTGTTGCTGATGTAGTTTTCATTGCCTTAGCCAATGCCATCTGATCCCTCTGGCTTTATTATTTTTATAAGACCTCAGAAGTATTTGATACAATTTGATTTGATTTATTATTGTTACATGCACTCAGACATAGCATGCATACATAAGTACGTCAGGGTAATACAAAAGAAGTATATAGTGTTAGAGCTACAGAGAAGATGCAGAGCAACATCAATTTTAATATGAGAGATCTGTTCAAAAGTCTGATAACAGCGGTGAAGAATGCTTTCAAACTTTTGTATCTACTGTCTGACTGTAAAGGGTTGAAGAGAGTATAACTGGTGGGATGGGTCCTTGATTATGTTAGCTGTTTTCCCGAGGCAGTGGGAAATACAGACAGAGTCAACGGATGGGAGGCTGGTTTGCATGATGGATTGAGCTGTAATCAAACTTCTAATTTCTTGCGGTCTTGGACAGAGCAGTTGCCATACTGAGTGGCTTATGAGCAGTTATGAGTCAACCATGTTCATCTAAAGTGACATGTAAGGATGACTGTTTCACTTCCCTGAAGGGCATTAGTGAACCAGGTGGTTTGTGGCAACAATTAAAGGTTTTACGGTCGTTTTACATTTTTAATTTCAGATTTTTATTGAATTTAAACTTCACTGTCTCCTGTGATGAGAATCGAATGTGGATCTCCAGAACATTTCCTCAGTCTCTGGATTATTATTCTAGCAACAACCCCACTAGGTATCACGTCCGATCACCTTGCATATGGTGTGTCATAATCCGGCGTTACATAAACCTTGAGGACCTGTTCTTTATGTTAGTTCGTACTTTGTGTTTGCTGAACAATGCCTTGTAGGAGTCTAATAGTTTGACTGGAGCACCACTGTAGCAGCCACCAAAGAAATTGATCCCATTGTGTTCTGATTTGTTTAAATTTTATGTCAGATCTATTGGAAGTGTTACATAGTTCTGTGAAATACATATTCTGTTGAGTTTTCTTGTTTGAACCTTGTAGAGGCTTGTTTTTCTCATGTGGAGTTGAGCTGCAAAGGCTGGACCTTAATCGGTTACCAGTATTGGTATTGAATTTTTGACTGCAATTCAGTCGTCATTTGACATTTAATATTCTGGAAGAAGTGAAGTAGTCTTTTATATGCATAGTTCTGTCATCTTTTTAATGCCTTATGTTTTATAAACCAGAATACAAGCCTTTTATCAATAATTCCTTTGCCATTTTTGTTTGAATTGCTGATTATGATGGATGAAAAAGAATAAACCAGAATGAGTGCTACTGTTGGTTTCTTACAGCTGAATATTCCAGCAGATCAATGGATATGAATTAAAGAGAAAAATGCTGAAAATATTCAGCATCCCTGCCAGGATCTGTGAAGAGAGAAATGGAATTCACACTGCAGATCAGCAGTTCTTTTGTCAGAACTGGGAATAGAACATAGAATGGTACAGCATAGTACAGGCTCTTCGGCCCACGATGTTGTGCTGAACTTTTACCCTAATCCTAAGGTCTATCTAACCTCTACCCCTACCTTATACTATCATCCATATGCCTATCTAATAGCCGCTTAAATGCCCTTAATGAGGCTGACTCCACTACCCGCTCTGGCAATGCATTCCACACCCCATCTCACACTGAGTAAAGAACCTACCTCTGACGTCTCACCTATATCTACCTCCACTCACTTTACAGCTGTGCCCCCTCATAATAGTTACCTCCACCCAAGGAAAATGTCTCCGGCTGTCCACTCTATCTGTACTTGTGATCATTTTGTACACCTCTGTCAAGTCACCTCTCATCCTTTGTCATTCTAAAGAGAAAAGCCCTGGCTCTCTCAACCTTTCCTCGTAAAACCTTTCCTCCATTCCAGGCAATGTCCTGGTAAATCTGCTCTGCGCCTTTTCCAATGCTTCCACATCTTTCCTGTAATGAGGCCACCAGAACTGGGCACAATACTCACTCCAGATGTAGCCGAACCAGGGTTTCGTATAGCTGGAACGTAACTTCACGGTTCTTGAACGCGATCCCTCCTGCTAATGAAAACTAACACACCATACACCTTCTTAACAATTCTATCCACCTGGGTGGCAGCTTTCAGGGAACTGAGGACATGACCCCCAAGATCCCTCTGCTCCTCTGCACTGCCAAGAATCTTTCCATTAACCCTGTATTCTGCTTTCAAGTTTGTCCTTCCAAAATTAATCACCTCACGCTTTTCAGGGTTAAACTCCATCTGCCACTTCTCAACCCAGCTCTGCATCCTATCAATGTCCCTTTGTAACCTAAAACTGTCCTCTGCACCATCCACAACTCAACCCACCTTTATATCATCTGCAAACTTAGTAATCCACCCTTCCACTCCTTCATCCAAATCATTTACAAAAATCACAAATAGAAGAGGACCCAGAACTGATCCTTGTGGTACACCGCTTGTAAGTGAGCACCATGTTGAATATTTTCCATCCACTACCACCCTTTGGATTCAGAATTGGCTGACCCTTCGACAATCTGCCACATTTCCCCCATCCCATGCCTCCTTACTTTCAGCATGAACCTACCATGGGGAGCCTTCTCAAACATCTCAGTTAAATCCCTATATGCCACATCCGCTGTTCCACCTTCATCCACGTGTTTGGTCACCTCTTCAAAGAATTCAGTAAGGTTTGTGAGGCATGATCTACCCTTTACCAAGTGGAATACTTGGCATTGAATTACTTTATAAGTTTTCAAGCAAGATAGGGCAAGTAGGGGGTAGGAAGTTGAAGCATCTGAAGAACAAATGGGAAGCTGGGTATTAGGGTGTAATGCAGGCGAGAGTAAATGACAAAAGGAAACGCAAAAAGTGATAATGAGACAAGTAATGAAGCCAAGGTGTGTCTTGATGTACAAATGTGAAAAGCAGAATCTGTATCGAAGCTGCTGTCTGAGGGGAAAAAAAGGGCAGGGTTATAAACTTGTTGCATTCAGTCTTGAGCCCAGAAGGCTACACAGTGCTGTTTTCATTTTCAAAGTCTCATTCATGTTTTTACAAGTTTCCATGTCCCCGATGCTGATCTCTGTAATCTTGCCTAGCTCCATAACCCTCAGATGTCTGTGCTGCTTAACTTTTAGCCTCTGGAGTATCCCTGCTTTAATCATCGTTGGTGGGCCTCCCTTCAAATGATTAGGACCTGTACTGTTTCATTTTCTGCTCCTTTAAGAAGCTCCGTGATACTTGCCTTTTTTGGCCAAGTTTTTAGTCATCAGTCTCTAATGTTTTAACAAAGATCTGTAGCTTGGCTTGCGCTTGAAGTTGTTGGTTGGTTCGCCGAACTGACTGGTTTTCGTGCAACTGTTTCATCTCCCTTCTAGATAACATCATCAGTACTATGTAGCCTCTGTTGAAGCGATTGCATTAGTAGTTGAAATCCAGGCCTCCAGGAATTCTCGTGCTTGTCTTTGGCTCACTTGTCCTGGAACTGTAACTTTGTCCCGGTCGAATCAATGTCCTTCTATGTGAGAGTGGATTGAAATGAGGGAGAATTGTATCAGTGATAATGGGAACTGCAGATGCTGGAGAATCCAAGGTAATAAAGTGTGAAGCTGGATGAACACAGCAGACCAAGCAGCATCTCACGAGCACAAAAGCTGATGTTTCGGGCCTAGACCCTTCTTCAGAGAGGGGGATGGGGTGAGGGTTCTGGAATAAATAGGGACAGAGGGGGAGGCAGACCGAAGATGAAGAGGAGAGTATAGGTGGGGAGGTAGGGAGGGGATAGGTCAGTCCAGGGAAGACGGGCAGGTCAAGGAGGTGGGATGAGGTTAGTAGGTAGGAAATGGAGGTGCGGCTTGGGGTGGGAGGAAGGGATGAGTGAGAGGAAGAACAGGTTAGGGAGGTGGAGACAGGCTGGGCTGGTTTTGGGATGCAGTGGGGGGAGGGGAAGAGCTGGGCTGGTTTTGGGATGCAGTGGGGGAAGGGGAGATTTTGAAGCTGGTCAAGTCCACATTGATACCATTGGGCTGCAGGGTTCCCAAGCGGAATACGAGTTGCTGTTCCTGCAACCTTCGGGTGGCATCATTGTGGCACTGCAGGAGGCCCGTGATGGACATGTCATCTAAAGAATGGGAGGGGGAGTTGAAATGGTTCGCGACTGGGAGGTGCAGTTGTTTATTGCGAACTGAGCAGAGGTGTTCTGCAAAGCGGTCCCCAAGCCTCCGCTGGGTTTCCCCAATGTAGTGGAAGCCACACCGGGTACAATGGATACAGTATACCACATTGGCAGATGTGCAGGTGAACCTCTGCTTAATATGGAAAGTCATCTTGGGGCCTGGGATAGGGGTGAGGGAGGAGGTGTGGGGGTAAGTGTAGCACTTCCTGCAGTTGCAGGGGAAGGTGCCAGGTGTGGTGGGGTTGGAGGGCAGTGTGGAGTGAACAAGGGAGTCATGGAGAGAGTGGTCTCTCCGGAAAGCAGACAAGGGTGGGGATGGAAAAATGTCTTGGGTGGTGGGGTCAGATTGTAGATGGCGGAAGTGTCGGAGGATGATGCGTTGCATCCGGAGGTTGGTGGGGTGGTGTGTGAGAGAACAAGGGGGATCCTCTTTGGGCGGTTGTGGCGGGGGCGGGGTGTGAGGGATGTGTTGTGGGAAATGCGGGAGACGCGGTCAAGGGCATTCTCGACCACTGTCGGGGGGGAAGTTGTGGTCCTTGAAGAACTTGGACGTCTGGGATGTGCGGGAGTGGAATGTCTTATCGTGGGAGCAGATGCGGCGGAGGCGGAGGAATTGGGAATAGGGGATGGAATTTTTGCAGGAGGGTGGGTGGGAGGAAGTGTATTGGAGGAAGGTAGCTGTGGAAGTCGGTGGGTTTGAAATGGACATCAGTTCCAAGCTGGTTGCCTGAGATGGAGACTGAGAGGTCCAGGAAGTTGAGGGATGTGCTGGAGATGGCCCAGGTGAACTGAAGGTTGGGGTGGAAGGTGTTGGTGAAGTGGATGAACTGTTCGAGCTCCTCTGGGGAGCAAGAGGTGGTGCCGATACAGTCATCAATGTAACGGAGGAAGAGGTGGGGTTTGGCGCCTGTGTAGGTGCGGAAGAGGGACTGTTCCACGTAACCTATGAAGAGGCAGGCATAACTGGGGCCCATGCGGGTGCCCATGGCCACTCCCTTTGTCTTTAGGAAGTGGGAGGAATCGAAAGAGAAGTTGAGGGTGAGGACGAATTCGGCTAGGTGGATGAGGGTGTTGGTGGAGGGGGACTGGTCGGGCCTGCGGGACAGGTAGAAGTGGAGGGCCTTGAGGCCATCTGAATGCGGAATGCAGGTGTATAGGGACTGGACGTCCATGGTGAAAATGAGATGTTGGGGGCCAGGGAAGAAGTTCTTGAGGAGGTGGAGGGCATGGGTGGTGTCACGGACGTAGGTAGGGAGTTCCTGGACCCTTTGGACCTGACTGACCTCTTCCCAAATGTTACAATATGATTTTGTAATGATTCTGTAAAATGGCTTGAGATCTTTTAGTAAATCCAGTGTGGCATATGAATATGGAAGCTGTTGTTTAATTGAACGACCGTTCAATCTCGATACTCTCAGAGGTATCTGTTTGTATTTATGATTTCCAGCATCTCTAGTACTCAGCTCTTGAAATAGATGTAATGTTGGATTTGCTCAGTTAGTACAATAACTTGTGTTTTAACAACTTTGTGTCATAAATGCTGATTCTTTCAGGAAGCAGTTCACGTTTTGATCAAGCATTCAGCAGATGTCAATGCTCGTGACAAAAACTGGCAGACCCCGTTGCATGTAGCTGCTGCGAACAAGGCGATGAAGTGTGCAGAAGCAATCATTCCACTGCTTAGCAGTGTCAATGTTTCCGACAGAGGAGGCAGGACAGCCTTGCATCATGCTGCACTCAACGGACACATAGAGGTAATAAAATATTCCTGCTATTGTATGTGTTTGCACAATTATGCTTTGAAATGAGTGTTTCGGCTATAATCGCTAAGACAGGTTTTCAAGCCTGTTCCAGATAAAATGCCAGTGTAATTAACCAAGAATATCGGGTGCACTGATTGATGCTGTTGCAGGGTAGGTTGAATATCCGGTTGAGTGGAGGATTTTTCCTGACAATGGGATTCGAAAAAGGAAATAGAAAAAAATCTAGTCAGGAATAAGAAACTGTGAGCATGAGTCTTTATAAGTATGAAAATGAAAGGAGGAAGGTTGGTTGTAGGTAAAACCAAAATGAAGAACCTGCAATTTGTAAATAGTAAATTTACAATTAACTACAATTGCTAATGACTTGCACCTAAATTTCCTGATTTACACTGTGCCCAACATTATTGTTATTGCTTGGTGGCCTATAGAAGATTTCCCTGAGTATTTGCCTCCCCTTGCCATTTCCAAGCTTTACTCAAACTGATTCAGCGTCATGATCCTGCAATCTAAGAATCTCTCTTGCTGGTGCACTGATTTTATCTCTTAGTAGCTGTACCACTCACTATTTCTGTTTTGCAAATCCTTTTTAAGTGACAAAAATCCTTCAATGTTCAGTTCTCAGTCTTAATCGTACTGGAACCTCATCTCTATAGTGCCAATTAAATGATACCCATTTAGCTTTATTTGTGCCTTAAAACCATTTATTTTGTGAATGATGGAGTGCCCTTAACTTTGTCCTTTTTAACATTATTCTATGTTATGATCCTATTTCATGCCTGCCTTTGCACTACCTGCCCTCTAATTTTGGTTGCTACTTTTCTATTTTTATTTGCTACCATCCAATCTGAGCTCCCTGTCCAATTCCCACCCAGTTAACAGTCTGGTTGAAACCCTCGCAAAGTACTGTGCTCACTAGCATCTTGTCCTCGTAGTAATCTTGAAGTTACTGCTTCAGAGTTCTACTTTTGGGCCTCTTTTATAACTCTGTAAGATCTGCTTTTAAGACCCTATTCCTTCTGTTGTCTGAGTTGTTGGTTCCAATGTGGACCAAGAGTTCTGGCTATTTAATCTTCTCAGAAGAATGTCCTGCAGCTACTCAGTGACATCCTTGGTGCTGGCCAGCAGAGGCAACATTCTGGAGTCATGTCCGCAGCTGCAGAAATCCTCACATGGTCCTCCGACTAACAAATCCCCTTTCACGATTGTTGTTCTATTCTTCTCCCTCCTCCATCCTCTCTAATTCACCTAGACCAACTGTGGTGCCATGGACGTGACTCTGACTGCTCGAAGGAACCCACACCTGTATCCCAAAAGAAAAACCAGTTAGGGAGCGAGATTGTCACAAGTGACATCTGCATAACCTGCTTGGTTTTTTTAGACTGCCTGCTAGTTACCTATTTCCTCTCTGCCTGTAATTCCCTAAAAGGTAGCCACTGAAATTTAAAAGGTAACCGTGGACAAAATCTCTCAGAACCCTTGGAGACAATGGGTAGGTACTTGATTGACGGGATGTGATTAGTGGTACCCTGCAAACATCTTGGACCTCAGCTGTTCAATTTAGTACAAATAACTGAAATGATCAGTTAAAAAGCCACATATTCAAATTTGCTGATCGTACAAAAGTTTGGTCGTGTTGTTAGATTAATTGATTGAAAAATTTTAAAATTGGATTTTAATGTAGGCAAGTGTGATACCATTTGAAATGAACAGAACAAAAAACAATGAACCTAGCAAAAGCTGACTCTGCTGTCCGAAGATGCTTTTAGGTGTCCACATATATAAACCAGTAAACTGTGATGGGCAAATACAGAAATTAATCAAAAATAACAGCTAGTTTTTATATCTAGTATTTCCTCAAATTTAGAAGTCAAGCTGTGATTTGACTTCAGGTGTTGGTGTTATCATGACCAGACAGTGTAGATTGGAAGAAACTGTTTCTTCTGCTTGCTATGTCTGAATGTAACAGTTGAATGTCACTGAACTTACTGCTGTTTGGCATGATGGTAGTTGTCATTAAGCCATGTGATCAAAATAATGCAAACCTATTTTGCACATAAAGTTCTGCTAGAGGTAAATCACTGAAAATAGAGTATTTATATAACATTTGCTGAAATCCTTTGATATTTTCTTTGATATTTGAAGCATTTTTTTCATGTCAGTGCATCATGTGCCTCTTTTTGGAGGGAAATTTTGTAGAAGTTTACATTTTTTTTGCAGCAATGAGGTGATGCAACTAATAGATAGTACAGTGGCATTTGCAAGTTTTCACCTGCATTTCCTTACCTAATTCCCCTTTCAAATTTGAAATGTGTCTGTTTTTGCTAACTGTTACTTTGGAAAGTTTATTTTCATTAGATCAACCTTGTTTTGAAATTCCAATCCAAACAATGAACCAGTTATGAATTTTGGAATTTTAAAACTTTTATGAATCATTTATTTTCTTTCTTCACTCTTTCAAGATGGTAAATCTTCTATTAGCAAAAGGGGCCAATATTAATGCTTTTGATAAGAAGGACAGAAGGGCTTTGCACTGGGCAGCTTACATGGGTAAGTCATGTTGTGTTCAGCGTTTCTCATTGAATGGTTAGAGTGGTTAGACAGTATTTTCCTACAAATGAATTGCTAATGTAACAAGTATCATCTGTGAGTAAAAGGTAAATGTTTTCCGATCTGGTTTGATGTATTTCCGTTCAATTTTGTCCTTTTTATGAATGTTTCCATAGATTCTGCTACTTGTTTCATGACTGTCTGGATTGAAATGCAGCAAGGCATAGCCCATAGAATCCCTGCAGTGTGGAAACAGGCCCTTCAGCCCAACAAGTCCACACCAACCCTCAGAGCATCCCACCCACACCCATACCCCATAACCCACCTAATGAACACTATAGACAATTTATTTTGGAACTGTAATGGAAAGCTTATCACCACGTGGATGTATACAGCTATGGAACAAGGAGCTTGATGCCAGACACGATTAAGCAGTTCACTTAATTAGCACCTCATCTTTTAGCCTAAGTATTCACCACCTTCAGAGCTCATGTATGGTCACTACCAGGTGAATCTTCGATCATCATTGTATATTGACACAATTTGTCAAGGTTATTCTGGACCTCCCAAATCCACAGCCTTCAAGTTAGAATGACCAGGGCAGAAGGTGTATGGGAACATTTCACCTCCAATTGCCATACCATTTTCGTATACTGACATATTATTGCAACATGCGATCAAAATTCTAAAACACTCCTAGCTGATAAAATGATCAATTTGTCTACACCCCCAGCTGCAGTAATTCCTCAAACACTATTACAGTTTTCTAAGGCCAGCTAGGAATGCAAGAAGTACTACACTTGCCAAAACTAACGATCTCCTAAGAATGATCAAAATAAAACAAAAACTAATACTTACTGTGCAGTAAGCCTTCATCTATCTTTCTGTCCAATGGATTTGATTAATAGCCTATTTAAAATAAGAAATTCAAAATAAAACTCATGTCTAGACTTAATGAATGTTGAGGGTTCACCATATTATCCATTCCCCATGTAAAGACTGTGAATTTCAATCAATGTATAATGTGGAACTTTTTTTATTGTAGGTCATGTTGAAGTAGTTTCTTTGTTATTGAGTCATGGAGCAGAAGTTAGTGCCAAGGATAAAAAAGGTTATACCTCACTACATGCAGCTGCTTCTAATGGACAAATTAATGTGGTGAAACTACTGATTAGTCTAGCTGTGGAGGTAAGTTTTGCATTCTTGCCAAATGAATGGAGCTAATATGGTCTCTCTTGAAAAAGTACAAAGAAAATGTGTACATCTTAAATAGATCAGGAGCCACCTAACGAACAGAAACAGAAGGCAACATGCATGTCTAGTTCTAGAACATTGAACATTACAGCGCAGTACAGGCCCTTTGGCCTTCAATGTTGCGCCGACCTGTGAAACCAATCTGAAGCCCATCTAACCTACGCTAATCCATTATCATCCAAATGTTTATCCAATGACCATTTAAATGCCCTTAAAGTTGGCGAGTCTACTACTGCAAGCAGGGCATTCCACGCTCTTAGTACTGAGTAAAGAACCTACCTCTGACATCTGTCCTATATCTGTCACCCCTCAATTTAAAGCTATGTCCCCTCATGCTAGCCATCACCATCCGAGGAAAACGGTTCTGACTGTCCACCCTATCTAATCCTCTGATCGTCTTGTATGTCTCTATTAAGTCACCTCTTAATCACCTGCTCTCTAACGAAAACAACCTCAAGTCCCTCAGCCATTCCTAATAAGACCTACCCTCCATACCAGCCAACATCCTCTGCACCCTTTCCAGTGCTTCCACATCCTTCCTCTAATGCTGCAATCAGAACTGTACGTAATACAGCAAGTGCAGCTGCACCAGAGTTTTACACAGGTGCAACGTAACCTCATGGCTCCAAAAATCAATCTCTCTGACAATAAAACCTAACACCCTGTGTGCCTTCCTAACAACCCTATCAACCTAGGTGGCAACTTTCAGGGATCTATGCACATGGACACAGAGATCTTTGTTCATCCACACTACCAAGAATCTTACCATTAGCCCAGTACTCTGTATTCCTGTAACTCCTTCCAAAGTGAATCACCTCTCACTTTTCTGCATTAAACTCCATTTGCCACCTCTCAGCCCAGCTCTGCAGCTTATCTATGTCCCTCTGTAACCTGCAACATCCTTCTGCACTATCCATAGCACCACCGACTTTAGTGTCATCTACAAATTTACCAACCCATCCTTTTGCGCCCTCATCCAGGTCATTTATAAAGATGACAAACAGCAGTGGCCCCAAAACAGATCCTGGCGGTACACCATGCATAACTGAACTCCAGGATGAACATTTCCCATTAATGTGTCTTATTTCCAAAAAGCATTAGCATGGTTCCCTGGTGGTAATTGGTTTGGAAATTTGAGCATAGGATCCAGTCTTAAATTTCAGCACAGCGCTGAAGAAACGTTGCCTGATTGGAAATGTTGTCTTTTGCATGAGTTGTTAAACTGAGGGCCTCACCTGCCTGTTCAGATGGATGTAAGCAAAAATATCTAATACTCTTGGAAGAAGAACAACAGTGGCATTTGTCTCGTGCCTGATCTAATATTTATCTGTAAACGAGAATTAATTGGTGTATTACTGCCATGTGAAATTGTTTGTCAAATGCAGAGAATGAACTTCAAAATAAGTAAGTGGCTGTGGAGCATTTCAATGGGTCCTGAGTATATGAAAAGTTTGGCATAAATTTTTATGTAAAGCCTTTTAAATGACTAATAATTTTATTAAAACTCTGTCAAGGACTAGGTGTGCAGTTTTTCGGTGATTTGCGGTAAAGACAAACAAGTGTCATTTAGAGGAGAGATTGTTGTATGTCATGACTCAATGGCATAGTGTGTTGGAAATCAAATCCCACAATTCCTAGATTCATCACAGATATTAGATTTTAAACCAGATTCCCACTTTATCCAATTTTAAGATTAGGGTTGATAGAAGCACAGAACAGGTTTTTGTACTGTACAATTGCTAATTGTTACAGGTAATTAGACTATAGCTACAGGTAAACATTTATAAACAGTCAGTATACAACTCTTCTGATTGATGGTAGAAAGCACATGGGTGAATGGGAAAACAACGAGAAAGACAGTATTTTTTGTCCACAAATTCTATTGAGCTGGTTCTTGTAGATCCAAAAGTTTATTTCCCATTTTTGAATACTTCCATTGGTTTGCACAAGGCTCAGTGGCTGTTTCTGTTGTAAAATGCCTCTGATTTACACATTAAAAGGCAAAGTTTGCAGTAACTGCTGAAGCAAAGATTACCTGGTTTGCTTCAGGTTAAAGATGAGTTTTGGCTGCAGAGAACAGAGCACCTGAGCTCATGGAAATCAAACCTCTTTTTATCTTGTGCCCTGCTCCATGCTGTTCGATTGCCTGATAACCAGTCACATAGTTGTTGGAATCTTTTGTCATTGATTCATGGGCTAGTGACTAGATGTCAACTTTTTATTGCCAACCAGAGCTTCATTTGATTACAGATCCTCTTGGTCCCTGTTGTCTACTGTCATTTCGGTTTGTTTATACATTCTGCTTGCTTATACATTTATTTACATCGCGTACCAGGGGTGTTGGGTTACTTGCTTTACAAAGTTTTTAGCTACCCTTTCAGAACACTGCTATTAAAACAGTTCTTTCCCATTTCAGTTTATAACTTTAAAACAGTAATGCAAAAATAAAGAGTCATGTTCTTCCAAGTACTAAATAACAAATGATATTGAAATTGGAAAATTAATAGCAATGGATATGGATGGTGCTGTTGCCTAGTCTTCATTAATCTGACTCCCAATGCTAATGTTGACAGATATTAATATGAACTTAAAATCACATGTTCACTGAAATCAGTGAACATCTTTCATTTGTGCATATTAAGAATGCTTATTATGTTAGTCTTAATTAATCACCAAAAAATAACAGCAAAGCTGAAAATGAGAATTTTGTTGAGGGGCTGTACATTTGTCAAAATATTTGGCAATGGTTTCATGTTCTAGTCTCTCAAACTGGCTACTCCAAATCTTGAGTTATTCTGGTTCAGTGGAATCTTTCGGAAGCTTTGGGAATCTCCATAACATTTTGAGATATTGAAAATAAGTACTGTTACGGATACAGTAATTGGCTGGTTTTACATCATTAGTTTCCTAGTGATGATGTTGGAGTTACCCAGATTTTTTTTATTGGTGCCTGTACATAAGACTGGAGATAGTAACTTAACTTATTTTAACAAATCAAAAGAGTAGGAAAAAAACCCACAGATTTTTCAAAAAATGTAATCAAGGAACCTGATTTTTAAACAAATATCAGTTCACATATAGGCTGTACACATTAAAAATAAAGAATCCATATATGGCTGAAGGAAGACGTTTATGTAAAAATCAGCTTGATATGCAATTGTATAATTTCAAGTTTTCTTCCTTTAGTGTATACTTATGTTAAAAGAAATCACAAGATCTGGTCTGAATCTGATCAGGCATGCGATCAATATGACATTGTGACTAGTTATTGTATGCCAAAATTAGCATTGTGACTTTTTTTCTTTGTTATTCATTCATATTGTCTTAGTCTGGTATTAATTTCAACTTAAGTATTTTGAACCATTTCTCCAAATAGGGCATTTTGTGTAAATTTAATGTTAATTTTAGATTAAAAGAGGCCACGAAATTTCTGTTTAAGACAATTGCAATTTAGTTTGATTGCACATACAATGCCAAACATGTTTTCTATATTTGTGCACAATTCACTTTCTATGGCAGGTTGATGAACCGAATTTATATGGAAATACTGCTCTCCATATTGCTTGTTACAATGGACAAGATACTGTGGTCAATGAACTTATTGACTATGGTGCTAATGTGAATCAACCCAACAACAAGGGATTTACGCCTTTGCACTTTGCTGCTGCTTCAACCCATGGTGCTTTGTGTCTTGAACTGTTAGTAAATAATGGAGCAGATGTGAACTTCCAGGTAAATGTAAATTTTTAAAACTTTTTAGAGGAAGTTATTTTTACTATGACAGTTATTTTCGGGGTAGATAGAATTGTTACGTAGATGCACAGTCCCCATTTTGTTCCTAAACAATATTTTATCACTTCAAAATTCTATTAAATTATGCTTTCAACTAAGACACAAACACCATGCACGAGTTCTAAATGCTTATCACGTTATCTGTGATCAGGTTCAGTAGTATAATTACTCAGAAAAGTTGGTGAATTATGTACTTTGTTATCTTTCAGAGTAAAGACGGCAAGAATCCATTGCATATGACTGCTGTCCATGGTCGATTCACACGATCACAAACACTT
This sequence comes from Stegostoma tigrinum, assembly GCF_030684315.1. Lineage (NCBI taxonomy): Eukaryota > Metazoa > Chordata > Chondrichthyes > Orectolobiformes > Stegostomatidae > Stegostoma > Stegostoma tigrinum. The sequence goes on from NC_081360.1 coordinate 31,958,951, forward strand.
ATTCAAAATGGTATGCTTAATTTTTTTCCACACATTTTTCACAAATCATTGTACTTGTGACCTTTTTTGACTAAAATACAAATTTGAATATTGCCTTTTGGAATTGTTTACATTCTTGATTTTTGGAGGTGAAACAAAATTGTAATCTTAATTTATTAAGCACATAGCAGTTGAGGGCAGTACTGTTCTGCTGTTTACATCTTTTATCGTTGAACTTTTGTTGTTTGTAGTGTCAAATCATTTTTCCTAATTGTATAAAGTTTCAGTAGGAATGAATAGTTCCTATTTATCACTGCACATAATTTGGAATTTTCACTATTCCAAAATCAAAAGCATGTGTGATAGTGTCTAAGAACTGTTGAAGAATATCCCAAAGGGAAACTCTCAAACAGAAATCAAAAACACTTTTTGTTATTGTGCATAGTGTCTCAAAAATAAGTTGTATGATTAAAACTGTTTACATGTACAAGACAGATACTGAAATTATTTTTGGAAAAGAAGATCTACATTTGGAAAACTGCATTTCTGTTGTGTTCGTCTTTGGCTTGATATTCCTACAGGAAAATAAATCATTTAAGGTTTATTATGACCTATTACTGGAATACACTATAATGCGATAGTTGCATTCTTTTGTGACCTTGTGCTGTAGAAAATTGTGTTATAGGGAAATAGCTGTAGAAAATTTCTATACCTGTACAGCTGAAAGTTCATGTTATCCAGAATCCACTATTCATCGATCACATTGCAGACAATTTTAATTAATGAAATACGTGTTATCGCTGAACTACTTGTACCAGCCAAAATCTTCTGATTCTGGACACACCTAAATATTGTTTGAATAATCCAGTTCTGTTTTGATGCCATTGATAAATTAGCAACGTTCTCAATGGCGCTTCTGTCATTCGTGTAGTGCAGCCGCTGAACACATGCAGTCTATTTCCAAAGAAAATTGTCACTACTGTCCTTCCGTTACACACTCCCACTTCTTGCTTTCCTCTCTGACCCTTCTACTTGCTACCTCTACCAAGTGCCTCCCATCTCTCATGCCTCCCGTTCACCCTGCCATTCTGCCACAGTCTCGTCCCGTGTTGTTTGGGAGGAGGACATAGGATTGGGGGAGAGGTGGCAAGATGGAGGTGAATTGAAAGTGTTAATACTGTAATTTTATAAAGAGTTAAGAGAATTTTTGTGATCATTAGATTGAAGGCAGACAACTGGGTTTTAATGTAAAAGTTGCAATCAGGATCATAACTCACCTGTGATAACCAGGTGTAAAGCTGGATGAATGCAGCAGGCCAAACAGCATCAGAGGATCAGAAAGCTGATGTTTCGGGTCGCGACCCTTCTTCAAGGAAACAACATCAGCTTTCCTGCTCCTCTGCTGCTTGGCCTGCTGTGTTCATCCAGCTTTACACCTTGTTATCTCAGATTCTCCAGCATCGGCAGTTCCTACTATCTCATAACTCACCTGTGTTTTGTTAAATGGGAGAAAAGGATTTTCTTGCAGCTTTTGTTATTGTTCAGCATATTTTTGAGGAATATGTTCTCTGTGCTGAACAAGTGATGGCTGTATCCTTTGAAATTTGAAGGTGTTCAAGACCATTTCTTCATTAGAATAATCTTCCAGAAAACAACTAATTCATACCACACAGTTGGAGAAATTGCACTTGTATCAGTCAAATACGATCATCTTTTGTTGTCTGCTATTGCAATAGTAGAAATTCTTATTCCTTTCAATTCCTGATAAACTTTAGTATACACTGAGTTTAGATTAACAGATGTTAGATTCACCTGACTATTCTTCTTTTTGAGGAATGATAAGACTGTCTGGTCTTATTTATCTTTTCGAGTTCTTGGAAACCAATTGAAAGTTTTCCATCTTTCTCTGTTCAAATTACTTAGTTGAGCATTTAAATTATTGTCAGTGTAACCTAACCTCCTTGTAGCATTTTCAGTCAAACTATTCTTGTTCCAAGAATCTAAGCAGCTTGCTCTTAGTTGACACTGTTTCCTATGCTTAATCTGACATACGTGCCAATGCATGTGTTTTTTTCCCTTCTGCTTCTCTCCAGAGACACAGCAGTCTTATCTGAAAATTGTCCCTCACCCTAGGTGCGGTTCAAATTGGATATGGAATGGAGTACATTTGAATAGAAGCACAGCAGCAAGGCAGTGAAATTAGGATATAAACTTCCGATTGTTTTAGTATATTGGTTATAGGTCTCACAACCATTGATTTGAGGAAAGTGGGGATATTTCATAGGTCATACCTAAAAAATATGATATATGAATGAGTTAGATTCTCTGAGATAGAGGGATAAGGGCTATGGATGAATTTGAAAACGAGTATAGGTATTTGTAAGTTGACTGAGTTGAGAAAAGATAACCGGTGGAGGTTGTCATGTCTATAGATGTAGAATTAAATGTATTGAAAATTACAGAGAAGTAGTAAACCTAGAGATGATCAAGCTGTAGATGAGGTAATGGGGTGAATGTTAGCAGGTGATCTTTGCAAGAGGAAAGACTGACTTTTGTAACCTATATAATAGCACAGCACCAATACATTTGGTGCGGGTTATCTGTATAATTTGCAAATTACACCTCTTTTAAAAATGTTTTTTTTCCCCCCCCTTTGAAGGTGGTGAGATAGATTGTGTTGATAAAGATGGCAATACCCCTTTGCATGTGGCTTCCAGATATGGACATGAACTTTTGATTAATACTTTGATAACCAGCGGAGCTGAAACAGCAAAGTAAGTTTCTGAAAGGCGGATTGCAGTCCTCTTCAAATTTCTATTATCGTTTCAATATTAACAAGTAGTTTTATTTGTCTGCTTGTTAACTTAGCATGTTGGTTTACTACAGTATCAAATCGCAAAAAAAGTGCCAGTTCATTTCCCCCGCCCAGCTCCCAACTAAGTCATATTGGTTAGAATTGTAAGACTTAAAGACAATATTATTTCGTTATGTCTGATTTTGCTTTCTCTCAAGAAAGCAAATTTCACTTCGGTCCTAAATCATTTAGTTACTTGATTAGGGAAATTCTCACAAGCTTCTCCATGAAGTCATTCAATTTAATTTCACACACCTACACACCAAATTCACTCCAAAGTTTTCTGCTACCAGGATCTATCTATGTTTTGAACGAAGAATTAAGGATTTTCATTGAGACGTGGTAAGATATATGAAATATTCTATGTAGTTTTAGCTAGAATGAATATTGTTTGAAAAATTGTTCAATGTTAGTTGTTTCTTAAAACAAACCTAGTTGTGTCAAAGTATCTGAGATAACAAGGTGCAGAGCTGGATGAACACAGCAGGAAAGCTGACTTTTCGGGCCTTGACCTTGTGTCAAAGTATCTTACCGGCAGGCATTCTCTGAAATGAACACGTTTGAACTCTCCTGTTTTCTCCCAATATTTTCCGATGAGAACCCTTCTCAGTTCAAACTCTGTGCAAGATTGTTGACAAAATGAGGATTGAATGCCGCAATTGTGTATTGCATATATATATTATCAATAAAATACTAAAAACAATTGGAAATGTAAATTGAAATGAAATGTTCATCCAGCAGTTTGCTGGTTTGTTTGCATTAAATTGGTGATTTTCTGTGGGACTCCTCCGGAGTGCAGCAGTTTGCTTGGCATTTGAATAATCTTTCCCTAATGTTACCGTCCATGAAGTAACTCAGTTTGTGAGATGAAAAATGGTACCATATTTGTTTGATTTCTATTTTAAGTTAGTATGGGAAATATAAATCCATACTGCATTAGCTCTGACTGTGAAAACTGACTGTACTTCACATGTAGTGTTCATTTAAGGTTTAAATGTTATCATTTCCACTTTGGCTAGTGTATTTTGTGCATTATGTTGAACAAACTCCTGTTTAGATTCATGTTATATCCTGAACAGAAAACAAGATCATCACATTTCACTATACCTTTGTGAGAGTTGTTTTCATTGTCTTATCTTTTGGAGGTATTCTGAAAGTTCTGTGATATGTGATTTGTTTACGAGAGAAGTGACAAATATAAACTTTGTATTTTTGTTCAGAAAAAAATTATTTTCTTGCTGAAGTTGATGTTGAGCTTAGTGAAAATAGATCGTGACGGCATATTTTGCCAAATTGAACTTGCATAAATTATGGCATATGTTGGCAAATACGGAAGTATTTGTTCTATTTCATTGACTTTTTTTGGCATCTTCTGCCTTTTAAAGAAAATTAAATGTTTGTAATGTACTTTGAAAATCAACTTTAGTCCTTATTTAAAATTCCCAGACTTTAAACTTTAGACACAGCATATGATCTTAGTTTTTGTTTTATTGTTCAAAATGATTGAGCATGTTACTTTAGAATGCTTTATTGCTCACTTAGGCAAATTTATGTGGCTGTCTTGTTGAAGTTTGTGCATGTAACAGAAGCACCTAGGAGTTTAAAAACCTAAAAATGTATTCTATTCTGTGACACAATTGTGATTTTTTTTCTTAGGTGTGGCATCCATGGTATGTTTCCCTTGCATTTAGCAGCATTGAATGCACATGCAGATTGCTGCAGGAAGTTACTGTCATCAGGCAAGTGTATTAACAACATAGGACCACTTGAATTCTATCAATGATCATGGTTTTGTTCACTCGGTTTATTGCTCAATGATTTCCTGGTCTCTCTGTTCTCTAATAGTTGCCCCATTATGATTATAATTCTGCAAATTGCATGGTTTTCCTGAGTAGCAATGTGTCATTAGCTGCAGTATCCTGTATTGTTTTAGAAATCAATGACTGATTTGTTTATCTTGGCACATGTTGAAACAATGCTAAATACTGGTAGCTGGCAATTGCCAGTTCCCACATGATACTTAAAAAGTGCCTTATGTGCTAATGAGATGTAATTGCGAGTTAACTTGCTTGAATGTATTAATAAAGCATTTTGCTAATCATGCATTTATTTCAAAAATAAGATATGCTGCTGCTGCTCCACCTAAGGACGGTCAAGGAGCAGAAATCTAGCCTGTTATTTAGTATGAAAAGATTTTTAGCTCCTCTTTTCCTTGGAGGCAGAAAAACTGATTATGTGCTCTCACTATAAAAAGTTTACATACCTAAAACATGTAGCATGGAATAGAAATTGAATAAAAACAAATGAAATTTAATTATATGCATCCAAATTATTTAGTACTTCAACTAGTGTCCTGGAATAGCATCTTAAATTTGAGATTTAGGATCCTCTTTGAAGGAACCATTTGCTTGGGTAGCTTGTAAACCGTTGCCTATGCTAATTGACTTCTGTCTTTGCAACATTTCTTGCGGTCTACTAGGACAAAAATATAGCATAGTGTCATCATTTAGTAACGAGCACGTGCTGTCTGCAGGCTTTGAGATAGACACCCCTGATAATTTTGGAAGGACTTGCCTTCATGCTGCTGCTGCAGGAGGGTGAGTTCAGTTTGAACAAAAATGCCTTTCTCAAATATAATTTAATATTGTTTTCCTCTCAAATTGTTTTGTTCAACATACATTTAAATCCTGAATGTAATTTATATTTTTTCAACAAATTCCTCAAATCTTTGAAGTAGTTAATTTTACTATTTCTACTTGTTTTACTAACCTTCTCCCAATTCAAGATAATATTTTGTTCTCATTGTCTTGCTGGTTAGTTTGTAACTTAGTTTGAATTTTGACTTTTTGAGACACTATTTTGTTGTACACCATTACACTCTAACACGCCTTATGTTTTGTCACACAGCAATGTTGATTGCATAAAACTACTACTGAGTAGCGGAGCGGATTTCAATAACAAGGACAAATGCGGGAGGTGTGTAACTTAAGCTCAAATTTTGTAATAAATCAGCAGTTACGGTTAGTTAGATTGTGGTTTTGCTGAGCACAGTAGCCAGTAGCATATTTTTATTTTGTTTGCTTTCTCAACAGTTTAGCAGTTTTCAATAGAGAGCACTTGAAAGACTTAATTGAAAATTCAAGGGTATATATACCCATACGTTTATTAATATTTGCTGACACAAGTTTGTGATTAATTTTGGTTGCTGCAACTGAGATGTTTGATTTTATTTCCAAAGTTCCTTTAATAACTAGCTGAAGGTGATGTATTTTTAAAATAATTTCTTGTGGTTTGGATATCCCTGAAATTATGTCTAAACTCCATATTTACATGTTGTTGTGCAGGACTCCATTGCACTATGCAGCTGCGAATTGTAACTACGAGTCTATCATGACACTGGTGTCAACAGGGGCCAATATTAATGAAACAGATGAACGAGGCTGCACTGCTTTACACTATGCTGCAGCATCTGATGTGGACAGAAAGTAAGAGCAGCTTTTTACGTGGTCTGAAGTTATGAGTTTATAACGATCCTGCTGCTAATGATTTCTGCATTGTAAACATGACAAATTAAGTCTTCGCTGCTTAACACACATGCATGAACTGACTTTGAAGTAGGCCTATTACAAATTTTTCACAGGTCATGGAGGCCAGCCCCTGTGATAAATTGCTTTAAATACTTCAAAGATACAAAATTATTTAATCTATTGAATTAGGTCTTGGGTATTTTGTGATAATTATGGAATTGATTTGTAAAAATAAGTATTATAGCATTAGAATAAGGAACTGAAATTGAAAGATATTTTACAAATTCTCTCGAATCTTTTTCTAACAATAGAGAGTGTAAGGTAACAGTAGCTTTATTTTGAAATTTTCATTGATTTTAAGTATTCTAAACCACCTGAACATTTGAATTCCTCACCAAGGAAAAAAAGTATCTTGGGAAATTCGGATGCAGATGTTGAAGAACTTGATGACACCAATGAGAAAAAGGAGAAAAAGGCCTCATTGTAAGTTGAAATTTTCCAGACAATGGTTGAACTAAAACTTTTGTGATGGTTCTTACTGCTTGTTTGACTTGAGTGCTACAATGTTCTTAGTTTTTAACTATAATTTGCTGTACATCAGGAATGGAATACTTTGCTTTGAACTTCAACAGTGTAGGGTTTTCCTTTGTGTCCGAGACATTCTTTGCTATGTTAATATATTCTGCTGGTTGTTCACATTCATCTGAAATGGGTGCGCTGCCAGATTGAGCAGGTTTATATGGAAGTTAGTGCAATAAGTTCTGATTTTAAAGTCGACTCAATTAAGTGTTTCACTTCAATGTTTTTAACAAAATTGTGACGTATTTATTTTGAGTTGAGTTTCAGTTTAACATTGTTTGCCAGATTTGTTTCCTGCATACCTGTTTTCAAGCGCTTGCTTTCTGCCTTCCCACTCAGGGCACTTGGCCTGCAGTCTGTTCATACCTTCCCCTTAATTCATATTTACCACGTCCCTCCCTTTCCTAGCCTATGTTATTACCTTTGAAGTCTCCAGTGTCTGTTTCTGTTCTATCTGCACTGATTTCCTGACTGCATCCAGTGGCATAAACCACCTGCACCAATCAACTACTGTCACTAGGTGGAGCCTGATCGATTCAAACTTCGTTAGATGAGTAGAATTTTAACATGTCCCTGAATTTATAATACCAGTACTTGCCTTTAGATTGTATTTTGTCTTTATTTTTAAAAGTATTTTAGTTTAAAAGTCACCTTGTTTATAATGCAGGTATTTAGGAATGTACACCATTTAAATTTAACGTTAAGTTGTTTTCTACAGAAATCTGGAACTATGTAACTTTGCAGTGTTTTGTTTACGTTTCATGATTTAATTCATTTTTTCAGCTGGGAGTGCATATGTATGGTATTGCCTTGCAACTTTCACGTTTTTTTCAAACAAAAAATCATCTACAGACAGAAAACACTGGCTTGAACGTTGGTTCCTATGGGAACTTCATTAAAAGTTGTGATCAGAGATGATGGGAACTGCAGATGCTGGAGAATCCAAGATAACAAAGTGTGAGGCTGGATGAACACAGCAGGCCAAGCAGCATCTCGGGAGCACAAAAGCAAACGTTTCGGGCCTAGACCCTCCTTCGGAGAGGGGGATGGGGAGACGGTTCTGAAATAAATAGGGAGAGAGGGGGAGGCGGACTGAAGATGGATAGAGGAGAAGATAGGTGAGGAGGAGAGTATAGGTGGGGAGGAAGGGAGGGGATAGGTCAGTCCAGGGAAGATGGACAGGTCAAGGAGGTGGGATGAGGTTAGTAGGTAGGAAATGGAGGTGCGGCTTGAGGTGGGAGGAGGGGATAGGTGAGAGGAAGGACAGGTTAGGGAGACGGGGACAAGCTGGGCTGGTTTTGGGATGCAGTGGGGGGAGGGGATGAGCTGGGCTGGTTTTGGGATGCAATGGGGGAAGGGGAGATTTTGAAGCTTGTGAAGTCCACATTGATACCATTGGGCTGCAGGGTTCCCAAGTGGAATATGAGTTGCTGTTCCTGCAACCTACAGGTGGCATCATTGTGGCACTGCAGGAGGCCCATGATGGACATGTCGTCTAAGGAGTGGGAGGACGAGTTGAAATGGTTCGCGACTGGGAGGTGCAGTTGTTTATAGTGAACCGAGCGGAGGTGTTCCGCGAAGCAGTCCCCAAGCCTCCACTTGGTTTCCCCAATGTAGAGGAAGCCACACCAGGTACAGTGGATACAGTATACCACATTGGCAGATGTGCAGGTGAACATCTGTTTAATATGGAAATTCATCTTGGGGCCTGGGATAGGGGTGAGGGAGGAGTTGTGGGGGGAAATGTAGCATTTCCTTGGTTGGAGGAGAAGGTGGTGGGGTTGGAGGGGAGTGTGGAGCGAACAAGGGAGTGGTCTCTCTGGAAGGCAGACAAGGGTGGGGATGGAAAAATGTCTTGGGTGGTGGGGTCAGATTGTAGATGGTGGAAGCGTCGGAGGATGGTGCATTGTATCTGAGGATGAGTGGGATCCTCCTAGGGCGGTTGTTGCGGGGGCGGGGTGTGAGGGACGTGTTGCAGGAAATGCGGGAGACGCAGTCAAGGGTGTTCTCGCCCACTGGGGTGGGGGGGGGGGGGCGGTGGGTGTGGAGCTGCGGTCCTTGAACAACGTGGACATCTGGGATGTGCGGGAGTGGAATGCCTCATCCTGGGAGCAGATGAGGCGGAGGAATTGGGAATAGTGGATGGAATTTTTGCAGAAGAGTGGGTGGGAGGAGGTGTATTCTAGGTAGCTGTGGGAGTCGGTGGGCTTGAAACAGACATCAGTTTCTAGCTGGTTACCTGAGATGGAGACTGAGAGGTCCAGGAAGGTGAGGGATGTGTTGGAGATGGCCCAGGTGAACTTGAGGTTGGAGTGGAAGGTGTTGGTGAAGTGGATGAACTGTTCGAGCTCCTCTTGGGAGCAAGAGGTGGCGCCGATACAGTCATCAACGTAACGGAGGAAGAGGTGGGGTTTGGGGCATGTGTAGGTTCGGAAGAGGGACTGTTCCACATAACCTACTAAGAGGCAGGCATAGCTAGGGCCCATGAGGGTACCCATGGCCACCCCCTTTGTCTGTAGGAAGCGGGAGGAAGTGATTGAGAAGTTGTTGAGGGTGAGGACGAGTTCGGCTAGGCGGATGAGGGTGTCGGTGGAGGCTGACTGGTCGGGCCTGTGGGGCAGGAAGAAGTGGAGGGCCTTTAGGCCATCTGCATGAGGAAACAACTGCACCTCCCAGTCGCGAACCATTTAACTCCCCCTCCCATTCCTTAGACAACATGTCCATCATGGGCCTCCTGCAGTGCCACAATGATGCCACCCGAACGTTGCAGGAACAGCAACTCATAATCTGCTTGGGAACCCTGCAGCCCAATGGTATCAATGTGGACTTCACAAGCTTCAAAATCTCCTCTTCCCCCACTGCATCCCAAAACCAGCCCAGCTTGTCCCTGCCTCCATAACCTGTTCTTCCTCTCACCTATCTCCTCCTCCCACCTCAAGCCGCACCTCCATTTCCTACCTACTAACCTCATCCCACCTCCTTGACCTGTCTGTCCTCCCTGGACTGACCTACCTCCCCACCTATACTCTCCTCTCCACCTATCTTCTTTTCTCTCCATCTTCAGTCCGCCTCCCCCCCTCTCCCTTTTTCTTTCAGAACCCGCTCCCCATCCCCCTCTCTGATGAAGGGTATCAGCCCGAAACGTCAGCTTTTGTGCTCCTGAGATGCTGCTGGGCCTGCTGTGTTCATCCAGCCTCACACTTTGTTATCTTCATTTAAAGTTGTGATTTTTCAGTAATGCAGGCATGACTTTGTGAGGACTTGCTGTACCTTTTAATCGCCTCATTTTAGATTCGTCTTTTAACCTTTAAAATGAGGATACCTTTAGATGCATGCATGTATCCATACACGGTGTGCTATTAGTTAGCATTCAGCTTCATTTCTTGTACTCATCAAGTTGAGTTCGGTGAAAATGGTGGGAGTCTTCCTGCATCTGACTGAATACGATTGATCATTTACCCTTCTGTGACATTAAATGATTCCTCTCTGACAACCACTCATCTGAAATGTTCATTGCTTTTGTTAACTCCTACTTTGCTGTTTTAATGCATCCCTGTCTGGCCTTCCAAATTCTTCCCTCTCTAATGAAGTCATCCAAAATTCTAATGCTAATTTGCAGCAATTAGCTTCAGATTTAAAATTTTTGTCCTTATTTTGAAATAATTCTATGCCTTGGCCCATCATTATCCGTATCACCTGTATCCCGATCTCTCCAAAATGGTTGCCACTCTCATTCTGGCCTTTTGACCTTCTCCAGTTTTAATTGTTTTACAGTTGGCTATATCTTCAGTTGTCTAGGCCCTACCTTCTGGAATTTCTTCCTAAAACCTCTCTGAATTTCTACCTGGTTTTTCTACTTCATGACATTCTTTGAAACGTTTCTGTTTTCATTTCAGTTTGTAATATCCCAAATATGCCATGTTGTCTTACAGTGGATTGTGGGGGTTAGACGACCTTCCTTCCATTTATTTGGATAATTTTCACAGAGGCAGTTGTACTTTTGGTCTTGTGAGGATGGAACTTGCTGAATTAGAGGAACAAAATTAGTTAAAAGCAGGTCAGGCAGACAAAATATTAACATTGCATTTGCCATGTGGTAAGAGATTAGGGCTCAAACTGAGTTTGGAATTTGTGCAGGAGAAAGAAACTGGAAGATTTGCCTAGCTTGAAATGATAAGAAATCCACAGTAGTGTCTCAGTGAAAGATAGTTAGCCTTGTGCTAGAGAACAGTCAGCTTCAACAATTAGCGAATTGTCATAGAGTCACACAATGCAGAAGATGTGCTCAAACTATTGACATTGCGCTAATCTATCTACACAAATCCCACTTGCCAGCACTTGGCCCATTGGCTTAAATGTTGTGGCATTTTCAAGTGCTCATCCATGTACTTTTTAAAGGTGAGGTTTCTAGCCTCTACTAGTCTCTGAATCAGTGCATTCCAGATCCCCACCACCTTCTGGGTGAAAATGTTTTTCGTCAAATCCCCTCTAAATTTCCAGCCTTTCACCTTAAAATTATGCTCCTTCTAGTTGACCATTCAACAAAGCAGAGCAGCTGCTTTCTACCCACCCTGTCCATGCCCCTCAAAATTGTATACACCCTAATCAGGTCTCCCCTCAGCCTTCTCTGCTCTAATGAAAACTTATCCAGCCTCTGGTTAGAGCTAAAATTTTCCATCCTACGCAACATCCTGATGACCACCTCTGCATCTCCTCCGGTGCAATCACATCCTTCCTATGGTGCAGTGACCAGAACTGCACACAGTAATCAGCTGTGGCTTAACCCAAGTTTTGTACAGCTCCAACGTGACATCCCTGCTGTTACAGTCTGTTGTGGTCACTGATAAAGGCAGGTATCCTGTATGCCGCCTTGACTATCTTATGACCCTGTCCTGCCCTCTTCAAGGAACTGTGAACAAGTGTTCCAAAATCCCTCTGCTTTGTGAACTTCCTAGTCCCCTGCCATTTATTGAGTACTCCGTTGTCACTTCTTCCAAAGCACATCGTTTCAGACTTATGACGGTTAAGTCCCATCTGCCACTGATCTGACCAACCCTGCCTACATTTTTGTGTAATCTAAGACCTCCTTCCTGATGATTGATTCCTCCACCCAATGTTTGTAACACTTGCAAAGTCACTTGTGCCCCCACTCCCAAACTTCTTCGGATACACGTTCTCATCTGCATATATCACAGTGACCTAGCCATGATCCATGTGGTACATCATTGCATACTGACCTCCAGTCTCTCATACAGCCTCTGCCAGCATCCACCATCTTCTATCACTAAGCCAAGCTTGGATCCATCTTGCAAGTTAGCCTGGGTTCCATGTGTTTTTAACCTTTGTCAGTCTCCTATTGAGACTTTGGATTTCAGCAAAGCGTTTAACAAATAAACTGCATCAATTCCATCATTGATGCGCCTGACTTTATCTCAAAATTCAATCAAATTTATGAGACGCAACTTTCCTCTAGCAAAACTGTACTATGCTGAGGCTTTCAGAACAGACTTGGAAAAAGTAGTATATGTACATTCAAAACAAGGACAAGAAGTTGAAAAATCCACAATCCTGAGATTTTTCAAGAAAAGCTGGAGAGTTGCTTCGCCACAACACAGTGGAAGGAATTCATGAATTCTGTACTTTGGAGAATAGCTGGGACACCAAGGGGAAAATTATCTGAATTTAGAGGTTTGCGGCATAATCAGTGATCAGTTCCAGAAGGAGTGAACGAATTTCCAAGAGGCTTTGAACAAATAAGGGAGTTCTTGAGGGAGGGTGTTTGTAATTTTTTGAAATGATCATTGTGCATTTGAATTTCTCTTTTTAAATGTCTTATCATTTTGGTAGGGATTATCGAGGTGTGTTATGTTACGTGAAAGAAATGACTTGCAAACTAAACTTTTCTTGATTATGGATTCATAGCATTTAACTACTGATGGGATTTCATGATGATGGCTGATATTGGAAATTAAAAATTTTCATGATATCATAATGACACTGTTCTGATGTCTGTTAGCTGGACGGTTGGTTTCCATGCAGATTGACACCAATAACATGGTTCAATTCTTGCACTGCCTGAGATTACCATGAAGGTTCCACCTTCTCAAGCTCTCCCTTAAGGCCTGATTTTCCTCAGGTTAAAGCACCATTAATGAGTCTCTCCAATGAAATAGCAGCCTTTGGAGATTGTGGTGACATTACATTGCTGATCCGATATTGGAAATTAACGTGTGTTCGAAAATGGTACTGTAGGAGCACTCTTGGTCATTTTGTGTTTGCATGGAAATATGTGCTGATAGCATGGATTACAAAGTGTGCAACTGCAATTAAATGGTCCAAAGTGACCATTTCCTACATTAAATGTGGGCAAAGAACCTGAACAGAATAATTTAATCTGAGCTTCTAAACAGGGAAAATATGAACCCATATTGATCTTTTAATCAAGAAAGTCATTCTGACTGATTCTTGAATCGAATCATTCACAGCCAGCCATGTAGCGGGCGAACAGCCAGACAGAATTCAAATGATTGTTCAAGGTTACTTAGTTGCACGCACTATAAAGGCTGTGAATATTGCTGACAACTTAGCGTTAAGACAACTTGTTGCACTCTGTTCTCTCAGGTCCTAACCCTGACTTTATTATGAAACCTGTTGACAAGTATGCTGTCTGTGGCATGGCAGTCTCTCTCGCAGAGGTTGAGCACCAACTTTCAGACACTTCGTCTTACTGGACCATGACCCCAACACTGAACACCAAGCCATTTGTTTTGCATACTACTTCGAAGCTAATCTTCTCTGTAAAGCTGTCCTCCACAGCTTAGCATCTCAACCGTCCTCTCCAAGCCCCCTTTTACCACCTTCCCAAATATCTGCAAATAAGGTTGCTCTGGTAAATCTATCTTTTCTGGTTGTTGCTTTCTTACAGATCTTATTTATTCCTATCTTAACCAATTTTTTTCCCTGCTTTCAGTCTCTTACCATTTACACTCATGATTCGTCTGATATTTTCTGACCAATTCCATAATTTCCAGTCTTCTGGCCTCATTCGTCACCTCTTCGCCATGGACATGCAATCCCTCTGCATGTGCTCCTCCTCCACAATGCTATGATAACTGTTTCTTCATTGAGAGGAGTCCTGAACAGTCCCCATCCATCACCATATTCCTTCTCCACTGCTTTGAACAGTTCCTCCTTTTGATTCAAATGCCAAATACTGCTGATGTTGGAAATCTGAAACAAAAACAACAGCATTTGTGGAAAGAGGGGTTCTGAGGAAGTGTCATGTCAGGCTTGAAACATTAATTCTGTTAGCGAGTTTTGAGAAGATTTGTAGCTCAGGTTGAGGTTCTGGATGTGAGTTTGCTCGCTGAGCTGGAAGGTTAGTTTTCAGACGTTTCGTCACCATTCTAGGTAACATCATCAGTGAGCCTCCGACGAAGCGCTGGTGTTATGTCCCGCTTTCTATTTATCTGGTTAGGTTTCCTTGGGTTGGTGATGTCATTTCCTGTTCTTTTTCTCAGGGGATGGTAGATTGGCTCCAAATCAATGTGTTTGTTGATGGAGTTCCGGTTGGAATGCCATGCTTCTAGGAATTCTCATGCATGTCCCTGTTTGGCTTGTCCTAGGATGGATGTGTTGTCCCAATCAAAGTGGTGTCCTTCCTTATCTGTATGTACGGATACGAGTGATAGTGGGTCATGTCGTTTTGTGGCTAGTTGATGTATCATCAAATTCATTAACATCAACTAGCCACAAAATGACGTGACCCACTATCACTCGTATCCTTACGTACAGATAAGGAAGGACACCACTTTGATTGGGACAACACATCCATCCTAGGACAAGCCAAACAGAGACATGCACGAGAATTCCTAGAAGCATGGCATTCCAACCGGAACTCCATCAACAAACACATTGACTTGGAGCCAATCTACCATCCCCTGAGAAAAAGAACAGGAAATGACATCACCAACCCAAGGAAACCTAACCAGATAAATAGAAAGCGGGACATAACACCAGCGCTTCGTCGGAGGCTCACTGATGATGTTACCTAGAATGGTGACGAAACGTCTGAAAACTAACCTTCCAGCTCAGCGAGCAAACTCACATCCATTAATTATGGTTTTTTTTCCCACTGCTGATACTGCAGGATCTGCTGAGTTGCTCCAGCATATTATGTTTTTCTCTCCTTTTAACTTGCTCCACTTTCTCCAAGACAAAAATATGACTTTGGGTCTGAGTTAAATGGAATGTTCTTCCCTTCTCTTCACTTATATTTCCGTTCCTGAGGGTAGACTGTTCACCGCTACTGACTCTCTCAGCTGCCTTGACTACTTTTCCTCATGCATTGTTTCCTGTAAGGACTCCATCCCATCTTCCCAGTTTTGCTGTCACTGTTGTATTTGTTCATAAATCAGGTTGTATTCTTCCACATGCTGGGCACATATTTGGTTCTTTTTTTGTAGTAGGAGCTAGCGATGTGAATAACAACTTACTGACCTATAGGGTAGCCTACTTTGTATTTGGTAGTTTCTGTAATGAGAAAGCTGACCTCTTTGTCCTTTAGCAATTTTCTTTTCTCCTCTTAGTATAAACATTTAGCGCTTAAAAGTTATTTCAATAAACTATGCACTCCTTTAGTCACAATTTTTAATCTAAATGATCTACAGGTCAATATTCCTGAGAGTTTGCAATGTCATTTTGCATTGACACATTTAATGTTGTCAGTGCAATTGTGACTTTCTAGTGTTTGCCCAAGTTCAGATGACCAGTGTGCAGCCTGAATAAATTGGACTTCAGCAGCACTACTGTGATATGGGATGGGTGGAGGTGAGGATAGATAGGTCAGGTGGATTTCTTTACTGAATTTTTGCAATGTAGCCAGGTCTTCAGAAAATATAAACTGTGTATATGCTTGAAGAGATGAATGTATCTGCCAATTGGAAATTGTATTCATGTTAAGCAGGAATGATGCTACTAGGTGCGGATGGAAGAAAGGATGAGATAAGAGAAAAATAGAACACTGATTAATTCTAAATCTTTTGTCAAATGTGTTACAGCTGTTTGCAGTATTTACTTCACAATGATGCCAATCCAGCAATACGGGACAAGCAGGGTTATAATGCAGTTCACTATGCTGCTGCATTTGGGCATAAGCAATGTCTGGAACTGGTAAGCGATATAACTCATCCCATGTAATCTCTTCATTCACCAAAAAATTTGCAAAATTTATTGCAACCTGAAATCGTCAATTTACTAAAGTTGGTATGGATTGTTTGACTAAGCCGAGAGCAATACAATGCATTTAGGATGGATACAGATACAGTTGTGATGTCTATTTATGGTTTCAACTTGAGGCTTCTTTTCAATAAGTTTTTTTAAACACTACATTATGTTCTCAAACAATTGCTATCAAAGCACTTTGGTGCAAGTGGTCATAATTCTATTAATTTTAAAATAGCTATGGCAAAGGGTAGAACTTACCAAAAGTTAAGGCTGTAAGTTGAAGTAAGGTCAATTTTGACAGTATTATTTGACAGGAACTTTCAAAAGTTGATTTGTAGAGGCTATTCGCAGGTAAAGGAAGGATTAGGAAATGGGAGACCTGTAAAAATGAAATAGAGAGTTCAAAGACAGTATGTTCCTGTTAGTGTGAAGCGCAAGGCTGGTAGGCATAGGGAATGCTGGATGACAAGAGAAATTGGGCTCTTATCAAGAAAAAGAAACAGGCGCGTATCAGATATGGACAGCCGGCATCAAATGAATCCCTACAGGAGTATAGTAGGACTAGCTTCGGCAGATAAAGTTGTTGAGAACCCAAAGAGGTTCTATGAATATATTAAGGGTAAAAGAGGAACAAGGGTGAGTATAGGGTATCTGAAAGATCTATGTTACAACCTATGTATAGTACCACAGAAGATGGGTGAGATGCCAACAGAATATTTTGCATCTGTATTTACTATGGAGAAGGATTAAAATACTTCAGGAAATAAGTAGTGATGTCTCAGAAAAAGTTCATATTACAGAAGAGGAGATGCTGGAGGTTTTAAAACATATATAAAAGTAGATAAATCCCTGAGAACTGATCAGATGTTTCCGAAGAGACACACTTCTTTTTTCCTACAGCGCAGAACAGGCCCTTTGGCCCTCGATGTTGCGCCGACCTGTGAACTAATCTAAGCCCCTCCCCCTACACTACCCCATCATTATCCATATGCTTATCCAAGGATTGTTTAAATGCCCCTAATGTGGCTGAGTTAACTGCATTGGCAGGCAGGGCATTCCATGCCCTTACCACTCAGCGAATAAAGAACCTGCCTCTGACATCTGTCTTAAATCTATCACCCCTCAATATGTAGCTATGCCCCCTCGTACAAGCTGAAGTCATCGTCCTTGGAAAAACACTCTCACTGTCCACCCTATCTAATCCTCTGATCATCTTGTATGTCTCTATTAAATCCCCTCCAAGCCTCCTCCTCTCCAATGAGAACAGACCCAAGTCCCTCAGCCTTTCTTCATAGGGCCTGCGCTCCAGACCAAGCAACATCCTGGTAAACCTCCTCTGCACCTTTTCCAATGCTTCCACATCCTTCCTGTAATGGGGCGAGCAAAACTGCACACAATATTCCAAGTGAGGCCGCACTAGCATTTTGTACAGTTGCATCATGACATCACGGCTCCGGAACTCAAACCCTCTACCAATAAAACCTAACACACCGTAAGCCGCCTTAACAGCACCATCAACCTGGGTGGCAACTTTCAGGGATCTATGTACATGGACACCAAGATCCCTCCGCACATCCACACTACTAAGAATCTTTCCATTGATCCAGTATTCTGCCTTCCTATTATTCCTCCCAAAGTGAATCACCTCACATTTATCCATACTAAACTCCATTTGCCACCTTTCGGCCCAATTCTGCAGCTTATCTAAGTCTCCCTGCAACGTGCAACATTCTTCGACACTGTCCACCACTCCACCAACTTTAGTGTCATCTGCAAACTTAACTAACCCATCCACCTATGCCTGCGACAAGTCATTTGTAAAAATGACAAACAGCAGTGGTCCCAAAACAGATCCTTGAGGCACACCACAAGTAACTGGACTCCAGGCTGAATATTTTCCATGAACCACCACTCGTTGACTTCTTACAGAAAGCCAGTTTCTAATCCAAACTGCTCAATCTCCTTCAATCCCGTGCCTCTGTATTTTGTCCAATAGCCTACCATGTGGAACCTTATCAAAGGCTTTACTGAAGTCCATGTACACCACGTCAACTGCCCTTCCCTCATCCACATGCTTGGTCACCTTCTCAAAAAACTCAGAGGCTTGTGAGACACGACCTGCCCTTGACTAATCCATGCTGACTATCTCCAGTCACATTGTTGCTTGCTAGATGATTATAAATCCTATCTCTTAGAATCCTTTCAAAAATTTTTCCTACAACCAATGTAAGGCTCACAGGTCTATAATTACCTGGGTCATCCCTACTGCCCTTCTTGAACAAGGGCACAACATTTGCAATCCTCCAGTCCTCTGGTACTAAACCTGTAGACAATGAGGACTCAAAGATCAAGGCCAAAGGCTCCGCCACCACCTCCCTAGCTTCCCAGACAATCGTCGGAAAAATCCCATCTGGCCCAGGGGATTCCTCTACCTTCACACCTTCTAGAATTGATAACACCTCCTCCTTACGAACCTTAATCCTTTCCATTCTAGTAGCCAGTAACTCAGTCATCTCCTCTACAATATTCTCCTGTTCCTCAGTGAAAACAGATGAGAAATAATCATTTAGCACCTCTCCAATCTCCACAGGGTCCGCACACAACCTCCCACTTCTGTCTTTGACTGGCCCTATTCCTATCCTCGTCATCCTCTTATTTCTCACATACCCTTAGAAAGCTTTAGGGTTCTCCTTTATTCTACCTGCCAGTGTCTGCTCATGTCCCCTCCTTGCTCTTAACTCTCTTTAAATCCTTCCTAGCTAATCTGTAACTCTCCATCGCCTCATCTGAACCATCTCGTCTCATCGTCACATAAGCCCCCCTCTTTCTCTTAATAAGAGATACAATTTGT
Organism: Stegostoma tigrinum; assembly: GCF_030684315.1. Lineage (NCBI taxonomy): Eukaryota > Metazoa > Chordata > Chondrichthyes > Orectolobiformes > Stegostomatidae > Stegostoma > Stegostoma tigrinum. Next base: position 31,977,966 of record NC_081360.1, read on the forward strand.
TTAGTAAACCACGGTTCCCTTACCTTATTGCTTCCTCCCTGCCTGACAGGGACGTACCTACCAAGCACACGCAATCTCTGTTCCTTAAACCAGCTCCACATTTCGATTGTCCCCATCCCCTGCATTTTGCTAACCCATTCTATGCCTCCTAAGTCTTGCCTAATTGCATTATAATTGTCCTTCCCCCCCATCTATAACTCTTGCCCTGTGGCATGTTCCTATCCCTTTCCATTGCTGAAGTAAACATAACTGAATTGTGGTCCCTCTCTCCAAAGTGCTCACCTACCACTAAATCAAACCCCTGGCCTGGTTCATTACCAAGTACCAGATCCAGGGTGGCCTCCCCTCTTGTCGGCCCTTCGACATACTGAGTCAGGAAACCCTCCTGCACACATTGGACAAAAACTGATCCATCCGACCTACTAGAGTTATAGCATTTCCAGTCAATGCTAGGGAAGTTAAAGTCTCCCATAATGACCACCCTGTTCTTTTCACTCCTGCCCAGAATAGTTTTGCCGATCCTCTCCTCCACGTCCCTGGAACTTTGCGGGGGCCTATTAAAAAAACTCCTGTTTCTGACCTCAGCCCATACCACCTCAGTAGACGAGTCCTTATCAATAGTTCTTCCAGCCACCGTTATACTGTCTTTGAGTAACAAAGCCACACCTCCTCTTTTACCACCTTCCCTGACCTTAATGAAAGATCTAAACCCTGGAACCTGCAACATCCATTCCTGACCCTGCTCTATCCACGTCTCCGAAATCACCAGCAGTCACTGGTGAGGTGCCAGAAGACTGGAGGTTGGGTAACATCATGTCAACTTTTAAGGAAGGTGGTAAGGAAAAGCCAAAGCACTTAGACTGATCAGTGGCGAGTAAATTGTTGGAGGAGATTCTGAGGGATGGGATTTGCATGTTTTAGAAGGACTGATTAAGGATAGTCTGCACGGCCTTGTGCATGGGTAATCGTGTCTCTCAAACTTGATTCAGTATTTTGAAAAGGTGACAAAGAAGATGGAAGGCAGAACAGTAGACGTCTATGTGGTCTTCAAAAACAATATTTGACAAGTTTCATCATGGCCGACTGGTTACTAAAGTTAGGATCCAGGGAAAGCTAGCCAATTGGACACACAATTGGCTTGAAAGCAGGATACAGAGGGTGGTGGACGGTTGCTTTTCGACTGGAGACCTGTGGCCCGTGGCCAGCGGCCATCGCTGTGCTACAAGGATCGGTGCTGGGTCCACTGGTTTTTGTTGATATAAATGATTTGGATGTGAATGTAGGAGGTATAGTTGATAAGTTTGCAGATGACACCAAAATTGGTGGTGTAGGAGACAGTGAAGAAGGCTATCTCTGTGTACAATGGGACTTTGATCAGATGGGCCAGCGCGCTGAAGGGTGACAAACGGGGTTGAATTTTGATAAATGTGAGATATTGCATTTTGATTAGGCAAACCAGGGCAGGGTTTATGTAGTTGACAGTAGGGCCCTAGGGAGTGTTGCTGATCAAAGAAACTTAGGCATGCAGGTTCATAGTTCCTTGAAAGTGGAATCACCGGTAAAGGCAGCGTTTGGCATGCTTGCCCTCGTTGGTCAGAACATTGAGTATAGGAGTTGGAATGTACAGGACAGTGGTGAGGCCACTTTTAGAATACTGCGTACAATTCTGGTCGCCCTTCTGTAGGAAAGATGTAAAAGTTGAGAGGGTGTTGCTAGGTGGGTTTGAGTTGTATGGAGAAGCTGAATAGGTGAGAGCATTGGAGCTAAGGGGTCACCTTATAGAGGTTTATAAAATCATGAGGGGGTATGGATAGTGTGAGTAACCAAGGTCCTTTTTCCTAGGGTGAGGGAGTCCAAAACTAGAGAGCATAGGTTTAAGGTGAGTGTGATCAGATTTAAAAGGGGCCCGAGGGGTAACGTTTTGATGAAATGAATACGTGTGTATGGAACGAGCTGCCAAAAGGAGTGGTGGAGGTGGGTACAACTATACCATTTAATGGCACCTGTATGGGTATATGAATAGGAAGGGTTTAGGGGGATATGGGCCGAATGCTGGCAAATGGGACTAGATTAGATTGTAACGTCTGGTCGGCGTGTACAAGTTGGACCGAAGGATCTGTTTTCGAGCTGTATGACTCTTAAAAGCAAATCTTTAGTTGACATTATAAGCTTGAAATTGTTTCATTTCCATTGGTTGTGATTTTTTATTTAAACTTACTTTTTCTTGAACTGCTAGAGGTCTACCTCATGCAAAGGAATATATCTGTTTACTTCTATTTTTCACGTACAAGTATGTTCCTCGTGCTATTAGCTGACAATCACATTAATATCTTGATACGTTTTACAATGTCTCATGAATGTAGAGTCTTCCTTTCAACAAGTGTTTCAGGATTTAAAAAAAAATTCTTAACAAGTAGAATATCTAAATAAATACTTTTGAGTAGCACTTTGAAAATGTATTAAAATTACATTGTGTCTCATCTCTTGATCTTCCGAAATGCTACAGAAATTAGTTCATAAGAAAATCTCAAATTTAGAAACTGTCACTTATTTTGTGACTATATTGTGTGAGGCACCTTTACTTGCTCCAAAATGGATCAGTACAATTAACCATTTTGTAGAGAGACAATATTTGGTGCATATATGAAACAAAATTCCAGAGGAATGGCAGAGGCAGGCACAATTACAACAGTTCAGGCAGTTGGACAGGTGACAACTGTGTTTTGTATGCAGGTACGCCCAGGTCCCTTTATGTTGCACCTTTCTGTGGTTTTTCTCCGTTTATGTATTATTGTTCTTTTGCTACGCCTTCCAAAGTGAACAACTTCACATTTTCACATTATAGTCCATTTGTCAACTTTTTGTTCACTTACTTAACCTATCAATATCTCTCTGTAAACTGTCTGAATCCCTCTTGCAACTTGCCTTTTCACACATTTTTGTCTAATCTCCAAACTTGGCCACCGTATATTTGCTTATTTCCTCCAAGTCATTAATCTGATACTGATACCTATGAAACCCCACTGGTTACAGGTTGCAAACCTCAAACAAAAACACCTTCCGCCCCAACCTCAAGTTCACCTGGGCCATCTCCAACATATCCCTCACCTTCCTGGACCTCTCAATCGCCATCTCAGGTAACCAGCTAGAAACTGATGTCCATTTCAAGCCCACCGACTCCCACAGCTACCTAGAATACACTTCCTCCCACCCACCCTCCTGCAAAAATTCCATCCCCTATTCCCAATTCTTCCGCCTCCACCGCATCTGCTCCCATGATGAGGCATTCCACTCCTGCACATCCCAGATGTCCACATTGTTCAAGGACCGCAACTTTTCCCCCGCAGTGGTCGAAAACGCCCTTGACCGCGTCTCCCGCAACACGTCCCTCACACCCCGCCCCCGCCACAACCGCCCTAAGGGGATCCCCCGTGTTCTCACATACCACCCCACCAACCTCGGTATACAACACATCATCCTCCGACACTTGCGCCAATTACAATCTGACCCCACCACCCAAGACATTTTTCCATCCCCACCCTTGTCTGCCTTCCAGAGAGACCACTCTCTCCGCGACTCCCTTGTCCGCTCCACACTCCCCTCCAACCCCGCCACATCCGGCACCTTCCCCTGCAACCACAGGAAGTGCTACACTTGCCCCCTCACCCCCATCCCAGGCTCCAAGATGACTTTCCATATTAAGCAGAGGTTCACCTGCACATCTTCCAATGTGGTATACTGTATCCATTGTACTCGGTGTGGCTACCTCTACATTGGGGAAACCAAGCGGAGGCTTGGGGACCGCGTTGCAGAACACCTCTGCTCGGTTCGCAATAAACAACTGCACCTCCCAGTCGCAAACCATTTAAACCCCCCCCCGCCCTCCCATTCCTTAGACAACATGCCCATCATGGGCCTCCTGCAGTGCCACAATGATGCCACCTGAAGGTTGCAGGAACAGCAACTCATATTCTGCTTGGGAACCCTGAAGCCCAATGGTATCAATGTGGACTTCACCAGCTTCAAAATCTCCCCTCCCCCCACTGCATCCCAAAACCAGCCCAGCCTGTCTCCATTTCCCTAACCTGTTCCTCCTCTCATCCATCCCTTCCTCCCACCCCAAGCTGCACCACCATCTCCTACCTGCTACCTCATTCTGCCTCCTTGACCTGTCCGTCTTCCCTGGACTGATCTATCCCCTCCCTACCTCCCCACCTATACTCTCCTCTCCACCTATCATCTTTTCTCTCCATCTTCGGTCTGCCTCCCCCTCTGTCCCTATTTATTCCAGAACCCTCTCCCCATCCCCCTCTCTGATGAAGGGTCGAGGCCCGAAACGTCAGCTTTTGTGCTCCTGAGATGCTGCTTGGCCTGCTGTGTTCGTCCAGCCTCTCATTTTATCAACTTTTTCCCACTTGCTGTTTCCCAGCTGTTAGTTAATTTCCTATCCATGCCAACATACTACCTCCAACACCATGGGCTCTTACGGTTTAATGTTGATGAATACCTTCTGAAAGGCCATGAATGAGTTTTCAAAGTTACAGAAGTGTACCAGCAGGCAGGAAGGTGGTTTGAAGTGTGTCTCCTTCAACACCAGGAGCATCTGCAATAAAGTGGGTGAACTTACAGCATGGGACTTCGATGTTGTGGCCATTTCAGAGACATGGATCGAGCAGGGACAGGAATGGTTGTTGCAGGTTCTGGGGTTCAGATGTTTCGGTAAGATCGGGGAAGGTGGTAAAAGAGGTCAAGGTGTGGCATTGTCAGTTAAGGATAGTATGACAGTGGCAGAAAGGACGTTTGATGAGGACTCGTCTACTGAGATAGTATGGGCTGAGGTTAGAAACGGGAAAGGAGGTCACCCTGTTGGGAGTTTTCAACATGCCTCTGAAAAGTTCCAGAGATGTAGAGGAAAGGATTGCAAAGATGATTCTGGATAGGAGTGAAAGTAACAGGGTAGTTGTTATGGGTGACTTTAACTTCCCAAATATTGTCTGGAGATGCGATAGTTCAAGTACGTCAGATGAGTCAGTTTTTTTCCATTGTGTGCAGGACAGTTTCCTGACACAGTATTTAGATAGGCCAACAAGATGTGAGGTCACATTGGATTTGGTACTGGGTAATGATCCAGGTCAGGTGTTAGCATTGGAGGTGGGTGAGCATTTTGGTAATAGTGACTGCAATTCGGTTACATTTACTTCAGTGATGGAAAGGGATAGGTATATACTGCAGGGCAAGAGTTATAGCTTGGGGAAAAGGCAGTTATGAGACGATTAGGCAAGATTTAGGATGCAGAGGATGGGAAAGAAATTGCGGGGACTGCGCACTATTGAAAAGTGGAGCTTGTTCAAGGAATAGCTACTGCGTGTCCTTGATAAGGATGTACCTGTCAGGCAGGGAGGAAGTGGTCAAGAGAAGGAACCATAATTTACTAAAGAAATTGAATCTCTTATCAAGACGAAAGAGGAGGCTTATGTAAAGATGAGGCGTGAAGGCTCAGTTTAGGGCGCTTGAGAGTTATAAATTAGCCAGGAAAGACCTAAAGAGAGAGGCTAAGAGGAGCCCGGAAGGGACATGAGAAGTCTTTGGCAGGTAGGATCAAGGAAAACCCTAAAGCTTTCTATCGGTATGTCAGGAATAAAAGGATGACGAGAGTAAGATCAGGGCCAGTCAAGGACAGTAGGTGGAAGTTGCGCGTGGAGTCCAAAGAAATAGGAGAGGCACTAAATGAGTATTTTTGCCTTTTTCCTGTGTGAATGCTGACAGTGTTGTTGCGGAGAATGCTGTGATACAGGTTATTAGACGAGATGGGATTGAGGCTCATAAGGAGGAGGTGTAAGCAATTCTGGAAAGTGTGAAAATAAATAAGTCCCCTGGGCCGGAGGGGATTTATCCTAGGATTCTCTGGGAAGCTAGGGAGGAGATTGCAGAGCCTTTGGCTTTGATCTTTATGTCATCATTGCCTACAGCAATAGTGCCAGAAGACTGGAGGATAGCAAATGTTGTCCCCCTGTTGAAGAAGGGGTGTAGAGACAGCCCTGGTAATTATAGACCAGTGAGCCTTACTTTGGTTGTGGGTAAAGTGTTGGAAAAGATTATAAGAGATAGGATTTATGGATGTGAGTTTGCTTGCTGAGCTGGAAGGTTCGTTTTTAGACGTTTCGTCACCATTCTAGGTAACATCATCAGTGAGCCTCCGACGAAGCGCTAGTGTTACGTCCCGCTTTCTATTTATCTGGTTAGGTTTCCTTGGGTTGGTGATGTCATTTCCTGTTCTTTTTCTCAGGGGATGGTAGATTGATTTGGAGCCAATGTGTTTGTTGATGGAGTTCCGGTTGGAATGCCATGCTTCTAGGAATTCTCATGCATGTCCCTGTTTGGCTTGTCCTAGGATGGATGTGTTGTCCCAATCAAAGTGGTGTCCTTCCTTATCTGTATGTAAGGATACGAGTGATAGTGGGTCATGTCGTTTTGTGGCTAGTTGATGTTCATGTATCCTGGTAGCTAGCTTTCTGCCAGTTTGTCCAATGTAGTGTTTGTCACAGTTCTTGCAAGGTATTTTGTAGATGACGTTTGTTTTATTTGTTGTCTGTATAGGGTCTTTTAAGTTCATTAGCTGCTGTTTTAGTGTGTTGGTGGGTTTGTGGGCTACCTTGATGCCAAGAGGTGTAAGTCGTCTGGCAGTCATTTCGGAAATGTCTTTGATGTAGGGGAGAGTGGTTATGGTTTCTGAGCCCGTTTTGTCTGTTTGTTTGGGTTTATTGCTGAAGAATCGGCGGACTATGTTCATAGGGTACCCATTCTTTTTTGAATATGCTGTATAGGTGATTTTCCTCTGCTCTGCGTAGTTCCTCTGTGCTGCAGTGTGTGGTGGCTCGTTGGAATAATGTTCTAATGCAGCTTCATTTGTGGGTGTTGGGATGGTTGCTCCTGTAGTTCAGTATTTGGTCCGTATGTGTTGTTTTCCTGTAGACGCTGGTTTGAAGTTCCCCATTGACTGTTCGCTCTACAGTGACATCTAGGAATGGCAGTTTGTTGTTGTTTTCCTCCTCTTTTGTGAATGTTATGCCAGTATGAGTATTATTGATTGTCATCACCGAACAAAACAAATTAGAGGAAACATTCAAGACCAAGGTGTCATCCACATAGCGGACCCAAAGTTTGGGTTGGATGATTGGCAGAGCTGTTTGTTCGAGTCTCTGCATTACTGCCTCTGCTAAGAACCCTGATATCGGAGATCCCATGGGTGTACTGTTGGTTTGTCTGTAGGTTTTGTTATTGAAAGTGGGTGGTGACGCATAGGTCCACTAGCTTGATGATGTCCTGCTGATGAGGTTGGTGGTGTCTGGTGTATGTGTCTTCTGTTCTTCTAATAGTGTCATCAGTGTTTCTTTGGCCAGGTTGATGTTGATGGATGTGGACAGGGCTGTTACATCAAAGGAGACCATTATTTCATCCTCTGCTATCTTGGTGTCTTTGGTGTTCAGGAATTCTTGGGTGGAGCGAATGGAGCGGTGGGAGTCTTCTACTACGTGTTTTAGTCTTTGGTGTAGTTGCTTGGCTAATCTGTAGGTTGGTGTTCCAGGTAGCGACACTATGGGCCACCAGGATACATGAACATCAACTGGCCACAAAACGACATGACCCACTATCACTCGTATCCTTCCATACAGATGAGGAAGGACACCACTTTGATTGGGACAACACATCCATCCTAGGACAAGCCAAACAGAGACACGCACGAGAATTCCTAGAAGCATGGCATTCCAACCGGAACTCCATCAACAAACACATTGATTTGGAGCCAATCTACCAGCCCCTGAGAAAAAGAACAGGAAATGACATCACCAACCCAAGGAAACCTAACCAGATAAATAGAAAGCAGGACATAACACCAGCACTTTGTCGGAGGCTCACTGATGATATCACCTAGAATGGTGACGAAACGTCTGAAAACGAACCTTCCAGCTCAGTGAGCAAACTCACATCCAGAATCTCAACCTGAGCTAAAAATCTTCTCAAAACTCGCTAGATAGGATTTATAATCATCTAGAAAGGAATAATTTGATTAGGGATAGTCAACACGGTTTTATGAAGGGTAGATCGTGCCTCTCAAACCTTGTTGAGTTCTTTGAGAATGTGACCAAACAGGTAGATGAGGATAAAGCAGTTGATGTGGTGTGTATGGATTTCTGTAAAGCGTTTGATAAGGTTCTCCATGGTAGTCAGTTGTAAAAAAATACAGAGGCATGGGTTTGAGGGTGGTTTAGCTGTTTGGATCAGAAATTGACTAGCTGTGAGAAGACAGAGGGTGATGGGTGATGAGAAATGTTCATCCTGGAGTTCAGTTACTAGTGGTGTACCGCAATGATCTGTTTTGGGGCCACTGCTGTTTGTCATTTTTATAAATGACCTGGATGAGGGTTTAGAAGGATCGGTTAGTAAATTTGCAGATGACACTAAAGTTGGTGGAGTTGCAGATAGTGTAGAGGATGTTGCAGGTTACAAAGGGATGTAGATAAGCTGCAGAGCTGGACTGAGGTGTGGCAAATGGAGTTTAATGCAGACAAGTGAGAGGTGACTCACTTTGGAAGGAGTTACAGGTATACAGAGTACTGGGCTAATGGTAAGATTCTTGGTACTGTGGATGAGCAGTGAGATCTCTGTGTCCATGTGCATAGATCCCGGAAAGTTGCCACCTAGGTTGATTGGGTTGTTAGGAAGCCGTTATGGTGTGTTGGGTTTTATTGGTAGAGGGATTGCGTTTTGGAGCCATGAAGTCATGTTGCAGCTGTACGAAACTCTGGTGTGGCCGCACTTGGAGTATTGCGTACAGTTCTGGTTGCCGCATTACAGGAAGGATGTGGAAGCATTGGAAAGGCTGCAGAGGAGATTTACCAAGATGTTGCCTGGTATGGAGGGAAGGTCTTGTGAGGAAAGGCTGAGGGATTTGAGGCTGTTTTCATTAGAAAGAAGGAGGTTAAGAGGCGAGTTAATAGAGACATACAGGATGATCAGAGGATTAGATAGGGTGGACAGTGAGAGCCTTTTTCCTTGGATGGTGATGGCTAGCACAAAGGGACATAGCTTTAAATTGGGGGGTGATAGATATAGGACAGATGTCAGATGTAGGTTCTTCACTCAGAGTAGTAAGGGTCAGGAATGCCCAGCCTGCAACAGTAGTAGACTTGCCAACTTTAAGGGCATGTAAATGGTCATTTGGATGACAATGGAATAGTGTAAGTTAGATGGGCTTCAGATTGGTTTCACACGTCAGCGCAACATCGAGGGCTGAAGGGCCTGTACTGCGCTCTAATGTTCTATGTTTAAACCTGTTTGGAGGGATTCCTATATGACCATGGAAAGATGAGTGCAGATTTAGCTAATGTCAACATATTAAAGAACATTGGAAAGGAAAGAGAGGTTTAGAATAGGGCAGTTGTTTGCAAGGAAAGAAGAGTTGAGGATTGATTATTTGACGAACGGCTTGATGATAAAATTAAGAACTTGGGGACAGGAATGTGCAACTTAGCCTATGACATTTTTCAACATTCAGTGAGCATACCACATAATTGCAAAAACGTGCTTTTGTCCTTTATCCTTTACCCTTTGTACATTTGGCGAACAAAAATCTTGTCAAGTCACTTTTAAAACTAATCATAGATCTTGTATAAAATAGCTTGTGGATGAGAATTCCAAATGTTTACCACACTTAGCATGAAGAAATATTTCCTAATTACACTCATGAAAGGTTTGACTTTGTCTTATCAATGCTGCCTGGTCCTAGGCTCTCCAACTAGATGAAATGGTTTAGAACATAGAACATAGAACATAGAACATTACAGCACAGTCCAGGCCCTTCGGCCCTTGATGTTGTGCCGACCTGTCATATCGATCTCAAGCCCATCTAACCTACACTATTCCATGTATGTCCATATGCTTGTCCAATGACGACTTAAGTGTACCTAAGTTGGCGAATCTACTACCGTCGCAGGCAAAGCGTTTCATTCCCTTACTACTCTCTGAGTAAAGAAACTACCTCTGACATCTGTCCTATATCTTACACCCCTCAGTTTAAAGCTATGCCCCCTTGTGCTCACCATCACCATCCTAGGAAAAAGGCTCTCTCTATCCACCCTATCTAACCCTCTGATTATTTTATATGTTTCAATTAAGTCACCTCTCAACCTTCTTCTCTCTAATGAAAACAGCCTCAAATCTACCCTGTCTATTCCAATTGAGATCTTGAAACCTTTGATCAAACCACCTCAAACCCTTCTAAGTTCTAGGGAATACAGTCCAGATCGGTGATATGCTCCTGGATTTCTATCAAATTAGAGTGACTTTTAAAAATGGCAGGTAGGTCCTGGTTGTGGGATTCTCAACTGCTTTCCTGATTTTCAGGTATGCTTTTTAAGAGTGGAAACTGGTGTGGTCACAAGACCACGCTCCCATCCTGGCTGACTCCGTTTTGAGGATGATTGTGCGCTAGTCCTGTTAAATTTTCTTGGAGTCAGGCCTGCTTTTAAAGAACTTGAGGTTCATGGCAGCTCAAAGATGTTATGAACCATAATTTGTTTGAGGGAACTTTTTTGAAAGGTAACTTCAAATGATTTGTCAATTTTAGTTTATTTCCTCGCCCCCACCTCCCATGCCTACCTCATGCCAAACTTTCCCATTCACCCACAGTGCACTGTATAGAAGCAAAGAACCTCTGGTGACAACGGTTCTGTGTTTTTTTTTAAATAAAATCTTTTAAAAGGTATTTACTTATCATTCTCTAATGTTTTTGAAAAGCTCTTTACCGCAAGCTGTATCAATCTAGATCCTTTGAACTATTAATAGCAAATAGTGCAAGCACTTCAAGTCTCAGCCTTGAGTAAGTAAGCATTGTAAAAAGTAATCTAGAAGAGGAGTCCATTGAATGTTTTTGGGCTAGTTTGATGGTACAACAAGTTCTTGAGTTGACCAGAGAGCATGCTCCATCAGGCCTGATATTGTTCAAGAATGAACTAATAGCCTCATGATGAAAAAGCTAGGTGGCAAAGATCATTACATTGAAACTTAGGGAATGGTTAAAGATCAGCCTGGGTGAATGAGTAACTGCTAATAGGGACCATTAGTATCTGACTGTGGATCGGTTGTGTTAGCAGCCAATGTGCTGGTACGGTCTGGTGTATGGCCATTGGGTAAGGCCACGGGAGAAGGTGCTTAGGCCTTAAAATTATTGAACCCCATATTGGATCCAGAAGTCTATAGCATTCCCAAGTGGAAAGTGAGATGTTGTTCCAGTTTGCCCTGAGTTTTACACTGGACCACTGCAGCAGGCCCAACCATGGTGTGTTGAAAACGGCAGATAACTAGAAGCTCAGGGTCAATCTCGTGGACAGAACGCAAATGTTCTGCAAAGCAGTTGCCCAGTCTGCACTTTGTCTCCTCAATTTAGAGGAGACTGCTATTGTATGCAGCTAATGCAATAGACCAGATTGAGAGAAGTGCAAGTGAATTACTGCTTCGCCTGGAACGTGTGTCTGAGGCCTTGGATAGTGAGGAGGGAGGAAGTAAACGGTAGATAATAAAAACCTTCTGCGATTGTTTAGGAAGGTGCCTTGGGGAGATGTTGAGAGTGGAGTAGTGGACCAAGGTGTCCCAGAGGGAACTTGTAGAAGGCTGATTGTTGGGGGAGAGGAATAGGCATGCTTGACTGGGCAAATGGGAAGCTTTCAAAAGTGGGATAACAATAGTTAAGAGGCGGTGTTTTCCTGTTAGTGTGATGGACAAGGCTGGAAGGAGTGAAGAACACTGGATGAGTAGAGATATTGAGGCTCTGGTCAATTAGGAGGAGGAGGAGGAGGAGGAGGAGGAGGAGGAAGAAGCATATGTCAAATATAGATAGCTGGAACCAAGTGAATTCTTGGAGGAGCTGGAGGGGCTGGTGTAGGAGCACACCTAAGAGAGAAATCAGGAGGACAAAAAAGGACACGAGATAGCTGAAGCAGATAGGGTTAAGGAGATTCCAAAGAGATTGTATAATTATATTAAAAGTAAAAGAGTAACTAGGGAGAGAATAGGGCCCCTTAAGACAAACCAGAGCAGAACTTGCACAGTTAATGGGATGGCCTGGTGAGATTTGTCAAACAGAGATTTGGAGTTCAGGTGCATAATTCCTTAACTGGCATCTCAGGCTGCTGAAGGTGGAGTTTGGCGTGCTTGCCTTCATTGCTCAGACCATTGAGTATATAGGAGTTGGGATATCATGTTGTGGTTGTATAAGACATTGGTGAGGCCACTTGTGGAGTACTGTGTACAATTCTGGCCACCTTGCTATAGGAAGGATATTATTAAACTAGAAAGGGTGCTGAAAAAACTTACCAAGATATTACCAAGACTGGAGGGTTTGAATTATAAAGAGCTGCTGGATAGGCTGGGACTTTTCTCCCTAGAACGTAGGAGTCTGAGGGGTGAGCTTATAGAGGCTTATAAAATCATGAGAGGCAGAGAGGAGGTGAATAGCCAAGGTTTTTTCCTCAAAGCGGGGAAACAAAACTAGACAGCATATATTTGAGAGGGGAAAGATTTAAAATGGACCTGAGGGGCAACAACTTAACATAGGGTGGTTGTGTACATGGACTGCCAGAGGAAGTGATAGAGGCAAATACACTTAGAACATTTAAAATATATTTGGACTGGTGCATGAATAGAGAAGATTTAGAGGCGTAAGTGTCAAATGCTGGCAAATGGGACTAGTTCAATGTAGGAAACCTAGTCGGCATGGATGAGTTGGACTGAAGGTTCTGTTTCTGTGCTATATGACTCTGATTCTGTCTTGTGAGATCTTGCTGGAAGTTGCAGTGAATGATCTTTGCATGCTGGTGGGTTGGTATGTGCGGGTGATGGGGACCCTGCCACTGTTGTGGGAGGGAAAAGACGGGGTGAGATCTAAGAAACGGGAGAGGGGTCAGACATGGCTTGGGCCCTGTCGTCAATGGTGGTGGGGAATCCTCTTGTGAGAATTTGACACTCCAGAGGCCCCCTTGTTGAAGTTGGCATCATTTGAACAGTGTGGGCAATCTCTCGTTTGTCCTATTAAAGTCAGCCTCCCATAAATCTAAAACATTCAGTAACTGGGTCTCATTTATCATTTCAGATGTGACATCTGTCATATTATGATTACTGTTCGATAATTCTGTTACACTTAGTCTTAATAACATAATACATCTGACTCTATTTACTACTAAATTTAATATAACCTGTATGGTTATTGGACCTCAGACCGATTGCTGCCTGAAACTATTCCAGGCGTACTGAAAAAATTCACTGCCTTTGAGACATGCCCTTGTCTGCTGCACTAAATCATTGTGAAGATCAAAACACCCTATAAACCAATTTGCTAGTGTAAAATGCTTGCCAAATCTGTATATTCTACAGTATTTCACTACTTTAGATTAGACCTTTTCTATTTCTGAACTCTACTCACAAAATGTCCACTGCCTGCTTACATCATAATTATGTTTTCATCATAAAACTGATTTCATCCTTGGTTAAGTATACCCTTCCTCTGCTATCATATTCCCCATTTTTCTTTAGGCCTGATGACTTAGTCTTGTTAGTTCCAAAATTTGAAGGTCTGGTAGCCATGTTTCAGTAATGACTGCTCTTTCATACTCTTCAGGTTGGATTGTACCTGCAGTTTGCTATTTGTTCCTTGGACTAGATTGTGTATGCTTATAAAGATATTTGGTATTTATATTTCATGACTTAAGTTTCAGAAGTTTATGGGAAAAATGGATTTGTTTTGTGGTGATACCTGCATGGATTTCTTTTAGAGCTCATTTAGAGTTCATAGTGGACAGCAAAGGTTTTTTTAAATGACGCTTCCTCTAAGTCTCAAAAACAGAAATTGCTGGTAAATCTTAGTATGTCTGGCAGCATCTGTGTAGAGAAATCAGAGTTATTGTTTCGGGCCCAGCGACTGCTTCAGAGTCTCTCTCGATGTCATATCACTTCTGATAACTGCTTTTTTTTTGTTGCAGACCGCCTGTTGAGGTTGTTCCAACAATGTTTGGCTTGGAGTTTATTCTGGCCTTTGGATAGGGGAAAAGCTTGTAAGGGCGGGGCTGCCTAGCTAATCTCTCTGGTTTCTGGCAAATTCCTTGAGAGTTCAGGATGAAAGTTATTTTCCGTTCTGGAAGAGTGTCTGAAATAATTTCTTAATATATTTCTCGAGGAGGCTGTGTCTGCTAAGATCTCAGGGGCAGTTGTGTGCTTTTGGTGACCTGTCCACAAGTGCCAGGCCACTAGACCAGAAGATGATGTGAATTTTTCTATATCTGATGTCTTTCCACTTCAAGGACTAAAATCCAGTTGGTTGAAGTAAATGTTTTTCAGAAAGCTAATTTCTGCAGTGAAGTCTGTTTTTAACCTTTCTAGATTGTCTCTGTTCGCGTGTGTGTCTGTGCATCTTGGGTTATTTAGAGGAATGAACATTTATGCTTCCATACTACAGGCATAGCCAGTTTTACATTTACCTTGATTAGGTTTTGTTTCATAATTCCAATAGTTTTGTATTTATTTAAGAAAAGTGGTTGATCTTTCTGTTTAAAACTTGTTAACAATAAGGTATTTGTTTAGCCACTTCAGAAACTGGAGAAAAGTGTTGTGCTGTGACTTGTGGAGAAATTACGGTGTCAGTGCACTCCTCCATCCTTGGTCATTGCAGTAAGGGTGCTTATTAATACCCCTTGTTGAATTATAACCTTCTGTTTGAATGTTTTATTGACTTATTTCCAATTTGGATATTCTGGTTTTAATTACTTTGGATTTTTTTTAAATATGAAAGATCAGTTTTCTGAGAGACTCCTAACTGCATGACTGAGACTGGTGAATATTTCCAAATTCTTTTTTAACTTTAAATATTTAGTGATTTTTGAATTGTTATTTAGAAGTGGTGGACAAGACTCCAAATAAAAATTGAACTTTTGTAATAAAAATATTTTAGCTTAATAATAATGTACCAGGTTACCACTGTTAACTACATCAAAGAATATTGGTTAGACTTGTTGGCAGGAAACTTGTGCATGATTATGCCCTCACGTGTTTACTATCTTTATCCTTGTGAATGTTTGCCATCACAGGTTTTGGGAAAGAAGCCTGGGAACATTGCTATACTGCATCGAGTAGATGTCCCTGATACGACTAAGATTTTTGAACTAGTGAATGCTTAAGGGAGTAATTGGGGTTCTAAAATCGAGTGACAGATTTGTGTTATAATTTTATTTGTCCATGCAAGTGGAGAATGTTCTGTCATTTTCCCAAGTTGTGTAGTGTGAAGGACTTTGAAGAGACAGGAGGTGACTTGCTTGCTACAAAATAAATGTGGTCAGTGCAGATTATTTTCTGCTTCATGTTAACCTGCAGGATATTGATGGTGCAGGATTCTGTAATGGCAATGCCAGTGACTGTCAAGAGGATACGATTAGATTATATCTCTTGTTGCAACCTGTCATTGTTTGGCACAGAGGATTTGGAGTGATATTTATCACTCATCAGTCCAAACCTTGCATTGCCCTTGGTTTTGTTGTATGTAGAAATTGACTCCTTCAGTACCTGAAGAGCTATGGGTTGCACTAAATATTATACAATCATCAGCTAAACTACGAGAAGAGAATGGCAGATGACCTAAAAGTGACAGAGATACACTTTTTTTTAAAAAAAAAAGAATTAATCAAAGGGCGACCTGGCAAACGTGCACAAACTGTTGATGGCTATAAGGCATAAATCATCAATAAGACATAGTGTACACTGTGCTTCAGAAATGAAGGGATAGAATAAAAGCAAAGGAAAATATGATGCACCTTTGTCAAACAGAAGTGGAACGTTAACACGAGTATTTGTTCAATTTTGGACACCACATTTTGGAAGGATGTCAAGTGTTCAAGAGGGTACAGAAAAGATTTGAGAATTATTCCAGGAATTATTCGCTCAGAATCATGTAGTTTGGACAGAGCAAATGGAGAGAATGTGTTCCTGTTAGAAGAAGGGATTGACAGCGAAAGGACACTGATCTAAACCAATCACCAGTGATAGAAGGAAAATCTTTGTACATGGTGGTTACAGTCTCAAATGCACAGCCTGAATGTAGATTTAACTGTGGTTTTCAAATAGAAATTGAACAGCACATGGAGAGAAAATTTACAGGGCCAATAAGAACAGATGGAAACTACATGAACTGAGTTGCTCCTATTTCACTTAGTTAGCATGGATGCAAAGAGCCAGCTGTACCCTTTCTTTTGTGTAAATATTGCATGGTACCACCTGTGACTGATATAGATCTTCATGTCAAACACCCAGATTACGTGATGTTAATATGTATGTGTTGCTTTCAGTGCTGCTGCTAAGTTTTATGTTCAACTTGGAGATGTATGATACTGACTCATTAGCCAAGCGAGTATGATATTTTCTGGCCCATGTCTGAGTTGATACCATGTGAACGTCATGGAGTGCAGAGTTGACATTGCGGAATCCTAGCCTGCACTTTCTCAACTGTATACTATGAATTTCTGAAGGAAAGATAATGTCTGGGAAAAACTATTTTGATTTTTGTAAAAAGGTCACTAGCGTGTTGAGTAACAGTTCTATGGATGTGGTGTATATGCAAATCCAAATGGCATTTGCTAATGTTCAGACCAAGGTTTATGGGATAGTGTAGGGGGAGGGGCTTATATTAGTTCACAGGTCGGCGCAACATCGAGGGCCGTAGGGCCTGTTCTGTGCTGTATTGTTCTACGTTCTATGTATTGGGGGAGAAAAGGTGTTCATGTGGATTTGAAGGTAGTCTTGTGATGTTGGTTTGGAATTCATTTGGGATGTAGGTGATGAGCAATAGGGGTAAAGAATTTGCTCTCTGGCAGAATGTGACAAATGGTGTTTCTACGAGATCTGTAGTGTGGTTCATAACCTAGTTCATAATTACTCTGATTTAGAATATAACACTTTTAGGAATCTAAGTTTTAACTGAAGATAAATGGAGGCATCCAGATGAGAGACTGGTGAACACAAGTCTGATGTAAGTGCAATTCAGAAAAGCCAGGTAATCTGCTTATTCAGTAATGATGGAGTTGAAAGTGGGAACACTTGCACAATGCATGACATATGATTAGGCTTAATGTAAAGCTAGAGGCTTTCCACTTAATTCAAGAAAATATCTAAATTATATATATGGTTCCCAGATGAGAAGAAGTGATCAACAAGGGGATTGAAATTCTGGAGAAAGAGGCATAAACTCATAAGCAATAAAAAAATTCATATTGGTTACAGATTCAAATAATTTTTTTTGGAAGTTTACTTAGATTTTTGTTTAAGAGCATCCCAAAGTGTGCTAGATTGTCTTAGAAATGGATTGTTCTTTTATTTGGGTGTTTACTCAGAACACAGGCAATTGCAATTATGTATTAGTGTAAACTGCATCTCACTGGATTGAGTGAGCCAATAGGAATGTCTGTTAATCAGATTTGCATTTTAAGCAGAGAGTGCAAACATTATCACTCACCATACAGAAACTGGATGGGCTAATAATTCATGAGGTCAAAACTGCTGACTGAAAAAATGGTCCAGCTGTTTACAGGAAGAAAACTACAGTTCCTCAGACAGTCAGAGAGCAGTCAGCAGAGTTATTTTAAAAGCTGAGAGAAGGCAGTTGAATATCAGTCACGAACCAGAACAAAGAGCTGAGGCATCAGAATCATGAAATATTAAAATTAAAGAGTTACTTACCTTAAAATCCTGAGATGTTGAAGAGCATTAAAGTGAATCCCTTATGACATAACTTGTGGATTGGTCTGTACGGAAATGTTTTTGTGTAGGCTAATTCTTTGAAATATATTCATTCATATTAAGTGAATTCTAATGACAATTCTACCAGCTGATCATGTGATGCTGAAATCTGTCTCTTTAAATGTTAATGGTCCTTAACAGACCATATTACAAATCACACTTTGATTGTCCAGGACATAAGTTGGCGCCAGTCTGCAGTATTGAATTCAGCTTTGTTTAAGTTCAAAAATGATATATTAATCTTGGAAGGGATGTGTGTGAAAATTTGCTCATCTCATGCTTTGGGGTTTATGGGTTAACTTGCCCAAATTTGATTTGTATTTCCTTGAGTTCATGTCATTGAAATATGTTTTCATTGAGATGTTTAAAATGATGAAGGGATTCCATTAGGTCGATCCAGGAAAACTGAGACCTTGAAATTTCAAGATTGAGATCAGTGTATTTTCGATTGGATGAGGCATAGTGATGTATATAAATGGAATTGAGGTATAGATCAGTCATGATCTAATTACAAATAACTTGCAGTTAATGAATAGGCTACTTCAATTTCTGTCTTCCTGTGGTACTTGGCTGATATTGAAAATCCATCTTAACTGAAAGCTGACATATATTTCTCCAAATTGAATTTGATTAAAGAATTATATGTGAATAAATGTAAGGTGATGCATTTGGTGTAGGAAAAACAGGGCAAAGGAATAATTAATGAAGCACTGACAATCAGAGGGGCCTTGGTGCTCACGTACACTGGTCCTTAAAGTATCAGGACAGGTGGATATAGGGGTTAAGAAGGCATACGATATACTTACCTTAATTTGTCCAAGGGACAGCGTTTAAGAGCAGGGAAGTGAATTCTTGTTTGGCCAAAGCTAGAGTAATGTGTGCAGTTCTGGAATCCACATTATCAGGAGGATGTAATAGCATTGCGGAGGGTGCAGAGAAGATTTACCAGGATGTTGCCTGGGCTGGGTATTGCAGTTAAGAGGAGAGATGGGAAAGATTGGTTTTGATTTCCTCAGGTGACTGAGATGCATAAAATTATGGGGAGTTATGTAGGGTAGACAGGAAGGAACTTTTCTTTTTGTTGGAGGTATAAGTGACCAGAGTGCAGCGACTTGAGGTAAGAGGTTTAGAGGAAAATTTTACCTACAGTGTGGTGGCAATCTGGAACTTGCTGCCTTTCTGGGTGGGAGAGGCAGAAATCCTCATCACTTAAGAAGTATTTAGATGGTCATTTGCCATGCCATAGCATTTAAAGGCTTCGGAACAAGACCTAGAAAAAAGGATTAGAATAGTTAGTTGTTTTTGACCACGTGTCTGAAGAGTCTTTTTCTATGCTGTAGATCTCTGACTCTTAATAGTTTTACTTATTTTCCACTTTTGAAAATTGGCACTGATTGTTAAGAACAAAGTGTAGAATATGATAATGTGAAACTGAGTATCATGATGATGGGTTCTGTTCTAATTTTGTTGGAGGTTACAATATCATAACTTTCATTAATGCAGTAGCCATATGATTAAAGCTGTGGTAAACAACTTCAGAAAGAATTGTTACCGCATATTTAAAGGACGTTTTTCAAAGTAATTTGTGGATTTATTTTGGGACACCAATACAGACTGCCAAATCAAATCAGCCTCATTATCTCTAAAGTTAAAATGTTCAATGACCCTCAAAATTGATCCCGGTCATCCCTAATGAGACTTCTTGAATACCCAGTATTAAATTTTGTGAATAACTGATACCAGATAACAAGTTTTATAGCTTCAACAAAAAATTAATAATTTATTAGTTATATTGTATCTTTAGCGAGCAAAGTTAAATCATAAGGTAATATAATAAACATCCATGGTTTAAATCCAGTCTTCTTTAATTCAAGGCCCCCCATTGCCAAAACACACACTGGCAAGCAGACAAACAGAGACACAGTTAAGGGATAAATCAAAGGAGAAACAAATGAAGGACATGTAACTGACCAGTTCACTTAAGCTGTTTCCTTGATCAATAATCTCATAGGCAAATATGATTGTATCTTGCTTGCTTTCTGGCAACACTGTATGTAGATAATTTCCAGTAGACTCTGAGGAATATTTATTAAATTCTTACAACTGAAATTCTGTTCTCTACACTTCCAATAAATTGATAATGAGAGGATAACCAGGGAACAATCAAACCTCTGTACTGTGCTTTCACAGGTATAATCCTTCAGAAAGGTATATGGAGCATCCTTTGAATAAGAATTTACCTGCAATTAATTCCCAGACTTGGCCTCAAAGCAGAATCAGTTTGTTTGTTCTTTTTTTAAACAAACTGCTGCATACAGCCCAAAGGTCCCCTTAACTTTCCAGCCCTCAGTTCACAGCTCCAAAACAAAAATAATTAAAGAAGAAATCAAGGACTCAAACAAAGTACAATCTGATCCAGCTTGGCCTTTGTGAGACTCCAGATTCTCAGAAATGTGGTTGACTTCTAATGGTCGTTAGGAAAAGCCTTGCATGCCACTAAGTTCAAGGATAAATAGGGATGCAAAACACATTCTGGCCTTGCTACGCATCACCCACGTGCCATGAAAGAGTAAATTAACCTAGCATGTCACTTAAAATGGATTGCATGGCTCATGTGCATTGGTTGGATAAATTTACACAAGAAGCTTGTGTTGGGGAACTTTCAAAGATAGTTGTAATCTCAAGGTAACTCACTTTCTGAAGATTACAATAATGTAATTACGATTCACTCTTGGTAATCATCTTGCAGCAGAAATACAGTCAGAGTAATCATTTGAAAGCAATTAATGTAAATACAATTTAGTTTAATGTCAAAAATAATACCAACCTGGAAATCTTTTGCTTTGCTATTTTAAAAAATAACCTTATCTGAATGGATATTCTCTTGATTAAAAGTGCTAATTGAAATCAATGACTTGCAGGGGTAATATTTTTATTGTTCAAACTGATGAGCTGAATTTCATTTCCATACTGTCACTGTCACTTTTTAATGTATGTTATCATATTTTAACATTTACTTTTTTAATTAGATTGCCAGCAAAAACTCCTTGGAGTTTGTAAGTAATTGTTAAGTGACTGCATGATGCTTTTACTGTTTTTCATGAGAATGAGTTTAATCATTTGTGGAACATCTGTGCAGTTTTCATGCAGTTCACAACGCATGCTGTGATTTTCTACTGCATTAAGCTACTAGACCTCAAATTTCATACGTATTTTCTGAGTATAATCCCTTTTTAGATTTTTTTTTCTCTTGAAGAATAATGCAGACAGAACTGCAATAATTAAACATATTTTTAGCATTCCCAGAGATGTTTCTGTTACATGTAATTCTGACATCAAGACAATAATAATTCTATGTAGAATTATTGTAATTAAATGCAAAGGGGATAGGCATGAGTGGTAAATTCAACGGTGCTTCACTTCCTGCAAAGAATCAAATTAAAGCAAAATTGGAGATGGGCTATAGTGTTGTAACTGCAGCTCTTGCACTTTGAATGTGGCTGCCTGCAGTGTGAAAGAATACATTATTTGTAGCAAGATGAATAAAATAGCTCCAGAAAATTTTGAATGCACTTCTTTAAATGATACCATTGGGTCTACTGTACCTATGATGTAGAATGTTAAATATTAGTGCAATTTTGTTTTGAAAAAATTAACATTAATGCCTGTTACAAATGAGTATTTGGAATTGAGGCTTATTTCAAAAAGAAATTTGAGAATCACGTTTTGGCAGTTCTTTATTAAATCTGAATGTACAGCTGTTTTGTTTTAAATGTTTAAATTTAAATTATTAAAAGAATTTTCCAAAATTGTTACTCTAGTCCTAATGTTTTGATTCAGCCTATTCGCACGTGCACTATGTGGCGATATTATCACAGAACTTTTTTTTTAAACCTGTTGCATTCATTTAGATTTGTTTCCATGACGTTTAAATATCCACAGATTCTGTTTGAACAGTAGAAGCACTACCTTAAATGTTTGATTTGGACATGTCTAAACTTGCTTAACTTTTCTCAAACCTAATGGCGGCAATCAAGTAACCTGCAGTTTCAGCACATCCCCAGATTTTTCACATGTCTGCATGACAATTTTTCTGCGTTTTAAATTATCTAATTAAACTAAGCTTCCAAATTTCTATTCTTTTGCATGAAGATATATTTGTACGTTTAAATTAACTATGAAATTTTCTGTAGGCATTAACATTGAAGTAGTAGTAATGTGAGGAAATAAATCAATTACATGACGAATTTCACAACAAAATGAAGAGCTCAAAGTATTTTTGGTTGAGTTCGGTATGTCCTTGTAAGAATGTCGACTGGCTATTTTTATGCAATGCCCTTATTGTGATTGAATCTGATAAAAATGAGAAACGTGTATGTTATTTGTGTGGTAATTTTTCTAATGAGTTTTTATTTTACAGCTAATAGAGGCTACTGGGCATAACTTTGAGGACTCTGAATCAGCAGCTCCAAAGAGCCCTTTGCATTTGGCTGTAAGCTTATCATTTTGATTTTGTTGGACATTGTAAAACATTCAGTATGATATTGCTCCACTTCAAAATTGTCCACTTATGTTTTCTTCTCCGCTTGAATTTATTTTTTCCCCCTTAGGCTTACAACGGTCATCACCAAGCACTTGAAGTACTTATTCATTCCATTATTGACCTTGATGTAAAAGACTCAAATGGACGGACAGCCTTAGATTTATCTTCCTTCAGAGGTCATACTGAATGTGTGGAAGCCCTTATTAACCAAGGTGCTTCCATCTTAGTGAAAGATAGTGTGGCGAAGAGGACCCCACTTCATGCAGCAGGTACTTCTGATACCTTGTACTTTTCAGTTGCTACTGTACAATTAGCATACATAAAAATGAATTTTTGGTGTAACCTAGAGAGAAGTAATGAATGTAAGGCATAGAAACAGAAGTAGACTGTTCAGCCAGTCAAGTTTCTCTGCCATTGAATGAGATCATGGCTGACATGATAATCCTCAACTCTACTTTTCTTCACCATATCCCTTGATTCCCTGACTGATCAAAAATCCATCTTAGCCTTGAGGCTGGGTCTTAGAGTATATTCGACAGTCCTCGGTGGTGAAGAATTCCACAGATTCACTACCTTCTGAGACAAGAAATTCCTCCACATCTCTTTCTTAAATGTGTGAATCCCTTCAGCATTCATGCCCTTTGGTTCTAAGCCCATCTACTCTGACAGGCTTAAAAATAAATAAATATCCAGGTCAAGGTGAAATATATCCTAGGCTTGTTGAGTGAGGCAATGGAGTAAATCGGGACAATGGCAATAATTTTCAGTTTATCTCTGGCCACAGGAGAGGTGTAAGAGGAGTGAAGGACAGCCAATATGAAACCATGATTCAAAAAAGAGTAGAAAAAAAATCAGGAAACTTTAGGCCAGTCAGTCTAATCTCAGTGGGTGGGAAAACAATTGGAACCAATTCTGAGGGGAAGAATTAATCTGCACTTGGAGCGGCAGAGATTAATCAAGAACAGTTGGCGCGGTTTTATTATGATGAGGTTATGTCTGATCAACTTGACTGAATTTTTTGAAGAGGTAACCAGGTGTGTTAATGAGGGGAATGTATTCAACATGATCTACTCTGATTTCAGCAGTGCTTTTAGTAAAGTTCTGCATGGGAGACTGATGTAGAAGGCATGAGCTCATGGGATCCAAGGAAATTTGGAAAATTTGATACAGAATTAGCTGAGTGGCAAGAAGCAGAGGGTGATGATCAAGGGTTTTTTGTAACTTGATGTATCCTATGGAGGTCTGCAGGGAACAGGGCTGTTGCTGTTTTTGGTATGTATAAACAATCCAGATAAAAACAATAGAATTAATTGTAGGAGGATGATCAGTAAATCTGCAGATGAAAATGGAAATTGGTTTGGTGGTATATCCTGAAAAGGGTAGCCTTAGATTACAGGAGGATATAGATGGGCTGGTCAGATGGGCTGATCAGTGGCACACGGAATTCAATCCAGATAAGTGAGAGGCAACATACTTGAGATGAACAAATAGGTCAATAGAATGCGTGATAAATAGTTGGACCCTGGGAGGAGCCGAGAATTGGAGGAGAGTTGGTGTGTATATCTTCTGGTCTCTTAAAATAGTGGGGCAAGTAGCCAAAGTGATTAAGCAGACATAAATTATACTTGCTTTTATTAACCGAAGCTTTGAGTTTAAGAGCAGGGAGGTGGTGCTGAAACTGTATACAATGTTGGTTATGCCACAGTTAGGCTGTTGTGTGCACTTTTGGAATCCGCATTTTCGGAGGGATGTGATAGCACTTCAGTGGCTGCAAACGAGATTTACTAGAATGTTGTCTAAGTGTTTTACTAAGAAAGAGATTGCACAGACTGAGGTTGTTTTCTTTGAAGCAGAAGATATTGGCGGTGGTTGAGGTGACATGATTGAGATGCATAAAATTGAGGGGCATAGGTAGGGTAGACAGGAAGAGATGGTGGAGGAATCAATAACTGGAGACATTAATTTAAGGCGAGGAACAGAAGATTTAGAGAGGATGTGAGGAAAAATTGTTCCACCCAGAGAGTGGTGGGAAATTGGAAATTGCCACCTTAGATGCAGAAACTCTCAATATTTAAATAATTTGGATGGTCACCAGTGATACCAAGACTGGTAAACAGGATTAGAATAGTAAGATGGTTATTTCTGACCAGCACGGCCTTGAAGAGTGACTAGGCATTTTTCTGTGCTGTAAATCTTTATGGCTTTATGACAATGACTCGGAAAAGCTACATTTATGCAGTTACATTGCTGAGGCCCCAAAGAATCTTGTACATTTCGGTAATGTCACCTCTCATTGTTCTGTATTCCAATGAGTATAGACCCAATCTACTCAACTTTGCCTCATAAGTTAGTCCCTCAGTACCAGACATCAGCCTGGTGAATCTTCCCTGGACTACCTCCAATGCCAGTATATTTTTACTTCGATAAGGAACCCAAAACTGTGTAGTATTCCAACTGTGGTCAGACTAATACCTGTATAGTTGTAGCAAGCTTCCCTACTTTTTTAATTTCATTTCCTTTAAAATAAAAGCTAATATTTGGATGTATCAGAGATAATGGGAACTGCAGATGCTGGAGAATTCCAAGATAATAAAATGTGAGGCTGGATGAACACAGCAGGCCAAGCAGCATCTCAGGAGCACAAAAGCTGACGTTTCGGGCCTAGACCCTTCATCAGAGAGGGGGATGGGGAGAGGGAACTGGAATAAATAGGGAGAGAGGGGGAGGCGGACCGAAGATGGAGAGTAAAGAAGATAGGTGGAGAGAGTATAGGTGGGGAGGTAGGGAGGGGATAGGTCAGTCCAGGGAAGACGGACAGGTCAAGGAGGTGGGATGAGGTTAGTAGGTAGATAGGGGTGCGGCTTGGGGTGGGAGGAAGGGATGGGTGAGAGGAAGAACCGGTTAGGGAGGCAGAGACAGGTTGGACTGGTTTTGGGATGCAGTGGGTGGGGGGGAAGAGCTGGGCTGGTTGTGGTCACAACCAGCCCAGCTCTTCTCCCCCCCCCCCCCTCCCCAACTCACTGCATCCCAAAACCTGTCTCTGCCTCCCTAACCGGTTCTTCCTCTCACCCATCCCTTCCTCCCACCCCAAGCCGCACCCCCATCTACCTACTAACCTCATCCCACCTCCTTGACCTGTCCGTCTTCCCTGGACTGACCTATCCCCTCCCTACCTCCCCACCTATACTCTCTCCACCTATCTTCTTTACTCTCCATCTTCGGTCCGCCTCCCCCTCTCTCCCTATTTATTCCAGTTCCCTCTCCCCATCCCCCTCTCTGATGAAGGGTCTAGGCCCGAAACGTCAGCTTTTGTGCTCCTGAGATGCTGCTTGGCCTGCTGTGTTCATCCAGCCTCACATTTTATCATCTAATATTTGGATGTTATCTTTTATGGCTCATGAATGAGGGCACCAAAATTTCATTGATCTGTAGCATTCTGCAGTCTTGCTCCACTTAAATAACATTCAGCTCCTTCTCTTGCCAAAGTGCGTAACCTCACTTCCCACAGCCCTTACAATATATTTTAATCTGCCAAGTTGTTGTCTGCTTACTTTACCTGTCCCTCTGCAGACTCTGTGCCATCCTCTCTTCTTACCGTCTAACCTGTTTTTGTGTCATCCAGAAACTTAGCTATAGTACATTCACATTTCTTATCTAAGTCATAACTGTATATTGTAAATAATTGTGACCCCAGCATTGAGCCCTGTGGCACTCCACTAACAGGTTGTCATGATAAAAATAACCCCTAATCCCAACTCTCTCCTGTTAGCTAGCTAATCCTCTATCCGACCAAGAGGCTTTTCAATATAAAAATCAGAAGAACTGCGGATGCTGTAAATTAGGATCAAAAACAAAGTTGCTGGAAAAGCTCAGCAGGTCTGGCAGCCACTGTGAAGCTGAAAATGGCTTGGTTACTTGTGTCTCAAAACCAAGCACTGAATGCCATTGGCAAGTATCTCACAGAAACATGCCTGCAGTTCTCTCAACAATATGATGCAGAAGATAAACTCATATTGTACAGCATTAACAAAAATAAACACATGACAGCAGACACTGGAAATCTAAAACAAATAGAGAGCTGGAGAGCACATCTGTTGAGAGAACAGATGCTGATAGACCTGCAGTGTTTCTCCAGCATTCCATTATTCATAAAAACAAGATTAGTGACAGGGAGTCAATTAGCTTCTCAAATCTGGGTTCTCTAATACCTTCCAACCTTATGAACAGAAAAAATACAAACACCATGTTAAGTATGAAGTTCCAATGCGATTTTCAGTCCAAGTATCATTAGACATGAATCAATTGCCTAAAACTGCAATTAAATTGGTGCTTTAACTCAAAAGTATAATGTTTGCATTTATGAAATCTGGTATAATTTAGGTTATTAACAGTTCGCATTTGAAAGATAGTGTGGAACAAGAACTTCAGAGAAGGGTCATTGGATCTGAAATGTTAGTTCTGTTTTCTCCTTTACAGATGCTGCCAGACCTGCTGAGCTTTTCCAGCAATTTTGTTTGTGCTTCTCAATATAAGTCTGCTAGAGAAAGAAAATCACAGCACAATTGTGTAAGTTACAAATTTAGACAGATTCTGGAACTTTAACTTTATCACCTTTAAGCAAGATCATGAAACTTTTCTCAGCAAATGTAAATATAGATACTATCCATGGTTTGTTAAATATGATAGACTTTTCAGCCTTTTGTTGTTCCACGCTTTATCTTTCAAATGTGAGCTGCTAATAACCTAAATTATACCAGATTTCATAAATTCAAACATTGTACTATTGATTCAAAGCATCAATTTAATTGCAGTTTTAGGCAATTGATTCATGTCTAATGATACTTGGACCGAAAATCGCATTGGAACTTCATACTTAACATGGTGTTTGTATTTTTTTCTGTTCATAGGTTGGAAGGTATCAGAGAACCCAGATTTGAGAAGCTAATTGACTCACTGTCACTAATCTTGTTTTTTTATGAATAACGGAGTGCTGGAGAAACACTGCAAGTCTATCAGCATCTGTTCTCTCAACAGATATGTTTCTCCAGCTCTCTCCTTGTTTTAGATTTCCAGTGTTTGCTGTCCTGTGTGTTTTTTTTAATGCTGTACAATATAAGTTTATCTTCTGCATCATATTGTTGAGGGAATTGCAGGCATGTTTCTGTGAGATACTTGCCAATGGCATTCAGTGCTTGGTTTTGAGACACAAGTAACCAAGCGATTTGTCCAATTTCTTTCTGCTGTCTCCTCCTCAACGGGCAATTGCATGGCTCTTTTTCTCTAAATCTAGTATTACAAGTGAAATCAAATGTTCTTAAATAGCAGAATCTTCAACACAACCTTGCTTTTTAATGACCTCTTTTGTGATAAAATCTGAAGTTCCATGTGCTAATTGTTTGAAAATTCTAATCACTGAAGAGTTTCAGTGAGAAAGATTGCCAAGTATGTAATCAAAAGAATTGATATTTGTGAGCATTGGTTATTAGATGACTTTGAGGTTGCTTAAATTTCTTAGCTCTCCTAGGTTAATTCTGACATTTTGCTCTGGGCAAATGTTATGCCAGAGATTTGGTTTGAAGACCAAATCATCTGACTTTGTGGATTTGAGAGGGGTCAGTTGGAAATTAACACCTAGATCTTTCTCAAAGTTTTCAGATTTCGGGAGAAAAAAATTATCTTCGTACAATTAAGCCAGTTAAGTATTGGAAATTGCACTGGGTCAAATGTTTTCTTGGCAGGATGTGATCAGTGGTGTCTGTTTGTTTATTAATGACTTGGATAATGGCATAGGAAGTCATATCCAAATTTTCTGAAAAGATAAAATTTGATGGCGTTGTAGGAAATTGATAATATAAAATTACAAAGGAATATTGATAGACTAGGTGCATGGGCAAAACTGCTGCAGATGGCATTCACTAAGTAATTGTGAGGTTGTCCATTTTGGATCATTAAAGGATAGATTAGGGTACTTTCTAGATGGTACAAAATTAAATACAGTGGATGTGCAAAGAGACTTGGGGATTCAAATGCACAGACCTTTCAATGTCACAAGCAGGTACAGAAAACAGTCAAGACAACGACTGAAACGTTGGACTTGATATCAAGAGAACTGGAGTGCAAGGATGTAGAATTTATGCTGTAATTATACAAGACCCTGGTTAGACCTCGCTTGGAGTGCTGACAGCAGATCTGGGCATCGCACCTTAGGAATGATATATTGGCCTTGGAGGGAATACAACATAAGTTTATAAGAATGAAATGGAGACTTCAGGGGTTAATTTACAAAGAATTTACACAAATTTGGCCTATTTTGTCTAGCATTTAGAAGGTTAAGGATGATCTGATCAAAGTTTTGAAGATATTAGCAGATAAAGACAGGGTAAATTTAAAATAAAACAATTTCCACTGGTTGGAAATACTAAATCTAGGTAGCATAGCCTAAAAGTTAGGGCCAGACTATTCAGCTGAGATGTTAGCAAGCACTTCTACACACAGGATGGTAAAGGTTTGGAATTCTCTTCTACAAAGAGCAGTTGATGTTACATCAGACATTATCTTAAATCTGAGAGAAATTTTTGTTGAGCCAAAGGGAAGTAGATACAATTAGGCCACAAATCAGCCACGATCTTATTAAATGGTACAACAGGCTACTCCTGTTCCTACCAAAGGGATTCAATTGCAAGTGAGTTACTAATTTGTATGTAACTGGTTTTAAAAAAAAATGCATTCAGCTGTGGATATGATTTTGAATAACTGAATTGTCCACTTGTAAATATATTACATATCAAATATTTAGCATTTGCAGTAAACCATTAACAATTTGTCTACGTCTGTTTTCTCATCCCTTCATAATCACCAGTCAGAAACCAGAATTCACACTAATTTGACAGCCTTAAATTACCCAAATGTTTTCAATTTCTGTGCATTTAAGTGGTAGTTTCACTACTATTTAGCATGTGTACATCAGTAAAACATTCACTGTTTACTTTGACTTCAATTTTATTTCTTACAAAGATGTTGCGTATTCCATCTTTACCATCAAGGTTGATGCTTGCATTTAAGATTAACAAGAACAAAATGGTGAACACGTTGTTATGACTTTGATACCAAATTCTGTGGCTAAGTGATTAGACTATTTAGTAAATGGAGGGAGGAGGGAATGGACTGATGTCTGTGGGAAGTGTCTTGTAAAATAGAACTTGGTATGAAAATTAGTGTATTTGCATAATATTCGCTTATAACCGTTATCGTCTCAACCTTATTCTGTGTTACCTTTTGATGTGAACAAATTGGAATAGCAAAGGGTAAAATTTGTTACTTTCTTTTGTATGTAGTGTCCAATGGTCATACGACATGCCTGCACATGTTAATAGAGGCTGCAGGTGGCTTGGATGCGGTTGATGTGACAGATGGCAATGGACAGTAAGTAGACATAATTTTATTTTAAATGACTTTGTGGTAACACTTAATATTGAACATAACTGTGATATCTCCTGTCTTCCTCCAAAACTTCCATTTCGCCATTGAACCTGTGCTAGCTCCTTTGAAGAGTAATCCTACTCATCATACTTCCCTGATTTTTCCCTGGATCCCTACAATTTTTTTTCCGTTCGTACAGATTTTTTATTACAGTATATTCTTGCCAGAAGTTGAATTTTTGGGACTTTTTTAAGGCTAAAAGTTATGGGGTCACTTCTGCTATTGAAGTGGTTTAGCTTCAACTAAACGGGAATTGGGAGGCCATTGCTGAGATGAAGAGAAATGTCCAACGAGCACTGTCATTTGGGTATGTGTCTGTGAACAACCCCAAATGTGGTGCCAGGTCCCAGGATCCATGGAATAATATTTTTCCTTTCGTATGGTTTGAACTTTGACCTGAAAGTGGAACTTCCAGTCATTCAAGTAGCATGACACTCACTTCCATATTGTTCAACTCTCACTGTGCCCATCAGGTGTTAGGTAAGTATAATGATCATGCAACATAGTGTACCACCAAAATCGCACAGGAGCATCAAATTCCCTGATAGGTTTTCATCCGGCTGTGCTTCAGCTTTCCTGTAGCCCAGGTGAGAACAATCCCCAGCTATCATGGGATTGTAATATGAAAACAAAATACTATACATATTAGAAATCTTTTTTAAAATAAAATGCTTGCAAAACTCAGATCAGGAAGCATCTGTGGAGAGAAATATAGTTAACACTTGGGGTCAATGACATTGTAAAGGCTGCTGAGTTTTTCCAAGGTCTGTGTACTTATTTCATGTAACTGTAAGCCTTTGTTCCTAGAATCATTCTAGGAAATTTCTTCCTATCGTTGGCAAAACCTTTATTTAGATCGTTGAGAAAGTATGGTACCCAGAATTGGATATAATACTTCAGCCAGAACTGAACTAATATTCAGCATAACCTTTGGCATTATTTATTAACTCTGGGATCCAATATGCTTTATTACCTACTTGACTAATCTGTCCAGCTGCCTTATAGGATTCGTGCACAAAGACCTCTGGTCTCTCTTCAACCCTCTTTTAAAAATTATACCATTTTTGCAAGTATTGTGTCTCTTCAGTCTTCCGACCAAAATCAATCACTTCTAACTTTTCTGTTAAATTTCATATTTGTCCAACCACTTCACCGGCTGATATCTTCTTGTAATCAATTGCTATTTTCCCTCTGTTTGCTACTCAATCAAGTGTGGTGTCATCTACAAATTCTTAAGTACAGCCCTGAGTCACCAGCTTCAAATCAATAATGTATATCAGAAGGAGCAGTGGTGATAGTACCTAATCTTGGGTAATTGCACTCTTCTTTCCTGTAATCTGAGTGGAACATTCACTCAACTTCCTTTCTCTCTCTCGTTGATCCTTTATTGATTCTTTATCCCCAAGGGTTCAATCCGTCAAGCATTTTGGCAAAGTACATATTGACAGAATCAACAGTGCTGCCTTTATTCATCATTTTCATGAAGTTCATTAATAAGCTCAAATCAAGTGGGCCAAACATGATTTGTCCTTAACAAATCTGCCTTGCTCTACTTTGTCAGTTCATATGTGTCCAAATGGTTGCTAATTCTCTATCTGATCTTTTCTAAAAATCAGTGGCATGCACGCAGATATCTGTAGCCATCCAGCAAAGGATAAGGTAGTAATTAACCTGTTTTCTGCGCTTTGGATTGTGCTGTAAATAAAGCAGACAGGTCAGTATTCCAAACCCTGCTAACCAGTATGAATTTATAAATCCTCAGTAATTGAATTTGGTTGGATGTGGTGCATGAAACTTTGCAATTTGGAATTTAATCAAAATTCAGTTCAGTTCTCAGAAGCCATATGTGCATCGTGTCAATAGACAATATATAGACAATACGTGCTGGAGTTGGCCATTTGGCCCTTCGAGCCAGCACCACCATTCATTATGATCATGGCTGATCATCCACAATCAGTATCCTGTTCTTGCCTTATCCCCATAACCCTTGATTCCACTATCTTTAAGAGCTCTATCTATCTCCTTCTTGAAAGTATCCAGAGAGTTGGCCTCCACTGCCTTCTGGGGCAGAGCATTCCATATATCCACCACACTCTGGGTGAAGAAGTTTTTCCTCAACTCTCTTCTAAATGGCCTACCCCTTATTTTTAAACTGTGTCCTCTGGTTCGAGACTCACCCATCAGCGGAAACATGCTTCCTGCCTCCAGAGTGTCCAATCCCTTAATAATCTTAAACGCCTCAATCAGATCCCCTCTCATCCTTCTAAACTCAAATGTATACAAGCCCAGTTGCTCCATTCTTTCAACATATGATAGTCCCACCATTCCAGTAATTGACCTCGTGAACCTACGCTGCACTCACTCAATAGGAAGAATGTCCTTCCTCAAATTTGGAAACCAAAACTGCACACACTACCCCAGATGCGGTCTCACCAGAGCCCTGTACAGCTGCAGAAGGACCTCTTTGCTCCTATACTCAATTTTTCTTGTTATGAAGGCCAGCATGCTATTAGCTTTCTTCACTGCCAGCTGTACCTGCATGCTTGTTTTCATTGACTGATGTACAAGAACACCTAGATCTCGTTGTGCTTCCCCTTTACCTAACTTGACTCCATTGAGAGAGTATAAAACCTTCCTGTTCTTGCCACCAAAGTGTATAACCGCACATTTATCCACATTAAACTGCATCTGCCATGCATCCGTCCACTCACCTAGCCTGTCCAAGTCACCCTGTATTCTCATAACATCCCCCTCACATTTCACGCTGCCACCCAACTTTGTGTCATCGGCAAATTTGCTAATATTGCTTTTAATGCCTTCGTCTATATCATTAACATATATCGTAAACAGCTGCGGTCCCAGCACCGAATCTTGTGGTGCCCCACTGGTCACTGCCTACCATTCCGAAAGGGACCCGTTTATCACTACTCTTTGCTTCCTGTCAGCCAGCCAATTATCAATCCAACTCAGTATTTTGCCCCCAGTACCATGTGCCCTAATTTTGCTCACCAATCTCCTATGCGGGACTTTATCAAAGGCTTTCTGAAAGTCCAGGTACACTACATCCACTGGTTCTCCCTTATCCATCTTCATAGATACATCCTCAAAAAATTCCAGAAGATTAGTCAAACACAATTTCCCCTTCGTAAATTCATGCTGACTCCAACCTATTCTGTTACTGCTATCCAAATGAGTCGTAATTTCATCTTTTATAATTGACTCCAGCATCTTTCCCACCACTGACGTCAGGCTAACCGGTCTATAATTTCCTGTGTTTTCTCTCCCTCCTTTCTTGAAAAGTGGGACAACATTTGCCACCCTCGAATCTGCAGGAACTGATCCTGAATCTATAGAACCTTGGAAAATAATTACCAACGCGTCCACAATTTCTAGAGCCACCTCCTTAAGTACCCTGGGATGCAGACCATCTGGTCCCAGGGACTTATCGGCCTTCAGACCTAACAGTCTATCCAACACCATTTCCTGCGTAATATAAATACCCTTCAGTTCGTCCATTACCCTAGGTCAAGCTGCATACGCACAGATAGCTCCAGGTCATTCATTCATTCCTGAATTGGGAGCACTTTTTCTTTTTCTAAATGTTCTTATCACTGAGACTAACTTGATTTGTAATTGCCAGACTTATCCTTTTTCTTCAGAGCAAGGCATGAAGGATTTGCAATCCTATAGTTTTCTGGCACCGTACCTTTTATCTAAGGAGGTTTATAATATTATGACCAGCATACCTCTCAATTTCTGCCCTTATTTGCAACTGATGCACATTTCATCCAGATCTAGTGACCTATTCACTTCACGTATTACCAGCCTTTTTGGTGTTGCTAATTATTTTTAACACAGTGGTTATCGCATCATTTGTCGAATTTTGGTTACTAATTCTGTTTCTGTATATTAATTCTTCTGATGTACAACTATAACTTAAATTTTATGCAATTGCATATTGTTCAAATAATTTCACTAGGACACCAATGATGCTTGCAGTTGCTGATGGACACATCGATGCCGTCCTTCTGTTACTTGAAAAAGGTGCAAATATAGATGCAGCAGATAAACGAGGCTGCACAGCCTTGCATCGTGGGGTGAGGCATGCATTCAAAAATTAAATGCAGAATATGTAAATTAAATGTAACTATTTTTTAGAAAATGCACATACATTTTGCAGACTCTTCAAATGTAAATCAACTTCAAATCTGAAGAACTAAATGATATTTTAAGAGAAATTTAATTTCCCATCTTACTTCCTTATTGATATATAATTTATTTTTCTGTAATAAAACTGTTTTAATTGGTTTGAATACCTGTTTTGTATGGGAATATTTTTGAAGTCATTGGAAACATATTATTTGTTTCTCTGATTATTGCTATCAAATGTTAAATAATTAGCTTTTGAACAGTGAACATTTCTGCTAGGGTAGCTCTAATATGTATTCTACTTCAGGACAAGTTCCATAGTGGGATTGATCTTTGCTTCAGCAAAATTTTAATATGCTCCATGTGGATTTCGGGTAGAGGTGGATTGTGGAAAGTGGACCTGGGAAAATAGTAGAAATTGACATTGGATTGGTATTCTGATTTCTTCTTCCCTCCTTCAGTTTTCCCAAGGGCAGGGTGAATGTGAAGTGGAAGTATGAAATCTTGCGGCTAAGGTGACCATCCAATGAATCCAACTAAAACTGCAGTCAAAAGCTAACTCTCTCTTGCCATGCCTCACTTCCAATGGTACATTGGTGCTTGGAAGGGCAGAAAAGGCGAGTGCACATTAGGAAAACATGAGGCATGAAACCGGTATTAATTCACAAGTATAAAGGTGGAAAGTGGCAAGCTTTAGGCCAGCTACCAATTCTTGAGAACTTCTATCAGTGTGCCTGATTCTGTTGGCATGGCCTTTGGTGATCTGTATAATCAGCTCCATTCAAATGATGTGATGGATTCCATTACTTGCGCATGCAATTTGTGCTGTAAATTGGTACATGGTGAACATTGTAACTTTTAGGCCGAAATTACCTCCAAGGGGTCTCGGTGTTTAGTTCTGGTCAGCAATAAGGACTGGCTTCTTGTGATAAATCACTCAAAACAATTCAATTGTTACTCAGTACAGCAGAGATTACAGGCAATTGGATGAGGATAGAGACTCCATACAAAAAATACTTTGCGAACTGTTGAAATGGTAGCTGAACTAAATTTTCTAGAGACTCATTGAAAATTCAAGAACGGTTAAATTTGTCTGTGCTTTTAGAACATAGGATCATAGAGTCATACAGCACAGAAACAGACTCTTTGATGCAACTCATCCATGTTGACCATGCTTCCCAAATGGAAGCTGGCATTTGGCCCATAACCCTATAAACCTTTCTTATTCAGGTATCTGCCCAAACGTCTTTTAAGTGTTGCAACTGTATCTACGTCTACCACTTCTGGCAGTTCATTCCATTAAAGTAACACCCTATGTGTGAAGAAGTTGCTCACTAAGACCTTTTAGATCTTAAGTCTCGCCTTGAACCTGTGCCACTGGCCTTGTTTTGAATGCTGCAATGAGCTTTGCATTGTCTCCTTTTTCCAAAATGATTTGCTTTTTCATTAAGGATGGAGTAAGCCATAGTTCTCCTTGACTTGATTTTTTTTCCAAGAAATCATCTAACCCAGTAACATCCAAACAGTTTAGTTTTCCATTTCTCATGATCCATAAAGATACATGTGCTGTGACATGCCTCCAACATTTGAGAAAATGAAATGTCATTTCGACTATGATTCATTACAGTATAAGCATGACACTGGAGAAACTTGAGGGGCCAAAATCCAAAAAAAAAATTCTTTAGGATTAGAAGGCCTACATCCTAGTGTTCTAAAAAAGGCATTGAGAGTGCTGATATTGCCTCTCCAAAGACTGTTCTTTTATTTGTGCTTCCGTATTTCATTTTGCCTGCTCTCCCTGACTGGACAGAAATCTGTTAAGCAGGGTGTTATTCAGTTGATTCTCTTTTAGGAGTATTTGAAAGACCTGTTTCTCAAAGGTTTAATTCCTGACCCAGAAATGGTCCCATTATAAATCAGTTAAAATTTTGCCCTTAGACTTTGTCTTCAGTCAGCACCACTGCATGAAGACAGGATGAGTTGTCTGTCTTGTGGCTTCATATCACTGTTACTTTAGGTATTTGCACCTGGTTTTGAAACTTCACAGTTTATGGTATTTGTGAAAATACTGTAAGGTACTGGATTCATTACTGAGAGTGAGCCTTGCAGAGTCATTCTAGGCACATGTGTTTGCTTTGTTTTGGACTTCTATGGAAATACATTATTAAAATGTTGTTTTTTCATATCTAGGTTGTTACCGGCCACGAAGAATGTGTGGAAACATTATTGGAACATGATGCATTTATTTTATGTCGTGATTCCAAAGGAAGGACCCCGTTGCATTTTGCAGCAGCATGTGGTCATGCAACTTTATTGTGCAATTTATTGCCGTCAGCACTTTCTATAAGTTCCCTCACAAATCTAGTAGATAATTATGGCTATACACCATTGCACTGGGCTTGTTATAATGGTAAATAACAACAAATATTTATAGTGGTAAATGCGAACTTCAGCTTTTCATAAAACACTCCAATAATTTGGGAAACTATCTTATAATGCACAATATATTTTATCGGAAATAAAGATGATTGGGTGAAATTTAATTGTGCAGTATTTGGTGTGAAAGAATCAGATTGTGTATCTGCATAATTCTCAAAAACAATTCCTGAATGCTGGCTGTGTTGTCATTTGGGACAAGAAAGAAAGGTTTAGGACTTTCCCAGAGGGAAGAATGATGACATTGAAGAGACACACTTCCTCAGCATCACTAATTCTTAGTGATTATCAATGAAAAGGCATTAACCAAGTCCTAGGAACAATTTAGCTCTTCCTGTCCCATCATAAATTTCATGCAGCATAAGGAATGTCCATAGGTAGAAAATAAATGATGTGCCAAACCATTACAGTAGAAAAATGGAGCGTAATTAAATCAAGCTTTTAAATTGTGCTTTTTAAAATAAACTCTACTACTGAATCTCTCGGAATCTTGAATAATCTGGAAGTGATTTATTAGTTTGCTAGCTAATCTTGCACTTCATGATTAGTTTCCAACCTTTAATTCTCTTGTGTCCATTACTTTATATGTTCTAAAGTAATAAAAATTACATAGAGGTATCGACAATGCATGATTTAAAATTGATTTTATTAAGAATCCTTAATCACATTTTTGGGCGAAAGTGTCAAGCACTGAAGATACTGAAAGATGATCCTGCAGCAGGTTTATCTGAAAATAGCTTGCATTATTTCACAGAAGTTCATCAGTAAATTCCATTTTGATTTTGGGAGAGCATTTTGTCGTACAGATTTTACAATTCAGAAATGGTCTGTTTTGTTAGGTCACGAACAATGTTTGGAGGTCCTACTGGAACAGAAAGAATTTATCAAATTTGAGGGTGCTCCTTTTACTCCTTTGCACTGTGCAATGTAAGTTCAATTGTGAGGTAATTTATTCTCAGACAAATGTTAATATTTGAATGTTTTCTGGAGAAAGTATATCCTATTTCAAAGCTAAATAGCAAATGTAACAAAATAAATTTCTGTCCGATATCCTATCATGTTCTCATGTTAAAATAATCAACACCCATTGTTAAATCTTCAGCCAAGTCTACAATCCAATTAACAGCATATTCTAATGAACACATACATCGAGAGTGTATTTGCTGCCTTAGTGAAGAGAATGGGCCACAGAACTTAAGGGGGCAGAACAAGTTCAAGGGTTATTAGTTTGAAACCTGTATTCTGCCACTGTGGATTTCTGCTGAAACAACAGTCAGCAGCACCATTATAGATAAATTATTGGATCGTTTCCTGCTTGTCTGTTGTTTTTTGTATTGCTCAACCAGTCTTGAACTTTTTAAATAGAATATGATCATAAACTTGTATTAGAGTTAGACTTTTGCCAATTGCTTTTTTTCATTCTTTTCACTTGACTGGGACAAACAATTGATTTTTAAAATCATGAATTCTGCGTTCATAAAAATCCTTACTTTAGGTTGAATTTATATGCAGTAAGGTTGAAATTCTGTAATCTAGAAACTAATTCTCAGTGTTAAATGTCATCTAAAATTAATTTTTAGAAGTTTTATCATTTAGGCAAATGTTCTGCTGACCAGGCACTCATAATTTTGTCTTAAATGGGAGTTGTGCATGGAGACACTGCAGAATCTCCATCATAGGACACTCCAGAGGAATTGCTTGGAAGATTGAATTCTTCATTGGGAAATTTAACTATGTCTGGAACTTTCTGAAAGCCTTCATTTGAATCAGAGGCTTCAGGAGATTCCTATGAAATTCAATGAAATAGTTACTGGGGGTAAAAGTTACAGTGTTAAATACTTAGTTTAACTCCCGAGTAACTATTCAACATACCCTGTACACCTCCACAGACGAATGTTAATTAAATCTCCCTGTTCTCTCTTTTATACGTTGTTTTGTGATTGCATTTTTGTCTTCTGTTATGTTTGTGAAGTCAAAGGGATCTATTACAAAACATCAAAGCAACTTAATTTTTGTATTTTTAATGGATTTGTATTTTTAACTTGTTTGGATTAGGCTATGTAATGGATTATTGTTTTGAAATTTTGTTTTTAATGAGTATCAGTCTGATGGTGAGATCTTCAAGTTATCTGTTGGTTGTAAGATATGATGATCAAGTAAATTTCAACAAATTACCATAGTACAAAACTGTCTGAAATTCACACTTTTAATTCCAGAGTTGACAAAGTCATCCATTATCATTTGTTTTAAAGATATTTGTTGCTGTCATTGGCTTTTAAACTGGAGAAG
Source organism: Stegostoma tigrinum (assembly GCF_030684315.1). NCBI lineage: Eukaryota > Metazoa > Chordata > Chondrichthyes > Orectolobiformes > Stegostomatidae > Stegostoma > Stegostoma tigrinum. The sequence continues at coordinate 32,016,694 of NC_081360.1, forward strand.
CTATTTGCTAGCAATGGCATCCTATATTTGAGCAAAAAGAAATTCTTAAACTGCGTTCCATGCGTAGTGGAGATTTTAACTATTTAAAATTTGTGGAATTACAGACAAATGGAAATATATTGGAGCCAAAACATAAGTGAGACATTTGGCACCATCTGTCTATGTTGACATTGTTCCTTGTTATTAAATAATTACCCCCTCAATTGCTCGATCTAAAATCTAATTTCTGAGACTTCCAATCATTTTCCCTCCCTGACCTAAATCTCATAATTTTATGTCTCTGGCCTTATTCTTGAATTCTCAGTGACTCCATGCCATTTGTTTCTGTTTACTCAGTCCCTTCTTTTTATAAAGATGATGTTGATCTTTAGATGTTTCTCATTTCACATGAAATGTGGCATAAAGAAATACGGTTAGTCAGCAAAATTTTATTCCAGAGAGCAGCAGAAGACACTGATTAAAGTTGTTCAGCGCCTGAATTTTGCAGTTAAATATGCAGAATGTGAGTTCAGTAAATTATTATGTGGCTGTAATACTGAATCGTTTTAGCCTAACATTGACACTACGTTGAAGTAGTAATGACACAGTGTGGAGCTGATGGAACACAGCAGGCCAGGCAGCATCAGAGGAGCAGGAAAGTTGACGTTTTGGATCACGCCCCTTCTTCAGAACACTTTTCTGAAGAAATGTCCTGACCCAAAACATTAACTTGCCTGCTCCTCTGATGCTGCCTGGCCTGCTGTGTTCCATCAGCTCCACACTGTGTTATCTCTGACTCCAGCATCGGCAGTTCTTACTACCCCTACATTGAGTTGGGTGCTTTTCAGTGACTTAAACATTATACATCTGTGCAATAACGTTGTTACATTTCAGATTCTTTTTCCTTCTGCTATGCAAGCATTTGTAATTGTACATTGCTGTTGTTTGTAGAGTGCCCCCGCATGGCGATTCAAAAATCGGCCTTTATAGATAAGGACATTCTTTCTAAAAATAAATTTGAGAGTTGATAAATAAATCATCATTGTAATTCTGAATCACACAGAAAAGTATCTGATGCATTTGTAGAGTCTGAGAAATGCTAATTCAGCTCAGATTTCATACTCACCTGTTGCTCAAACTTGTACAGATCCACTGGCCACATTATTAATGGGGATGCAATGTGACTGAGAAGGACTAACAGTTGCATTGAATGTGGGTTGCAGAGGTCTTGGTAGATTTCATGTCTGGACAGCTACTGGACTAGTTATAGCTCTTCAGTTTCCTGCAGTTTTCACCTTTCAGTGCCAAAACCCTGCCAACTATGAAGGAATGAGAGATCAGTACTTGAGTGGAATGGTACTGGTCAAGGTCAGCCCCAGTTGTGGCATGTACCAGACACACATATTTCAGATTACAGGCGTTTGCAATTACAGCAGTGGGAATAAATGAGCTTGTGATCATGGTGGAGAATGCCAGACATCCCTCTGAGTAATTGGGGGAGCATTCTAACTCCTCCTGGCCTATTTAAACTGTTGTAAAATACTTGCCTTCAAGACATCCCTCCATAAAAGTAACAACAGGGATATACATGTTAGGTTAGGGATACAATATCCACTTTAATTAGAAATAAAACAGATCCTGTTGCATATTTTGAAGTAAGGGAATTTAATATCAAGACTGCTGAACACTTGATTCAACAGAGATAACAAGGTGTAGAGCTGGATGAACATAGCAGGCCAAGCAGCATCAGAGGAGCTGGAAAGTTGATGTTTTGGGCCTAGACCCCCCTCCACAAATTGTTAACAAGGCATTTAACACACTTGCCTTCATTACTCAGACCATTGAGTGTTCGGAGTTGGGATGTCATGTTGAAGTTCTACAGGACATTGGTGAGTCCACTTTTGTAGTACTGTGTGCAGTTGTGGTCGCCTTGCTATAGAAAGGATTTGATTCATTTGGAGAGGGTTCAAAATAGGTATTACTGGGCCTGGAGGGTTTGAGTTATACGGAGAGGCTGGATAGGCTTGGACTTGTTTCATTGAAGCATAGGTGGTGACCTTATCAGAGGGGTATAAAATGAGGGCAGTTATCTTCCTTCCTGCCCCATTTTGACTCCCCCAGCTCTGGGTGCCACAATTTGGAAGGACAGAATTGTGGGGGGACAGGGTAATTGTGGGGGTGAACAATTACTTGGGGTACAGGTTCAGTGTGCAGCAGGGTAGGGGAATTTAAGAGATGTGCAAGTCATGTTTTTCATACAAAAGTTGGTGAGTGCCTGGAACATACTGCCAGATGAGGTGGTGGAAACAGGCATAATAGCAGCGTTCAAGAAACACCTGGACAAATACATGAATAGGAAGGGAAGAGAAGGATACGGATCATGTAAGTGGAGACAGTTTTAGTATAGAAGGGCAAAATGCATCAGCCCAGGCTTAGAGGGCCAAAGGGCCTGTTCCTGTGCTGTTTTGTTCTTTATTCATGAGGGGCACAGCTAAGGCGAATAGTCAAGTTCTTTTCCCTACAGTAAGGAGTTAAAGCCTGGTGGGGCATATTTTTAAGGTGACAGGAGAAAGACTTCACAGTGACCTGAGGGCTAATTTTTTTTTCCACATGGAAGGAGGTTTGTATGTGAAATGAACTGCCAGAGGAAGTGACATATGCAGGTACAGTTACTTATAAGATATTTGGATAAGTATTGTGGTGGTCCATAGTACATGAATAGGAAAGGTTTCAAGAGAGATATGGGCCTATCCCAGGCAAGTGGGACTGAATTTGTTCGGGAAACTTGGTCAGCATGGACAAGTTCTGTTTCTATGCTGTTTGATTCTATGAATAATTAAAAATGAAATCATTCTGAATTCATGTCACTTCTGAAAATTTCTAAAAATGTTCTTTTTCAAAGAGCAAATTTGGCCCCACAACCGCATATTTTATTCATTCCATGCCTGTTCTTCATTTTCTCTCACTCAACTGCATGTTGTGTATTCTTCATCTCTAACCTGGCTCATTCTGAAGGCTGTGCTTCTTTTCAACAGTCTGTATGCTACATTGAATTGACTGGCAACTGGCATTTACTGGGTTATTCTCTCATGATTGCAGATACATTTTGTCCTGAGTTGCTAATTCACCAAATTAACATGACCATATTTAATTCCAGTCTTTGAGCAGAAACATCTTGCATTTATGCTTTCTTTATTATGCTATTAAATATTGAATATTGCTATTAAATACTGATCAAACGGGTGCAGAAGACATAAGTTAGTGAAAATATCATCTTGGAATCTCATCAGGAGGGAATTTTTCACTCTCCTATTTAGAGTATCTTGTCAACTGCAGTAGAAATGCAATTGTTAAGGATTTTCAAAATATAGTTGAATGCAGTTATGAACACTAGAGTATGAGTGAAATGAGATTTGATAGACCAAGAACTTTTGCTGTTCCAGCATAACCCAACAGTTTTCCTTTGCTTACAGAATAAATGACCGTGAAAATTGTGCAGAAATGTTAATTGAAGCTTTAGGTGCTAGAGTTGTTGATTCCAGAGATGCCCAAGGAAGGTATGAGAATCTTGTTTTTTCAATCATTGCACAACCCTATTTGGAACAAAAAAGCGTTTCAAGTATCAGTTAAATTCTTGCTTGAGATGTTAAAATCAAACTGAAACTTAATATGTTGCTTGAAAGCTGTCACGTTACATAGTACAGTTGGAACTCCTTTCCTCTGAACTATTCTGGAATTGCTTTGTGATCTCGACAGTTAAGTTTATAAAGGTACAGGCTTCAGGAGAAAAAGGGAGCTTCACTTGGTGAATGTTTCATACCTTATACAAATTTTGCTTCTTCAGTGTAAATATGACTTAAAATTGATATTATTCATGATCTTTATTTCTTGCCATTATGCTGTTCAGCTATATAATTTCCTTTTCATAAAATCAAATATTTTTGAATATTGCTTTTGAAGTTCTGATTTGTACTATAATGGTGTACTGGTATTTCCAAGCATAGATCTAAAACTCTGAAAAAACTTGAAAGTTTTTGAGATGGGAACTGAGTGGCGCTATCCCTGTCCCTCTGGATTTTGATGCTGGTGCAATCTAGCCCAATGGGACAACATCTTATGTTTTCTATCCAGAATCATTTCTAAAATGAGTTTGAGTTTCAGTCAAGTTCCTTGTGGACATTGGCATTGTGGGCATTATAACAAATTAGCTAGTTCAAGTGGAGAAGCCTTTGGTTGGTTGATGTTGCCAGTGAGAAAAACATTGTTACCCTGTTGCAGTAAGTGTTATTACTTAAGTAAGTTTGCAACCGAGGCATCTTGTAGGTCCAGAGTCGAAGGAGTTTTATATTGCATAGATTTGGATTGGTTAACACTGAGATTATGTACCTTAAATTATAAATCACTAATAGTACTGCCTTTAAGTAAAATGGACAATTGTGAGAAAGAAGACTGATTACAGATTGGCACCATTTGTAGTTCACTTCTCAATCTTCAGCCTTCAGTCCAGGCAAACAACATCCAAAATGTTAACTGGCATATATGATGCCATATGATGGAGTCTAAATGGCACTGATTCTGTGTCATTTCAATAAATTGTTTTGTGCATTGATACTTTGAGTTAAATAATTTGGTCTGGTATTGTATTTTTAGAACTCCTCTTCATGCAGCTGCTTTTACAGACCATGTGGAGTGTTTGCAATTGCTGTTAAGTCATGGTGCACAAGTGAACCCTGTTGATAAGTCAGGGAAAACTCCATTAATGATGGCAGCTGAAAATGGACAATGTGGAGCTGTAGGTATGTAACCTTGAATTTTGTTCGTTTTCCAAAAATGGTTTCACTGGTACAGCAGAAAATAAGGTTATTTTTGCCTTCTCTCAAAACACTTGTCGCCAGATATTTCCTTGAGTAGTCAAGAATACAATTATGTTACACGGTCCAAGCATGTTTCAGGTTTCTGCCAAATCAAGCCACATTAATTAGTACACTCTAAGCCATTTCACCATTCAAGGCCACTCAATTCAATATGATCATGGCTACTCGTCCAACAATACCATGTTTCATATTTCACCCTGTTATCCTTTGATTTATTAACCCTAAAATCTTTATCTCTATTCTCCCTTGTAAAAATTAAATGTTTTGGCCTCAACCACTTTGTCGGTGATTTCCACAAGTTCACCACTGTATGAAGAGAATTATCATTGTCATAGTCCTAAATGTATACTCCAGATCCTTCGACCATAACTCCTGTTTCTGGACTCTCTGGTTATTGGGAACATCCTGAGCTTACCCTGTCTAGTCCTGTTAGAATTTTATAGGTTCGTGCCTTTAGACCATCTGCATTGAGAATGCTGCATGTAGTCAGGTAGTGTGTCTATTTGACATCATTCTGCTTTCAAAGCATCATATTTGTAATAGGACCCATCCCTTGTTTTTGTTGGATAGAAATGGTGTTCAAGGGTATGGGGTGAAAGGCAGGCAATTGGCGTTAGGTGATGATAATTTAAAGAGCTGGTGAAGGTACGATGCGCTGAATGACTGTCCTTTGCACCACAAAGGTAGAATGAGGTGACTTTCACATAGTTCTTTTGGTTTTTGACTATTATGTCGCATTATTGTCAATCTTTAGATTAGATTCCCTACAGTGTGGAAACAGGCCCTTCGGCCCAACAAGTCCACACCACCCCTTGATATGTCCCACACAGACCCATCCCCCTATAACCCACACACCCCTGAATACTACGGGAAATTTAGCGTGGCCAATCCACCTCACCTGCACATTTTTGGACTGTATGAGGAAACCGGAGCAAACCCACGCAGACACGGGGAGAACGTGCAAACTCCGCACAGACAGTCGCCCCAGGCTGGAATTGAACCCAGGTTACCAGTGCTGTGAGGCTGCAGTGCTAACCACTGAGCCAACGTTCCTCCACAGTTTGGTAGCTGATCAGTTAAACCTGTGTTTTCGCTGGTGATACAAGTACTTTTAAAAGTGTTTGCGTGCTAGTTTTTTTGTCCCCCACTCCCCAAGCAGAGAGGGTTGGTCCTGTCTGAGGTCTCTAAGAAGCCTGAAAACTGATTGCAACTGTTCTGTGACAAACCACAATTTACCTATCAAAATTGTTGCTCAGTGTTTTTTTAAACCCAAAGGTATATGGTACAAGCATGTCTCTTAAAGGTGTCAAATGCAGTTTCTATGAATGTTATGTCACCTGTGTAACAAGTAAATGCACATCACACAGTTGCACGCTTCTTTTGAATTTTTTTTTAAAAAAACTAATTCATTCCTTGCAACACAGCAGGGCCAAAAATTCCATTTCACAGTTTATATTTCCAGAAAAAAAAGATGCAGGTTGTCTTGACAACGTATTCATGGCTGAGTTAGATTTTCAATCTTCAAGGAAGTCTAGGATTAAGGGGAATAAGCACGAGAGAAAGTGGTGTAGAGGCCAAATAGTGTACTTCTCCTATTTCTTATATTCGCCTGGAAGCAGCCATAATGGTGTTGTCACTGGCTGTCCAGCTGGCAGATGAGGCTGTTGCTTCAGCCAGTGACTCCAACCAATTGCTTCTGATCAAACAAAGTCTCAGTTTCTCTTAAAGGAAAATATCATTGTAAACACCATCTATGGCATATATCCTTTCGAGCATCTGTGTGCATGTACTCTTTTTAAAACAAAACTCTCAATGTCCATTGTTTATACTAATTAGTGACTAGTGAACCAAGCAATTAGTGGGGCATCTGGCAAATGTGTTTTTAATATTGTTATTATTGTAATGCGTGTAACAAATTTTTGGTTGACACTGAATCCAAAAAAAGTCGTACAGGTCTTGATTTCTCTGATTACCAGTTCTATTGACTTAAGTAGCTTGAATTTTAATGTGAAAATTATGGTGCAAATGGACTTTGATCACTCCTTTCCAAGTCACTTTTTAACAATATTTTTCCATTTCAGAGATCTTGGTAAACAGTGCGAATGCTGACTTAACTTCCAAAGACACCAACAAGAATACAGCTCTTCACTTGGCATGTAGCAAAGTAAGAACAAGAAAATCTTATTTGACCTATATTCAAACTTTATTGTGGATTCCATCTGAAACATTGTAATTTTCAGAGGTGGAAAACCACCATACAACTTCCAAATGAATTATTTTCTTCCTAAGCCCTGTGTATTAGCACCTACACTTTATGCACATCATTCTGATCCATGCTATTTTAAACTAATCTTTTCGCACTCCACAGATTACATTTCTGTGGCCCCAGTGTAATAGCATTCATTGTATTGCAGATTATTTGGCCATCTCTATTATTGTTGATACTGTATTTTTCAATCATTAAGTGGACACTTCTGTGATACCTAAGGAAGAATAGTGGTGGATACTTTTATTAGTCTGATCTCTGAAATATGCTTCTAATGGGATGTTTATGTTCAGTTTAGCTAGCTTGGGGAGATGGAGTATAAAAGTAAGGAAATATACAGATCTTTAATGAGTGTACACCAAGAGTACTGCATGCAGTTTAAGGGGGGACAGATTTTCATTGTAGGCAGTTTACAGAACATGTACTAGATTAATCCCCAGATGAAAGAATTTTCTCATTGGTTAGCACTGCCTCTCAATGCCAGGGACCTGGGTTTGATTCCAGCCTTGGGCGACACACTTTTTGGAGTCAGCGTCAGAGAAATGTACAGTACAAAAACAGACCTTTTGGTCCAACTCATCCATGCTAACCAGATGTCCCAAACTGATCTGGTCCTATTTGCCAACATTTGGCCCATATCTCTCTAAACCCTTTCAATTCATATACTCATCCAGATGCCTTTTAAATGTTATTGTACCAGCCTTCTCCACTTCCTCCAATGGCTCATTCTATACATGCACCACGCTCTGCGTTTTTAAAAAAAAAAGTGCCCTCTAGCCCCTTTTAAATCTTTCCCCTCTCACCTTAAACATGAAGTTTGCACATTCTCCCTGTGTCTTGTGATTTCCTCCTGGTGCTCTGGTTTTTTTTCATAGTCCAAAGATGTGTGGGTTAACTGAATTTGTCATGCCAAACTGCTTTGTAGTGTCCTAGGATGTGCAAGCTAAGCGAATTAGCGGGATTACGGGGATAGGGTCAGGAACTAGATTTAGGTGGGATGCTGTTCAGAAGCTCGGTGCAGACTTTATGGGCTGAATGGCCATTTTCATCAGGTTCGACTTCCTCTTCTGAACTCCAAAGAGGATGAGAGGTGATCTTAATGGATCACGTAAGATACTGAAAGGGCTTGACAAGCTAGATCCTGTAAGGATGTCCCTTTCATGAAGGAAGTGGAAGAGTTACGTAAGATCATAATAGAATGCAGTCCAAAAGAGTAATATGATTCAATAATTTTAAACCTATGAGCAGTAGAGCTAATTGGGTTTAATGTACAGATTCATTCCACTACCTAAATTTGCATAAACTGTGAAAGTGCTGGGAAATTCCAGCAGGACCGGAAACATCCATGGAGTATGAAATGAAGTTCATGTTTTGAGTAACATAACAGTTCTCTAGAACCCGTCCTACCAGGAGCATTGTGTGAAGACTCCCAGTTTTGTGTCCCAGAAGAGTTATATTCAATGAAATGTGTTCTGGATAAACTGTACATAGTTGCAGTTAATTCAGATATCGTTGGTCTGCACAGAATGGTGCAAAAATGATGTTTAATAAATTGCAAAAATATCTAGCAGTATATCTTTATTTTACTGTGGAATATCATAGCTTCGTCTTATCTTCAATATTCTTATCCTTGCATATCTCTTCTAAATATGTTCATTCATGCTGTGATATGAATAGTAGGGCAATTGCATTCTGCAGTTTCTCAACCAAAATGTCCTTTACTCATGTGCCTGAATTTGAACAGGCAGTTATGGGAGTGAGTTTGACTTTGGTTGAATTATGGTCAAGTCTAATCTTTTCCTGTACAGTTTCCAAACACAATTGCTAGCCAGCGTCATTATTGAGAAAGTATGATGGAAATCTATCAGACTTTGTGCTTTCCTAGACCAGGAGTGCTGACACAATGCCCACAAATGCTGCCCTGTCAAAAATCAGCTGATTCACCACTTACTGATCCTAGAACTTTCTGGTGCTAAATATTACGGCCTTTGGGAGCATATTTAGTGTCTTAATTAAATGCCACACCTGTAGGAAATAAAATGTTAAATGTAATATGATGAATACATGAAATAACTTGTTAGCTGGACTGTTAAATCAGATTTTGTTTTAGCGTTTGGTAGAAGTTCAAAGCTTTTGATTCAACTGCAATGGGAACTGCAGAGTAAGAACTGAACACCTGGAACTGAAATCTATTAGGGATGTGGAACAGGAAATGATGCTGATATGGTTCAAAACCAACAAATAAGTGGAAAAAAACTTTAAGTAGTTAAAGCTGAAATGCATGATTATGGTGTATGCAGAGTATGTACAGCTTAATGTTATGAATTGTGTTCGTTTCTGGCAGGGTCATGAAAAATGTGCCTTGTTCATTCTTGAGAAGATGGATGGTGCAAGCCTTATTAATGCAACAAACAATGCATTGCAAACGTAAGTCGTAATATTTAAGTAAATCTCTTTTTTTTAAAAATAGTTCAAAATGATTGTTTTGGAGAGAAGGTATTTTGTGGAGTCTGAGGGAAGAGAATGATTTTCAGAATGCAGACAAATGCTGAAGCATGTCGGAAATCTTTCAAGCTAGCTAAAGTTAACACATGAAGTAGCAACCTTACAGGTATTTTTAATCAATTTGTTGAGGGATGTTATGGCACACCTATGGAGCAGGTGCAAATTGAATCTGGGTCTTTGGACCCAGAGGTACCGACACTACCACTGTGCCACAAGAGCACGAAATGCTGAGTTCTAGACTTGTTATGAAGATTTGCACAACACAGTTATGCAGACTTTCCACTGGCCAGCATAGATTGGGGTTGCGTTTTGGGGTGCTGCAGAAACCCCTTCATAGCAGACTCTGAAGAAGTTGCCTGGGAAATTTTATGGTGCTTTGGTAATTCCTCAATGTCTAGACTCCTCTGAAAGGTGCCATAAAATTGAGGATTCAAATGGTTCTGCTGCAGTAAAGTAAAATAATTACTCAGGAAAAGCTGTATTATTAAATACATGGTCTAAATCCTTAATAACTGTTAAACTGACCCCTTACTTGCTTCGCCTGATCCCAAATACATAATCTTTTCTTCCTCTTGACCCTTACATGATATTCCCAGCACCTGTCCCCCACCTGTTTATCTTCAATTGAAAACCACCAATTTGCCACTGCTCCCAACCTCCAGAATTCCCCCTGTAAACTTCTCAGCCTCTCTTCCCTCCTGTAACATATTTCTTTCTTAAAATCCAAGCAAATAGTTTTATTGAGTCCAATGCCCAATTTTATTTGACTATATTCCTACGAACCACTTTGGGATATTTTCCTACATTGAAGATGTTATGTACATTTAAGTTGCTGTTTATTAATTTTCTGGTAAATGTATTTCTCACTTCCTGAACATTATTGCCTTTTATAATTTTTTTCAGTTTTCACCAGGCCCATTGTAAATATGGGGATTGTGGATGAGGTGAAAAACAAAATCATACTGCAGTGATAAAACTGATCTGAAAGCTGCAGTTTAAACAAAAAAAATAATTTTCAGGATGTGGTGTTAATGACTCACCCAGCATTTCATGTCCATCTATAGTTTCCCCCAAAAAGGTGGTGAAGACCCACCTTCTTGAACTGTTAACAATTTGTCTGGTCAAGTCATGTCCATATTGCTGTTTTGTGGAGAATCTCAGGACATCAACACATGGATGAAGAAGGAATGGTGAAATAAATTCAAATTGGGATAGTGGGTGGAGAGGGAACTTAGATAGTGTTAGTGTTACTATGCATAGTAACTGGCGTTGTCCTTCTCTGAGTGGAGGTTATAATATTTTGAATGCCTGAAGAAACCTTGAAGAATCCTGGAAATGGGGTATGCAATGCAATCAATGAAGCTGGTAGTGAAGGCCAATGTTTAGAGTGGTGTATAAAGTATTGATTGAACTCCTTTGACCTGAATGGTGCTGAGCTTGAATGTTGTTGCCTGCTAATACCACAAGCTGTAAGCTATCCTCCAAGTTGCATGTAGTTCTGACTTGCAACTATGTTACATTTCCTTTGTTATTCTTTGCTGAGTCAAAATCCTGGAACCACCTCCCAAACAGCACTGCAGGTGTACTTAGCCATCACGTTGACTGTGATGGTTCAAGAATGTGATTGTCATTCAATTTCTTGAGGGTAATTCAGGAAGATCAATAAATATTGGCATGACCGGAAATATCAGATCTTCAAAAATTTATGAAGTTAAGTTGAAGAGAATTTTGCAAGTTCACTATGTGGATGCCATGTACTGATTTAGTGTTTAGGTCAGAGCTGAAAGATCCTTCTAAATTGGTTGATTGCAGCTTAGGTGGATTAGCCATGGGAAATGCAGGGTTACAGAGATAGAGTAGGGGGTAGACCTGGGTGGGATGCTCTTCAGAGGGTCAGTGTGACTCAGTGAGTTGAATGGCCTGCTTTGACATTGTAGGGATTCTATGATTTTTCTGTCTTAGCTATTCAACCATAATGATGCAACCAACACTGTCAGTTAGGCTAAGTAGGTGTGCCAGGTTCTTTTCCCTGAAGGACTTTAATGAACTGATTTTTACGATCTAACAGCTTACTTATTTACTTTTACTGTCACCAGTTCTTTTAAAAAAAATTTTTCTTTAAACTGAATTCAAAAGTAGGATTTGACTAATGTCCCCTGGATTTTTAAATCAGGTGTCTGCTCTGCAACTTTGAAACCTTGATGCTACTGTTCTGGTAAATCAGTGACAATTGTTGATTATTATAGTGCTGGATTTTCATCCCCACGGGAGTTGTTTTAGCATATTAAGCTAGTTTCCCCATTTCTGTCTGGCTTCAGGTTGTTTTTGCAGAGGCAAGATTATGACCACCCGGCTACCTGTATACAGAAAGCTCATTAGGAGCTTAATTAAGGTCAAATGAAAGAGACTGAAATTTTCCAGCCAGTTTTCAATTTGCTGTCTTGCGTTGCATTAGTTGTGTCACTACCTGTGAACCAGGAGGCCCATGTTTAAATCCCACCTACTTCAGAGGTGGGTTGTAACATTTCTCAGCAGGTTATTTGGAAGAATATCAATTTCCTGCATCAGGCACCAGTACACCACACCTGGAGGTGGACACCCAGCAAAAGCGCACGATCCAGCATTTCAACCACATAGAGACCCTCCTTGCCTGTCTGGCTGAAAGAGCAGGTGTCCTGGCAGTTAAGTTGCTTTGATAATTCAAGTCTTAAAGTCAGACAGAAGACATCTCCTTATTGAAGTACCCTTTTCATTGTCCATATTTTATGATAGCTGCTATGATACCAGCTGATGGCAATGTAGGTCTGGTCAGATCCTGGAATGAAAACTGGTTTCATAGATCATATACTTAATGTCTTTCAGTTACATAATGTGACAGTTCGTCAGATGCATTCATTTACACATCCCTCAACACTATGGGCAATTTTTAATGGCCAACCCACCTAGCCTGCACATTTTTGGACTGTGGGAGGAAACTGGAGGAAACCCACGCAGACGCTGGGGGAATGTGCAAACTGCACACAGACAGTCACCCAAGGATGGAATCGAACCTGGGTCTCTGGCACTGTAAGGCAGCAGTGCTAACCACTGAGCCACCATGTCACCCCAAATTTTTAAATTGTTTCACAGAATTGACCAAAATCCATGTCCTCCAAATGGTATCAACATATATGTTTATCACACAGCTAGCTGCTCTGAAAAATAATGAGGTTTCATTTTGGCTGCATATCTTTGAGACTCTACCCAGCTTGATTAGACAGAATACTTGTCTCCATGCTAATTAAGTGAGGTTCTTATGAAATGACTGTATCACCCCACCCACTCTGGACCCAAAACTAGTCCCGATGTGTTTTCCAACACCAGAAGGAAAATCCAGTCTATATCTTTAATAGAGTAAATATCCTAACATACTGGACACTGATCTGTATAAGAAGCATAAGGAGAAGATTTTGAGAAGCTTTTGGAGTATAGCAGAAGAATATAACACTTAGCTGCAATCTTATTTGCACTGCCCATGCTCAAATACTGTTCCATTTTATTGCTGTTTTGCTGATCAATGTTGTTTAAATGTACATTTTCACCCTTGCTCATCTCTGGGTTGGCATGGCACTTAAGTGATCCTTTCAACTATATGTTAAATAAAATTTGGCTTTTTTTCATTGTGATATGAGCACCACCCAGCTGTAAGGTTGGATAAGTATAAAGCTGGCCGACCCTTATTGATAACGTTGTCAATTTTAACTTGTTAATTTAACTTATATGTTAAATATGTACTTTCAGACCACTTCACATAGCCGCACGGAATGGACTTAAAAAAGTTGTGCATAATTTACTCAGCAAAGGTGCAAGCGTTCTTGCTGTGGATGAAAATGGTATGTGTCAGTTGCTGCTCTCAGTTTATTCAATACCCCACCAGAAATAACAATTCAATACTGTAATACCTCTAAATGTCTAACTGAAAGCACTCGAATTTGGCATGACTTAAACAATAGAAGCATATCTTTTGAAAACACCGGTCTTACCTCCCTTTTTATTTCTGCATTTGCCTCATATACTAACCTTTCCCTTGTCTGCTTTTGTGCCCAGGTCACACCCCAGCCCTGGCTTGTGCTCCTAACAAAGATGTGGCTGACTGTTTGGCACTCATTTTGGCTACCATGATGCCTTTCTGTCCTACCAGCACAATGACGTCCTTCAGCATCAGTCTAACAAAAAATGGTAGTCTGAACACACCTCTGTCTTATGATTCCCCTAATATGGATAGCAACTTAAATTCTTTCAACAAACAGTTGTATAACCGTGTAGGAAAAATGGATAGAGGTCAGGAAGATGATGACGAAAATGATTCAGACTCTGAGACATTCTGATTGGTTTTAGAAAGCTTGACACGCATGAGAAAAGTTTTAATTTGTCATTCAATTGAAGATTACAGACGATCTCTCAATCACTGCATATTAAAAAAGCACTTATTTGAAGGCACTTTTCTTACAGGATTTAAGAGGAAAGCAGAATCTTGGAATATTGATTCGTAGAGGACTATTGAGTAGGGCACAAGATTTGCTAATGCTCAAATCTGCCAGAAGTTGGCATTTTCATACTCTCTGGGACATTTTATGCAAATTTGTGGTATTTGGGCAGCAAATTTTGCTACATGCAGTATCTCTGGAAATTTATGGGCTTTGTCATGACTATTTTTCCATGCCAAATTGCTTGCCCTACAGTGAGATATTATAACTTTGACAAATTAGCACAAGCATGCATTTTGCACTTCCTGTTAAAAACTTGTGATAATAGAGTTGTTAGGAACTAACCATACACCTGAGCCGTTAACTACTGATAAACTATGAATGACCCTGTCCCAGGTTGCAGTGTCAAGTATTCATAAGTTAGAAGAAAACCTGATGGCACCCTTTTATTTTAAATGTACCAGTGACTTTAGGTGACTGTTCTATTAGCAGAATAATATTTCATACCTTTTTTATACAGCCTCCATTGGCAGCCTTTAAACAATGTATAGCAATTTTGTTTAAATCTACCCATCTGTAGGATGAAGAGAGTAACTGCCACAAAGAACAGATCTGATGAAATTTGCTTCATCTGCCAAAGCTTAATATGTTAAATGGACCTATTCTTTCACCTGTGACAGGAACTCAGCAGGTGGAATAACAAGTTCTTTGTGACTGGCCAATGATGCCAAATGGACCAAACATGCTACAGATTGGGACTGACTGTTTTCATTCTTTTAAACTTAAAATCTTTTTTTAATCATAATATTTTCATAGCTACATTGAAGTAGTCTGTTTCAGTAAACAATACAGTATTTGAAATACAAAAAATGCATTTCACATAACTGAGATCAGATATTGTTAGATTAAAAATCAGCAAGATAAAGCTTCAGAAATTACAAAACCTTATTTGGAAACTATTACATTGCTCTTTGTGGTGGCTGAAAAATTACTGCAACCTTGCTATTTTGACTTAAAGCACTGAAAAACTTGTAAGAAACCTTAATTGTCTTGTTACGGTAGTACTGTATGTAGCTGACCACGCAGATAAAATTCAAGAGACCTCTGATATGAAATTGCTTTAATGCAATTAAGTACCATATCATATTAAAGCACTGAAATTTGAAGGAAAAATGCCAAAAGTAATAGTCATGTCTGGAGAAGACAAGTGTTTTGTTAACTAACTTTAGTAAAAGCTTACAGCCACAATATCATTTTGGACCCATCTGCTTCTCCATTTTACTTAGTGAAATGAAATCAGCTGGTGACTTCTATATTGTGGCTATTTTATAAATACATTTTTTGTTTGTGTATTTAAAGTTGACTTGTTTGAATCAGTGGGATACAAAATTAATACATTTTTAAGTGCACAATTTAAGCGTTACTGATGTACTTTTGAACTTTTTATAGTTTTTAATATAAACATGGAAAAAAAACCTGACAAAATAAATACTGGAACTTTGAGATCCATTGCATTGTGATTGGCAATCTTTGTAGCAAATGCTTTCACTTGGGTTGATATCAAATACTATTTTGTTTTTGTTGCTTTATGAAATAGTTAGTGCCTTTCTGCTCATGAGTACTTTCCAGATGGTTTCCAAATATCTTACAGAACTGTACTAATTAATACCCAAGCAATAATGTTAATTTAAATTTTGAATTTAAAATGAATGTAAAATTTTCTTTTTAAAGGTTCAAAACATCTGAATGAAGAGTGCTTTGTTCATTAAACCATCATGGATTGTTTTTGCAGTGTTGTAGATTGCTGTAGGTCTTGTGAAGACTTAGCTTATCATTAATTTGGAAAAGGGCATTTATAAATTTGACAATCTGTGTATTTTAAAACCATAAAAACAATTATTTGTGGAAGCTTATGCAGTGGCCCATTCATTTAAAACACCTATATCTTCCATTTGGTAATCTTGTTGACTTATATGCTTTAGCATGTGCAATATGTCTTGTTATGGTATAGTATGGTATCATGATACAGTGACAGTGTTATATTTTGTTTTATGCAGTGAATGTGTAACAATCTAGTGAAAATGAAAATGTGCAGTGGAAGCAGTAGTCTATGGAAATTTTATGTATTTGGTCATATTTCTACAGTTTAGAGGGTATAAATTTAAAGACTTTTTTTGATGTACTTCAAGACTGTCAAAGTGTAAGAAGTAAATCCAAATCAATTTAAATCCAGCCTGGACCTCAAGCACACTTTGCTCTTAGACTTTTGTGAACTACTGAATGCTTCAGTCATGTATAGAAGTACTTATTGTAAACTACTTTTTTTTAATTAAAAGCATTCAGATGCTGTATATTTTTATGAAAATAAAGGGTACAGATGCTGATGCATTAAGTTGATTTACTTTGTCTTTCTTGATATGCTTTCTGCATTTAACTCTTTAACAATTTTAGCCAAAAATGTTTAAATTTGATCCTTTGTCCATTTCATTGAGAAGCTTGCTGAGGCTGTTTCAACATTAATTTCTACTTAATGCTTACTAATTTAAAAATCAACTGTTTGGGGTCAATTTTGAGTTCTCTTGTCAGTATTAATTGGGTGGTAACAGCTTCAGTGGGGTCATGCCTTACGCAGCCCCATCACTAGTGATTCCTGTTGATATAAAAATGAAGGTTCTTTGACGTGAGTGTTGTACTTGATTCTGATTAGACCCAAAGGTGAGGAATAATAAAGAGGTTTGTTAAAAATGAGTCTTGATTTTTTTATTTGTGGGTCCTAGAAAAGAGAGGTGTCCTCCTGGCCTGTGGGAATAATCTGAGCCCCTGCTGGGGGCTCATGATTGTGAATCCTTTGGTAAGCTGCATCGTGTGCCTGTTCTAACTTGCAGCTTGAGTAGAAAGTGTAAATAAGGCCAGAATTAATATCTTGCAGCCAATTTGCTGCCGGAATGAGTGATTCAACATAGGTTGACTGTCCAAAAGTTAAATTTATTTTTTTTCAAACTATATCTTGGACTCCACCTTTTTCCTTAACTTTGCATTGAATAAAAAATATTATTGCATTAAATTTAAAATTTAATACTTTCTTTTCTCCTGAAAGTGATTTATGTTAGTTTTTTAAAAAAATTTATCCATTCATGGGATGAGGGCATTGCTGGCTAGGCAAGCATTTAATGACCATCTTTATTCACCCAGAGGGCAGTTAAGAGCTTACCACATTGCTATAGGTCTGGAGTCACATGTAGGCCAGACTAGGTGAGGACAGCAGATTCCTTTCTTAGAGGACATTACTGAACCAGATGGATTTTTCCTAAAAATCAACAATGGATTCATGGTCATCATTAGACTCTCAATCCCAGATTTTTTATTGAATTTAAATTCCACGATCTACTGTGGCAGGATTCAAACCCGGTTTCCAGAACATTGCCAGGGTCTGCTGCATTGACAATCCAGTGATAATACCACCAGGCCATCGACTACCCTTGCAGGGTATCATGAGAACCAGCAGTCATATCATATCTTGCTTAATTTTCCATTCTTAACCTGAGTAGTGAGTGTCAGGATGTTCTGTTTGGTCGCAATGATATTCTCTACTTGGACTCAGAGTTGACTAATTTTAAACAGCAGTTTCAAAAAACAGACTAATACGTTGTATGAAATTAAACAGTAAGCAACTAATACAATCTACATTTCCATTAAGTCATGTTCAAGTTGGTAAAACTTGTAATCTTTCACACATGAACTTCCAACCAGCCTGGGGGCTCTTCCGTATGTAAAATTAAATAGAGATTTAAGAGACAATTTTAGCTGTATTTGTGGGCAGTACGGTGGCTGGACAGTTAGGACTGCCACCTCATAGCACCAGGGACCTAGATTCGATACCTCGTGCTCTGGGTCCCTCCCACAATCCAAAGATGTGTAGGGGAGGCTGTGGGAGATGCTGGACTACAGGGATAGGGTAGTGCTGAGGTCTGGGTGGGATATTTTTTGGCAGCTCAGTGTGGACTTGGCATGCTTCCACACTGTAGATATTCTATGTATATTAGGTGATAAGGGTGTGTCTTAAGTAAGCAACTCTAGTTGGCAGTTTGAAGAGGACTTTTGAAATATATTAGAAAACTTTCTGGGCCACTGCCAAAGCTGACTGACTTATTCCAGAAAGTCTGAGAGGACTTCATCTAAAAACAATAGGGATATGCTACTCCACCTTTTTGAGCATGTTATATGCAAAATGCAAAGTTTAGAATTGAATCCTATGATAACAGTTAAACTTGTCGATTGTGGGAAACCTCATCTGATTCACATGTTCAGCAGGGAACAAAACTGCAGCCTCTATGTTCTAGCCTACATGGTCCAGACCCACAAAAATTTGTTTCAGCAATTTGAGATGAGCAATAAATGTTGAACATACTATGAATAAACATTGCTAGGAGAAAGGGAGAACTTGGTCATATGCATCTTTTTGTGGGTCCCCCTTTGTAGGATGAATGGCAGGAGGAAATGTGACCAGGGACAGTAACGCTACCCGCTGCAGGTTAGGAATAAGAAGGGCAATATGGACTGCCCTCTGTTTGCAAGTACAGGAAATCTCTTCTGTGGGCCTCTCTTCCAGCAAATACCTCCAAGGCCATGTCACTCAACCTTTACATTGCTCTCCAATCCAAATGGTAATGATTGGCAATTCTGAATCAAAATTGTCTGCTTAAACTAGACTTCCAAACAGATCTTTCTCATTAACACAACACTCACTTACCATCTGTTTTTCCCCCCTTCCCCCAAAACAAGATTATTCAATTTAAATTTAAAAAAAGCAATAAGATAGATGTTTGAGGGGGAAGAATATAAAATGATCGTGGGAGATTGGGTTTTCAAGATTGAACATCAGGACAAGGGGTCCACACAGCCTCTTGTGCAATTGTTTGTATTATTACATGAAAATTCTCCCTTGGTGGTTTTTGAATGCAAAGAGTGAATCTAAAATGTTATGCTGAGCTGAGTTTATGATTTTGAAAAACGCTGAACTGACAGCCCTCACAAAATCTCTTTGATTCAGGTTTATCCACCATCCAATTTTAACTTAGGAAGTTGAAGTATAAATTAGCTTTACCTAAGATTCCAGTTAGAGTTCTCACCTTCACGTGGATCAGTCTGTGTGTATTAGTAATGTATTAGTCTGTGTAACTAAAAACTAAGGACCTGAATGTGTTATGACATACAAATTGGGGAAAACTCTGCTGGGGCATTTTGGATATGATTTCAAGAGGATTGTCAGTGAGTTCTAGAACTATGAATAATTATAGGTGGTGTTATGATTTCGGTACAGACTATATGGTTATTATTTACAATCAAAATATTGTTCTAAAATAAGAGCATAAATATGAATGTCTACATGTTTTAATGTTACTGTACAAGATAACATAAACTTAACATGGTCACATACTTAAATTGAGCTTCTTAACTCAAATTTCCTTCTGCACTCATTTAAGTCACATAACCCACCCTCAAAAAAAACGGAAGAATAACCACTTGTTGTGAGTACTGTTTCAACAATTCATATCAAGACTAAGATTCTTGGATCTTTCAATTACTTACAGTAAAGTTGTGCCATCACATTTCTCCCTATTAAAACTGTGTCACGAGCAACTCAGTACTCGCAGTCAATCAAATTTGATCTTGCAGCTGGTATCAGTCTAGTTCTTGTCACTTCCCTCCCTCTCTCCTGGTCCCACCTTTTACTCCCACCATCTCTCTTGTCCTCCCCCTTTGTCTCTCTTCCATCCCCACTCCCTGCCTTCTCTTCCATTTTCTTTTGCTCTCTCCTGCTTTCTTTTCCTTAACTCCTCCTTTCTCATAGATGTTTACAGCACAGAGGAGGCCATTCAGCATCGCAGAAAATCTTCTATAATGATTTGACCAGAACTGCAGCAGTCTTCCAGTTGTGGTCTCACCAGCATTTTATACTATTCCAGCATAATCACCCTGTTCCGGTAATCTGTGTTTTAGCTAATTTTAAAAAAAAGTATTTTGCATGCCTTCTTAACTACCTTACCTAACTCTCCTACTACTTTCACTGATCAATGGATATGCACGCCAAGGCTGCTCTGATCTTCAGTTCTTTGCAGGGTCTTGCCATTCACTGTGTAATCTCTTGCCTTGTTAGGCCTCTTCAAGTGTATTACCTCACACTTATATCTATTTTCTGTTTAAAAATCTCTCTTCAACTGCTCTGCCCACCTGAAAGCTTATTAATATCCTTCTGTGGTTTACAGCTATCTACCCTATTAATTTTTGTGTCATCCGCAATTGTCTTGATCATACTCCAAATTTAAGTTCCAATTCCAATTATTAATGCCCACCACAAATATCAAAACCTCAGCATTGATCCATGCTGAAACCCACGAGAAAAAGATTTTCAGTCACAGAAACGTTCATCTACCATCACCCTCTGCTTTCTGACTCTAAGCCAATTTTGGATCCCATGGCCTCTTACTTTTTAACCAGTCTGCCATGAGGGACGGGATCTAAATCCTTGCTGAAGTCCATATAGACCAAATTAAAGCATTATCCTGACTACACTTCTGGTTACCTCCTTAAAACATTCTACCAAATTTGTCAAACACCTTAACAAATCCATGCTGACTACCCAATTAATCCATGCCTTGCCTAGGGCAGATATATTCTGCTGTCACAACTCTTGCTAATAGCTTTCCTATCACTGAGGTTAGTTTGACTGGCCTATAACTTTCTGGTCTATCCTTTTTTAAAAAATAATTAGCAGTTTATCCAGTACTCTGGCCTATGGCCACAGGATTTGAGAATTACTGCCAGGGCCTCTATTATCTCCTCTCTTGTCTTCCTCAGTAGCCTGGGATATATCTTGTCTGGGCCTCTGGGTTTATCCACTTTGAAGATTGTGGACCCCACTAGTTGTTCCTCTCTTGCTGTTGATTTACTCTAATTTTTCCACTGAGTTGCACTCAGCCATCTTTACCTGCATTGCCCTCTTCCATGAAGGCTGATGCAAAGTATTCATTGAAGATCGTGCCTATGTCTTCCAGGCCCACACATCGATTACCTCTATTGTCACTAATAGACCCTACTGTCTTGCCCTTTATGCTATACTAAGTATATAAGTTATACTAGTATAACTATACTAATTTACTTTTTAAGACTTTGCATGAAACTGTATTAAGCCCTCAGTAACTGCAGTATCCCTCACTTTCACTCTTCCCTCTCACCATTTTCCATCTAGTATGAATCTGATTAACCTTCTCTGAACTTCTCCATTGCACTTACATCATTCCTTAAATGAAGTGATTAATACTGTACACTGTAGAGTAGGGGATGGAGTAGATGGAGCCCATAAAGGGAGAAGAATAGATAGACAGACAAAGAAATGGAGAGTGATAAGCTAGGGAAGGAGAAAAGCTGATAATGTGGACCATAAGTAGGTAGAAATGGGTTGGCTGTGCTGAAACCAGCCTGGTGTTATGACATGAGACAACAAAGTGTGGAGCTGGATGAACGCAGCAGGCCGAGCAGCATCTTGGGACCACAAAAGCTGATGTTTCAGGCCTAGACCCTTCATCAGAAGAGGGGGATGGCGGGAGGGTTCTGCTCATGACATGGGCTGGGCGTGAGACTGGACCACAGAATGAGATGTTCAGTTTCTAAAATTATTGAACTCAGTATTGAGTCCTGAAAGCTGTAGGGTCCCAAATGGAAAACGTGATGTTCTTCTATCATGTGCTGAGCTTTATTGGAGCACTGCAGCAGGCCCAAGACAGAAATGTTGGCTAGGGAACATAGTCATGTGTAAGTGGCAGGCAATTGAAAACTTGGGGTCATTTTTATCACTATAACGTAGGTGTTTTGCAAAGTGGCTTCCTAGTCTGCATTTCCCAAATATACAGGAGTCCACATTGTGAGCAGCAAATAGACTAGATTGAGTGAGGTGCAGATATATTGCTGTTTATTCTGGAAGCTATGTCTGGGACCTTGCATTGTGAGGGGGGGAAAGAGGTAAGTGGGCAAGTGTTACACTTCCTGTGACTGCATGGGAAGATGGGGAAATGTTGGAGAGTGGACCAGGGTGCCCGAGAGGGAATGGACCCTGTGAAATGCTGACAAGGGAGGGAAGGAGAATGCGTCTCTGGCAGTAACATCCTGCTAGAGGTGATGGAAATGGCAGCTAATGATTCTTTGGATGCACACGCTGGTGGGGGGAGTGGGGGAGAGGCAGGCAAGTGAGGACCGGGGTACTCTATTAGTGTTGTGGGTGGGAATGGAAGGGGTAAAGGTAGAAGTGTGGGAAATGGGTTGGACATAGCTAAGGACCCTATCAACCACAGTCGCAGTGAATCCTCAGTTGTGGAAGGTGGCATCACTAGAACAGATGCAACAGAGCCAGGACACTGTCAAAATGGAATAGAGTCCTGACAGGGTGTGAGAATGTGGGGTTTGGTGGTCAGCCTATCCCTGGAAATGGAAAGTTTTTTCCCATTAATTCATTCATGGCATGAGGGTGTTCGTGGCTAGGCCAGCATTTATTGCCCATCACTAATTGCCCAGAGGGCAGCTATGAGTCAACCATTTTGCTGCGGGTCTGGAGTCATATGTAGGTCAGACCAGGTAAGGATGGCAGTTGCCCTCCCTAAAGGACATTAGTGAACCAGATGGGTTTTTTCAAAAACCAGCAATGGATTCACCGTCATCGTTAGACTCATAATTCCAGGTATTTACCTGCCACGGCAGGATTCGAACCCAAATTCCCAGAACATCATCTGGGTCTCTGGATTAACAATCTAGCAAATATACTACTCGGCCATTGCCTCCCCTAGGAGGAAGGAAGGGGGGAGTTGGAGATGGAACAGTGTGACAGTGAGAGCAGGGTGGAAATTGGACGTGAAATTGATTATTTTTTTTCCAGGTCTGAATAAGAAAGGGAAACAGCACCACTGATGTCATCGATTTAGCAGAGAGAGACTTTTGGGGGAGGAACCCAAGTAAAATTGGAATAAATAATTTTCTGCACACACCACACACAGACAGGCGTGACTGGGGCCCATCAAGGCATCCATGGCCACCCCTTTGATCTGAAGAGAGTGACAGGAGTTAAAGGAGAAGTTTTTGAAAGTGACAGTGAGCTTGACTAGGCAAGAGTGTGGTGGTGGATGGGAACGGTTCAGGTCTTTCTTCTAGGAAGAAACAGCACTAAGACCATCCTAACAGGCGATGGGTGTCTGGAGGGATTGCATTCATGGTGAAGAGGATGCGGTTGGTGCCCACAAACTGGAAACTTTGAAACTGATGTTAATGTCAGAAGAATCACAGGCTGAACTACAGGATTTCACTGATACTGTGCATGCTTCAGAGTGTCAACAGATGCAGCCTTAACTGGATACAAGAAAAACATCACACGCCTGGCCACCAACTTTAGGAGGTGTTGTAAATTCCTAGTTTATGATTCATGTTATTTAGAATAAAAGTTATAACTGCAATTGAAATGACCTTGGAGTATAACACTTAAGTGTGGAGCGATATTGACTTCAGAAGTTAACAAGTAGAAAGGTAAGATCATAATACAGTAGGTGTGCACACTGAAACTAACAAAATTGGATATATGACATCTGCAATCCTTGTAATAAAGACAGACCAGCAAGATGCTTTTGTTTTGAGTTTAGTTTTAGTTTAGAGGCATTCATAATTCTAGTATGTTATCAAAACCCATTTCTTTCATTAAATCTAAAGACAATTTTAAATAAGAGACACTTAAACTAAGGTTATTCCTGAGGATATTTCAAAACATGCTACATCATCAGAAATGTACTTGGAATTTATAGGGTCTTTCTGGTCTCAATTTATCTGGGTGTCTGCTGACAGAGTTGGTTGCAGCTTGCTGATAACTGAGAGAAGATAGCCAAACTAAATGAGTTAGTTAGGCCTGCACTAGAAGCAGAATAAGACATAAAGGGTACAGAAGATTTTTACGAGACTTGTTGCAGGGATTACAGTTATGTGCATAGACTGGAGAGTCTGTATTTTTAAAAATAATTTTAATTTGAAATCAGGCCAACAAAAAATCTTGGAATTTTTTCACAATTACATAACTGCATCCAAACTTTCCAATAGGCAAGAGGATTTGTTTTCTGGAATTACAAACTCTATTTTGTTCCTAAATTGTCCTGCTTCTATTCAATCAAAGCATGTATGTAATAATAGATTATCAAATGTTTTTAGGTCCTCCGCTTCTGGTTGCTTGGATCAGCATGAAGTAATAATTAAACCATTACCAGAACTTTGTTCATTAACTCATACATCTCCTGTTAAGTTGCCAGCTGCCACAATTGACTAAACATTAAAGACAACTTTGAGGAGTTAAGTGTTCATACATTAATCACTTATTGTGATTTCTTTCTGTTCCAGTTGATTATTAATCACTGTTTAAGAGATAACAATTCAGGCAATTAACAATCTTCATTGATGAATGATCATTACCTGAAACATTAGCTGTTTCTCCCCACACAGATGATATCAGACCTACTGAGTAAATTTGCTGCCATTTTGTTTTCAATTCATTTTTGTTAACTGACATAAAAATAAAGCTATCTTAATACAGTGACAGTCACCATGTGTTGGAGAGAACCTATTAGTGTGACAGACGCTATTTAGATTTGCAGTCTTCTGATGAAACTCTCTGTCACCAAGAGTGGATAACATAGCCTGTAAGGAATGTAGAAGATAATGTCAAAATGTAGGGATGATATACTGAATTAGCTTTAACTTCTTCCCCCGGAAGTGACTGCAGTCCTCCCATTAATTTTGTCAGTGTTGGCTATGAATGAAATGTTGAACCAAATTTTCATCTGCCTTCTCAAGTGGACATAGCAGATTTCATGACATTAACTGAAGAAGGGCAGTGAAGCCTTCCTGATGTCCTAGTGAATATTTAGCCATTACCCAATATCAACTTCAAAAAAACAACAAAGTTGATCTGGTCACATATCACATTGCTATTTTGAGATCTTGCTGAGCACAAGATCACTGCTCTACTTCTAAAAGACTACAAGAGTGATGACATTCATAAAATGATATAATTGTCTGGAAAAGGCTTTGGAATGACCTGAGATTATGAAACAGATACATGCAATTCATTTCATTCTGTTTTCTAGTCGCAGACAGGTAATCCAGGTAAAGTGGCATTTCACCTGTATCCCCTCCAATCTTGGGCACTGTATTTGCTGCACCCAATGTGGCCTACTCTACATGGGAGAAACCAAACACAGACTGGGTGGCCACTTTGTGGAATACCTCCGCTCTGTGTGCAAGCAGGATCCCAGCCTTCCTGTAGCTGGTCATTTTAACACAGCGTCCTGCTCGCGTGCCCTCTCTGTCCTTGACATGCTGCAGTGTTCCAGTGAATCACAGCCCAAACTGGAGGGATGACATCTGAAGAAATGGTTCACAATTTAAAGGTGTTGAGCTCAGTCTAAGTTCAGAAGGCTGTAAAGTGCCTGGTTTTCATAGAATCATTCTATGAAAACTAGGCACTTTACAGCCTTCTGAACATGTACTGAGCTCAATACCTTTAAATTGTGAAC
Organism: Stegostoma tigrinum; assembly: GCF_030684315.1. NCBI lineage: Eukaryota > Metazoa > Chordata > Chondrichthyes > Orectolobiformes > Stegostomatidae > Stegostoma > Stegostoma tigrinum. The sequence continues at coordinate 32,042,381 of NC_081360.1, forward strand.
CATTTCTTCACTTTTCTTTAGCTTGTTATCGTGGCCCTCCTTCCCTCCCCCATCCCAGATACCATCCTTTCAAGTCTGGCACTTAGACACACCATTGTTTTCCTATGCTCATATTCCCATCACTTAGCCTGAACTATCAACATTTCTTCTCCACCAGCATCCTACACCCACTATGAACACACTACCCGACTCTTCCTCAAACTAATGCATAAATGCTGTCTCCTCCACACCACTTCAGCTCTGATGAAAAGTCATCCACACCTGAAACACTGGCTGGCTCTCTCCCTCCACACATACTATCTCACCCACTGTAATCTTCAGCACTTGGTTGCTCTCAGTCCAAAGTGGCGAGTCTGGCGTCGTGACGTCTCCACGCCGCGCTGCGGGGGCCGACCCAACGTGTTCGCCGTCCCCGTCTACTGATTCGGCGCCGCACATCTGATTGACGGCGCCCTCCGCCAGTCAGGCGAGGCGCCTGTCCGGCGCGTGAGCAGGTCAGGTCGCCCCGGTGGTGTCGGGAGGGCGGCGATGGCGGCCGAGAGGTTGAGTTGGCTCTTAGCAGTATTTCAGGGCTTTGCACTGGCTTTAGTGGGGCTCGGAGTATGGGACGTGTTGTTTGTGTACGAGGAGAACAGGTGCAGCATGACCTACATGTTCGAGTACCCAGAATATATTGTAAGTTACTCCAGCCCCGATATTCGAAAGAAAGAGGCTGGAGACTCCCAGTCTGTGCAGAGTTAACCTGCAAGTAGTTGCCTGACTGACAGTGCAACAGGCCACTGCCTGTGTAAGTTTGCTCTGAACCAAGTAATTGTCAAGGCTTTTGTTATTTTGATAACATTTCCAGAGAGTGGAATCCAATAAACTTTATGCTTTTATTTTATGAAGACGCCATAAATTCAGTGTTACCAGTGCCCAGATTCTGTTCGGACTTGACCACCTTTGCTAGCACCGTTCAGGGATAGTCTCTTCCACAGTGTCACTTTGATGTGACCTGCCTTTTTGAAATCATTGACATATATAGCAGAGAAATGGGCCAGTTGGATCATCCCGCTGGCCTGGCTTCCACTTCCTCCTTACCACACCCGTCGAAATGTATCTTCTAAATGCCATTGTGGATTTAACTTGCACCGTTACTTTCTCGTAGGGCTTCCCATGTCCTACCAGACCACCATATAAAGCGAAAGAAAATGTATTTTTTGTCTTCTTTTTAGGTTGCCGTACGTGTGCTGTTCAGTGTTCCACATCTTCCACCAGTTACTGATAATTTGTTTCAATGAAATTAGCCCCATTTTTCTCTATTTCTGCCAAATTTAAAATGATGCATTCCTGGCATTTTATTGAATTTCTGCCATGCCATCTCCTTAACCCGGTGTTTCATTAGAAAAAAGGTTCTCCCTAAACTGATGTTTCCATAAGCAGAAGGTATGACCTCCGATCTTACCAACTACTTCTGTCAATTTTTGCCCTTGTGCCTGGTCTATTTTTCTAAAACTTAGGGTCCTACATCTGAAGTGAGCTGCTGTCTCACATCTGAGAAAGATAACGTTTGTATAACACCATTCATAATCCAAAGGAAGCCCAGGTGATACACTGCCTGTTAAGCACTTTTAAACTGAATACTTGAAGAAAATGTGACAGGCTATTTTGTGTGCAGGATGCACCTACAAATTGTTGTTGAGAGTTACCAAATGATCTGTTTTTATGATTTTGGCTGAGGGATTAACATTGATCTAGTCACCAGGGTTAATTTCCATGATCTTCTCAAAATAGTGCCATGGGATTCTTTATGACCATTTTAAAGATGCAATGTCTGAACTAATATTTCTTTAATGGTTCCTTCCTTTTGTTAAGCTGAAAGTGGGTGAGGATTTGATCACAGTTGGAGTTATGATGATTGCTGATGAATATTGAGAATTAATGCCTCAAAGTTGTACACAAGAAACAAAAAACTATAAGTCAAACCTTTAGTGTTATACTGTATTTTCATTTTAAGTGCCCATTCAGAAATTAGATTGGTTTGTCAAAACTCAAACCAGTAGTGCAGTTAGCATTCTTGTAGCAACTGTGATATTTAAAAAAAAAACCTACCGACTTCCCTTATGCCTGATGCAAACTGGTGCACTTCATGGTGGAGGTTTGAGAAGCAGAATTAGGCCATTTGGCCCTTTGAGCCTGTTCCTTTATTCAATAAAATCATTGCTGATCTACATAACACTTGTCTCTCTTTCCTTCAACAGCCTGCAGCCGCGGCTAATAATGTGCCTCTCGAAAGTACGAACAGAACTTAGTCCCAAATTAAATCAGCATGCCAGATCTAATTTTCTCCAGTGTAGCAGATGTCTTCAAATATTACTGTTTTACATAACATGAGAATATAGCCAAGGAAGAAAAATGGAGAAACTATTAATGTGTAGAGCTGAGAAGCTTGACATGAATATAAATGTTCAAAATTTTGAAAAGTTTCAAGATGGCAAAATATTTATTTCAGTTGGATGGTAAATTAATAATTAGACTTGAATTAGAACTTGCACCAAAATAGGTGAATTTAGAATTTTTATCAGTCATAAGTATTGAAGGCACGTGGATCACTATCTTTGAGAGGAATAAACATAGCTGTTTGAAGGAGAAAAAATAGGGAGTTGGGATATTAACATTTAACTGTGGCTGACCAAACAAACTGGTTAAAGGTAAAACTTTATTGTTGGTGTTGAAAGTTCAAGTGATTGTGTTCTTTCATAGTTCTCACTCATAGTCCGTTCACTTCATTCGAAGTTGAAGGATAAAAATCTGGCAGCAGAAGTAGGATCAGAAATGACTGAACATAGTAGAAATGGCACATCTTTTGTGTAGCATATTTTTCAAGTAACACGTTTTACAGGCCAAACCCCTAGTCGATTTTAACATGATTTTTCCTTCAGCTGAGCCCTTCAAAGGTATTGTTGCTTCTTAAGCCTCTTGAAGGTGGTTGTAAGTTGCCTGTTATTTTCAAATAATTTGATAAAGTGACAATTAAAGGCTGTGGTATTGAAATGAGGGAAGAACAGTAAGGTTGGTTTAAAGTTATAGACAGATTTGAAAAATGTAGCAGATGGTTTGTGAATAATCCAAGATGGATCATCCATTGTTCTTGATTTTGTCGTGAATTCAGGGGGATATTATTGCTGTTTGTTTGTAGTGCCAAGTGTGGGAATGTAGTGTGTTAACTGCATGTGACAGGATGAATTTAAAGAGAATTGTCAACTTTCTGTCGTGTGCAGTTAAACACACACATACGTGAAATAAATATTCTGGGAAAAATAAAGAGAAAAATGAAAGTTAATGCTAATTAGTAACATTCTCTGCAGACTGCAGAACTGGAATGTTCTGGTTCTAGCTCTTTTGCCACTTTTCCAGAAGGTTCCTACAGCCCTTGCCCCATGCAAGGAGTTGGGTAAAGGCTGGGAACCACTTTTGGGGAGGGGGAGGCGCAGCCTCTTATGGCATAGTGGTAGTGTCCCTACGGCTGAACCAAGAGGCCCAGGTTCAAGTCCCATGTGTTCCAGAAGTGTGTAATAATATTTCTGAACAGGGTAGCTAGAAAAAAATAAGTTAAATAAACAAAAGCAAAAATTTCAACTGTAACAGAGCAGTTGAAATTCAGAATTTACACAGTAACATCACATACAAAAATGAGGTAATTATGAATCTGCACTTATTGGTATGTCACAGTTGGAGTACATTGTAAGTTTATGCTCATCTATTATTAAAAAGATGTTGAAAACATTAAAGACTGCAGTTTGGATGGGATCAAAAGATATAGTTATGATGAGAGACTTGGAAAATTTATTTGTGTTCAGTGGAGCTGAGAACGTTAATGGAAATATAAATGTTGAAAATTTGGGAAAGGTGTGAGAGAGAAACTGATTATTCCCAATAAGTGGCAAATTAATAATTAGGCCTTTGGTCTTTTTAGCATGATATGTAATGAAACCAGTGAATCCTAATCTTTGAGAAGGGATTATTTGAAGGAGGAGAGAGTGGAGTGGAATTGACACACACTGTGTAATTAGCAATTAGCAAACGGAAAATTGAATTGGCAATCCGTGCTGATATAAATCAACAACTTGCAATTACATAGCACCTTTTATGTAGTAAAGCATTGCAAGACAGTTCATAGGCATGTTATCAAACAAACTATGGTACTGAGTCATAACAAAAGAATAGTTTACATGACTAAAGGCTTGGTCAAACATGTTGGTTTTAAGGAGTGTCATAAGGGAGGAAAGATAATTAGCAAGGAGGAGTGAGGAGGGAAGGAATCCTAGAGCTTGGGTCCAAGCAGCTGATGCATGCGATGTTGGATGGATTAAAATGCACAAGCAGCTAGAATTGCAGAAGCTCGGATGAATCCAAGGATTAAATGCTGAAGGAAGTTACAGAGCTGGTAGCCATGATGTCGAGGTGCTGGTGTTGGACTGGGGTAGACAAGGTCAGAAATCGCATGACACCAGGTCATCGTCCAACAGGTTTATTTGCAAACACAAGGTTTCAGAGCCTCAGTCCTCCTTCAGGTTAGTCTGACCTAAAATTCAACTCTTCACGCTGATAAAACCTTTAGTTCTCTCAGGGCGGTGATTTGAATTTGAGGATTTACATATCGATATATTAATAAATTAAAATCTAACTGATTAACGATGTAACAGTGTCTTTAGTTTGTTTAATACAGTGGTGTGAACCTTTAATCTTTTACTTATAGATTCTGTGTCTGATAATACCTGTTTCACTAACACCTGAGGAAGAAGTGAGGCTCTAAAAGCTTGTGTTTTCAAATAAATCTGTTGGACTATCACCTGGTGTTGTGATTTCTGATAGAGGTGGTAGGAAGGGAAAGGCTATGGTGGAATTTGAAAGCAAAAATTAATATTTTTAAAACTTTTTCCCTAAGAGCTAAGTTTGGTCATTTGGCACAACGATAATGGGTCTTAAACATGATTCATCTGTATAGAATAAAGTGCTTGGAATTTAAATTTTCTGCTGAGTGTGGATTAGATTTCTGCTTCTACTTATTTCAAACAATAAGATAATTACTATTTTGGCATTGATTTACAGTCTAGTTTATTTCAAACAATTGGTTAGAATGGTGAAAAGTTTTCGGTTAATGATGTTATTTGGTATTTATTGCATGAGTGTGCTTGAAGTTCAACTTAACTGTTATAGGTTGGCCATTCAGTACATTTTCTCTCACCAGTCTACAGAAAACAAAACATTCAACGATTATGTTTACTGAAATATGAATTAATAAGTTGTCATGAATCTATAACTGTTCAATCTTGATTAGTGAACGAAGCTGATTCAACATTGTCTACTTAAAAATGTAAACATTTTGTTTAGATTTTCCATGTACTTGTCATGATTAAATTCACTTAATCACTTGAAAAAAAAGTCTACTGTACCGTGAATAGTCTCGTCAATATGTTATTTCAAACAATAATTATAACAATCGTAAAAAAAACTTTTATGATTATGCCAGGCATCTTATCACATTTTCACTCCCGATGTCTTACCTGCTTTGATCAAGGCCTTAATTCAAAGCTTACTTAATAATATTGTATTTAAAATAATATTCTTGTTTCTATAGTCGAGTTAGTGTCTCCAAGAAAATTGATCAGAATTTCAGGTTCTAATTGTGATTCATTGCTGAAAGTGCATTCTCTGTGGATACCTAATGAAAGTGAGATCAGGTTTGCCTGTAGTGGTGCCTTTAAGTCATGGGCACTTTCATGTGAGCACTTAAAACTGACTAGTACCAGAGATCTTCTGTTGTTCTGCATGAGCTATTCTGTTCAATAGAAGAAGGTAAGTGTAGAAGGAGTTATTGCTTCTACTTATTGTCACCAGACCACCCATTTATGAACTAATTTCATTTAAAATATCCTATTTATAATATAAATATTTCATATTGTATTTTTTTAGTATTGCAAAAAAGCGTTCTATTTAATTTATGATGTGGCTGTTTTGTGTCCACCCTAGATGTAATATCAATGAATCCTTAAACTGTTGCTAATTCCATTTTTGTGCTATTGACTTTAGTGTGTGTTGCAAATGTTTACATGGACAGAGCAAAATGTGGGCACTAAATTTTGAATTTGTTTTAGTTTAAAGAAATATAACATTTCTTATAAGGAAGAGCTATTGCCACAGTTAATATTTGTCTCTTTTCTGTGAACAGAAGATCAAGCTTCCATATAAAGTTGTCACGAAGTACCCCAGTTATGGTCTTTATCTTTATGGAGAGGGAGGATCTGCTGAAGCACACAATCTAAAAGCCACAGGAATCCCAGTTCTGTTTCTTCCTGGGAATGCTGGAAGTTACAGACAAGGTACTTCCTAAATTTGTTAAACTGGTTTTTAATCATTCGTTTCCTAATGACTGGCACCCAAGCAAGATCTAAGCGTCAATTCTGAAGAAGAGTTAATGGACTTGAAACATTAGCTCTTTTTTTCCCTCTGCAGATCAGATAGGCCTGCTGAGTTTGTCCAACATTTTGTTTATTGATGTGTTATTCATTTCATCTGAATATTTACAAATCCTTTTGATTTGGTCTTGTGTTTCAGTTCGTTCCCTGGGCTCTGTTGCACTAAGAAAAGCTGAGAATATACATAACAAATTCCACTTCGATTTTTTTAGTGTTGATTTTAATGAGGAGCTAGTTGCACTTTATGGTGGAAGCCTTGAAAAGCAAACCAAGTTCGTACATGCATGTATAAAAGTAATTCTTAAACTTTACAAGGTAAGATTTGAACAAGTTATTCCCTTTCATCAATCCTTACTGATGAAAAATTAAACTGTTTTGGTATTACTCCATGTGGAACTTATTTCTAACTTGATTCTTCTCAAAATTCTAGTGTCTGATAAAATTGTGCAGTATAGAAACAGCCCCGTTAAGCTATCAGATGCACGTGAATGTTTTCTTCTTGTGAACCACCAGATCTAAACTCATTTCTCCAACATTTCCATGTTATTTAATGTGTCATTTTCAATGAGTATCTAATTGCCTTTTAAAGAAATTAAAACTCACTGATTCTTCTTCAACAATAACTGAAACAGAGAATTCACATCCTAACCACACCTTATAAAACAAAATGGGAGTAAAATGGATCAATGTCGGTAATGCATGACAGGCTGACAGTGAATCAGCATTTAATGTAAAGAAAATCAAGCCCATTGTAAAGCAGGTTTTAATTTGCTATAATGGATGATAACAAAGTGTGGAGCTAGATGAACACAGCAGCCCAAGCAGCATCTTAGGAACACAAAAGCTGACGTTTCGGGCCTAGACCCTTCATCAGATGAAGTGTTGAATAGCGGTGAACAGTTAAATGACTTGCTACAGGAGGATAACTCCCCAAATGATCCCCACTCAGCAATGGGGGAGTTCACCACAACAGGGCGAAAAAAGAGGCTGAAATATTTGCAACTGTCTTCATACATAAGTGCTGAGTGGATGATTCATTTTGGCCTTCTCCAGAGGTACCCAGCATCACAAATGCTTGTCTTGGCCAGCTCATTTCACTCCACGTGATATTAAAAACTGAAGGCACTGGATATTACAAAGGCTGTGGGCCCTTTCAGTATTTCAACTATAGTGCTGAAGACTTGTGCTGCAGAACTTGCTTAGCCTTTAGTCAAGTTGTTCCTGTACATTTGCAACACTGGGATCTGGCACCCAACAAAGTAGAAAATTGCTCGGATGTGTTCAGTCCACAAAGAAAGGTCAAATTCAACCTGACCATTAACTGCCCCATCAATTTACTCTCCGTCATCAGTAAATTTATTGATGGTGGTAGTCAAAAATGTTGTTGTGCAGCACTTGGTTAGCAATAATGTGCACACTGACACTCAGGGCCACTCAGCTCTTGACCTGATTATAGTCTTTTTTCCAATATAGACAAATGAGGTGAACTCTAGAGGAGAGGTCATAGCGACTGTTGTTGCTATCAAGGCATATTTAACCATGTCTATCATCAAGAACCTAGCAAAATTCAAGTCTGTGGAAATTGGATGGAAACACTGTGCTGCCAGGAGTCATACCTAACGCAAGGCGAGATGATTGTAGCTATAGGATGTCAGTCATCTCAGCAGCAGTGTTCTCTATTGTTGCATCCTCTTCCAACCATCTTCACGTTTTTCATCGATGACCTTTGCTCTATTAGGACCAGATGTAAGGATGTTTGCTGATGATTGTATAGTATTCAGTACTATTCATGATGCCTGAGATATTGAAGCAGGTATTGATATCCAGGCCTGAAGACAGAAGTGGCAAGTAACGTGTGTCACACAAATGTCCAAGTAATGGCCATCTCCAAAAAGAGAGAATCTGATCATCACCTTTTGAACTTCAATGGCATTAGCGTCACTGACTACCCTACTATCAATATCCTGGGGATTATCATTGCCCAAAAACTGAACTGGATTTGCCGTATAAATACTGCAGCTGCAAGAACAAGTCAGAGGCTCGAAATCCTGCAGAGAGTAATTCCCCTCTGTGCTCCCCAAAGCCTTTCCACCATATGCAAGCCGTAAATCAGGAGTATGAAGGAATACATCACACTTGCCTGGATGAGTGCAACTCCAACAATGCTCAAGAAGCTTAACGTTTCCTCAGATGGTCAAAACAATACATAATAATTGGGGAATGTTAAACTTCAGTGTGACAGGCCTGAATTGCACTCATTTTCTGAGTTACATAGGCTGTAGTTGGCACATCTTAACACATTTTTTCATACCAAATAATATTCAATTTGTTATGAAAATATATTCACTAGTTAAGCTGTTGAAAGATGATGTCATTTTTTTTGAAGTAATTTTCAGAGATTTAAATCCAAGTTACTCATGGCTGGAGGATTGGGCACTTTGCTAAGCTTATTTTTTTCTGATAAACACAATCTTTGGCTGTATTAGTAAAATTAAAGTAGTTTACTGCTTTTTAATGCATCAGAGCATTCTTTTTAATGGCATGAAAGAAACAGTCATGTTTTATTATGTTGCCTATTATTACTTTGCATTTGATCATGAAAGATTTTGTGTTTCTGATTACAAAAATTAATTTTAGCAGAAACCTGGAGCTGAAAAGAACCACCACAATCTCAGGTGCATTTTAAGCTTAGTATCCAAATTAAAATTTCTACTCCTCAGGTTTTTTCAATTTATTGAGATGGCTCATTTAAAATAATTTTCCTGTTTTCATAATACTGATTCACCAACAAATCTTCCTTATGTTGTCCCATGTAATTTGTAGGATATTGCTAATACCATCTCTGGTTCTTTTGAAGTAGTAAGTTTTGTAACTTTATATTGCACAAGATCAACCTTTTGCTCATTTGCTTGATCGTAATTTTACCAAAACTACAATGGTCTTTGCTTTGCTTGTGACAGCTAATCTGTTTGTTGTAGTTGTGTACGACAAAATAGTTAACTCTGGGCCTCTCGGATTGTAATTAATTAGCTTAATTGAAGTTGATTTCTCCAAGCTGGAATTTTGTACATACATGTGACATTGAAAGTACAGCATGTGCCACATATCTAGGCTTCAGATGATGCGATAATTTTGCTGGCTGTGGGCTATTCCACTTACTAGCCATTCCAGAAAATAAGGCTGTCGACTTTTGATTGTTTGACTAAACAGTGTTGTTGCCACTGAAAGGTCTTGTGATGCATACAAAAATTGGGATAGCAAACAGCCTGACATAGTCATAATCAAGGTGCCAAACCTAATGTTCATATCACATTCATGCCTTACATTTGGATGTTACCATCACCATTCCTGGGACATCGTCCTTTTCCGCCAGAAGGACAAACCCACCAGAAGTAATTGCCCAGTGGTATATAGTCAGGAGGGAGTTGCCCTGCAAGTGCTTAACATTGACCCTAGATTCCACAAAGTCTCAGTTTATTGTGAACAGTGACTGTCTCATCTGGTTGACATGAGCCTTGGCTGAATCTAAAACTGTAGTATATGATACAAGCTTTTCACTTCCAAATGCTTCATTGAATGTGATCATGTTTTGATGGCTATTTCATAAATGATCATCCATAATGAGGTTACGAATTAAACCTGGCTTATTACTCATTACTAAACCCAATTTTCCTTATCCCCTTGCTGCATGTAGGACATATTACTGTGGGAAACTTTCCTGGAGATCCTCTAGAAATTTCCTACCTTTCTGACATGTACTTGTCTGTTTCACCCAATCTGCATTAAATTAAAATTAACTTAAATCAAATAATGAATTAAATTAAATTAAAATCCCCCAATAATACTACGCTGGCTTTGGTATGTACTTGCCTAATTTCTGTATTTATACAATCTAGCACTGAAGCGTTACTACTATGAGATCTGTACACAACACTTAGATTTAGATCCTTTACTGTTCTTCAGTTTCACCTATGTGGTCTCAACTGAATGCTTTGCCCCTCATTATATCTTCTCTCGCCATTGAAGCGATTTTTGTCCCTAACCAGTAAGGCTAATGCACCTCCTCTGCCATTTTCCCTGTCTGACCTATAAACACTATAATCCAGTTCATTCCTGCAGCCATGTCTCAGTCCAATTTGAATTTCTGCTTGCACCTCATTTAATTAATTCCTTATGCTCTGGGCATTCGTGTATAGAGCTCTTATTTGGGCCACATGCTGTAACCTGTCTTGAACATTGATGCTTTATTCACCTGTTTATTATTTCTGTCTTCTGGTTTAATCAACACATTATAATTTTGCCATTCCCTGCCAAACCTTCTTTTATTCTCTGTCCTGATATTGATTTTGAAACTATATTGATTTCCCGTGAGCTCCCTCCACGTCCCCAACCCCTACATTGATCATTGCCAAGTCCTTGTGGAAAAGAAATAATGTCTTCACATTGAGGACACTTTTAGTTTTGTGAGATGCTGCACCATTGCATGGATGATTAAGCATCAAATGGAGGAGGTTCGGTAAATATCCCATTGACCAGAAACTAAACTGGTCCACCTAGACAAATACTCTGACTACAGCAACAGTTCACAGACTAGGAATTCTCAGTGTTGAGTATTTATGGGCAGCATAGTAGCTCATTGGTTAGCACTGCTGTCTCAGCGTCTGGGACCCGGGCTTGATTCCATCCTCGGGCTACTGTCAGTGTAGAGTTTGCACATTCTCCTTGTGTCTGCATGGGTTCCCTCTGCATGCTAGTTTCCTTCCACAGTTCAAGTATGTGCAGGTTAGGTGGATGGGCCATGCTGAATCGTCCATAGTTTCTAGGGTTTCTGGCTAGGTGGATTAGCTATTGGAAATGCAGGACTACAGGGGTAGGGTAGGGGGTTGGGTCTGGTTGGGATGATCTTCTGAGGATCAATATGGACTTGATGGACAAGTGGCCTACTTATACATTATAGGGATTCTGTCTTACCTCCTTTCTCTCCAATATCTGTCCACCATCTGCAAGGCACAAGTTAGGAGAGTTCTGGAATGCTGTCTGTTTGCCAGGATCTGTGCAACTCCAAGAACACAAGAATTTTGACACCACTCAGAACAAAGCATCCCACTTGATTTGAACCTTATTTTCCACCTTCATTGTTCACTTCCAACACCAGTGTGCATCATTGATAAATACAATGAATTAAGTGACCAAGCTTCTTTTGACAGAGCCTTCCAAACCTGCAGCCTTAACCATAAAGAAGGACAACAGCAGCAGATGCATAAAAACTAGCATCTGAAATTTCCGATCTAAATCAGACATCATCCCAACTTTGAACTATATCATCATTCCTTCTCTGTCATAGTGTCAAACACCTGGAGCTTCCTTCCTAATAGCACATTGTGTCCCTGTACCTCAGAGACTAGAGTAGGTAAAGAAGGCAGCTCATTGCCTTCTCTTAGCGGTTGGCAATGAATAATGACCAAGCCAGTGATGCATATATCCCACGAACAAATTTTGAAAAAAAGAATTTTAGAAAAATTACTCGCAAACAGAAAGAAGCCAGTTATTTCCTGACATGTTTCATATCTATATGTAACAAGGAAAGGAATTTTGCAGATTTAATCTAGAAAATCTTGCGCAACAATAATTAACCTGTAATTATCAGAAGGCCTGTTTAGATCATGTCCCAATGGGGTATACCCAAGCAATGTCCATAATAGACTGCATTAATTTTGCAGCTAAGTATCCGTGTTGCAAACTTCAGTCTCGTCAGGAGAATATATTAAATAGTTGTAATCTGTTTACTGAAACAAAAACTCAGTATATTGCAGTGTTGTACGTGCAAAGCTGTTATAAAATGCTGCAGCCCAAAACTACGCAATCTAATCAGTAATGTTTCTGACTTTCCAACCAAATGGATTGCCTGTGTTTATCTTGTATGCAAAATTTCTGTCTTTAAAATGCAGGAGCCAACTGAATTGCTATATAACTGTAGAATAATAAATTGTGTTCATATGTTAACAAAGAGCATGTCGTCTGGTTTATCACGAGCAGTGCCACCAAAGATTGCTAATATATATAAAACAATAATGCATCTGCAGTGCCACATTTTAAATGTTCTTGTGTAAATGTCAACAAACTTTGTTTATTGACTCAGATTTCCCTTGTGCCAATCAAAAAACATTTTACCTATATTTCTAATTTTCCACTTCTTTCCCTTTCAATACACCACTCTTACATGTTCCACATGAGCACCGTCAGGAAATCCACCAGTTCCCATGCAAATGTGCAGCAGAATATTTAAAGAATGTGAGTAATCAGAAATGAGCGTGCAAACAACGACCTTCAGAGATCAAAATATGTGTACTTCTCTTTTCTTGCTGGCTTGACAGGGAGTTATTTGCATTTGCATTTCTCCAATTTCAGCCTTGTTTTAAACTTTGAAAAATCAAGAGGCCACTAGTAAGATAGTTACTGTCAGCAATATTGGGCAATTTCTGAGTAGTAACTCCTCCTTTACCAGTAAGATGACCACCTTCAGGTGATGTTACAGTTCATACAAACTTCAGAGTTTTATGTGGGTTGGTTCTTTTTATGGCTGTTATCGCAATCCCAGCTTGTGCTCCTAAGATGTTGCTTGGCCTACTCTGTTCATCCAGCTCCACACTTTGTTACCTCGGATTCCCCAACATCTGCAGTTCCCATTATCTCTGACCCAGCTTTCCAGAAAGTTGACTTACAAAAATGTACATTTCACATGTTAACTTGTGCCTCACCACTTGTTGAAACCATGAAATGTCCAATTTCCATCACGCTAGAATATGCTTCATCTATTTGATGTCATCATTTCCAGCTTTCTCAAAATAATTTACTCAAAATATTTACTAGTAATTTAATTTTGGTCTGTTTGTATCCATAGGATCAAAAAGATGCACCCTGCAGTGTTGCTATTGTGGGCCATTCAATGGGTGGCATTGTTGCTAGAGCGCTATTCACTTTACCAAACTTTAAGCCAGCACTGATAAGTCTTATTATTACCCAAGCTACACCTCATGTTGCACCAGTCCTACCAGTGGACAGCTATCTCATAGGTATGTCCAGCATATGTCATTCATAAAGTTTTTGCTGTTTTACATTCATTTCGTTTATTCCAGTGTTCCCCTGCAACAAATGTGGGCATGGAGAATTCATTGAATCGGTTTCCCTTTGATTGTCTTACTAAGTAAAGTGATATGTTGCCGAAATTTTCTATTTTTTCTTATCTGGACAGACTTGCAAGAATATCAGTTGTCAAAGGGCATAACAATTTATACTCCATAAAAGGTTGCTGATTGGTTGACAGTTTGACTCTGACTGGTCAAGGCATTGTCACAGAGAATGCACCAGGGAACTAATAACTGCTGAACTTTCACTTAAATTCAAGCAAGGCTCTGCTTATCACAATAGAAATGAGTACTGTGCTACTTGATTTTGGTGCTAATATGATGCCAGGCAGGAAGGCTGTACATCTCAGTGATTGATTGATCATATGCAACAATATGTCTCTTGGGCTGTAACTGTTTCACAGAGAAGATGGAGTTTTCAGTTTAGCTGGATTGGTTCTGCTCTGGATTACTGCACCAACAGTATTGTTTTTTGGTTTCCTGACTTCCACACTCAACTTGCTTGAACTATCAGTCTACCTGTGCTTTCTGTTATACCTAATTCCACAGAGTTAATGACAGCAGTTTAGCTGCAGAGAGCCTCTATCCTTGTTCTTGATTAAAACTGGCTGGTTCTTGCCTTCTAGTCTCTTACCCTCGAACTGGCCTGAATAACCTATTTAAAAGTCCTCCAAAAAGCTTCACTATTGTTCCTATGTAGGATCAAATATAAAAACCATTTTGATGTTTTGTGCCTTGAATGATACAACAACCCCGCGTGTGCCAGATTTTACAGGATATAGGAATCTGACGCAAAATGGATTTTATAGCATACTTGAGATTTGGTATTCTTGCAGTTGTTTCTTGATGATTACTAGCTGAAAATCTTTGACAGCGCAACTCAATTTTCAACTCTACACAAGTTCAGTTCTACCAAGTGACTAATTACTTTTCTTTGGTTATAACATTATTTATATTATCTATTTTATATTATCTATGAATATTATGTATTCATGATGTACAAGCAATAATTGACAAAGTGAATTTGAGTCAGTTATACCAAATGATTGGAGTTGTGCTAACTTGCTGTTTCGGCACTTGACAGTTACCTGGTTTACATGGGGTGGATTAAACATGCTACAGATGCTGGACTTGCAGTATGTCTGGAATCTGCTTTGGATAGCTCAACTAATAGCTGGCTAGTTGCCAAAAGTAGATTTTGAGGAATATTTCCTATAATACCTTGAGGCAGCAAGTTAATTCCTTTGACTAATTTGTCCTTGGTGCTACTTCAATGGTCCCATTGGCTGCATGACAGTAAATTGTTTCATTACGTGTTCAGAGCAATATTTTGTGAACTTTGATTGGTGAAATGAAAGAAGTGGTAAAAGCAGAAGCAAAGTGAGATAGAAATGGTAGTTTCACTAATCCTGAATGTTTTTCTGTATGCAAATAAATGACAATTTGGAAAAATATGTTAATGATTCCATTATTTTGAGCCATTTTGTTGTTGTGATTTCCGTCCTAGATAATCAAGAAAAACAAATGAGCAAAAATAGAAGATAAATGCTATAATGGAAAATGAGCCACTGTATTTTTTAAGTAAAAACAAAACAGCCTTCTACACATTTCCATAGCTTATGCCAGTCAAATTTGTTTAATTAGTGCTAGCACCCACATTTATACAGAATGATAAATGTAGATAAAATATGTAGACAAATTTGCTTTGAGTGTTTATAAACCCAATTCTATGTATTCCCTGGTCTGGAACCTGTAAAACCACACATGCAGGACAGTTATTGTTGAAAGTAGCAATGCTACATGGCTGTAGGATTAAAGAAAACAATTTGTAATGTTGAGTAAGAAGTTAGAGAAAGGGAACACTTGTGGATTTTGACTGAATAGGATATAGAGTACAGAGTAAGGATGTGATGTACAGCAGTAACAAGGAAAAGTCTACTGAATGGTCCATATTGGTTCAGTGAATTATCTTCAAAATGTAGACCAATGGTGACACTTTTACATCTGAGTCTAACGCTCAAGCTCCATTCCTGAAAATGGACTCACTGTGTAGACTGACCCTTCAGTGCAGTAGCAAGAGATTGTGGCAGTCACAGAGGTACAGGTAAAATGAAACATTTGGGTCCTTTAATGAAATCCAATCCTCCATCCCCAGAGTTTACAACATCAAAAGTATCTGAATAGACTATATCTACAGGTATTGTGTAGCAGAAACAATATGTCCAAGTTAACCAATATTAGTGTATAGAATCCTAAATTAAGATTTCTAGGATGTAGCTATCTCTTTGTGGAATTGAATATGAGGCAGTGACGTTTTGATGTATGCGTATGATTTTCTTACCGGAAACCATTTTGGATAATAATATTAAGCACCATATTGCAGAGTGCATGGCAAATTAAAGATAGTCAGTTCACTTTTATATTGAGTGACTAATCTATTATAATAATCCAAACTATTTCCTTAAAAGGAACATCGACTGTATGGTCAATGAAAGATGGATGTAACACGACAATTTTACTTAAAATTTACACACATTTTTCAGTAAGCCGTCAGAAGTTGAATATTCAAACAATTTTTTTTTTAAGATTACACTTAAAAGCCAGAATAATTTCTTAAGAGGACGAAAGGTCTTCGTCTCAGTTTTCTTTAAGAGGAGATTATATCCAAATTAAGAGATGGCACAGGCCACTTGGCCCTTCGAGCCAAAGAAGAGATCCATAACATCCTTTTCATGAGCTTTAACTTTGCCTACAAGTCTGCTGAGTAGTTTTTTTTAAATCACATCTTTTTTAGATGTCTGTGCACACCCTATCAACTCCATTTATCTGATCCAGAAATCTAATCAGGTTAGTTAAGTTTTTTTTTTAAACAAATACAAGCTGGCTTTCCTTATTTACCCTGCATTTGTCTGAAATTATTGTCTCTAAGAGCTTCCCTGTCACCAAAGTTAAACTGGCTGATCTCTAGTTGTTTGGTGGAGGGAAGTTTGTTTTGCTGATTTGTAGAATTTGCCATTTTATGTGTCTAATGTTGTTTCAATGTCTGTTTTGTGTTTTATTATGGATTAAATGTAGAACCAATATTGAACCTTGGATGCCACATTTCATTGACTATCTAACCTGCAGCTTTTTCCAAATATGTTCCTATAGAAGCCTAAGGTATGGTATCATGTAACCTTGTTAAGGACAAATATAGTATCAAGTGTTTTAAATAGACATTTAATTAACTAAACTATTTATTCTTGTAGACTTTTACACTACTGTGAACAATTACTGGATTCTCAAGGAAAAAGACTTAAGAAATATCACTGTTCTCTCAATGGGCGGTGGTTTCCGTGATTACCAAGTCCGCTCTGGTCTAACCATTGTGCCAAGCCTGGGCCTTTACAATAATACTCTAAATGTTGTGGTAATGTACATGATTTTTATTAAAAATTCTGTGTTGGTTGCTGTTGGTAACAGTAAAATGTTCATATTGACACTCCTTGCATCTTTGTCTGAACAATCCTCTTACAACAATCTAGTTTACATTAACAATGCTACATTGACTTATAGGGAAATAGCGAATCCTGAGTCACAGTATTCTTACTGTTACCTTGGATTTCAGTTCTGCAGTCATTTAAGTGTGCTTTTTCTTAAAGTTAGATGTTGCCTTACTGCAAACATGAAATGAATCCATGTTTATGTATGTGACTGTTATTTCAAGCACAATATTTGCATAAATGTGAAATTAGTCTAACATTATAACAATAAATCTCTAGATTTCTATATAAAAACCGAAAGAACTGCGGATGTAGATTTCTACATCTTTGGGCTTTTTGAGCTTATTTTTCTAATAATAGTGAGCAGTAGCAGTCTTTGTCAGGGAAACAGAAGAGACTTACATCTGCATAAAATATCTGAATAGTTAGTTAATAATACTTTGGAAATAACTGAAGAATCTGAGGATGAGTGAATTTATGTTGCTGTTTCTCCTTCCATTGTCCTCAAATAATGTTGTCTTATGGAAAATATAGTACACTGTATTTGGTATTAGGTCTAGTCATCAATTGTCCTTTTCCAACCCATTGAAAATAAGTTATTGGCAAATTCTGCATATTTCTAGCATTGTGTCCTGTGCTTGACTTAACAAGGTTTTTATGCACTTTCCATGTTAGAAGTTCGCCTTATGACATCTGTTCTTGTAGATTTTCCATGTTTCTTTGGCTTAGTCCCCAAGTGAATTTCACTGATTTATCATAGACTGGCCGGTTGGAAGAATTGATCTTAATGGCTTTCATTTTACAAATTCAGTGCATTTACTGAATTTTGTTTCTATTGATCAATTTTTTACTTCATGTATATAACAACTATTAAATTATTTTTCTATGTTCTTGAAATTAGTTGTGATGTAATTTTAAGACTTGCAACTTCCCTGTCAAAGAACAGAAACAAAAAGAATTCCTGGTTTGTTATTGATCAGGTAAAATTCAAAGAAGTTTATTCGTAGAGCGTGATAGGATTTTTAAAAAGATTATTCATCCATGCAAAGTGGGTATTGTTGGCTAGACCATCATTCATTGTCTATTCCTTAATTGCCCAGAGCATATTCCAGAATCAACCACATTGCTGTTGGTCTGGTGTCACATATAGGCCATACCAAGTAGACATAGAAGATTTCCTTCCTCAAGTGGCTTTAGTGACAGCATGGATTTTTATGACAGTCAACAGTAATTACATTGATGCCATTAGACTAGCTTTTTATACCAGATTTTTACTGAATTGAAATTACACCATTTGTCATTGTGGGATTTGAACCCATGTTTCCAGAACATGAACCTTGGATTCTGAATTACTATGCCGCTATCTCCCTCTGCCCTAAATATATATAGAAGCAGAAATTGGGGCATCATTAAAAAGAGAATTGGAGTAGAACGTAAGCAAATGTAGAGAAAGAAAATGGGAAAATGGGATTAGTGTCTGTGACTGTTGTTGAAGAGCTAACAGTTTATCTTGTTATGATAATACAATTAACTATTTTAGTTGTGATCAACTGAAGTTACTGTTATCTGACAGGAAGTTCATTTTAGCATCTGGAAACCTTGAGAAAGAATGTGAAGGTTTGCACATTCTAAATGGCATGCCTGGGGTTTTGACACAACTCATGAGTTAGAACATAGAACAGTACAGCACAGAACAGGCCCTTCAGCCCACAATGTTGTGCCGACCATTGATCCTCATGTATGCACCCTCAAATTTCTGTGACCATATGCAGGTCCAGCAATCTCTTAAATGACCCCAATGACCTTGCTTCCACAACTGCTGCTGGCAACGCATTCATGCTCTCACAACTCTGTGTAAAGAACCCGCCTCTGACATCCCCTCTATACTTTCCACCAACCAGCTTAAAACTATGACCCCTCGTGTTAGCCATTTCTGCCCTGGGAAATAGTCTCTGGCTATCAACTCTATCTATGCCTCTCATTATCTTGTATACCTCAATTAGGTCCCCTCTCCTTCCATTATCTTAACTCCATGAGATATACAAATTTCTTTGAAGCGTCTGAGACCTGTTTCTTCCTACATGTTAGGATTGTTTTTACTCATGGAGAGCGATCAGTCTGCTAGCAATGTCACTTTTTTGTAGTCTGAAGGTGTCTAGACTGAAAATACAAAAAGTAGTTTGTGTTTCGGGAAGGGCTTCTGCAGAACATTATTCCTTTGGAGGGTAGAATAGTCTTTCAGCTTCTCGCAGTACTTTTAAGAAAGGATACTGAGAATCTGAAAAAAAATTCAAAGCTTTCTGGGTAGGGCTGCATGATCCAAGCAAATGCAGTCACATTACTTCCGCATCCTTCCAAAAGTGTATTGATTGTAATAGAAGATTGAAGGGAGACGCTTCAAATTTATTTTGTCTGCAAAAAGTAAAGCAATGCATTCTTGAATCATATTGATTTCTGACTGCCAATAAGATCTTTTAGAGTAAAGATTTACTGCTGCTGTTATTTGAAAATAACAAAGCTGGACCTTGATATATTAGCTTGACTCTGATGCTCACTATTACTAAAATGCCATAGTGTAGTACCATGTTGCATTGTTTGTTCTGACAAGATAATTTCTTGAGCTTAGCTTTGCCATCTGGAAAATATTCCAAATGAACATTTGGTATTACTTGTTAGGGCAATTGTGTGTAATGCTACTGGATTTGATATGCTTTTGTTCAAGTCTTCAAACATACACAGAATAAATTTGCCAGTGGTTTTTACTTTGTAGACATCAGCGGTCCCAAGAGCATGGCTGTCAACTGATCACCTTTGCA
Source organism: Stegostoma tigrinum (assembly GCF_030684315.1). Taxonomy (NCBI): domain Eukaryota; kingdom Metazoa; phylum Chordata; class Chondrichthyes; order Orectolobiformes; family Stegostomatidae; genus Stegostoma; species Stegostoma tigrinum. The sequence continues at coordinate 32,062,282 of NC_081360.1, forward strand.
TTGTTTGGTAAGTATTTTAAAAAAAAGACCACCTATAGGCAAAGCCTTTATTATATGAATATATAGAAAGAAAGATGACAGATGACTGGCAATTCAAGTATATCACTCCAGCCAGTGGTTATAATATGATTTTTAGCAACACCCTTCTATCTATATAAGAAGGTGGACATGCAGCAAGTCCATTGGGAATAGATTAGCTTCATATGGGATGCTTTTGATGATGGTTATGGCCACCATCTATGAAAGGCAATTTCTGCTATAAATAGCATCTATGAAGTGTTTGTCAGCTGCTTTTCAGATTTGTTGTTTTTTCTGTTAGTACGTGTTGCTAAGTCACTGTAGCCACTGATCGTCATGGTGTTGCACATTGGCTCGTAGGTGATGTTGCTGTTATCCACCATTGTCGGCAAGGCCAAAAATCAATGTTTAGGTCCTATAAATCATACAGAGTCAGAGGTTTTCCAGTGTAGAAAAAGGCCCTTTGGTCTATTGAGTTCAAGATGGTCATCAAGCATCTATCTACTATTATCCAAATAAACATCTTTGAAATGGACCTTTGGGTCTTCAGCCTGTCTTTAGGTCGAGCTACCTCGCCATGCAAAAAATCCTTCAATCTGTAACCAGCTTTTGTCCTGCAAAGGTGATTGAGTAGCAAAAACACTTCTGCTTGATGAATGCCAGCAAATTGGGAGATACACCTCTGAGGAGATTGCATTACTCATGAGTATGTTCTTCCATGAAATTCCTATAATGGGCCACAAACAGCAAAGATGAAATTTGGTGGTTTTGCTTTCTTGATAAATTCATCATTTGCAGCTATCATAACCATATATGCAAAGAGAGACTTCACAAAACAACATCTTGATCTAAGAATCAACCTGATGTTTTTCGACGCATGTTGTGAATCAGCCCAAGACGGTGACTGCTTTCCTTATGCATTCCCATGTTCCATACTTGGCGGAATTTTGTCTATCACCATGAATACAATGTTGCAGGTTTGTTAACCACTTTCAGCAAGGTTATTCATTGTGCCCATGGGCAGAGATAAGATGCCCCTGTGCAACAACTAGAGATTTCTTGTACTTGCATGTGGTCGGGGAAAGCACTGGATAGACAATCCATGAATCTTGATAGCTGAATTTCCATGTGTGTAGTTCGCATAGCATCAACAGTTTTGGAGTAGATCTGTAGCTTGGATTGTGTGCGTTGAGGTTGGTTGGCTCGCCGAGCTGGTTTGTTCTGAGACGTTTTGTTACTGTGCTTGGTAACATACTCAGTGCAGCCTACGATGAAGTGATGGTGTGTTTTCCCGCCTGGCTGTTAAACTCTGGGGTCCGTTGCGATGGATTGCCACACTTCCGGATTTCCTCCACAGTGGAATGTATATGGGGTCGAGTTCAATGTGTTTATTAATATCCTGCTTCGTGGAGTGCCATACTTCCAGGAATTCTCTGCCTAGCCTGTTCCAGGATCTTGGTGTTGTCCCAGTCAAAGTCATGGTTCTCCTTGTCCATGTGGAATGAGATGAGTGAGTATTTTATCGTGTCTTTTTGTAGCCAGGTGGTGTTCATGTACTCTTGTTGTTAGTTTCATTTCTGTTTGTCCGAGGTAGTGTTTCATGCAGTCTCTGCAGGGCATCTGTAGATGACATTGGTCCTGTCCATGACGGGGAGTGGGTCTTTAGTTTGGGCGAGCACCTGTCATAGAGTTGATGTGGATTTGTGTGTCATCTACAAGATCCCCTGCAGAGACTGTGAGAAACACTCCATTGGACAAACAGGAAGGAAACTAACAACAACAGTACATGAACACCAACTGGCTACAAAAAGACATGACCAATACTCACTCATCTCAATCCACATGGACAAGGAGAACACAACGTCGACTGGGACAACACCAAGATCCTGGAATAGGCTAGGCAGAGACAAGCACGAGAATTCCTGGAAGCATGGCATTCCACGAAGCAGAACTCCACACATTGAACTCAACCCCACATACATTCCACAGTGGAGGAAACCTGGAAGTGAGGCAATCCATCGCAATGGACCCCAGAGTTTTAAAAAACAGGTGGGGAAAACACACTGATGCTTCATCAGAGGCTGTACTGAGGATGTTACCCAGCACGGTAACGAAACGTCTGCGGAACAACAATCCAGTTCGGCAAGCCAACCGACCTCAACAGCGTACGGGAGTCACTTGACTGAGGTGTGCTGTACCTTTGTCTTCACTTTTAGTCTCGACAAATTATGGAGCTTGTTATCTGACCTAGTATGCAAACTCCTTCCATATTTGCAGAGTAGGCTGAGGTTAGGAGCAAGGAGCCTTTTAAGCATGGCCCTGGTGAAGGCCTTCCTCATGATAATAAAATTGAAGTGTCCCTGTTGTTGTCGCCATCTCCTCTGCCACCTTTATTTAGTCTCATGTAACAATTATTGCATCACACACGTCATGTGGAACAAAGCTGACCCTTCAGACTAGAAGGAGGAGATCATAAAGGTTTGGCATCAGGTAGAACTTCCTGTGCTTGAGCAGTTCAGGTGGAAATCCAGCCATTCTGTGTATTTCTGCTTGCTAATTAATTTGTGATCATTTTGAGCTCACAGCACTACTGAAATCAATAAGGCATCTGTTTACTCCTAGCTCTGTTGATTGATGGGCAACATTACTGATGGTGGGTGCCCTCTTGCTCCTATCATACATAATTTGTAGGTTTCCATTGTTACAGGCAGTTTGGATTTATTGGCATAAGTTGATCCAGTGGTTATTTGCCCAATAGCCCCATGTTTTTTGCACAGCCATCCTGGATAATTTGAAGTGATGCAGATTCTGGCTGATGAAGCAGCTGTTTGGCACGTTTACCTTAATTGGTCAGAGCATTGAGCATAGGAGTTGGGGTGTCACGTTGCAGCTATATAGGACATTGGTGAGGCCACTTTTAGAATACAGTGTCCATTTTGTTCTCTGTGCTGTAGGAAAGATGTTGTTAAACTTGAAAGGGTTCGTAAAAGATTTACAAGGATGTTTATGGGATTGGAGGGAAGAGGCTCAATACGCTGGGGCTTTTTTCCTGGAGCATTGGAGGCTGAGGGGTGACCTTCTAGAAGTTTATAAAATTATGAGCGGCAATAAATAGGGTGAACAGCCAAGATCTTTTACCCCAGGTAGGAGAGTCCAAAACTACAGGTTTAGGGTGAGACGGGAAAAATGTAAAAGGGAGCTAGGGCAAATTTTTCATGCAAGGAGTGGTGCATGTGTGGAATGAGCTGCCAGAGGAAGTGGTGGACTGTGTACAATTATGTCATTTAAAAGGCATCTGGATGGGTACATGAATAGGATGGAATTAGAGCAATATGGGCCAAACACTGGCAAGTAGGACTAGTTCAGTTTAGGATATCTGGTCGTCATGGTTGAGTTAGACCAAAGGAGCTATTTCTGTGCTGTATAACTGAATGACTCTGTGCCTTGTTTTTGTTGCGTATCAGGGAGTCTATGCTTTTTACTTCATTGAAGTATGTCATCACTGCTCAATAAGCCTCAAATTAGCCCTTTTTTGAATTGCATTTTTATCAAATCTTGCTATCAGTCAGAAATCATTGAACTCATGACTTCCAAGTTTCTTCAATATCAACATTGGCATTTTATTGGCCCTTGAATCACCATCTCAAAGGTCAATTCCAGCACTTCCTACATAATATTCTGAGGCACGTTGTAAATGGTTATAAGTTACTTATCCTGGGTGATTTCAGCAGAATGGTTGAGCAGAATTTGACGCCTTGATCATCGTGTAGTGTTCTAGATCAGTGACAACGTACAAATTCTTTTTGAGCTACGTGCTGTGAATGAGCTTTGCTTCACCAGCACTGCAGAGGAAAGTTTGCCGTAAGGTGTCAAGGTCTGGCCATTGTTATCAACTTGATCAGATTATCAACAGAAGAACAACCTGCTTGGCAAATTCCTTATCCAACTAAAATTATTAAGCTGTTGGTATTGAAATAAAAGCTGATAATGCAGAGGATTGATTTGAATTGAATTGACTCCTGTATTGCTCCATGCTGTGGGAGAAATAACAAGAGTAAACAATGTCAGAATTCCTTAGGAGCTAATCGAAACTGACTAATTTTCATGTTGTTACATTGCTTGGTTTAATCTATCAAATTTTAAAAATATATTTTCACAAGGTGAAATAAGTGATAGAAAGATCTGTGTATCAATAAGTGAATCCATTTTAAGTATTTAATCATATTCTAGATTGTTCACCTTTTGTATAACGTATTGTCGACTGTAAGCCTTTTGCTTTGCAAGATATATTCTTGAGATATGAGCTGTAGTCTGATTAGATTTCTAAGTATAGCACAATACGTGTTTTTTTTTACTGCATTTTCTTTGTTTTCTCAGGTGTAAAGAGCTGGTCCTGGCCACTGTTAGAGCTTTTTTTGATCTTGTTGATCATCAGACCAATCAGGTAGACTTAATTTTATGTAATTTTTTCCATAATTAATAATTGTTACATGAATTTTATTGATAAATTTCATAGCTGTAGATAATTACTCTTATAAATAAATAGTCATTTAAAGTTTGTTCCTTCGGGCTCCATTTGTTTTGAAAAATTGTTAAGGCATTTTCAACGCCTTTGTACTATGTATTTTAGACAGTAGACAATAGACGGTAGGTGCAGGAGTAGGCCATTTGGCCCTTCGAGCCAGCACTATCATTCATTATGATCGTGGCTGATCATCCACCGTCAGTATCCTCTTCCTGCCTTATCCCCACAAACCTTGATTCTGCTATCTTTAAGAGCTCTGTCCATCTCTTTCTTGAAAGTATCCACAGACTTGGCCTCCACTGCCTTCTGGGGCAGAGCATTCCATATATCCACCACTCTCTGGGTGAAGACGTTTTTCCTCAACTCTGTTCTAAATGGCCTACCCCTTATTTTTAAACTGTGTCCTCTGGTTCTGGACTTCCCCATCAACGGAAACATGCTTCCTGCCTCCAGAGTGTCCAATCCCTTAATAATCTTATACGTCTCAATCAGATCCCCTCTTATCCTTCTAAACTCAAGTGTATACAAGCCAGGTCGCTCCAGTCTTTCAACATATGATAGGCCAGCCATTCTGGGAATTGACCTCGTGAACCTACGCTGCACTCCCTCAATAGCAAGAATGTCCTTCCTCAAATTTGGAAACCAAAACTGCACACAATACCCCAGATGCGGTCTCACCAGGGCCCTGTACAGCTGCAAAAGGACCTCTGCTCCTATACTCAATTCCACTTGTTATGAAGGCCAGCGTGCCATTAGCTTTCTTCACTGCCTGCTGTACCTGCATGCTTGCTTTCATTGACTGATGTACAAGAACACCTGGATCTCGTTGTAAACGAGATTTTGTTTAAAAGCAGTGCCTGTCCTTACTGAACGAAACTATCCATCTTCTTTCCTGCTTCTTTTGTGTTTTGCTGTTTTTAGTAGGTAAGTTCCTGGCCTCCATCACAGACCTTCTTCAAAATAATTTTCATTATGGGTAAAGCAGCCATGAAACTGAGTTAACATTTGGGTTGTAACCAGTTTTTGATCCTGCTGTTTGAAAGAGCAGAACTAATAGAATTTCCTTCCTTTTGAATACCGTCAAGTGATTGTTAAATATTATTCAAAGGACTATAACATAATGGCAAAGCTTTAATTTAGAATGATAGTCAAGTCTTTGATTTGATTTTGCACCAAAAAGGCATTGTCTCCACAGGGCAATTTAGAACTGTGGAATAAAGTTCTAACTAATTTACTGGAAGTGGAAAAAAACATGTAACATTAAAATGAGCTTTTGCAGCAGAGAAAATAGTATGTTTTGTAATCGTAAAGTTTTGCTGTTCAGTGGTAGACCTGGAAAAGAGAGGGCTGAAGTTTCAGTTGCATGTGGTTGCATGTCTGGAGGTACAGTGATCCGAAAGCAACAGGGAATCCTGTCCAGCTGCTTCCATGGCTCATTCCCACCTCCATGGGATCCTGAAGGAGAAATATTAATGACAAGAATGATTATCTGTCAGATTGCAGTGAGTAATCAGTGAAATGTCTGAAACGCCGAAGTAATGACATTGACTGACTGGATGTGTGATCATGTACACAGGGTGTTTAGGATGCTGTCTGAAATTCTGATGACCTCTAAGCTACAGAGCATACAACAATCGAAGTGAGAGATTCCAATCTATTTGGATCTTTTAGCCACAACGGCAACAGTGACAATTATTTTGGTGGGAGAGTCCTCTTGATTCCCATACGGCCTCACTTTGCTGGACTTGTAACATCCCTTATTGGTAACTAGCAACTGGGTACTTATCTCTTCGCATGTTTCAGCCTGCCCATCTCTGCAGTAGATAGTTGAATGCTGGGAGGCATGCTGTTCACTCATTAAACTGGGTTCTTGGAAGCAGCCAGTTAAATAGCCACTTCTTTAAAAATTGGCCTCTGGGCCAGCATGTTTGGCTTCCCAATCCTCACATTGTGTTGTGGAATAATATAGCATGGAAACAGGCTGTTTGGCTCAAACTGGTCCATGCTGATCATGGTGCCCTCTCAGCTGGTTTTAATTGCCTATGTTTGGTCCCTCTAAACCCTTCTCATCCGTGTACCTATCCAGATGTTTTTTTAAATTTTGCTATTGCATCTGTCTCAACCACTTTCTCTGGCAGCCCATTCCATATATGCACTATTCTCTGCATGAAGTATTTGCTCCTCAGGCCCTTCTTAAATCTATCTCCTCTTACCTTAAACCTATACCCTCTAGTTTTGAATTCCCCATCTCTGGGGGAGAAAAAAAACAAAATGCACTCAACCTATCTGTGCCCCTCGTGATTTTATACACCTCAATAAGATCACCCCTCTTTCTACATTCCAAGGAATTAAGTCCTATCCTGGCCAGCCTCTTTCAATAACTCAGGCTTCCTAGTCCTGGCAACATCCTCGTAAATCATCTTTGTATACTTTCCAGTATAACACTGCTTTTCCTATAACAGGGTGACCAAAATAGCGCACAGTACTCCAAGTACAGCCTCGCCAATGACTTATAACATAACATTCTAACTCCTATACTTATTGCCTTGACCACTGAAGGCCAGCATGCTAAGTGCCTTCTTCATCACCCTGTCTACCTGTGACACCACTTTCAATGAACCATGTACTTGCCCTCCTGGGTCCCTCAGTTCCACAGCACTCCTCAGGACCATACCATTTGCTGTATATGTCCTGCCTTGGTTTGACTGTCCAAAATGCAATGCCTCACACTTATCGGCATTAAATTGCATTTGCCAATCCTCAGTCCACATCCCCATCTGATCAAGATGTGTCTGTAATTTTTGATAAGCTTCTTTGCTACCAACGATACCTCCTAATTTTGTATCATCTGCAAACTTACAGGCTGTGTACTTTCAAATCCCGATCATTTATATAAAGAACAAATAACAAAAGTCCCAACACTGAGCGCTGACCCCCTCTGGCACACCACTAGTCACAGGCCTCCAATTCGAGCAATGACCATCAAACATTAGGGAGGCGATAGCCTAGTGGTATTATTGTTGGACTGTTAACCCAGAGACCCAGATAATGTTCTGGGGATCCAGTTTCAAATCCAGTTTTGAATTCAGTGAGTATCTGTAATTAAGAATCTAATGATGACTGTCAATCCATTATCAGTTGTTGAGGAAAAACCCATCTATTTCACTAATATCCTTTAGGGGTGGAAACTGCCTTCCTTACCTGGTCTTGCCTGCATGTGACTCCAGACCCACAGTAATGTGGTTGACTCTTAACTGCCCTCTGGGCAATTAGGGATGGGTAATAAATGATGTCTAGCTAGCAATGCCCTCATTCCATAAATGATTAAAAAAAGACTATCACCCTCTACTTCTTACCATTGAGCCAATTTTGAATCCAGTTAGCTAGCTTTCCCTGGACCCCATGCGACACTTAATTTTCATGACTAGCCTGCCGTATGGGACCTTGTCAAAGATATTACTAAAGTCTATATAGACAACATCCAGTGCCCTATCCTCATCCATCCTCTTGATTACCTGTTTGAAAAACTCTCAAAGATTTGTCAAACATGACTTCTGGCGCACAAATCCATGCTGACTATAAGAGATAACAAGGTGTGGAGCTGGATGAACACAGCAGGCCAAGCAGCATTTTAGGAGCAGGAAAGCTGACGTTTCGGGCCTAGGCCCTTCATCAGAATGCATTTCTGATGAAGGATCTCGGCCTGAAACGTTACCTTTCCTACTGCTTGGCCTGCTATGTTCATCCAGCTCCACATCTTGTTATCTCGGATTCTCCAGCATCTGCGGTTCCTGTTATCTCCATGCTGACTATTCCTAATCAGACCTTTCTACCCAAATGTTAGTTGATCTGATCCCTCAGTATCCTCTGCAATAACTTGCCTACCACAGATGTCAGGCTCACTGGCCTGTAGTTCCCAGGCTTGTCTTTACTGTCTTCTGGAACTTAGTCAGTGGCTAAAGATGAAGCAAAAATCTCTGCAATTTCTTCCCTAGCCTTCCACAATGTCCAAGGATGGATTTGATCAGGCCCAGGGGAGTTAACCACCTTAATGCTTTTTAAGGCTGCAAACACCACCTCTCTGGTAATGTGTATGTGGTCCAAAACATCCCCAACCTGTTAGAGATAATGGGAACTGCAGATGCTGGAGAATTCCAAGATAATAAAATGTGAGGCTGGATGAACACAGCAGGCCAAGCAGCATCTCAGGAGCACAAAAGCTGACGTTTCGGGCCTCTGATGAAGGGTCTAGGCCCAAAACATCAGCTTTTGTGCTCCTGAGATGCTGCTTGGCCTGCTGTGTTCATCCAGCCTCACATTTTATTATCCCCAACCTGTTACCCTTATTTCCACAGCAACCATGATTCTGCCCTCAGGAAACACTGAGGAAAAATATTCATTAAAAATCTCCCCCATCTTCTGTGACTCCACACAAAGATGGCCATGCTGATCTTTTAGGGGACCCATTCTTTCCCTAGCCACCCTCTTAATATAGCTGTAAAACCTCTTGGGATTATCTTTAACCTTATCTGCCAGATCCATTTCATATTCTCTTTTGCCCTTGACTGCTCCAACACTTTTTATAGCCATGCAGAGAGTCACTTGAGCCCGATAGCTTAAACCCAGTGTATGCCACCTTCTTTTCCTGACCAGAGCCTCAATCAACCAGGGATCCCTAAACCTGCCAGCTTTTCTCTTCGCCCTAACAGGGACGTTCTGATATCACACTTCTTAACTATGTTAAAACTAAGAGAGTAATGATGACTGGACCCAAAGTGTTCTCCAACTGACACTTCATTCACTTTCCCGACCTCTTTTCCTAAGAGGACGTCCAGTGCTGCAGCCTCCCATGTAGGACCCTCTGCGTGTTGATTTAAGAAACTTTCTTGGACACATTTGACAAATTCCACACCATCCAGGCCTTTTACAGTCTGGGAGGCCCAGTCAACACAGGGGGAAACTCAAATCTCCAACCACAGGTATCTGCACTCTCTCGACATAGCTGCTTCATCCTGCTGGCTATTTGAAGGTCTATAATACAGTCCCAACCTTGTTTATAAGTTCTAACCATGTGGCCTCATTTGGTGACCCCTTAAGAATATCCTCTCCAAAACCGTTGTTGTTGTCCTCCCTTATCAAAAGGACAACACCCCCTCTTCACTTACTTGTACTTCTTTCACACCTTTAGCTTCTTTATCCTGGAACATTGAGGTGCCTTTTCTTCCCTTCTCTCAGCCATGTTTCTGTTATGTCTATAATATCCCGGCTCCTAAAGCTAATCCATGCTCTGAGCTCATCTGCCTTACCAGTCAGACCTCATGTGTTGAAATAAATGCACTTTAAACCTGAAGTCTTTTCCCTCCCTTTACTTTTCCCCCGACTATCCTAAATAGTAAACTTGCTCTCAATGGCTAATGTATTTTCCCCTAACTTCTCACTGGCCCCTCCCTCATTCAGAGTTCCATCTCATTGCCAAACTAGTTTAAACTCTCCCGGGTAACACTAGCAAATCTCCCCATGAGGATATTGGACCCCGTCTGGTTCAAGTGCAACCCGTCCCTCTTGTACAAGTCATCTCTACCCCAGAAGAGATCCCAATGATTGAAGAGCTTTAAACCCTGTCCCCTACACCAGCTCCTCAGCTATGCATTCATCTGGCCTATCTTTCTATTTCTGTCCTCACATATCATCCTGACAGGGGGAGTGGGAAGAAAAAAATCAGTTCACTGTATCTTTGTTATTGTTTCCTTTTATCTAATACCAATCACTGGGATAGGAATGGTTAGTTTGTAGTATCAAAGTGTTTGTAAACAATTCATTGGTTTTAGTAGGTTGGAACTGTGATGGCACTGTTCGTGAAAAGTCAGTTGGTTAAAAGTTTTTTTTGAAGAAATGTAATTAGCCTCATGGGAATGATGTCAGAATAAGCTCAGCGTATTTCTTCAAAAGACAATTTCTTGCTCCTCTTGCCAGCTCAAAAAAAGCTGACCACCTTCAGCAGGTAAACCATGCACTTTGTCAGGGCTGTGTGTCGGGTCTATAGTAGCCTGTGGCCACTTTTGCGAAATGCCATGGGTGTGTCTCCTATGACTTGCCTCCAGTGATTGCCTGCCTGAGGTTTACCTAGGCTGGTGTTAATAGAACTAGGCTGTTGAATTGACCTTGATATAAGCTATAATTGATATTCATTCAGCTGCTATCAACCACCTATCCAAATACCTGGATCCATGTGACACGCAGTTAGAGAGCCAACATCTAATTATAGATCAAGAGATCTTTTGAAGACAAGTGGGCAGAGCTGAACCAAATCCACATAAGATATAGATAATGCAGCCACTGCGGCATGGTGGCTCAGTGGTTAACACTGCTGCCTCACAGCGCCAGGGACCCGGGTTCAGATTCCATCCTCGGACAACTGTCTGTGTGGAATTTGCACGTTCTTCCCACGTCTGTGTGGGTTTCCTCCGGGTGCTCCAGTTTCCTTCCACAGGATAAGGTGTGCAGGTAGGTGGATTGGCCATGCTAAATTGCCCGTAGTGTTCAGGGATGTGTAGATTAGGTGGGTTATAGGGGTATGGGTCTGGGTGGGATCCTTTGAGGGTCAGTGTGGACTTGTTGGGCTGAAGGGCCTGTTTCCACACTGTAGGGATTCTATGAAGATAAGCAGCAAAACTAGGTGCAGTTTGGTCATGTGTCCCAGATCACAGATCAGATTACATCAATCTGCCCACCAAGGTCAGGCACCTCGTGTCTCTATTCCGCATCTCAGGAAGCCATTGAATCATTCTGCAAATTATATGTAGGTGCCATTTAAAAATAATAGTAGGGCCTTGAGAGTGTAAGGCATGATTCTTGTGTAGCCTATGATGGAATATTTGCACAACAAAATAAGATCTTAAATCGATCTGACATGTTGAGAATAATGTAAACTGTGGATTTACCAGGATTTTGTTACTTCAGTAACTAATGAATTTTAGTTACACTACTCTTCATGCCTGACATTATAAGATTATACTTATCAGTCATAAAATTATTAACAAAGCCATGATTTATACTTTTCAAAATCTTAGTTGGGACTTATTGATGGTTTGTTTTTAAGATAACATCAGATCTAGAGAAGAGGATATCTGTTCTTCGGCATCATTTTGTCATCTATTCAGAAAAGCACTCTGAGGATAATGTTGAGTCTTCGGTCTCATTCTCAGGTTTGAAGTGATACATTGTTTAAGATTAATGATTTAGCTAAATATGTATAATATGTTTAACATTTATGTTTATTTTAGATTCATCTGCAACGTGGAGTGTAATTAACACATACAATTGGACTTACAACAGTCCAGAGGTACTGCCTTTATAAAACTTGTAAGCTGCTCCTAAGATAAAATTTCTTGATAAATTCTGAATGAACTTTTGATTTTGAAATTACATATTTGCCAAAAATATGTTTCAGTTTTCTGCATGGGAACCCAAGGCAACATATTTTATTTTACCGCTTCCAAATGAGGGGGAACCCTACAGTAATTTATATTGTCGAACTACTAACGTGGTAAGGAAATATGCCTTTTCAATCAAAATATTGCAGTAGTAATTAATAACTTTTACTTAAGCATTTATTACCATATGTAGTAAATCACATCAATATTTTTAGATATATTGTTGGAAAGAACAATGGGTGTCCTATGCATCACAAATTGGAAGCATCTCAACCATTGAGAATCAATTTCCATAGGACCATAAGATACAGGAGCAGAATTAGGGCATTCAGCCGACTGAGCCCACTCTACTATTTGATCGTGGCTGGTATGTTAATCCCAATTTCCTGCCTTCTGTCCCTAGCCCTTGATCACCTATCTATTTCTGCCTTAAAGACATCCAGTAGCTGGCCTCCACAGCCTTCTGCCACAATGATTTCCATTGTTTCACCAGCCACTGAGAAATTCCTTTTCATCTCAGTACCAAATGGCCGTCCCTTCACTCTGAGGCTATGCCTATGGGCCCTCGTCTGTCCTACTCGTGGAAACATGTCCATGTTCATTCTATTGAGGCCTTTTAATATTCTGTAAGTTTCAAAGAGATCCACTCTCATCTTTCTAAATTGCATTGAGTGCAGACCCAGAGACCTCAGCTTCTCATATGACAAGACCAGCACCCCCAGATTCATTCTTGTATACCTTCCCTGTACCCCTGCAATGTCAACATGTCCTTCCTAAGATTTGGAGCCCAAAACTGCTCACAGTATTCCAAATGCAGTCTGACTACAGCGTTATATAGCCAGAGCAGTACATCCCTGCTCTTGTAGTCTAGTACCCCTGTGAATGAATGAATGCAAATATTGTATTTGTCTTCCTAACGGCCAGCTGACCCTATATATTGACTTGAAGAGAATCCTGAACTTGACTTTTTGTGCTTCAGATTTCCAAAGTAATTTCCCATTTAGAAATAGCCTGCACCTCTATCCTTCTCACCAAAGTACTTAACCTCACACTTTCCAATCTGTCACAGATTTTCCACACTCTCGTAGCCTGTCCCAAGTCCTTCAGCCTCCGCAACTTCCTTAACATTACCTGTCCCTCCACCTCTGTTCGTTTCATCTGTCAGCTTATTAATAAAGCCCTCAATTCCTTCACCTTTGATGTTAACGTGTAATGTGAATAGTTCTGTTTGTAACACAGACCCCTGCAGACAAAAATCCTCTGATCCCCACTCTGTGCCAGTCAGCCAAACCTCTATGCATGACAGTACCTTGCCCCTACCATGGGCTGTTATTTTATTTAGCAGAACCTGTGTGGCACCTTGTTGAAGGTCTTTTGGAAATCCAAATAGATCACATCCCTCGGCTGTCCTTTGTCCAACTTGCTTGTTACTTCCTCAAAGTATTCTAATGAATTTATCTGGCATACTGTCCCTTTGACAAAGCTGTGCTAACTCTGCCTTCTTTTGCCATGCTCTTCCAAGTACTCAGCAATCTCATCCCTCATAATGAACTCTAAAATCTTACCAACAACTGGGGTCAGAATAACTGGCCTATAATTGCCTGTCTTCTATCACCCTCTCTTCTGAAACAGGAATGTTGTATTAGCCATTTTCCACTCCTCTGTGACCCTCCCTGACTCCAGTGATTCCTGAAAGATCTTCTCCATTGCCTCCACAATCTTTTCATCCATCTCCTTCAGATCCCTGGGGTGTAGTCCATCTGATCTGAGTTAGTTATCCACTTTGAGACTTTTCAGCTTCTCCTGCACCTTCTCCTTAATGGAGACCACCATACTTACCTCTGTCCCCTGACTCCATTGAAGTTCTGGCATGCTGCTGGTGTCTTCCACTGTGATACTGACGCAAAGCATCACTATTGAGTTCCTCTAATTTCTTTGTTCTCTGTTACTACAAGCCTCATTTTCCAGTGGTCCAATGTCCACTCTGGCCTCTTTCTTAGTTTTTTTTAAGATATCTAAAAAATTTCTTTTAAATTACTAGCTAATTTACCTCCTATTTCATCTTCTCCCCTCTTTTATTGTTTTTTTAGTTGTCGTCTGCTGATTTTTAAAGGCTTCCCAGTCCTTTGATTCCCCTGTAATCTTCTCTACATATGCTGTCCCTGACTTCCCTTGTCAACTGTGGTTGCTTTGTCCTCCTCCAGCATGTTTCTTCTTTCTAAGGTTGAATTTCTGCCGTGCCTTCCAAATTACCTCTATAAACTCTTGCCATTATTGCTCCACTTTTTTCCTTGTTAGGCTGCCTTTCCAATCAAGCCTGGACAACTCCTCCCTCATTTCATAGTTATTACTAAATTTTAATACTGTTACATCTGAATCTCAAACTGCAGGGTGAATTCTATCATATTGTGGTCACTGCCCCCTAGGGTTCCTTCCCCTTAAGATCCCTAATAAAGTCTGCTTCATTGCATATCCAGAATTGTCTGTTCCTTCGTGAGATCCACCTTAAATGGCTCCAAAAGTCCACCGTGTAAACATTGCACAAATTTCTTTTCTTGGGATCTGCTACCAGTCTAATTGGCTCAGTCCACGTGCATATTGAAGTTCTCCATTGCTGTTGTAACAGTGCCTTTCTTACATACCTTTTCTATCTCCAGATTTATTACCTGCCCCGCATCCTGGCTGCTTCTGGGGAACCTCTTCATAACTCCCAGCAAGGTCTTTTTACCTTTGCATTCTATTTGATCTTTGACAAGCCATTCTTAAATTCCTTTACAACAAAACAAAATATACTTCTGTGACTGGCCTAGGTTGTACGCTTGTGTCCCAGTTCACTAACTCGCACCTCAATTTGCATTTTGATTTACTTTGACACAACCTCAAATGCATCTGGATTTTTGAATTGACAGGAACCAAGTATTTGGATCTATGGCTGTATGAAGATTAACCAGTCTGTTTGGTAAGTTATTTTTAAGATCTGTTATTTCTTTGTGAAACTGTGAACACAATTATGATACGATACAAGTACTTTCTTTCGGTGCTTATAAAAGAGAGTTGAGAACTTTAGAAGCATGGATCCCATGTTGTTACTTCCTACAGTTTCTTCTTGAATAGCTTGCATTATGGGAATATGACAACAAGAACTTCATGCTTGACAAATGTCATCTAATTGGCATGTTACTTGTGTAAAAATGGTTTTGTCTGTGTGTGAAGGTCTTTTGTGACTGATAAATTGCATCTCAACAGAATGAATGAGATCTGGATACTGCTAAATGCTAACATCAGATTCTGACAAGCCCACAAGCTGACAATTTTGTAAGCTTTAACCTGATGTATGATAAAACTGAAGAGAAACAAAAGTTGTGGTAACGAGACTACTCAAAGACTGCAGCATTAATTCATACCTGAAATATACATGCTAAAATCAAATTTTGAATAGAAACAAAACTGTTTAAAAGTTGTACCCACCATTTTGTTGCATGTTTGAACTTCCATGCAACATTTTGTCTTGGAGTCTGTATCGTTGGCCACTCTTGTGTCCAAACGTTGGGTTAGCCTACTAATCAGACTGTGTCTTAACCTGTCTAACTAGATGAGTGCAGTGAATGTAGCCGTGGGCTACTGTGGGGAGTTTGTGGGTGAGGTGAAGGTTGTTTTTGTTCTTCTTTTTTGTTTTGAACAGCTTGCCATGAAGGATCGTGACATCAAGACAGGCATTTTAAACCAGCTAATCTCAGCACCGGCAGTCAATCTGGCTACCTCCAAACTCTTTCTGGAGATGTCAAACACATTTCCAATTATCACCTGCCCCCAGTTGATTGGTACACTTGCTTCTGAGTTAGGTTTGCAGAACTAGATGTTTTATTGGCTCTTGACTATGGAGTGAACATTTGGGCCTCGATCCTTGCTTGTTTATATGATAGTCCGCTATTCTGGAGAGTTCTGACTACTTTTGTATCCCCACTTGTTCCAGTTTGAGTTACTGTTTCATCCAAAAAATACATCTCTTGATGATTTTTCTTGATGAAATCACATATCAAAAGGAGGTGAGATTTATTTGACTTATATTTATTTAAAAGCTAGCTATTCAAAGGTTGCAGATTAATGTGTGCCACATGAGTACAACTGCCGAATATTCATGTAGGGTATGAGATTCCCATTGAACAGTCATAAACACTTTGACAGACTTGTTAGACAAAGTGTCAACAGTAGTAGTATGACATTGGCAGAAATCAACATCAGTTTTCCAAGCCTTTCAAAATAAAAGTTTTTTTTAAAAATCTGCTTGTTCAGACATGCAATGATGCATGCCTATTGGTTGGTGGGACCTTGAACCTGGATCTACTGGCCCAAAGACAGAGGCATGACCATTGTGCCACAAGATTACCCCTTTCAGAATAAAGTTTGTGCCTCGACCTGGGATGTGAACATGAGCCAATCTTAGCTGGATATTCTCTGCACCTGTAGCAATCTGTATTAAAAACATTTTCAATCATCGGGGTGGTGTGACAAACAAAAAAGACACCACAGATAATCTGTAATAGCGGAAATGCTTCTTTGTCAAACTTGGTCATCTCCTTTCTCATGTCCTAAAAATACCTCACTTCCTCCATGCCTTCCCAAGAAATGTTAGGTAAGTAAATGCATCCATGGCAACATTTTAAATTGTACTTCCTTTGAGTTTTTCACTGAGGAGCACCAGTGCAAATCAAATTGAAAGAATCCGACTATCCTGCCATTTTTATCAGAAAAATATAAGTTCTGTTTAAGATATACACTTTCCCTCCCTCACCGTTCAAATATTTGGAATCGAAAAACATAGTTATTTGCATGCATTTCATGATGTCCTTTAGCAGTCAATATGGATCACCTTCTCATTAACATAATTGCATAGCCAGTAAAAATATTAAACTAACCAACAGACTTGCAAGTTGTACATTTGATAACCTTTGAGTTTTAGTAAATGTAAAAGTTATTTCTCTTATATTTGAAAATACTGAATTAGATCTATGCAGTTAAAGACCAGATTTGTTATGCTGGGCTGTCCGATGATACCCAGTGCAATTTACGCATTTTAGGTCGGTAGCAAATATAAGCGTTCCTCCTTACCCTTGAATGATTGGTATAATTTAAGAAAAAGTGCAAGAAAATGCCTCCAGAGGGCAGTGTATAGTAGTGCCTGACGTGATAGAACTACAATCTGCTGAGAGGAACGCTCTCCATTCATTTGCATAGATAGAGTTTTCAGTTTCAGTAAATTTGCTTTAAGGGCTGCTGTCCCTAAAGACATAAGATGTCAAGCCTCAATAGGCTAGAGGTGTTCCTGGCAATATATAAGCAGCGACCTGAATAGAGCTTTGTGATCAATCATTCCTTTCATGCCAATTCCAGTGCTTTAATACCTTTTTCTTACTCTAGTCTGAGGAAAATGACTTGGTGCTGCTCGACCCTTTATTTATTCCAACTTTATTCCAGAATCTACCAGCACCAGTTCAAGTATAAGACTGAAAATGTAAGAGTTGCTAATTCTACTTAAGCTGAAGGATCAACAGTGTCAATTGAATATCCTGATGAATCATTCATATGCTGATAAACATCATTGTGGTCCGAACTGATGCCTGCCCATCGGGTGTACTCAGCCATTTTATTAAAATCGAGCAATTGCTTAATGGAGATTTGGTCAGTGATAGATCTTTCAAGACATTGTCTTGGCCACTTCTTTAATGCAGAGTACCGTCATGCATGAAGTTCCAATATGCAAACACAGTTTAGCACAGGAGGCAAGATTGCTGCCCAAAGGTTGGGCATCTTAAAATTTTTCTATGGTGGAAAGTCCACTGAAAGTCAGTGTGGAGCTGGATGAACACTGCAGGCCAGGCAGCATTGGAGGAGCAGGAAGGCTGACGTTTTGGATCGGGAACCTTCTTCACAAATGGGAGCGGGGGAAGGGAGCTCTGAAATAGATAGAGAGGAGGGGTGGGACTGGGGAAGGTTAGGTGGGATGGTGGTAGGTGAGTGCTGGTAGGCAGTGTTGGGGGATTGCTCAGCCCCACCCCTCCTCTCTATTTATTTCAGAGCTCCCTTCCCCCTCCCCCATTTCTGAAGAAGGGTCGAGGCCAATGACTGTATCGGCGTCGCCTCATGCTTCCATGAGGAGCTTGAACAGTTCATCCACCACCAACACTTTCCACCCCAACTTGAGTTCAGCTGGACTATCTCTAACACCTCCCTCACCTTCCTGGACCTCTCTGTCTCCATCTCGGGCAACCACCTAGAAACTGATACCCCTTTCAAGCCCACCGACTCCCACAGCTACCTAGAGTACACTCCCTCCCACCCACTTACCTGCAAAAATGCCGTCCCCTATTGCCAATTCCTTTACCTCCTCCGCATCTGCTCCCAGGATGAGGCATTCCACTCCCGTACATCTCAGATGTCCTCGTTTTTCAAGGACCACAACATTCCCCCCCCCCCAACCTGCAGTGGTCGCGAACACCCTCGACCATGTCTCCCGCATTTTCCGCAACTCATCCCTCACACCCCGTCCCCGCAACAACAACCAAAACAGAATCCCCCTCGTCCTCACGTTCCATCCCACCAACCTCTGGATCCAACTCATCATCCTCCGACACTTCTGCCATCTGCAATCCGACTCCAACACCGAAGACATTTTTCCCTCCCCACCCTTTGTCTGCCTTCCAGAGGGACCACTCTCTCCATGACTCCCTTGTCTGCTCCACACACCTGCCCAGCCCCACCATACCTGGCACTTTCCCCTGCATCCACAGGAAGTACTACACTTGCCCCCAAACCACCTCCTCACCCCCATCCCAGGCCCCAAGAAGACTTCCCACATCAAGCAGAGGTTCACCTGGTATACTGCATCCACTGTATCCGTTGTGGCTTTCTCTATATCAGGGAAACCAAGCGAAGGCTTCGGGACCGCTTGCAGAACACCTCTGCTTGGTTCGCAATAAACGACTGCACCTCCCAGTCGTAAACCGTTTCAACTCCCCCTCCCATTCCTCAGATGAGTTGTCCATCCTGGCCTCCTGCAGTGCCACAATGATGCCACCCGAAGGTTTGCAGGAACAGCAACTCATATTCTGCTTGGGAACTCTGCAGCCCGTTGGTATCAATGTGGATTTCACAAGCTTCAAAATCTCCCCTCCCCTTACCGCATCCCAAAGCCAGCCCATCTTAACCTGTTCTTCCTCTCACTTATCCCCTCCTCCCACCGCAAACCACACCCCCATTTCCAACCTACTAACCTCATCCCTCCCAGTCCTCCCTGGACTGACCTATCTTCTCTCTACCTCCCCACCTACACTCACCTTTACTGGCTCCACCCCTACCTCTTTAACTTGTCTGTCTCCACTCCATCTATCTTCTCCTCTATCCATCTTCGATTTGCCTCCTCTCTCCCTATTTATTTCAGAACCCTCTTCCCTTCCCCCATTTCTGAAGAAGGGTCTGGGCCCAAAACGTCAGCTTTTCTGCTCCTAAAATGCTGTTTGGCCTGCTGTGTTCATCCAGCTCCACACCTTGTTATCTTGGTTTCTCCAGCATCTGCAGTTCCTATTATCTCTAGGCCCAAAACGTCAGCTTTCCTGCTCCTCTGATGCTGCCTGGCCTGTTGTGTTCCTCCAGCTCCACGCTGTGTTATCTCTGACTCCAGCATCGGCAGTTCTTAGTATGTCCGCTGAAACTCAGTCCCTTTGTTAATCTCATTGCATCTTGACCCAGTTTTGTTTTGAAATATGAATCCTCAGTATCACTGAATTGCTATTTGCACTGAAAAGATCGGCAGGGGACCTGGTTGTTATGTAACTTGAAATACCCGCAGCAGAATGTCTGTCTCTGCTGGTCTCAAAAAGAAGGGAAGAGAAGAAATGCAATTCCATATTGCCTCTCAAGACTTTTGTACATCCCAAAGTGTTTTTCAACTATTTAGTTTAATCACTATTATACATTGGGAGTGTGTTAACTAATTTCCCCCCCAAAACCACACTGTGATCATGACTGGATAACTTGTTTTAATGGTAGTGGCTAAAGAATAAATGTTGGCCAGGATCCTTGAGAGTACAGCATTGCTGTTGGCCAAATAATGGGATGGAACCTTTTACTATATGTAGATGTATAGGTAACATGGATTAGCCATGGGAAATGCAGGGTTACAGTGGTGTGGTTAGGGGCACTGTCAGGGTGGCATGCTCTTCAGAGGGTTGATGTGGGCTCAATGGACCAAATGGCTTACTTTCACATTGTAGGGATTATATAATTTTGTGTAATTGAGAGGGAAGACTTTGCTTCAGTTAGTATTGCATCCATATGCCTGATCTGTTACAGAGTGCAGCTTGGATTTTGTGCAAGTGTCTCTAAATGGGACTTTCATACAAACTTTTGTCTGAGAACCAATAGTGTTACCACTGAGACTGTAGTTGGGTATAGATATTCCCAAGTGTAGCTTCAGGGAAGATATTAAAATTTTGCTTTTAGTTGACCTCTCTATTTTCAGTTACAGGATGCGTGAATCAAATATAATCTACTACATGGGGACACAAGGCAGAAATAAAAGTGCCAGTATTTAATTACAATAGAAATGTTTACAAATGGCTGATCGGCATTAGGAATGGTTTGTTGCAAATATGTTAAATGAAATCTTGGTATGCTAAGAACGACTCGGATCTATTGTTGTGTTTTTTTCTCTGTATTTTTCATTTGAATCCTGTGAGCAGATACTTAAATTATACATAAAGTGCAAAATCAGAATTGATGGCACTAAGAAGAAGGAATATTTCTGTTGTATGACCTTGTGATGTAGTTATTGTGGGATTTAAGGTACCTCCATAACTGTTGGCACCTGTCATTAAGGCTAGCACTCAACGTAATCCTTGTTATTTCCTGACTTATGTTTTGTTTGTTTTTTATGATAGTGCTGGGAAATGGAATCCTTTCCCCTTTTATGCTCTCAGTCATCACTTGAAGTACTTCACTGTTAGGTATGACATGGACTGGTTGCATTGCAGGTTTTGTGCCTGCATTTCTCATGTAGATGAATCCTGATGCCAGAAAGGCACCCTTACTTGCACCAGTGCATGTTCAACACAGTGTAAACTCCTTTCTTTTCTCTTCCCATTCCTTCCCACCCTTCCAGCCCTAGTTTCACATATGACTGAAATCAGAGATTTGCAAAATGCATCATTGGAAGATTTCTAAGCATGTAACTCTTTTGACTGCCCTTGTGCACTTGTAAATGTGATGAAGCTTCCAATTATCTTATACAGTTATGTTTTAAAAACTGTGGTCTATGCTATGTTTTTCAGGACTATCATTTTAAATAGCTGCCAATAAAAGTTATCAATTGTTAAATTTGCAGTACAAAAGTTTCATATTTATTTTCACAATGCCACTTATTTCTGATACTCTTCAAATTTAACGAAAATCTGGGTGTGAAGGGTGTATTTGGAATACAAGGATAATTCTTTTCAGATGACAATAGATCTGTTAGAAAAATAGATTTGTAATGTGGCTGGATACTTTAAATTGCCTTGAGATAATGCTAGTTTCTGTCAAGATTACTAGAACGAAAGAAATGTTGTACATCTCATCTAGTTACTAACCATTATCAATGTGAAAAATTGTTGCCCTGTTGGGTCAGTGTTAGACCATCATCTGTAATGGCTCATTTTTTTTCTTACTGCTTGGTTGTGTCAGCTGAGCCATGTGACACGTAGAAGTGAATCACAGTGGGATAGTTTCTGCAACTTGTGATCAGCCTGAAAAATATTATGTCAGTACCTGGAAGCATGTCACTTGCCTTTGTTGCAAGTGGGCTATTTGGTGCAAAGGCTGAAATATCCCGACATCTAGATGCTCAAAGAAACCTTAAAAACGGAGGTAGGGAAAGTACAGCAATTTATTTGAACAAATGTTGTAAATTTGAAAATTGGAAAAGCAAACCTTGAAGTGGTGAAAGTAATAGTTCTTAGTGAAATAATTAGGCTGTATTGGACATGCCAAGTTCAAATGCTACTTTTGACTGTCTTTCGCAATTGCATTTCCTTCGAACTTAGTTGCAGTGACTCTTCGTGAGAGCAGAGAGGAATAAGAAAAGCCTGCAGTGCTGATGTAATGTCACCGATATCTGGGAAAGATGTATGGATGGAGATATTCTGCTGTTCTTTCCAGCAAGAATAATACGAATTAAGATAGAGGGAGTCCTAATTTGTAATCAGAATGTCATGTAGATAATTGAGAAAAAGCCTCTCTGATATGTCTGTAAATATGTTACAAGTAGAAACAAAGGGACATATAAATTGGGAATGAGAAGATTGAGTTAAAGTACAGAATTTAGGAAAGCTGTTTCCATTTTGATGTAACTGAAACTTAGCACTTAAGAGGGAATAACAACATGAGAAAATTAATTTGGCTAGTAGCATTTTAGGCTATTGGGTCAAAGTAATTAATTAAATGATTCAGCCCCTGTTTTATTTGAATTAATCAAATTATTGATATCAATTCATATAGTGTAGCGCGTTTGTAAGGCAGTTCAAAAAATATCATTGCAAACTCATAAATGATTGCTGAATTACAGAGATTTTTTTACGAACCTATTGCCATATTGGTCCTGCATTAATAAGTTATCGGTTATAGGGTGAGGATATGGTTTGACATCTTATGACTAGTGTTATTTCCACAATTTTTTGTGTAAGATGTTTGTTAAGGTTGCACATGCTTTCACAGTTGTATCATCACGATTATTTTTACAGATTGGCAATAAGTCTAGTTCTACCAAGCGTACAGTCTTGAAGTAGCACCCCCACCACCAGGATATGATAGTCACTTTTCCTTCCTCATTGTACAGGAATTGTGAGCAGCATGTTGGTGATTTTTTGTGTAATTCATGGGAAAAGTTAACTACGGCCAGAGTGCACACAGAAAAATTTCCCCTACAGTCTAGTGAAATAAAGTCATTGATAAGGCTCAAAAACCAGAAGAAAAAAGAAAGTTTGGTTGATATTCTGAAGATTAGAAAAGGTACATATTTTCAGACTGATCAGGTTAATTTGATATGGTTTCTTGTTGTCTACACCAGAACAACAACTTAATCATTGTTCATAGCCAGCAATTGATTACATTTTCATAGAATGCAGAAATTGTCCGAGATAAAGGCAGTGTAGGTACCAAGAAATACTGAATTCAGGAATTAATGATTTAGAAAAGTAGAAATTATATTCAAGCTCTTTATATATTCCATTTGCATTTTTAATCTTTGTGTTGTGCACTCTATTTCTTTATATTTGACATTTATTCCTGAAGCGAATGTAGTGAATTATCTAATGTGCATGATTATGGTTGGCTTTGGCTACTCTCTTCTTTGCATATTTTAAAAAATTACTTTTTAACGTTTGCTTGGGAATGTCGCATGAGTTCTTTGACCCACTGCAGTGAATGCCAACAGTTTCCAATTTTGATTTTGTTGTAAACATTCTGCCCTGCAATTCAATTTTCCATGCAGCCATGAAGGCATTGATTTGACTGGGGAGGCAGAATTGCTGAAAATGTACAAGGTAAGGATAGAATTTTCATTCTAATTATACATTTGCTCAATCTGTACAAATTTTCTTTCCATCAGCACTTCATTATGGTACTGCATACAGTTCTGACTCCATTTTGCCTAAATGGAACTCTTATTTCTTTTTGGCTTTCCTGTTAAGATGATCTGCCCAGACTGTTATCCCTTATTATGTTGTCTGCACACGCTTTTCAGTTCCCTTTGGTTTTCGCAGTGAGTCGATCTAACATCACTACCTGCCCATGTAATCTATAAAAGTAAATTCCTCTTGGTGAAGCATTAAGATTTTAGGATGAAGGTTAAACATGTTTATGGATTTCTAGTGGCAATTCGAGCATATAAGTGTAAGCAGTATGTTCAGTCTAAATGTATACTTTGTTAAACATTGAAGGAGACAACAGGATTATTTGAAGAGTGCTGATTCTGACCAAAGAACCATCTTGGAGTTTGTAACAATATTGTTTTGATTCTCTGCCCCAGATTATTCTATCTTTCTAATTTTGAAGCATCTTTATGAATATATGACCAAATAAACTTGAAAAATTTCAGTATTTGCATTAAAGGCTTTTGTGTTAATTTACAAATGTGTGAGTTCTATTTATCAGAAGTATCAATTGGAATACAATTTTAATTGTTATTCTATCAACTGTTGGAACACATTGATATCCAGCATCAGGTTCTTTAAGTTAATTATCTGGTCAATAAATCAGAACCAATAGTTTAATTAATTAGCAGTACCTTCAACTAAGATTGTTCCAGGATTTGCCGGTTTCAACACAGTATATAATTTTTAAATCCTAATTTGTTGTTTTTTCTTCAGATAGTAAACTTCAATCTGGATGAGTACCGGTCTTTCTCTCATTTTATCATTCATCTATCTAAGGCTAGTGTTAATAAGCAGGTAAGTGAAAAGAATATGACATTCACACAGTCTCATCTACTTAATTATGAAAATATTTCTGTTTTACCTCCTACACTGCCAAAATCTTTGCGATTGTTGCTTTTTATTTGTAGTTATGATAAATGCATCCACTTGTATAAAAGCATCAAAGGGCTAACACTGGCGCTGGAGAGTTGAACAACAAATTAATACATCAGATTTCAGATCCCATCTCTACTAGTCTTATCCAGATTATCTGGTGGAGGGAAAATGTTTAGGGAGCAATCGTCTCCCCCTTGCTTAAAATGAAATTCTTGACATTTTAAGAAACCAATGATATTGATACCAATTGCATTTTGAAAAGCTCATAATATTTAGCTTCCTTTGTCATGTCTGGAAGATATAAAGATATATTTTAAAGGACGCCATGACTCAAAAGAAGAGATGAAGTTATTCTAGCAATGAAAGAGATAAGTATCAAGGCTAATGGTTCTAGCCAATCCAGCATTTATATTGCAGTTGGCAAGAAGTCAGTGCAGTGTGTGATAACTTTACAATTACGTCTGGAAGATTATTCTGGATATTGATGTTCAATTAAAGCAAATGTTTTCTAATATCTGTTTGAAAAATGTGCTTCACTCTTCTAGATTTTTGTTGGGCTAGTCCTCCTAACTTGTTTAACCCTTCCGTACTGGAAGATCGGAGGGAGGCAAATGTTCCTCTTTTCAAGAAAGGGAATAGGGAAATCCCTGGAAATTACAGACCAGTCAGTCTTACGTCTGTGGTCAGCAAGGTTTTGGAAAGAATTCTGAGGGATAGGATTCATGACTATTTGGAAAAGCATAGCATGATCAAAGGGAGTCAGCATGGCTTTGTGAGGGGCAGGTCATGCCTCACAAATCTTATTGAGTTCTTTGAGGAGGTCACGAGACAGGTTGACGAGGGTCGAGCAGTGGATGTGGTGTACATGGACTTCAGCAAGGCATTTGATAAGGTTCCCCACAGCAGGCTCATTCATAAAGTCAGGAGGTATGGGATACAGGGTGATTTGGCTGTCTGGATTCAGAATTGGTTGGCTGACAGGAGGCAGAGTGGTAGTAGATGGTAAGTATTCTACCTGGAGGTCAGTGCTGAGTGGTGTCCCGCAGGGCTCTGTTCTTGGGCCTCTGCTCTTTGTAGTTTTTATAAATGACTTGGATGAGGAGGTTGAGGGGTGGGTTAGTATGTTTGCTGATGACACAAAGGTTGGAGGTGCCGTTGATAGTATCGAGGGCTATTGCAGGCTTCAACGAGACATTGACAGAATGCAGAGCTGGACTGAGAAATGGCAGATGGAGTTCACCCTGGATAAATGCGAAGTGATGCATTTTGGAAGGTTGAACCTAAATGCTGAATGTAGGATTCAAGGCAGGATTCTTGGCAGTGTGGAGGAACAGCGGGATCTTGGTGTTCAAGTGCATAGCTCCCTCAAAGTTGCCACCCAGGTGGATAAGGCTGTTAAGAAAGCGTATGGTGTTTTGGCTTTCATTAACGGGGGATCGAGTTTAAGAGCCGCGAGGTTATGCTGCAGCTCTACAAAACCCTGGTGAGACCACACTTGGAAGATTGTGTCCAGTTCTGGTTGCCCTATTATAGGAAAGATTTGGAGGCTTTGGAGAGGGTGCTAAGGAGGTTTACCAGGATGCTGCCTGGACTGGAGGGCTCCTCTTACAAGGAGAGGTTGACTGAGCTCGGACTTTTCTCTCTGGAGAGAAGGAGGAAGAGAGGTGACCTGATCGAGGTGTACAAGTTTATGAGAGGCATGGATAGAGTCGATAGCCAGAGACTTTTCCCCAGGGCAGGATTGACTGCCAGGAGGGGTCATAGTTTTAAGGTGTTAGGAGGAAGGTATAGAGGAGACGTCAGAGGGAGGTTCTTCACCCAGAGAGTTGTGAGCGCATGGAATAGTTCGCCAGTGGTAGTCGTGGAAGCAGAGTCATTAATGACATTTAAGCGACTGCTGGACATGCACATGGACAGCAGTGAATTGAGGGGACTGCAGGTTAGGTTATTTTATTTTTGGATTAGGATTATTCCACGGCACAACATGGTGGGCTGAAGGGCCTGTACTGTGCTGTACTTTATGTTTTCTGTGTTCTAAGTAATATTCTGCTTTTACCCTTTCCCAACCATTTACTACTTTTTTTTGTCATAACGAAGACGTCATTGAATGTTGCCTGACTAGTATGACTCCGATGTAAACTATCACACACTGCATTGACTTCCGGCCAACTGCAGTAAATCTGAGGATTGGCTAGAACCGTTAACCTTAATGCTTATCTCTTTCATTGCTAGAATAACTTCATCTATTCTTTTGAGTCATGGCTTACTTAAAAATCTAAAAAACCTTTGAATGCTGCTGTACTCAGCTTTACGTGGTGTAGAGTGTGATGAGAGGCTAGGTATATCTTTATATCATGAACTGGTAGTTCTAATACTATTAGGTACTGAACTCAAATTGATACCTTCTGTGTAACTATACCATCGTGTTTGTGAATTCATAGAGTGACTGCTAATGTACAGTTCTATTAAAATCGTTTTTTTTTGTCCCTTCCAGTTAGTGCCCACTTGTCATGTGTGAACCCAGTCAGTGAGTGACAACAAGCTATTAAATTGTGTGGAGCATACTTTTCAGATTGAATTCTGTCCCTGCCTGTGCTGGCTTGTGCACACCAGCAACAATTACTGGAGCAGGAGAAGTCTGAAAAGATTTTCAGAAAAGGAATAGGCTGTTCATCTCTTGAACTAGTTCCAACGATATAATAGTTGATCTTACTTTAACTTGATCTACTTGTCTTGGTTCCACAGTCCTAAGTGCCCTTGCCTAATTTGTGCATGGTTCAGTCAGGTATGTTCTCATGACAGCTGCCTCAGCACAGACTGACTGACAGAGAAACACCTTATCGGTGAATCATTTACTTGCTGATGTGTAGGGATACTTCATGGCCATATTCTTTTAGCTGAACTGAAAATGAAATTTGAATATTTAATATGGTGTATAATGTATCATAATCTTTTGACAGTTTTATTTCTATTTCATTGAGCAGTAAAAAAAGTATCAAAGGCCGCAAACTGTCCACGCAAGGCATAATTTGCAGAATCCTCAATTCATGAGACCTAAAGAGAAATAAAAAGACCCATCACACTTGACCAGTAGAATTGTCAGACACTTCATTCATTATTTATTTTGCTACTATTGGGAAGGAAATAATGCACCCAAAAATTGATAGATGCAAAACAGTGTGAACTTTTGATGTTGCATTTTGCTCAACATCTTTGAGTATGTTTGTGTTTAATTCATGAGATTTCACATTATTGAAGTGTGATTTGGATCATCTTGGAGTTGTCATTAGTTATTAAAATAAAATCTGCCTAATCAACAGTTTAGACTGCCTAACAACAGCAGTATGCTGCTTTTGTAAATGTTATCTTTGTTTTGATCTACGTGTTTTGTTTCAAGAATAGAAGTACTAGGGCAAATGCTCTGATTGTTCAGTAAATTATCCAAAGACGGCCTTTAATTTCTGTTTATGTAAGATCCTTGGATATTTCTACTTGTCAAAAGACCTTGACTTGAAACTGAGGTTGATGTTTAATCTTCACATTGCAAAGGTGAACCGGTTTGTTCTTATGTAAATGTTGCAGAAGTATAAAAACAGTAAAAGCTCTTTGAATCAAATTTGAATGGTTAAGTTTCTCCTTTGTTTCGCAACAGACAAAAGAATAACTACAATATAAAGAATAGTTTTGAGTAATGTAGTTTTATTGTTAAGTAATTAATTGCTAACCATTTATTAGTTGTATGTACCCCATAATCCATTATTAAATACTTTGGAACTGGTTGCAAAAGTGTTTCTTGTAACCCTCTGCAATTAAAAGGCTGATTCTTCACTGCCTGGAATCTTCAGCATAGGTCTCCCCCACCCACATTGACACTTTAGGAACCCCTAGCCCTCATTATTTTTCTGCTTACCAGTCACTGCTGTCAGACTGAGGGGAGCTAGACTGCTAGCCAAATTAGTCTCACTTGATACACATGTTATGGCCAACATTTGGCTTCTTTGTCCTGGGGTTTTGATCATGACAGTGGCAGTGTAGGTAGAGGAGTATTCTATGAGACTCACTCTCTTTCTTGCACGTTTTGCATGTGTCCTGCTTGGATGGCAGAGCCTAGGGGTTGTTCAGGAGCCTAACAATTCAGACCTGGATCACTACCATTGCATCTGGATCTAGTGGGGTTCACTAGATGTTTGATCTCTAGCACAATGCTGGAAAAAATGGTTGGGCTGAAAAATTGCCTAATACAGGACAAGTGTCCAAGATTAGGAGGCTTTTTAACAGTCGATACAATTCTTTTGTACTATGATCAGCCCCATGGCTGTGCCTGGAGCCCTTTTCAGGGCTAGTTCACTGTGAACAACTTCGCAATCTTGGCTTTTACTGAACATGAAAACAAAAGCTGTTCTCTTGGGTTCTTTATCACAGGACCTTGGCTTACTGCTCCAAGGGGGTACCTTGACGATACAAACAAATGTGTAGAGTTCAGATCTGTTTTTACTAGGTCCAGTTTGTATACCATTTTATTATATTCCAAAGGTACCGACATCCCACTTCAGTGAAGGCAGCTGATGATTTAAATGACCAGCTGCTGCTGTAAGACGTGCTTGTGTGGAACACGTTGCACCCCAGAGAAAGTGGGAACTGCCGTAGTCAGGATTTTTACAGTTTTGTGTATTTTCATCATGAGGCTGTCTGTTGTGATTAAAAATCTGGGCCTGATGTCATTCTTTCAGGATCATTTGAGAAAGTTTGTGGTGTTTACAAAGAGACCAAATTGTAAAGACAACCTAATTTCTAAATACACAAGTAAGCTTTTAAATTCTATAACTATCCTGTTACATATTTTTTCACAGTTCAACATAGAATGTGAATTCTTGAGAGCAGAGTCCAGAATGATGACTACCCAAGTGACAAATATCCTGTCTTTTGGTACTGAATTTTTTAACCTCATCTTTTATGTTTGTTGCAGAAAGCCTCATTAACTATGCTGATAAAGTACGTTGAGAAACTAAATGCATTCTTTCTGTGTAGGTACCTCGAGCAACAGAATTGTTATAAACTCTACTGGTCTGATTCACAAGGTGAAGCTTCAAAACTTTAACCAGGTACACTACTTTGTTTCAGTGAGAATTGTATAGCATTAAGGCTTACTTCAAAGCGAGATTAAAGAGTTTTTAACAAACCCAATATTTATCTCTGTTCCATTTAGATATATCAGGCTTTTAAAATCCACGTAAGGAGTAAATGCCAATTTACCCATGGTAAGTTATCATTTTAAAGCAAGGTGTATCAGTACCATAGAATCATATGTGTGCCCACATTTCTTCTTTTTAAAATAGTCATGCTGCACAGAAAAAGGCCCATTAGCCCATCATTTTCATTCCATTCATCAAGCAACTATCTCTTCTTTGCCTATTTTCCAGTACTTAACCTGTAGCTTTGTATGCTATTGCATCTAGCCAGTTATCATTGTGCAGTAACTGAGACAGGAAGAGTTAGGTGTTCAGCCAAAAGCAATTTGAAATAGGACCATAAAGACCCAAGTGCTGCTCTTGGAACACTTAAGCATTATCTCAACTCAGGCATTCTACAAGTGCCCAGCTGAACTGTCTTTTGCAGATAATGGTTGAAATTGGAGGGTATTCTGAGCATTTCCTAATTTCAGTTTTGAGGACAAAATTCCTCCATTGTATACATAGTACCTTTTGAATAAAATAGAAAGAGACCTGGTATCAAGAGTGTCTGGTTTCCTTCCTTATTGAAGAAACCAAAATTTTGTTTTCATGGAGATCTTTTTACTGTTCCATGTTTCATTTTTTAAAATATTTTTAAATTAAAAGCTAATGATGCTTTGTCTATTCTTATTTGAGCTCTTTATCTGCTTCTCCCTGCATATGAATAAAAATGCACAGATAAGTGAAGTCCTGTATGATGTCAGTATTATCTTGATGGACTTAGGTATTTCCTTGTTAATAATGCCACTGATTGTCTCCCTTCTTCTGGAATTATTGCTGGGTTGAAGTCTTCCTTGGAAATTCTTTTTGCAGCAAGGTGGGATGTCTTCAATAGACAATCAGGGCCCAAAACTTTTAAGAGAAATTTGAGACAGAAAGGTGGGAAGTCTGTTGCACCTGAAGTCCTTTATCAGATTCGGCCTGCAGTAGTTACATGAGCAAAGAGGTGGGCCACGTGATCTCTTCCAATCATTCATTGCATTTTTCATCTTGCTGAGAGAGGAAGGAGTCATATCATGCATTCAGGAGATCCTTATTTCCATAGAGGTCTCTATGCCAAGGAAATGTATCCAGCCACCTGGTGAAGTAAATTCATTTACGGCCACCTTGGATTTCAGTGTATTTTATTTCAGCTAAAAACTGTCATTTTAAAGCCCAATGTTTGGTAAGAGCTGATGAAATTCGTAGAATCATGCAGTACAGAAGAGACCGTTTGGTCTGTCAAGTCTTTACCACCAAAAAAAGCTACCTCCCACACTAGGCACATAGCATTGCATGTTATGACACTTCAGTTGCACATCCAAGTACCTTTTTAAAGGTTGTGCAGTTTCCTGCCTCAGCTACCTTCCCAGGCTGTGTATTCCAGACATTCCATCACCCTCTGGGTGAAAAGGTTTATTGTCAAGTCTGCTGTAAACTTCCTGCCCTTGCACTTCAAAATTATGCTCATTTATAACTGACCCTTTAACTAGGAACAGCTGTTTTCCATTCATCTCGTCCATGCCCCTCATAATTTTATACATCTCTATCAGGTTCACACTGGCCTCCCCACAAACTTTCACTGTTTGCAAACAAAACAACCCCAGCTTATCCAGTGTCACATCATTGTTGAAATTCGCCATCCCAAGCAGCATCCCAGTGAATTTCCTTCCACCCCCTCCAGCTCAATCACATCCTTCTTATCGTGTGGTGACCAGACCTGCACGCATTGCTACAGCTATGGCCAAGGCTAAGTTTTGTACATCTCCAACATGACATCCCTGCTTCTATAATCTGTGCCATGACTGATAAAGGCAAGTATTCCGTGTACCTCCCTAACTGCCCTATTAACCTATCCAGCAAACTGCAGGGATCTATGGACAAGGGCCCTTAGATTCCTTTTTCCCTCTGTGAGGTTTCTTGTGTCTTACC
Organism: Stegostoma tigrinum; assembly: GCF_030684315.1. Classification (NCBI taxonomy): domain Eukaryota; kingdom Metazoa; phylum Chordata; class Chondrichthyes; order Orectolobiformes; family Stegostomatidae; genus Stegostoma; species Stegostoma tigrinum. The sequence goes on from NC_081360.1 coordinate 32,093,960, forward strand.
GTTCATTGAGTACTCCCATGTCTTGTTCCTTCTTCCAAAGTGCATCACTTCACACTTATAAGAGCTAAATTTCAAATGCTCATCTGACCCATCTGTTTATATACCCCGTAACTTAACACCTTCCTCCTCACTAGACAAAAAAAACCAAAGAACTATAGAACCTAGAAATTAAAAACAAAATCAGAAAACTCAGCAGGTCTGGCAGCATCTGTGCAGAGAAAGCAAAGTTAATATTTTGGGTCCACTGACCGTGCTCACTGTCCATCACCTGTCCAATCTTAGCATCAGCCACATCCCCCACCCTCCCATAATCTCGTCTACATCATTTATGAATTTCACAAATAATAAGGGACCCAGAACTAATCCCTGTGGCATCCCACGGAACTGCTTGCCCCCAGTCGCACGAGCAGCCTTCAACCACCATCCTCTGTCTCCTGCCACTAAGCTAATTTTGAGCCTATTTTGCCAAGTGTCCCTGGAGCCCATGATTCTTTATCAGTTTCCCCAGTGGGACCTTGTCAAAGGCCTTGCTGAAATCCATATAAACTGCATCAACTGCTGTACTCAGCTTTCCTTGAAAAATTCCACCATATTTATTCGGCATGACCTTCCTCTGTCAAAGCCATGCTGACTATCCCTGATCAAATCTTACCTTACTATATGGCGATGAACTTTCTCCTTCACTATTGCAGTTTAGCATTTGAAAGCGCATTTTCAGAACAAGACTCAATAACTCGACTCTGATAGCTCTCTGATGAAGGGTCTAGGCCCGAAACGTCAGCTTTTGTGCTCCTGAGATGCTGCTTGGCCTGTTGTGTTCATCCAGCCTCACATTTTATTATCAATAACTCGACTGTAAGCTTTTATTTTCAAGCAGAACTGTAAACAATCTTCCTTCAATTGGCTTCTCACCTAGCTTTATTTGAAAATCTTACTTGGATTCACTTAGTCACACTGAAGCTGAATTTAAGTCTTCAGTCTGCTGCCTCATGATATCAGTGACTATTTTCATTGTTTGTCCCCTTTGTTCTTCACAAATAAAAGCGTGACTTGAATTGTTTTGAATGATTTCAGTTTTGATTTTAAAATCGTTGAAACTTTGATGAAGCACACTTTTACATATTCATCCATGAACACTTTTCTTGTTTCACAGCCTCTTGAACTGTGACAAAACTATCAGAAATTGTGCATACTTAGTGATTCTGCCCACAATGTACTCCTGGATTTCTCTGCATTTTCAGTTCCCTCACTTCTTTCTTTTGTGTTGCTCCAGTGGGATATCTTTCAGCCAAACCACTGTGCTTTTGATTTGTTTTTGTTGGCAAATTTCTCATTGTAAATGAGACACACAGGGAGGCCAGACAAATTTGGGTTCATTAATCTTGGAGTTCCTGGTTTTCATTTTCAATTCCTTACTTTTTTGCACCCATTGTAAAGTAGTTTCAACACATGAGCCAAAGTTTGTTTCTTCAGCGATTTCTCTGCCTACACCTGACGCATGTGCTCACCATCACAGAATTAGCACCAGGGCCAGAATGAGTGCAGTCTTTTATTGATTAAAGTCTTCCAGCATATGCATAGCATTAAGGGTACTCGTGCACTAAACTAATCAGTGTCCTGCACATTGCATCCTATACACTTTTCGTGCACTTAGTCATTAATGCCAATCAATTAGCTTTTTGATTACAGCAACTAATCAGTTTGTCATTTTCAGCAAACGTTTCAAACAGAGCAGCTGGTGCTGGAGTGAATGCAATATTTTATTAATTAATTCCCCTTCACGACTTGTGATTGGATGTGGGCAATAGTAGAGGCCGCCATTTGTCCTGGTGAAGCATTCAACACGCATTTTTCAGAGCTGATTTTTCGAAAGACTTCAATCAATAGCACATTGTTGGAGGAAGTCACAGAAAACTTAAAGCATTCAAATTTGATAGATGTCAGTTTGGGAGCTGCATGTTCCTAGCCCCATCTTAAGCCTAGAACTATGGAACTTGCAATGTAGATATCTGAGTACAGGTAGGAACAAGTTATTTAGTTGATGCCTCGTCCTGATGGAATAGCTCCTTGTCGTTGAGAACCCATGATCTTCCAAAGTAATTTCCTTTGTCTTCACAAATACACTCATGCTCAGGTGTCAAAAAAACATAGTTTGACACAAGTAAAGCTGCTTCTTCGCACATTTGTTCCAGTTGTCATACGACTTACCCAAATAAGTTGAGCAAAAGGTCAGTATCATAGGGTGAGTCTTCTAAAACTTGGAAGAAAGCAAGCACACTCCAGCAGAGCTGTGGTTGTTTGTGAGGGAATGCAGAAAGTCATTGGAAGCTTGAGTGCCCAGCATTCAATTCTAAACTTGAATACCACCATCGCTATATAACTATGTTAATATTTATGACTTGAGGAACTGATGATTAAAATGCCATGAAGAGATTTAACATTTTCAGCACTGAATACTTTTCACCATTTTTAAGATGCTATCTTGCTAAGTAGCATCTTCAAATTGATTATTGTTAGCTAACATATATTCTAGATCAATGTAAATGCTTCTTTGGCATGTTATTTACATGAGTCTCTTTTTAATTTGCAGGGAAAATGGAGGATGTATACAGGTTTCATGTACCGTGGTCACATGAAGATTTTGTTGTGACAACAAGGCCAGTATTATTTTATGAACTGATAGACATAACTGTTTTAAAGTTTCATCTTCAGGCTTTCATGTGTAATGTTTATGATCATCTGATTTTACTTTCATTCTCCTTCCTTTTTTCCCCCCTCTTACTTTTTGAATTATTTTTGTTTCTTGCTATCCAAGGACAATTGGAACCAAGTGGCCTCTGAGTTCCCAACTGTGGGAGAAAATGTCTTATTACCTCTGTTTGGGTACAAAAGAGGAGCTAGATTTCGGGATTGGTAGGAAAGAAGGTTTAAACAGGGGCTCACTTTGGGAGGAATTAAGAAATGCCAAGGCATGAGAATTAAAAAGGGCAAGAATCTGAGATCTGGTTCTGGTGAAAGAGCAGAGTGTCAGCAAAAGACCGAGGGGCTAGTATCTAGGTTTTATTAAACCCCTCCCTTAGACAGAATTGGTTGTCTTACTGGTCCAAACGCATTTGTTTTGGGAGTTCCAGCCAAGTCAGAATGGTGCTCCTAGAGTTAACTACAACATGAATAAGGGAGAAAGAAAATCTAAGGGCCTTAACTGGAGGAGAGTAGGGAAGGCCAAGCCTTTGATAGTTGTTTTGAGAGGAAGAAGTGACAAAAGAATAAAGTCTGGAGCAGAATTTGAAGGAATTGACAAGGTAGAGTGTGAATGCTGGGTTGGGAATATCAGCATTGGTATCAATTAACAAAAGGAATGATTGCATCTTAACAATCTCAAGCTTAACATGGACTAGTCGTTAGTGAGATTTGGTTGCACTGATTGAATTAGTTTCTGAACACATAACTAATGATGAATGTCAGATGTTTTTATACATGACAGTGTAACATGAAGTAGATTATTGCAAAATTTTAGAAATATACTATGAACATGTTAAAATCAGAATTATCTCGTAAGGTACAAAACTGAATGTTAAATCTTTTGCCTGGTAATATCAATTTTTGTGTGCACTACTGACGTTAAAATATTAAAGCAATACACATATAATGCTGCAATCGCATTTGATCGCTTTTTCTAAAAATGTTCACTTGACCAGTATATAACACGGTGGAACAAAAGCTTGCAATTTGTGTCTGATTTTCTGTCACTGACCTTCTAAGCATTCCAACTTGATTTTATAGACTATATTACAGAATGAAGGGCTGAAAAGTACTCACGTGGCATATCTATGGATTTTTTTGCCATCTAAGAAGGTGGAGAGTTGTTTTGAGTTAATGATGATGACTGATGCAGCAGGAATTTGACATTTATTGATTTTGACAGCATGTAAAATGGGATGTTTGGGCGAATCACTTGGACCTAATTAGGTCTGAAAGTGTGGGAAGTGGGAGTTTGCTAATCTGCCAATAGTTCCTAGACTTCTGCTTGTGTTTCACAATGAGGGGGATTGTTGAACCAATTTTGTCTGTTTTCTTTAGCTTGGATTGTTTGTTTGAAGATACCTCGCATTGGCATGTATAGAACATAGAAGAGTACAGCACAGTACAGGCTCTTCAGCCCACCATGTTGTGCCGTGGAATAATCCTAATCCAAAAATAAAATAACCTCACCTACATTCCCCTCAATTCACTGCTGTCCATGTGCATGTCCAGCAGTCGCTTAAATGTCACTAATGACTCCGCTTCCACGACTACCACTGGCAAAGTATTCCATGCGCTCACAACTCTCTGGGTGAAGAACCTCCCTCTGACGCCTCCTCTATACCTTCCTCCTAACACCTTAAAACTATGACCCCTCCTGGCAGTCAATCCTGCCCTGGGGAAAAGTCTCTGGCTATCGACTCTATCCATGCCTCTCATTACCTTGTACACCTCGATCAGGTCACCTCTCTTCCTCCTTCTCTCCAGAGAGAAAAGTCCGAGCTCAGTCAACCTCTCCTCGTAAGACAAGCCCTCCAGTCCAGGCAGCATCCTGGTAAACCTCCTTTACACCCTCTCCAAAGCCTCCAAATCTTTCCTATAATAGGGCGACCAGAACTGGACACAATCTTCCAAGTGTGGTCTCACCAGGGTTTTGTAGAGCTGCAGCATAACCTCGCGGCTCTTAAACTCGATCCCCCTGTTAATGAAAGCCAAAACACCATACGCTTTCTTAACAACGTTATCCACCTGGGTGGCAACTTTGAGGGAGCTATGCACGTGAACACCAAGATCCCGCTGTTCCTCCACACTGCCAAGAATCCTGCCTTGAATCCTATACTCAGCATTTAAGTTCAACCTTCCAAAATGCATCACTTCACATTTTTCTAGGGTCAACTCCATCTGCCATTTCTCAGTCCAGCTCTGCATTCTGTCAATGTCTCGTTGAAGCCTGCAATAGCCCTCGATACTATCAACGGCACCTCCAACCTTTGTGTCATCAGCAAACATACTAACCCACCCCTCAACCTCCTCATCCAAGTCATTTATAAAAACTACAAAGAGCAGAGGCCCAAGAACAGAGCCCTGCGGGACACCACTCAGCACTGACCTCCAGGCAGAATACTTAACATCTACAACCACTCTCTGCCTCCTGTCAGCCAACCAATTCTGAATCCAGACAGCCAAATCACCCTGTATCCCATACCTCCTGACTTTATGAATGAGCCTGCTGTGGGGAACCTTATCAAATTCCTTGCTGAAGTCCATGTACACCACATCCACTGCTCGACCCTCGTCAACCTGTCTCATGACTTCCTCAAAGAACTCAATAAGATTTGTGAGGCATGACCTACCCCTCACAAAGCCATGCTGATCCCCTTTAATCACGCGATGCTTTTCCAAATAGTCATAAATCCTATCCCTCAGAATTCTTTCCAAAACCTTGCTGACCACAGACGTAAGACTGACTGGTCTGTAATTTCCAGGGTTTTCCCTATTCCCTTTCTTGAAAAGAGGGACAACATTTGCCTCCCACCAATCTTCCGGTACGACTCCCGTGGAGAGTGAGGAAGCAAAGATCTTTGCCAGCAGCTTAGCAACCTCCTTTCTCGCTTCCCGGCTGGTCTGGCCCTGGGGACTTACCAATCTTAATGTTTGCCAAAATTTCCAGCACATCAACTTCCTCAATCTCGATCTGTTCAAGCCTGTTTTCCTGCTCCTCAAAGTTCTCATTCACAACAAGGTCCCTTTCCTTTGTGAAAACCAAAACAAAAAACTCATTTAGGGCTTCCCCTATCTGCTCAGACTCCACGCACAAGTTCCCTATGCTATCCCTGATCAGCCCTACCTTCTCCCTGATCATTCTCTTATTCCTCACGTAAGAGTAAACTGCCTTCGGGTTCTCCCTAATCCTTCCTGCCAAGCCTTTTTTGTGCCCGCTCCTGGCCCTCCTCAGTCCACTTCTGAGCTCTTTCTGAGCAAGCCTGTAATCCTCTAAAGCTGCGCTAGACCCTTGCTTCCTCCACCTTACGTATGTTGCCTTTTTCTTTTTGACAAGAAGCACCTCTGTACCTGTCATCCAAGGCTCCTTAATCTTACCCCTTCTTACCTGTCTCAGAGGAACAAATTTATGCATCACTCGCAACAACTGCTCCTTAAACAGCCTCCACATGTCTGTTGTGCCCTTTCTGTGGAACAGTTGCTCCCAATCTGTACTTCCCAACTCCTGTCTGATAGCGTCATAGTTTCCTTTTCCCCAGTTAAATATCTTCCCCTGGTAACTGCTCCTTTCCCTTTCCATGGCTATGTATCTGAAACATATTTAAAGCAGTCGTATCCAGTATGATTTCGATACTCACCAAACCTGTAGTAATTGGATCACCATGATCACCATACGATCTAAGACATGTACAATTTAATAAAACAAAGGCACAATCTATTGAAAGTATGTTTTAGGATTTAAACCGTCAAAATCAGGATAAGAGCTTCATATGAGTTTTACAAACTAACTGATCGCAAAAGCAGAATTTGCTGTATACGCTCTCGAAGTCTAGTGGTAGTCTGTTATCTGAAACATTATGTCCTGACCATCTGTGCCTGTTTACTTTTTAAAAAAAACTTTTCTGAAGTATTTTTTCAAAATTTGAGACTTTGGGAGGACAGAATCAAAAATCACAGTAGAATTGAATCAGTATATCTCTGTGCAGTAATTACTGCACTCTAACTCTTGCTCTGCTATCTCAGTTGCCTGCTATTTCAGAACAGTGACATTTAATATACTCTTCACTCATGTTCACCTTGCTCTAATTGTACCTTACAGAATTATTAAGATGAAGGTTAAATGCATTTAAATGCTGCTGTATCATCCATTTTGCCAAAATTCTACGTTGCAACCTTTGTTAGCAGTCATTCAACACTCTGTTGCTCTCACACATCAACTGTTTTGAGAAAACTGCCAACTACCATTTAAACAATAGCATATTCGTAAATTAACATGCCCTGCTTCAGTAATTTATCTTGTTTGTGGTTTCATGATGCTAGAACCTTTCAGTTGCAGACTTGAGGAATTTGGAGGATCATTGGCTTCCCTGGTGCGGGCTGGGTAATGACAGCTAGAACGATGAGAATGCTAATAACCACTTATTTAAACCCACCATTCTAAAAAGTAACAACTGCAGACTTGAGAGAATGTTCACCAGGAGCAACCTCGCATCATGGCTTGTTGGACCTTATTTGGTCTCCCACAGTGACAGAGGATTTTTTTCTAGCCACTGAGGGACTAGCCTTGGCCTCTCTGCAGCTCTCAATATGAATGGATTGTCAAGCCCATCTCGGCTGCAACTGAGGTGCAGTTCAAACAATGACCATATAATGCTAAATTAAATAATTAGATTCCCAGTAAAATTTGTAGAGCAGTCAAACTGCTATTCTTCCAAAGGCTTGGCCCTGCTTTCAGTATTTCACACATTGTCATTTACAAGCAGCCACTGAGAACAGGCAGAGAGAAGGTAACAGATGTCAGCTTCCAGGACACTAGTAACCTAGCAACTGAACTATATTCTGATAAATGTATTCTGGTCTGACCAATGTGCTATTCGTGTCTAACAGCAACATGATTGATTCATGCTTGCTCAGTTAAGAATGAACAACAAATAGCAGTCGAGTAAGTGGCATCCAAACTGATACCCATTGTCGAAACTTTAATATTATTTGGCATCAGTCCCTCACATGGGTTAAGTTATGAGCTTATTAGACAACACCGGTTGAAAAATTTTCTTTCCCTTGTGTGCAAGAAGCAATACTGCATTACTTTAAAAGGAGTTTTATAATTTGGATAAATAGTGGTCGACCAGAAACCTTACAATGAATTTTCCTTTTGGACCACAATCCCTATATGAGGCCCAATTCCAGGTTTGGAACCTGGAAGTGGCTATGGCAGGAGGTACCTTGTGATCTCCGCACATGTCCTTTGTGCTGTTTCCGCACGTAACCAATTAAGGTGCTGTCTCTTGCAGCCAAATTCAATTAAAGACTGTAGTTGGCCCGCTGAAGTGGGAGGCCCAATCAGAAGGCCTTCAGCAATGTCCAAAATTGAGGCATTCTTAACCACGTTGTAAGAAAGTGAAGAGCTTCTCATGACCAGCTATCGGCCTCTGTTGTAGGGAGGGGCTCCACTTGATCACATCCCAGCCAGAGTGTTGGTGTGATGGAAGTATGATGCCAGTAGCTCCTTTAAGACTGCATTAAGCTCATTTCTCAGACTTTGGAAGAATCCAACAGAGTTAGCATCCTTGCTCCAAATGGGCAAATAAGGACTTAATTGCCTACTGCTGTAGATGACCACTGCGAAACTCAATCTCCTCTGGCAGCACCATTCAGAGTCAGGAACATCTTGACTGGTCTACTCAATGTACTCTTTCCTGCTTTTGCCCCAATTCCTGCCTCTTATATCACTTTCAGAGATGCAACCAGACTTGCTGAGTGTTTTCAGAATTATCTGTTCATATTTCAGATTTCTATTACCTTGGTATCTCACTTTTTAAAATGAGCCCTTCCCATCATCAGATTCCATTTTTGTTTCAGAGAGCACACATAGATCCATATTTACTGTGTAGGAAGCTCTAATATTGACATGATGCGATGTTTCTAGTAATTGAAATTTCCTAATGGAATGGTGTCTGAGGCAAAGTGTTAGATGTTAGCAATGAATAAAGTTGCTGCAGAATTTACTCTAGTTAAATTGGTTTTCTCCATTGAATTCTAATATTCTAATGTTTTAATTTCAGTGTGCCTTCTTCTACTGTGATCTTTGCTAAACTTCACAGTGCAAGACCTGAAAACGATAGCTCTGTACCAGAGTTGCAACTTCACACGGCTAGAAGTTGTCAATATGAGGTAAAACTTATTGGTTACTCTTCTGTATATAATTTTGCCCATCTAGCACTGTGGTTTGAATTAGGCAGAACAGTATGTTAGTGTCAGGGTCTATAGCATGCTGCATAACTTTGCCCCGCAAAAGAGCATCTCAGTGGCCCTGTACAGCAGCAAAGGTACAACTAAGAGGAGCAGAAGCAGGCTGAAGACGTTCTGTAAAAGAATCAATACTGACTGTGAGAGAGATAATAGGAACTGCAGATGCTGGAGAATCCGAGGTAACAAAGTGTGGAGCTGGATGAACACAGCAGGCCAAGCAGCATCTTAGGAGTGCAGAAGCTGACGTTTTGGGCCTAGATCCTGAAAGGTTAATACTTCTTTAATACTGACTGTGAAAGTGGTTAAGTAATTTCTTGCACATGGGATTGATAACCTGCCTATGAATTTCTAGAATATGCTTTCATCTGCGATGCATTAAATTTTCCTGGTCGATCTCAAATTTTATGATTTATGTTTCCATGTTAAACATGTTTCCTCAGCTTTCCAAGGACGCAATCCAAACATGCAACAACATCAGGTCAAACAGATGCTGAAAAGAGAGGCTTATTGTTGAAATGTTTCACCTTCCATCCATTATGGGGAGGCAATGGCCTAGTGGTATTATCGGTAACTGGTTGAATTTAAATTCAGTAAATATCTGAAATTAAGAGTCTAATGCTGACCATGAATCCAATGCCGGTTTTCAGAAAAATCCATCTCGTTCACAAGGAAACTGCCATCCTTACCTGGTATGGACTACATGTAATTCCTGATGTAGTTGACTCATAACTGCCCTCTGGGCATTTAGGGATGGGCAATAAATGCTAGCCTAGCCAGTGATGCCCTCATCCCATGAATGAATAAAAAAAGTCAGCTCTATACAGAAATGCTAAATTTCAAGCAATTATAACACTTCATTCTGAAAAGCAGAAAGGTGCTATTGATTGGCAGTTGACTGTTATCGGCTGGGGTTTTGTCATGGAGGAAACAACATGGACTTGCAGCTGAGATAACAAGGTGTAGAGCTGGATGAACACAGCTGGCCAAGCAGCATCAGAGGAACGGGAAAGCCGATGTTTCAGGCCTAGTTTCTGAAGAAGCGTCTAGGCCCAAAACATCAGCTTTCCTGATCCTCTGATGCTGCTTGATTTGCTGTGTTCATCTAGCTCTACTCCTTGTTATCTCCGATTCTCCAGCATCTGCAGTTCCTACTATCTCATGGACTTGTAGTTGTTCAGGCTCCCGGACATTTCGATATTCTCCCCGATACTTGCTTTTGTTGCTCAGTGCGTTTAGTGTAGGAGTTGAGATGTTATATTGTGGCTGTACCGGACATTGGTTTGGCCACCTTTCGAAAAATGTGTTCAGTTCTAGACTCCCGGGTATAGGAAGGATGTTATTAAGCTTTAAAGAGTTCAGAAAATATTTGCAAGTATTTTGCCGGGTTTGGAGTGTTTGAGCTATAGGGAGAGGCTGAATAGGCTATGGATTTTTTGGCTGGAGGGCCACATGCTGAGGGTTGACCTTACAGAGGTTTATTAAATCGTGAGGGGCATGGCTTGAGTGAATAGCCAAGATCTTTTGGTCAGGCTATGGGAAGTCCAGAACGAGAGGGCATGGGTTTCAGGTGAGAGAGGAAAGATATAAAAGGGAGTTGTGGGGCACTGTTTTTGTATGAAGGGTGGTGTGTGTATGGAGCCAGCTGCCAAAGGAAATGGAGATGAGTAGAATTACAGCATTTTAAAAAATGTCCCTGATGGGTACATGAATAGGAAGGGTTTAGAGGGATATGGGCCAATTGTTAGCAAATGGGACTAGATAAGTTTAGGATATCTGGTCGGCATGGATATGTTTTACTGAGGGTTTGTTTCTGTGTATCTCTTTGATTTGATTCAGTTTATTATTATCACATGTACCAAGGTACAGTAAAAAGTTCTGTTTTGTGTGCAAGTCATAGCATACAAAGTGCATTCGAACAAAGCGAAAAATACAAAGTTACAGTGCAGAGAGAAGTTGCTCAGAGAGCAAGATCAACATTAAATTAAAATTTGAGAGGTCCATTCAGAAGTCTAACAGCAATGGGAAGAAGCTGTTCTTGAAACTATCTGCACATATATACAAATTTTTGTAGCTTCTTCCTGACGAGAGAAAATGGAAGAAAGTAGAACCGGGGTGGGAGTTTTATTATGTTGGTTGCTTTCAGGAGGCAGTGGGAAGTAGAGATGACTTTAAATCTTGAACACATGCCTTTGTTTGCAGAAAGCGAGTCCCTAGTTAAGAATATATGTCACTTCTAGCAAGTGTAATTTAGTTGTTATGGTATTAGCTAGGGTAGATCAGCAAATGCTCCTTCATCAAATCATATCTAACAGTGGATGGCTTGTTTTGAGTTTTACAAGTGCAAGCTGCTTGGGTGCATCCTGCTGACTTCAAACAGGATGCCGTTTAATTCAGTCAGATCAGCGTATCTGGCATTACAGCAGTGCTGGAATTCATAGACATTGCGGCTCAATTGTGTGACAGACCAAATATATTTCTGAAATGATAGCAGCATTTTCTTACTGGAAAATACCACTTGTGCAGTCATTGCATTTTGCAGGATAAAACAGCTTCCTCACCTGTTGTTCAATCGTTTATTCAAAAATGCCGAGTGAATTTCATTGCCACTGTGATGCCAGGTACGACGCCTGTATGGCTGTAAGGCGTACCTCACTGGCCATTGCCTGCCATTGGAAAAAAAGACTCATTTCCATTTCAGTATACTACCCCCAGTCCCATGCGCTTTAATTTTACATGCTAATCTGTTGTGTGAGACTGTGTTAAAAGTCTTTTGAAAATCAAAATATACCACATCCACCAGCTTACCTTCAGCAGTTCTACTGGATACATTTCATAATTCCAGTAGATATATCAAGTATGATTTTCCTTTTGTAAATCCATTTTTAGGTCCCCCATCCAGAGTTAATTCTCCACCCTTTCCACTCTCAGTACTTCCTCTCTTTTGAGTTAAACACCTAGTTTTCACCACTTTTTAGTCAGGTTTCCGTGAATATCACTCTCTCGTATTTCGACACTATTTGTGCAACTGAAATCAATTGTTTGCTCTTCGTTTCAGTTTCTAGTTACGTCAACCAGATAGTGTTAAATATGCAAAAAATATCTCCATTTGACATTTTCATCTGGTGTTGCATATCATTGAGCTACTTTGAAAGGGAATGAATGTTGGCTGTTAAAGGAATTACCTCACTTTTCCTGATGAGAAGAACCTATTCCATAAAATTCAAAATGTCTGTTGAATCAAGTAATACTGTATGAAGGCATACCAAAACATCACATTAACTTTATCCCACGTTTAAAATTCTTGGTATTATCCAATCCTATAAAATAGTTTGAAATCTAGTCAGACCAAAGGAAATATTCAAACTCAAAATCTAAAACTGCAGCTTCATTTCTGGCAAAATTATGTTATGCTCATCTCCACAATATACAAATTCATGACCAGTAAAATCATTATTTTCTGTCAATAAAGGTTTTAACAGGAAAAAAATTGGTGGTTCGTGGTTAACACTGCAGCCTCAGAGTGTCAGGAACCCGACAGTGATTCCAACCTCGGGCAACTGTCTGTGTGGAGTTTGCAGATTCTCCCAGTGTCTGTGTGGGTTTCCTCCAGGTGCTCCGGTTTCCTCCCACAGTCCAAAGCTGTGTAGGTTAGGTGGATTGGCCATGCTAAAATTGCATGTAGTGTCCAGGGGTGTGTAAGTTAGGTGGATTAGACATGGGAAATGCTGGGTTGCAGTGTCGGAGAATGGGTCTGGATGGGCTGCCCTTTGAAGAGTCGGTGTGGACTTGTTGGACCGAATGGCCTGTTTCCACATTGTAGGGATTCTAAAAGTATATACCCACTTTGACAAACAGGTTCTAGGTTAGAGATAATGGGAACTGCAGATGCTGGAGAATCCAAGATAACAAAGTGTGAAGCTGGATGAACACAACAGGCCAAGCAGCATCTCAGGAGCACAAAAGCTGACGTTTCAGGCCTAGACCCTTCATCAGAGAGCTTTTCCTATACAATCTATTTGTAGAATTCAAAGGATCTATTAAGATGGAGTTTTAAGGAATATGAAAGCTAATCTTCTGAGCTGCATTTCAAAATTAAGTAAATTACTGAAGATTTGGGGCTTCAGTAAATAATGCATCTTTCTATTTATACCAAACACACAGGAATTGAAAGACGGAGAATAGAAATTGATATTTCAGTTCATTTAGCTCTGCTGCAATTAGTTAATGGCATAATGAGAGCTGTTACAGCATTAAGGTTATAATTGGGCAATTGGAGATTATGTTCACCAATGGTGAAACCTTTTCAGTGTGCACTTGCCTTCGATGTATTTTGCTGAATATTTATGTTGGATTCACCATTACTCCTATCCATTAAGATTTTTTTTAAGCAGCGGTATTTCTCGTTTTCCTGTTAAAACCTTTATTGGGCAGAAAATAATGATTTTACTGGTCATGAATTTGTACATTGTGGAGACAAGCATAACATAATTACTATTTATGCAGGATAGCAGTTCTTTCTTAAAAGCAAGATCTCATGGAAATGGATAAAGCCCTTGAGGACTCTAATTAAATAATTCTAGCAGCATCACAGACCAAATAAATCATTTTGAAAGACTGTTGAGTTGTGCTCCTATTAAGTGAAATGTAAAGCATTTAATTGTAGTTAACACGTTTTAAATGTATAAAACATATATTTCCTTTTCTTAAAACTATGACTTTTGATACACCACAGAACTTCATGTGAGTAACATAGGAGTAGGGTATTCAGTCCCTTGAGCGTGCTTAACTATTCAAATAGATCATGGCTGATCATCTAGAACATCAAACAGTACAGCACAACCAGTACAGCCCTTTGGCCCACGATGCTGTGCCATACTTGAAGCTTGTATTGCTGTGTGGCACTGTGCTGGTATAGTAGTTGTTATTCTGAGTTTTGATTGTAGGGACAATGGTTCCAATCCAAGGCACAGCCATGGGAAGCTATCTCAATGCCAGTTTCCTTCACTATCCCCATATCCCTTGATCTCATTCGTATCTAGGAAATCTAATACTCTCTGTTTTGGATATGCTTTAGGCTTTGAAAACCTGCTGGAGTAATGAATTCTGAGGATTCACTTTCCACTGAGTGAAAAATGTTCCTCCTCATCTCACCTGTTGCCTGTTGTCCTGAGACTATGTCCCCTCATTCTAGACCTGCCAAGCCAGGGAAACAAAGTCATACAGCATGGAAACAGACCCTACAGTCCAAGACAAACATAATTCCAAACTAACCTAGTCCCTCCTGCCTGCTCCTGGCCCATATGCCTCCAAATCTACATGTACTAAATAATTTTAAAAATCATGACATTAGTTTATGTCTTTACTTGCTTTGTCAGAGATTCTTATTAATTTCTATGACAGAGCAGCACCGTGGCTCAGTGGTTAGCACTGCTGTCTCAGAACCAAGAACCCAGGTTCGATTCCAGCCCTCTGGCAACTGTTTGTGTGGCATTTGTATCTTCTCCACGTGTCAGTGTGGATTTCCTCTGGGTGCTCCGGTTTCCTGCCACAGTTCAAAGATGTGCAGGTTAGGTGGATTGGCCTGGCTAAATTGTCCATAGTGTTCAGAATGTTTAGGCTAGATGGGTTAGCTATGGTAGATGTGGGGTTAGGGGATACAGTGAGTGGCTGGGTCTGGGTGGGATGCTCCTCAGAGGGTCACTGTGGACCAGATGGGCCAAATGGCCTCCTGCACATTAGGGATTCTATGACTCTATCTGAAATCAGAATGTTGTATGCTTTGTTTCAGATAACTGTCAGGACTTCTTTCCTTGAAGTACTTGGGCAGGTAAGGCAAATACGTTTTGGTTTATGTTTTATCCTGTTTTTTTAGGGTGTTGCAAACACCACTTGCATGCATCTGAATAATTAAGTAATCTTCAATGTTCAGCATTTGTATAGCAGTCCTTTTGGTGGAAAACTCTCAGTTTATTGCCCAAGCAGCATCCGAAAAATCTGCCGTAATTTTTCTCCACTCTTAAGTGGAATAATATTGCTGCCGAGTTTGCTGAATGGCCTCTCAGGTGTATTTAATCCTGTTGAAGATAGGATTTATCTGCATGAAATTTAACAACCTGTGCAGGCAGGTATCAAGGGCTAGATTGTCATGAAGGAGTGACAAGCATGAGCCAGGAGAGTTGCTGACTCCACAAACCCATCTGTGGTAAGGAGACTCCCACCTGTTAAATTTTCATTTCTGGAAGGCAGCAGCAGTTTAGGGCTTGGCTAGCTGTTTCCGGTAGACCTGAGATGGTAGCATTGGCAATTAGCTGTATAAACGACAAGGTAGAAGCCCTGCTCCTATTCACCAGAAAATTAGTAGGCTGTGATCATGACTGTCAGGAAGGCAGACCCTCACTATATCCCCATGCACCCTCATTTCTGCTGGCTCCATAATCCTTGCATGTCGTCATTCTGTTTTCGTTGCCTGCATGACCCCATGTAAAATCCTGTCAATACATTCTCCTAATATGCAATATGTTCAGAACTAGTAACTCATCAGCAAGCCTTTGATAGATCTTGAAACTGACACTGTTAAGTGGAGGCTTTGACAAGACACTTTGAAAAAAACTGCTCAGCTTTGTAATAATTTAAAAGTGTCAGACATTTATAATTTGGTATAGTATCATGTCAGCTTTACACTAAATAGTTGTTATTTGGTGGGAGTTGCAAAACAATTGTGGTTTGGACCTGAACATTTTAGGATATTTAACAATTTTGAAGGACAGGAGAAAGGAAAAGGAGGTGGATAACTTTGTTTATCAAGGAGGAGATCAGTATACTTGGAAGAAAATAATTTTGCCTGGGAGAATTAAGATTTAGCATTTGTTTCGGTGGAAATATGAAATAGCAAAGGAAAGACGTTGCTATGGGAGTAGTTTATAAATCCCATGACTGTAGGTACACTGTAAGCCACAGTTAAAATCAAAATGCAATGAGTGCTCCTAAGGAAATGCAGTGTTAATCATGGGTGATTTTACGCATCTTATAAATTGGACAAATCAAATTGGCTTGGTGATTGAGTTCATAGTGGTATTAGGGACAATTTCTAGGATAATGTGTTCTGAAACTAACTTGGGAATGAGCTATTTCAGACCTAGTAATGTGTAACTATACAGGATTAGTTAATGATTACACAGTAAAGAATCCTATAATAAGAGTTATCATAACCTGATAAGATTTCATATTCAATTGAAGGTGAGAAATGAGGGTCTGAAACTAGAGGAGACTGTTGGCCAAAGCAAGTAGGGCTGCCAAGACCAAAACAAGTGTGGTGGGAGACCATGTGGGTTGGGGGGAGATCTTGTAAGCCATGCAAAGGGCAAGAAATGAGGGTGGTGAAACCAGAGCCTGGAGCGACATGTAGTCAGAATGGATGGGGATTGGTGGGAAAGAGTCTTTTGCCTGGGAAGGGGACTGGGGCTAGGAGCCATAAGGAGAGAGACCTGAAGTAGGGGAGAAGAAAGATTGTTAACAGTAGAGGAGAGGGCTACGAAGAATGGAGTGGGGCTGCAAATGAGAAAGAACAGATGAAGTCTTTCAGCACTGGAACAGTTGGCTGAGAAGCAGGACAAATTGAAGTCACAGAGATAATGAATTTCTTGAAAATGAATATGGCATCTGTAGCCTCAGGTTGCAGAGGTTCTGGAGCTGATTTATGTGGGAAAGCTATATTAGATGAAATTGTAAAGAACAGTATTAGTTGAATAATTTAGTTCTGAGCAGTTCTACTTCATGAAGACTTGCATTGCATCTCATAGTATCTTACGTACTGTAAATTATTTAATGTATTGACTATATTAGATTCAGATATGTGGTGGGGGGGGGTGGTGGATGCTGGGGTATAAAAATAGAGAGGTCTTGCAACAGTGTTGGAAGATATTAGTGAGACCAGTCTACAGTTTGGTCCTGTGGTTTAAACAAACGAAGAACAAAAGCAGGCTATTTGGCCCTTTGAGCCTGCATTGCAATTCAATATGATTGCAGCTGATCTGATTTTAACCTCAACTCTCCATTATTACACACCCTGATAATCTTTCAATGCCTTGGCAATCGAGTCTAACTACTTCAACTTTAAAAATATCTGAAGATTCGGCTTTCACTGCCCTTTGAGGAAGGCAGTTCTAAAAACACTGAACTCTCAGAGAGAAAATTATACTCATCTCTGTTTAAATGGGTGACCTCATATATTTTAACTATGAACCCTGGTTCTGGATTGTCCACATCTACCTGGTCAAGTCCTGTCAGGATCTCTTATCCTTCACCTTACTCTTCCAGACTCCAGAGCAAATAGCCTATCCTAGCTAGCCTTTCCTCATAGGGCAATCTGCTCCCTTCAACTTAAATTGTAAGACCTAATCAGCTACAATTATCATCTGAGTTGAGAGGATCAATTTACTGGTCCTGATAATTTTACAAGATCATTCCAGTTACAAGTATGTTTTCAGAAAGACTCAATCAATGATTTTCAGTTGATCCACTTTAGGACATCATCTCTGCCTGACTGGGCACATGTCACTTGTTCTTTTCTGCTTTCTGAAGTCATCTTTCTGTCTTTGGTCTGAACGATGCTCATCTTATTTATCTTACTTCCCACTATCTCTTGATTTTATCCTAAAAATAGGAATCATGACCCTTTTATAACAGTTTGTTGTTCTCAGTACACAAATTTCACACATCTTCACCAAGATAATGTGGCACCAGTAATTTAAGAGCCTGCTTAGAGTATGTAGTGTCACCACTCCCCTCCCTGGTGGTTTAATGTCATCCCAGACTTCTCAAGTAATGAATCTTATATGTTTCACCACACTTGTTCTGAAAGTATTCTGAAAAGTTCCAAAGCCTATCAGTATCTTTAACTAAAAGAACTATGTTTGACTCCACAAAAACTGTTGATGCCAGAAACATGTTCAAGTTCAAAATAACCATACAAAAGTCTTATAAACAGGCATGTTACTTATTTCAGATTACAAAACTGAGACATTTTTGAAACATAGCTGTGCCATCAAGTGAAAGTTTTTTTCACCTTTGTCAGCCTTAGTTTATATTAATTAACCTGAGTCATAAAACAGAAAACCTTACTTTTAACCTGGGTTGCATGGCTGTTCCTCCTTACTAACCACAGTCAAATAGACTATAATTTCATTCTTAATCAATGCAAAAACTGTTGAAAAGTAAGTCCAAACAAAATCAGTCCTATTCAAGGAGGGATGTGCTTGCAATGGAAGCCGTTTAGAGAACGTTCATTAGGCTAGTTTCTGGGATGAAGAGTTTGTTTCATGAAGAAAAGATAAGCAGGTTTGGCTTATATTTATCAATGAGAATTAAAGGTGATTTTGTTGCAAAATATACACTCCTGAGGGTATATGACATGGTAGATGTTGAGAGGATGTTTCCTCTCGTAGAACTAGTGGCATACTTTAAAAATAAAGAGACTCCCATTTAAGGTGAAGGTGAGAGGGAATTTCTTCTCTGAAAGTTATTGGTTATTGAAATCCTGTTTCCTGTAGAGCAGTAGAGGCTGTGCAAATGGTTATTTTCAAGAATGAGTTTGTTTTTTTCGTCAACAAGGGAATTAAGGATAATGAGGGAGCAGGCAGAAAGTGGAGTTCGAGGCATAATCATATCAGCTGTGATTTCATTGACTGGCATTGTAAGATTGACAGGCTGAATGGCCTTTTGCTCACATTGCGTAGATCTTTTATCCATTCAGATCTCATAACTTTATGTTAATGAGCAAATACATTGCAAAACAATACCAAAAGAGACAGTAATTTAATGAAAGATAGTTGAGATGTGAGTCAAGCACAGCTTGCCTTCCTTTGTAACATTATCTTCTGCGCTAGGTTATTTAGCCAAGCATTTGTAATGATGCTATCTTACAACAGTATCAACAGAATTAAATGTTTGTTTACCCAAAGTCTGTTTGTCACCAGTTCTTCCTGAAATATTGATACTACTTAAGTTCAAATTCAGGCATTCATGTGCCAGCTGCTAGCTTTGCAGTGCCAAACCTAGTTCGCTGATTCTTGTGGTAAACTGGTATTTTGGGTCACATATCCAACTAAGCACTTGAACACAAGTGAGGAATGTACTCCTACTGAGAGAGTGCCCTGTTGATGGAGATGTCACTTTTGAGATGAGATGTTGAATCCTTGCACTATTCACCTGCATGAAGTTTTCCCATTGATAGTAGAAGAAAGGAATAGGATCTCTTCCACTAATTTAGCAAGCATTTATCTTACAAGTAGTATTATTTTAAACCAGTTTGTATATACAAACAACTCACAGGCTGTAAATTGGCAGATATGTTTGCCTAGATTACAATTGCAAGTACTCTTCAAAAGTTGGCTGTGAGACATATGGTGACAGGCTGAAAATATGACAGGCATTCTTTAAATGCATCACAACGTATATTTGTATTTCTTCTAGATTTTGGATTGTCCCCACTTTCCCTTTGCAAAGAGCCAGAGTGGGAAGGAGTGGTTTATTTTGCTATGTTAAATCCACTTTGTAAGAGAAGGTTGTTCTCTTGTAAGATCTGTAAAATGCTGAGTGTTTGCTCACTCCCTGATTTCAGTGAATCATTTTAAATTATAAAATTGACTACTTAATAACTAGAAATCTCCAATGGTTAACATGCCCAAGAGTTCTTTTGTAGGTGGGCCAGTCCCTGGCTACAGTTTCTATTTCAAGTGGTAGTTTCAATCCAAATCAAGGCAACCTTCATGGTAATAATAGCTGCATTTATACGGCAGCTGCCAGACTTGGAGTCATAATTCCAAATTTGTTTCTGTCAGGTTTTACCTTATTTATGTTGCTCAGCTACTATCTGAGTGGAATTCCAGTTATGCTGCCTGGATTGCCTCCTTTGCGATTATGTAAACAAATGTACTTAAACCTTCTCTTAACAGCAGGTTATGCAAGTGCTGAGGGAGAAATCCCCAGTCTTAAAGCTTTTAAATTGATCTTAGGATGGCTTAAAAAGAGCTCAAGGTTTATTGAGATCCTGATGAACCATATGTTAGAGCAAAATGCTTCATGCTCCGTGATTCTTTTCCCCAAGCAGTCAAAACCTCATTTCGAATTTAGCATTGTTCCTAACAGCATTAAAAACTTGAACAAACCAGTAGAAACAGGGTTGTAAATAGCATAGTCAGTCATTATTATAGTCCTGGGATGGTGACTTACAATCGCATTTAAGAGCTGGAAGTTAAAGCAGATCAATGGGCAAGATGTTTTGATTATACTTTCTTTAAAACATAAATCTTTCATGTGTGGGCTTTTCAGTTAATTGTATTTAAAACAGCAGCTATATAAAATGCTATAGCAACATGTTAGCGTATAATATGTAGATGAGAGCGTTGTTTCTGAAGTAAACTCATGCCCTGGTTGTGTTGTGTTGTTACTTTGTACAGTAGTATTAATTTGCATTTCTTTCAGTTTTGAACTAAAATCATTTTTAGTTAATAGCTAATGCTTCACAATATAATCATTCTTATTTTTGTGCTTTTGGCAGTAATTTAAGACACTTTATTTTATTGGCTTATTTAAAGAAGAAAGTGGTTGAAATACTGGATCTTAGCCATGCAATACTTCTGAAGAATAACAAAACAATAGCATTTGGTATAGAATTAAAGAATAAGCAATGTGATTGGCTGCTCTTTTAAGTTGTGGGTGTGTATGGCTTACAATGGCTTTTCCAGATTCGTTGGTTTTCTGTTTGTAAAAACATTACATTGGACTAATTATTCAAAAGGGTTTTTGTCAACATTAGTGAACAACGTAACCAAGACTGCAGCTGGTTCATTCTGGAATTTGCAGCGTTCATTATTGGCTGAGACTTTGAAACGTGAAGATTCCCTTTCCTCAATAAATGAATGTTAATACATTGTGGAAGAGATGGCTTTGCATGAAGTGATACACATCTTCTCTGAAGAAAATATAAAGAAGCACACAGCATTGTTCCAAGAACAGGATTGCAAACACAATCAACTTATCAAAGAAAGCATAATGCTGAGGGAAAAATGCTACAGGTATCTTACACCTTTGAAATTGCTGGAGATAGAAGTATGGCGACTCACTGTGATCACAGAAAATGAGGTGGCGCTGATGAGAACAAAAGTCCCAAAGTACAAGATGGCAAGAGAGCTGATATCAAAGGATGACTCTGAATTTCATATCTCTCCTTTGCATGCATGGTCAGATGAAAGGAATTGGAGTGCCATGTTTCAAGAAGACAGACGTGCGAGTTTACATAAAGATAACGCTAAACAACTTAGAATCTCTTTACCAGCATCTGGTTTGCCACTCCGATTACCAAATGTGCCATTCTTGTACCCAAGGAAGAGATACTCTGTTTCTTCATATATTATTCAGAGCTTATTAGAAAATCGCTTTTATAAAGTTGGCAATTACAGATCTTCCCATCAAAAATCCTTGCACATGCCAGTAAAAAATGAAATCTCTTTACCTGAAATACCCAGACACATGAGAATGCTTTAGTCTTCATTTCCAATGAAGTAGCTTGTAACGTAATTTCTATGAATTCCTGAATACAAAATTAGACTTTGAGCAGTGTGATCTAACTGTTTTGAAACTCAGTTTTCAAGATTCAGTGATTGAACCTTATTTTAAGAAATAGCACAAATTATGATTTTATTTTAAATGTATTCTTTATAATGCTAACTGTACTTACTTTAAGAAAACAAGATTGTTCATTTGAAAGTTTGGTGTGTTCACAATATGTATGATCTTTTTCACAGTTTGATTTGGCCTCTGAGAACGTAGCAAATATCAAGGTATAAAAGAATTACACCGTTCATTGACATGTCAAATTCCATCTCCATGTTGAGTAGTAACATTCAAATTTGACATGTATGTATTGTTGCAATAAGGTGTAGTGTTCTGAGGTTGGAGTTCCTTGGGTTTTGATTGAATATGATAGACCACAATTACATTTGTTCAAATATTTAAGCCAAAATTAAGCTTGGACTGTATTTTGCTGTTGATTAAATTTTTATTTACACCTATCAATATTTCACATCTTTCAGTGAATTTTCAATAATTTAGAAAGCAGTTTTACAGTCCTAATAGCTCATAGTTATTTTTTACTCAGTTGTGGAATGTGGGCATCGCTGGCTGGCCAGCATTTATTGCCCATCTTTAGTTGCCTTTGAGAAGTTGATGATGAGTTGCCATTTTGAACTGCAATCCATGTGCTGGAGATATAAACCTTTAGAGAGGGAATGCCAGGATTTTGACCCAACAACACTGAAGGAACGATGATTAATTTCTAAGTCAGGATGGTGAGTAGCTTGGGGGGGAACTTAGAGCTGATGGCCTTCCCAGATATCTGCTTTCCTTGACCTTCTAAATAAAAGTGGTTGTGGGTTTGGAAGGTGCTGTCTGAGTACCTTTGGTGAATTTTTGCAGCCCATTATGTGGATAGCACACAGTGCTGCTGCTGAGCGTCAGTGTTGGGGGGAGTGGATTTGGTGCCAGTCAAGTGGGCTGCTTTGTTCTGGATATGAGTGTTGTTGGAGTTACACTCATCCAGGCAAGTTGGGAGTATTCCTTCACACTCCTGACTTGTGCCTAGTAGATGGTGGACCAGGTTTAGGGAATCAGGAGATGAGTTATCTGCTGCAGTATTCTAGTCTCTGACCTGCTGTGGTAGCCATTATGTTTATTTGGTGAGTCCATTTGAGTTTCTGGTCAGCGGTAGCCCCGAGAATTTGATTGTGGGACATTGAGTGATGGTAATACCATTGAATGTCAAGGGACAGTGGTTAGGTTATTCTTTATTGGAGATAGCCATTGCCTGGCATTTGTGTGACGCAAATGTTACCTATCGGCCCAGGCCTGGATCTTGACCAGATCTTGTTGCATTTGAACATTGACTACTTCAGTATCTGAGGAGCTGCAAATGGTGCTGAACATTGTGTTTGGCAAATATCCCAACCTCTGACCTTATGATGGAAGGAAGATATTTGATGAAGCAGCTGAAGATGGTTGGACCAAGGACACTACCCTGAGGAACTCTTTGAGTTGGGATGACTGACCTTCAAAAGCCATAACCGTCTTCCTGAGTGCTAGGTATGACTCCAGCCAGCGGCGAGTTTTCCCCTTGGTCAGATACAGCCTTGATGTCAAGGGCTGTCACTCTTACCTTGCCGCTGGAATTCAGCTCTTTTGCCTGTGTTTGAACCGAGGCTGTGATGAGGTCAGAAGTGAGTGTCTCTGGCAGAACTCAAACTGGGTGACGCTGAGCAGGTGCTGCTTGATAACACTGACACCTTCCATCACTTTACTGATGATTGAGAGTACACTGGACGGTAATTGCTTGATTTGGATTTGTTCTGCTTTTTGTGTCCAGGACATATCTGGGCACTTTTCTGCTTTGTCAAGTAGATGCCAGTGTGGTACCTGTTCTGGAAGAACTTGGCTGGGGGAGCTGCAAACTCTAGAGCAGAAATCTTAAGTACTGTTGCTGGACTGTTGTCAGAGCATATAGCGTTTGCACTATCCATTGGCTCCAAACATTTCTTGACTCCACATGGAGTGAATTGAATTGACTGAAGATTTGCATCTGTGATGCTAGGAACCACTGTAGGAGGCGGAGATGGATCATCCACTTGGCACTTTTGGCTGAAGGTTGCTACAAATACTTCAGCCTTGTTTTTTTTGTTCTGATGTATTGGTCTCTTCCATCACTGAGGCTGGGAATATTTGTGGAGCCCCTTCCTCTCGTGAATTGTTTAATTGACCACCACCATTCATTTGGATGTGGCAGGACAGTAGAGCTTAGATCTGATCTGTTGGTTGTGGGGTCACTGAACTCAGTGTAGTACATGCTGCCTATGCTGTTTGACACACAAATTGTCATGTTTGGTAGATTCATCAGGTTGACACCTCATTTTTAGGGATGCCAAATACTGTTCTTGCGCTCCCCATTGAACCAGAGTTGATCCCCTGGCTTGATGGAATCAGTTTCAGGGTCATGGATATCTTGAGCTTGCTGGAGAGAAATCTGGAAGAGGTAGGAAGTAATGTTGATGTGGCGTATATGGACTTCCAAAAGGCATTCAATTTATGTAATACAACATGAGTTATAGCTCATGGAATAAATAAGGCAGTAGCAACATGAATACAAAATTAGCCTAGGGATGGGAAACAAAGTGTAATGATCTTCGAATATTTTTTGGGGTGGTGGAAGGGTTGGCTTTGGGACCACTACTTTTCCTAATCTGTATCAACAATCTAGATCTTGATGTGCAGGGAAAGGTCTCCAAGTTTGCAGATGATACAGAACTTGAAAGCATTGTAAACTAAGAGGAGAGAAAGTGAAACTACAAAAGGACACTGACAAGTTGGTGGAATGGGCAAATGAGGTGAGTTGATACATTCTGATAGAAATAACATGGACATGCAGTGCAAAGTGAGGAGTGCAACCGTATAAGGTGTGGCAGGAGCAGAGAGACCTCGGTGTAAATGTGTATGAGCCCAATAGGGGTGGTAGCATAGTTGTAGGCTAAGCAGTTGATATGAGATACAGTATCCTAGGCTTTATTAATAACATCTTAGAGCTCAGGAGCTAAGAGATTATGCGGAACATATCTTAGACCCTAGTAAGACCTCAACCAAGGTACTGTTGACAATTCTGGGTACCACACATTGTTCAAAGCATTCATATGCTTTCTAGAGTGTTGACAAGATTTCAAAGGATGGTTCCAGGATGAGAAATTTCAGTTATGAAGATATATTGGAAAACTTGGGATTGTTTTCTGTTTTCATCTGGTAGGAATGCCTGAGACCAAATGGAACTAGGAAACAGCTAAAATTTCTTCATCAATTAACGGATAATTTGGTGAGCATTTGACTTTATTCAGAGGGCTCTTGTGATGCAGTGGTAATGTCCTTGCATCTGGGTCATAAAGACTTGGGTTCAAGTTCAACCTGCTCTAGAGGTGTGTCATAACACCCTTGGATAGGTTGATGATTAACAGCCATAGAGGAGCAATTAATCAGTGTTGCGATACGTGAATTGAAATAAAACTCTGATACGAAAAGCATATGCCTGGACTCAGTCCAGTCTGCATTTAACCTCTGGTGTTGAAATTTTTTTCTCAAGAAAGGAGTGGAGAAAGCCAAGGGGATATTAGATAGAAGTTTCCAAAATCATGAAGGGGCTGAGCAGAGTAGATAGGGAGAAACCATTCGCCCTCATAGAAAACAACAAATGCTGGAGATCACAGCGGGTCAGACAACATCCATGGACAGAGAGTAAGCTAATGTTTCAAGTCTAGATGACTTCGTCAGAGCTGAAGTGAGGTGTGCAAGTGGAAGCATTTATGCTTTAGTTTGGGGGCAAATGATGTGAGGCTGGTGGGGTATAGAGTATTGGTGGAGAAAATGTGTCGATAGTTTAGATGAAGTGATCAGAATGTGAGAATGGCAGAACAATGGTGTGTCTGACTGTCAGATTTGAAAGAGCAAACAGTCATCAGACTAAGCACTTTATAGCCTTCTGGATTTAATATTGAGTTCAACACCTTCCAATTGTGAGCCAACTCTCACTTTTTCCCTTTCTTTCAGCTGTACTTGTTACATTCTGTGTCACCATGTCCTCTCCCTCCCCACCCAAGTGGGACTGTCTGGTCTTTCAAGTCTGGCAGTTAGACACACTATTGTTCTGCCACTCTCATATTCCGATCACTTAATCTGAACTATCAATATTTTTCCTTCGCTGGCACTCTACACCCACCCACAGATCCCCTCCCCTGCAAAAAAAGAACATATGTGCTGCCCCTTCCATACCATCACCTCAGCTCTGATGAAGAGTCATCTTGACTGAAAACATTAGTTTGCTTTCTTTCCATAGATAGTGTCTGACCCACTGTGATATCCAGCATTTTTTTCCAGTACAGAATTCCAGCATCTTCAGTAATTTGCTCTCCTTCACAGAAGTTTGGATGTAATATGCAAAAGTAAATGTGATGTAAGAAGAAGCTTTTACATACAGCAGGTGATTCATGTTGAAACACACTGCCTGATGGAGACAGGTTCAGTTGCAACATTCAAAGGTCATTACACGATTATTTAAATAGAAACAAGATTCGGAGTTATGGAAAAATTGCTGTTCTCTTGCCTAAGACATAATGCTTATTCAAGGAGCTGGTGCAGACACTTCCTGTTCCATCACAACTCTGTGAATTCAGTTGTCCAGTTTCATGTTGGAGTAAAATGTGCAGGTAGGAACTGGAACAAAGCGAAAAGGAAAGTAACACATTAGGAGCCAAACGAAAAGCAGGACATCATGAGTCGTGATCTGTAGATTTAAATTATTTGCATATTGGCATAGAGACAGACAATTCAGGAGCAATTAAATGCAGCCAATAGGCTGATATGGATAAGAAGGATTATTTTTTGGAGAACATAAGCACCATTAACAGGATAGGAAGGAACTGGACCTGAATTGAAATAAGACCAGTATCATAAACATGTAAACAAAGTGTGAAGCAATCTGATGAAGGATCTAGGCCCGAAACGTCAGCTTTTGTGCTCCTAAGATGCTGCTTGGCCTGCTGTGTTCATCCAGCCCCACACTTTGTTATCTCGGATTCTCCAGCATCTGCAGTTCCCATTATCTCTGATCATAAAAATGTAAAACTAGGAGCAGGCAATTCACTCCCTCAAGCCGACTGTGCTGTTTATACGAACATGGCCAGTCTCAACTCAGCCTGACCTCCACTTTTGTGCCCCCTTTAACCCATTACTAATTAAAAACCTGTCTCCTCCTCAAATTCATTCAATATCCTCATATCCGTCTGGGTTAGTGAATTCTACAATTCAAGATCCTTTGAGAGAATTAATCCATCCTTTATTTCCACTTTTAAATCTAAAACTTTGAGCTGTCATTTTAGATTGCCCCAAAGGGGAAACATCTGCTCTACATCTAGTTTGTCAATCCCTTTAGCATCATATATACCTTAATTAGATCTCCCATCTTCTAAACCTTATCATATATTGGCCTGAACTGTCAATCTTTCCTCAAAAAATGAGTGTCTCATCTCAAGAATTAATCTCATGAACCTTCTCTGAACTGTCTCTAATGCAATTCCATCCTTCCTCAAATAAGGGGACCAAAACTGTACGTGATATGCCAGATGTTTCACCAGTGCCTTGTACATTTGCAACAGCACTTAACTATTTTCATATTCGATTCCTTTAGCAAAAAGTGCATAAATTCCACTTGTTATTTCTGTAAATGAGGTGTAATTTGCTGCTCTTTCCATAAATGAGCTTTCTACCACACTGCAATTTACAAGTGCCGTAACAGAAAATGTAAATAGAAAAGTGGCAAAGGCTTCAAACAGATAAGACCAATGCAGCTGAAACCTGCAAGAGACAAAATGGCTGACAGGAGAGCCTTGAATAATGTCATAAGTGACAAGGTGTTATAGACCATTTATGGGATAAAAAGGAAAAACGTTGTTTAAAATATACTGAAGAAAACGGCAACTAAAAATAACTTAAACTGCCTTAACTGCAGTACACCCAAAGTCCCTAATAATACAGAAGAACGGAAGATAATTTGTAGTGAGATTTCAGATATAGTCGTCATTACTGAGAAATGGCACAGCAAAATCAACACTGGAAGTTAATCATTGCAGAATATACTTTATTTAGAAAAGATAGAAAGGGGTCAGCAGAGAGGTGGAGTGGCTGTATAATGGCAATAAGAAAAAAAGGCACCTTGAGGTAGAGATAGAATTCACGCAAATAGAGATTTAAAAAGAAATCAATTATACCAATCAGGGTACATATAGTGGAAGAGAGGTGGCAGATGAAGTAGGCAATCAAATTAGAAAATAAATAAAAGAATTTGAGCAGTAATCTTGGTGAATTTATTAATTGGTCAGTTGAGTTAAATAAATAAGGAAGAGTTTTCCTTCAATGTGTGCAGGACTGATTTTAACCCATGATGTAAGAAATCAAACAAGGCAGGAACTGTTACTGGATTAAGCAGTAGAGAAAGAACTGGGGAAGACAAAAGATGTCAAAGTACAGAAACATTGAGGTAACGATGACCATAATTCTATACAATTTGACTATTGAGAAGAATATGACAAAAATTAGGGAAATAAATTGAAGAAAAGCTGACTTTATAGAGCTGAAGGAGCAGTCCAAGAGTGTAACAAAGGAGACTCTGAAGAGAAACCTAAGGAACTGCAGATGCTGTAAATCAGAAATTGCTGGAAAAACTCAGCAGGACTGGCAGCTTCTGTGGAGAGAAAGTAGAGCTAATGTTTTTGGGTCAAGTGATCCTCCCTTCGAACGCTTTCCTCAGTTCTGAGGAAGGGACGCTCGACCCAAAATGTTAAGTCTGACTTCTCTCCACAGGATGCTGCCAGACCTGAGCTTCCTCCGTAATTTCTGAGAATAGGAAGAGATTAGATTCCCTACATTGTGGAAACAGGCCCTTCGCCCAACAAGTTATACCGCCCGTTGAAGCATCCCACCCAGACCCATCCCCCTATAACCCACATACCTCTGAATACTAAGGGCAATTTAGCATGGCTGGTCCACCTAGCCTGCACATCTTTGGACTGTGGGAGTAGACCGGAGCACCCGGAGGAAACCCACGCAGACACGGGGAGAATGTGCAAACTCCACACAGACAGTTACCCGAGGCTGGAATCGAACCTGGGTCCCTGGCACTGTGAGGCTGCAGTGCCAACCACTGAGCCACCGTGCCACCCTAACGTTAGGAATATGGAACCACACCAAAGGGAGTGGTGTTAATGGATGTAATAGGAGGCTAGAAAAGCATGTGAGAGGGAATTAAAGAGAGCGAGTTTATAATGACAGAGTTGGACAAAAAAGGTTGAGGAAGGTATATATAAAGCATAAACTTGACTGCTTGGGCTGTATGGCCTGTTTTTGTGGTTGCATATTCTGCTTTGATTAACTTGACTACTATGTACACTTTTGATCAAACAATGTTTCAAGACAAAATTGTGTACAAAGGAAACAGGTACGGTGTTTTAAAAGTAAATTTAGAATTGATAAAGGGTAGCACTTCATGCAGAGTGATTAATATATGGTGCAATCTTCTGGTTAAGATATTGGAGGCAAAATTTCTGGGTGCATTGAGTAGTGAGTTGGATGATATGGTAAAGATACTGCCAATTAGTTGGAAAGGATACAAATTACAATATTTAAAATGCATCTGTTTGGGTACACGAAAAGGATGAATTTAGAGGATATGGGCCAAATGCTGGTCAATGGGACTAGATTGGTTTAGGATATCTGGTTGGTGCCAACGATTTGGGCTGAAAGGTTTGTTTCCATTCTGTATAGCTCTTTGACTTGATAAGCTGTATGATAGGTCGTGCATTTCTTATCTTTAACTTACTGCCTAAAAGGGTGATAGAAGAGGGAACTCTCAAGACATTTATGAAGTATTTAGATGAGCACTTGAAATTCCCTAATATACAAAGTTGTGGGCCAGATATTGGAAAATGGGATTTGAATAGGTATATGCTTGAAGACTGGTGAGGACACAATGGGCCAAAGAGGCTTTTCCTATGCTGCAAAAGTTCTCTGACTCTATGTACTAATCTTTGTGATATAGGCTCTACTGTTCTCAGATTTAGTAATTGTTTAATAGCAGGATTGTGATAGGTAGCACCGAGGCCATTTTGCTTTGTGAAAGTTGCTGTATAAGTGCAAGATATCAATTAGTTTTGCTTGTTTCGTTTCTTCACTAGAGAATCCTTCTGAATTTGTAATGGCAACACCTTAAAATCACTGCCTGCTTGAAGTATTTCAGTCATGGTGAAGCTACAACATAACTAACTGCACTACATCATATTTCTTGAACATAAATTGCTGTAACCAGCTATAAAATATTAATGAGGCACAAGTGATTACTATAATCAGAAGTAACAATAGTATACATACTTCCCAGTAAGTTTACATAGGATGGAATCTCGTGCAGTTCCTCAGAGACAAAGCAATGAGAGTGTGACCAGGAAGGAAAAATGACAGTTTTCTGATGGCAGGTTAAAAATAAGGAAGCAAATTGGTAGCATATTAAAGATGGATTGTTCTTAATGGCAATTAGTAAGAGCTATATTTATTGCATTAACATGTCATAAGACCACATGGTGACAAGATAATTTATAACTTTATGATTAAACTGACAGCAAATGCAAAACATGTGGCTTCAGATTCATGGCTAGCTAAAGGTGGCAGACAACAGGCAAGGTAATAGTCTTCCAGATTTATTTGGAGTGAGTAGGAGCTGCAATTCTTGTACGGGGAAATTTATTGTACCAGCGATGAGGAGACTGAGGAGTTGTATTGAGCTTATGTGGCAACTGACAAGGGGGCTGAGTATAGCTGTTCATGGAAGGAGTGGGGTGATAAATGTGTAGGGAGTTAGGGGCATGGGTTTGTGAGGAAGGGAGGGTGGTGAGACTCTGAAAAGTCTTGGCTGCCCTCAGAAGGGTCTCAGGAAATGGAGAAAGGGAGGGAATATGAACGGCAGAGGGAAGAAAAATCTCAAGCTATGACAGCGCAAAAATATCCGGCAGCTCCAGGATACCCGAATGTTGGTCATGGATGGTGGGTAGCTCAACTGTCACAGGAGGCCAGGCTAGGGTGATGGAAGGAAGGTTAAAATTTGTTTCATATAATCATTTGTAGAATTTGGGTGTCGCCAGCTGGGTCAGTATTTGTTAGCTATCCCAAGTTGCCTTTTGAGAAAGTGGTGGTGAGCTGCCACCTTGAACTGCTACAGCCCATGTGATGTAGATGGACCCATAATGCTACTGGGGAGGGAATTCCAGGATTTTATCTAGTGATACTGAAGGAAAGACAATATATTTCCAAGACAGGATGGTGAATTATTGGCTTGGAGAGGAACTTGTAGGAGGTGGTGTTCCCAAGTATCTGCTACCCTTGTCCTTCTAGATGAAAGTGATTGTTGGTTTGGAAGGGAATGTCTAAGGATCTTTGGTGAATTTCTGCAGTGCATTTTATAGATAGTACATACTGCTGCAATGGAGCATCACTGTTGGAGTGACTGAATATTTGTGGATGTGTTGGCTCAAGTGGGCTGCTTTGTCTTGGTTGGTGTCAAGCCTCTTGAGTCTTTTTGGTGCTGCACTCGTTTACGCTTCACATCAGATGTGGAGTTTCCATCACACTTCTGACATGTGCCTTGTCGATGGTGGACAGGCTTTAGGGAGTTTGAAGGTGTGTTGCTCGCTGTAGCATTCCTGGCTTCTTACCTGCCCTTGCAGCCACTGTATTTATATGGTGAGTTCTGTTCAGTGTCTAGTCTCTGCTAACTACTAGGATGTTGATAGTGGGCGGATTCGGCGATGGTCACTGAACATCAGGGGGTGATGGTTAGATTGCTTGTGTCTTATTGGAGATGATTATTGTCTGGTTTTGTGCAGCAGAAGATTGACTGAGGGAGTATGCAGGATGTTGATTTGCAGCTTCACGGATCAACGTTGGGAAGGTTCTAAGGAGAAGCAGCAGTTCAAGTTCAAAATGCTCCTGTCAAATAGCAGAATGATACTGCTGGCTTGCAGGGAGTGAATGCAGGGTAAGGGATGTTTGTAGCTGACTCTTAAAGATTTTGACAAGATATGCTACACTAATATCTCTTGTTAATGCTGGTTCAGTGAGTTGTTAATATTAAGAGTTGAGAAATGGCTGTACAAAATCCCAGCAGAAGAGCCTTGGTCTTAAGTAACAAATACAAACCAACTAAGGAACAAGTTGCAGTAACATTATATTGGTTAAAAACCAAAAGAAATGCTGATGCTGTAAATCAGGAACAAAAACAGAAGTTGCTGGAAAAGCTCAGCAGGTCTGGCAGCCTCTGTGAAGTTAAAAAGCACAGTTAACTTTTCAGGTCCTGTGACCCTCCTCAGAGCCTTATATTGGTTAACTATGTTACACTTGGTAAGAGGCGTTGGTATATTATAAGAGATACCAAGTTAACCTAAGTCACATGTTTATTAACAGTACAGGTAAGACTAACAGTCTGGAACAAGTGCAACAGACAACTAGAGCTGACTATCTCTGGAAGAAACTAATCACTTATATCCTGTGGACAAAGCTATTTAAAGACTTCAGTGTTAACCTATGCAGGCCATCTGCCTTGTACCCCAGATGCCCACCCCAGTGCAATATAAATATAGCTCCTAGATACTGACCACTTTGACATAATGGCAGGATCAGTGACTTTCTGCCCACCCCACCACACAAATGGCCATGCTCCTCAATCATGCATGGCTAATTAGTTGTCCTGTGATTCTGCGTCGCTAGTTGAATGGCCTCTGAACAGAGCTGTCTTCTGGTCCTGCCATCAGGGTATTTGCTGGTGCAATAAGATTGCCCCATAATCTGTCATTAAAATCTTTCAGTGTAATTATGATACATTTAACTAAAATCAATGTTAGCTACACCATTGTTTCATGTTAGCGTTTCACCCACAGAAGAAGTTTTAATTTCTCTCAGGATGTGCATGGAACCGATTTGAAAACTTGAAACTGTAACTCAAGGTGGATTTCATTGCTTTAAAAATATTTGAAAAATAATTGCACTCAGTAACAGAAGTGAATCTGCTATCTTTCTACTCTGTGAAAGATATCAGTTAGTTGCATAATTCTATTGGTTGTTTACATTTTTATTTTCAAGACTAATTTTCGCACTTTTACTTTGGCTGATGTTTGTTGGTGTTGTTCAGTGATCATATTGGAATTGTTCACTGCTCCAAGCCTGTGCTTCAGTAATACAACTGGCTTGTGTGAAGAACAACATTCATTGATTTGTTGTGCCCAGAGGTCAGGAGCAGTGAACACCATCCTGCCATCTTAAAGTTCAGCTCTATTTTTATAAAAAAAATTTGATTTATGAGTTAGTCTCACATAGTATCAGAAAATTGTCCCTACAACAGTGTATTTATTTTGCAGGAGGAGAATTTAAAACAGAAGTATGTATTCCATCCATTTCAATGTGCCCAGGGCCTTATTTAAATATTTATTGACTTCAAAGATCTGAAACTATGTTCTTCTCTTGGACCCAGCAATTTTAAGTGCATATTTTCTTTTAAAGTACTGTGTTAAAAGAAGCATCTAAGTATGCTTTACAAAATCATAAATGGAGAAGGAAGCCATTCAACCCTCCAAGTCTGTGCCATTTCTTTGAAGAAACATGCTGTTGCTCTGCAGTTCCACCTTTTCAAATTAAAAATCAAAAGAACTGCGGATGCTGTAAATCAGGAACAAACAGTGTTGGTGGAAAAGCTCAGCAGGTCTGGCAGCATCTGTGGAGGAGAAAACAGAGTTAACGTTTTGGGTCCAGTGACCCTTCCTCAGAACTGATGGTGGCTGGGAAAATGTCAGTTTATATGCAGAAAATGGGGTGGGTGGGTTAGGGAGTAAACGATAGGATAGAGCCCGAAGAGAGAGAGAAAGACAGTTGACAGACAAAGGAATTGCTAACGATCTGGCTGGGAGGGCGAATAGTTGTTAATGGGGACTGTTAGTGACTAACAACGAGGGGTGTGTTGTGGAAGGCTATGTGGTAACAAGGTCTGGTATGTGGGTTGGGGGGCTGGGACATGGGGGAGTTTAGGCCCTAAAATTATCGAACTCAGTATTGAGTCCGGAGGGCTGTAGGGTTCCCAAGTGGAAAATGAAGTTTTGTTTCTCCAGCTTGCGCTGGGCTTCACTGGAACACTGTAGCAAGCCAGAGATAGAGATGCTGGCCAGGGAGCAGGGTGGTGCATTGAAGTGGCAGGCAACAGGTAGGTCAGGGTCTTTTTTGCGAGCAGAATGTAGATGTTCTGCGAAGTGGTCGCCAAATCTATGTTTCGTTTCCCCAGTGTAGAGGAGACCACATTGTGAGCAGTGAATGCAGTAGACTAGATTCTTGGAAGTGCAGGTGAAGTGTTGCTTCACCTTGAACGTATGTTTGGGCCCTTGGATTCTGGGGAGGGAGGAGGTAAATGGGCAGGTGTTGCACCTTCGCCAGTTACAGGGGAACGTACCATAGGGCTGTGGGGAGGTTTGGGGGTGAAGGAGGTATGGACCAGGGTGTCCCGGAGGCAATGGTCCCTGCGGAAGGCGGACAAGGGAGGGGAGGGGAATGTGTGTCTGGTGGTGGCATCTTGCTGGAGGTGGCAGAAATGGCATCTGATGATCTTCTGGATGTGAATGCTGGTGGGATGGTAGGTGAGGGTAAGGGGAACCCTATCGCTGCTGTGGGAGGGAAGAGAAGGGGTAAGGGCAGAAGTGTGGGAGATGGGTCGCACCTGATTGAGGGCCCTGTCAACAACGGAGCTGGCGAATCCTTGTTTGAAGAAGAATGTGGACATTTCGGAGGCTCCCTTGTCGAAGTTGCTCTCATCTGAACGTATGCGACGGAAACGGAAGAACTGAGAGAATGGGATGGAGTCTTCACAGGAAGTGGGGTGTGAGGATGGAAAGTCCAGGTTGCTGTGGGAGTCAGTGGGTTTGTAATGGATATTAGTGGCCAGTCTATCCCCAGAAATGGAAACAGAAATGTCGAGGAAGGGAAGGGAGGAGTCAGAGATAGACCAGGTGAAAGTGAGGGCCGGGTGGAAATTGGAGGCGAAATTGATGAAATTTTCCAATTCTGGATGAGGGAGGGAAGCAGCACCGATGATATCAGCGATGTATCGGAGAAAGAGTTGTGGGTGGGGGCTGGAATAGGACTGGAACAAGGAATGTTCCACGTAACCCATGAAGAGACAGGCATAACTCAGGCCCATACGAGTACATGTGGCAACCCCTCTTACCTGAAGAAAATGAGAGAAGTTGCAACGTGTGTCCATTTACCTCCTCCCTCCCCAGCATCCAAGGGCCCAAACATACCTTGCAGGTGTAGCAACACCACCTACATTTCCAAGAATCTAGTCTATTGCATTCGCTGCTCACAATGTGGTCATCCCTCTCCCACTGCAAAAAAAGATGCCTTCCTTAAAGAAGTTACCCTCCTCCCTCCGAAAAAATCTCAGTTCATCCCTCTCCTATTGCAAACTAAACAGAGGCTTGGGGACCACTTTGCGGAACACCTACGCTCAGTTCGCAACAAACAACTACACCTCCCAATTGTGAACCACTTCAATCCCCCACCCCCCCACTCCTCGGACAACATGTCCATCCTGGGCCTCCTGCATTGCCACAATGATGCCACCTGAAAGCTGCAGGAACAGCATCTCATATATCGCTTGGGAACCCTGCAGCCTAAGGGTATCAATGTGGATTTCACAATCTTCAAAATCTCCTCTTCCCCTGACCACATGCTAAAACCAGCCCAGCTAGTCCCCACCTCCCTAATCATTCCTCCCACCTCAAGCCCCACCCCCATCCCCTACCCACTAACCTCATCCCGCACCCCCCCCCCCCCCCCAAAAATCCATCCTCCCTGGACTGATCTATCCCCTCTCTAACTCCCCACCTACATTCACCTTCACTGGCTCTAACCCCGCCTCTTTGACCTCTCTGTCTCCTCTCACTCTATCTTCTCCTTTGTCCATCTTCTATCCGCCTCCCACGTCTCCCTATTTATTTCAGAATCCCCATCCCATCCCCTCCCCCATTTCTGAAGAAGGGTCCCGACCTGAAACGTCAAGCTTTCCTGCTCCTCTGCTGCTTGGCCTGCTATGTTCATCCAACTTCACACCGTGTTATCTCAGATTCTCCAGCATCAGCAGTTCCTACTATCCCAGGTTATAATCCAACAGGTTTATCTGAAAATGCAATCTTTTGGAGCTCAGCTCCTTCCTTAGGCATAGTGTGAGAGAGAGGTATAAGACACAAATATATAAGTAGAAAGGTAACAGTCGTAAAACTAGCTAACCCTTGTTGATTCTTTAATCAGTTAGGAAGGAGACTCCTGATTAAAATACAAAACCCACATTCCTTTCTAGTTATTATCTCAAGATAGTTAAAGGTTTTATCAATGTATACAAGAGGTGACACCTCAGATCAGGCAATATATTTAGGTGCAAGGTCTTGCTTAGAATCTGTCCGTGCTTTAAACTGGTGTCAGGTTTTCTTATTTGAGCAAAACAGAATGTATTTACAACTACGCAAACATTTTGGATGAAATAATTTGCGTGTGTGTGTTGAGAGTGAGTGAAAGAAAGTGTGTGTGTGTGTGAGTGAAAGAGGGAGTATAAAGTCTGGTGGGGTCACTTGTAGTGTGACATGAATCCAGGATCACAGTTGGCTATCAGTCTCTGCTCAGCGATTTTGCGTTGTTGTGTATCCCAAAGCCCATCTTGGAGGAAACTTACCCGAAGATCAGAGGCTGAATGTCCTTGACCGCTGGATTGCTCCCCCACTTGGATTTGATACCTATTGTAAACTCTGTTTGCATAGTTGTGGATCCCTGTAATGTGCGGATGAGCTGCAACTGAGAAGTTATTTATGTATGAAGCTTTTTAGTGTGAATTGGAGTCCAGTTATTAATGATAAAGATCCTTTGTCTGCCAACAATACATGATAGTTGACTTGTAGGGTTGACTTAATTTAGTTTGAATCTAATTACCTGTAATAAGTGTTATTACAGACACCTGGTCCCTGCTTTCTATCTAGTAAGGTCAGAAATTCCAATAGTGTGGGGATTTTGCATACTTCTTTTAAAAGCTTTAACTTTTGTGATGTCTCCAGGAACAGCAGGGCTTAATTTCCAGCAAGGTAGAAAATGAAAATGGATGATATCAATTGCTATGGTATGACAATTAGCATTCCAACTGCATTGCAGCTTCTTTTTTGTAGATTGTTCACGTTGTGTCTGATGTATGGGCCCATGACACCATATATCAAAACATGTTTAATTGGTAAGAGATGATTTCCTTGTGCTCATGACTCAGTTAGTGCCTGGACAGTGAGCACTGCACTGGAATGCTAGACACTCATCTTTTACCTCCATTTTCACCTCTAAAGCAATGCCTTTTAAGTTTTTGCTTGTTTCCTCTTGATGTTACAAATGCTTGTATGTAAGAAGAAGCAACAATACAAATTTCATGAAAATGAACATTGGAATCTTCTCCATACGCATTTTCTGCCACATGAAGGTGACAGATTAAACTCAAATGTAGTGAGTTCTCAGAAAAAACGGGTTCTTCCGCTCTTTGGATATTGAGGCCAGATTCAGGGGACAGGGAAGAGTTTTTAAGGGCTGCCTTCTTTTTGGCTTATTATTAAACATGTTTTTCAATTTGAAGTTATTGGCCAATATGCAATCCTCACCTCTGTCTCAGACAAGTGTGATCAATAAGGGAGTGCCTGTGTGTGCTGTGGATTTGGATTTCAAAAATGCATTCAATAAAGTGCTACATAAAAAGTTAATGCATTGGACAAGAGTTCCTGGTTTAGAGGTGATAGCGTAGCATGAATAGAGAATTGGCTAAGTAACTGGAAACAGAAGTGCAATAAATGGACCATTTTCAGGTTCACAATCTATAACAAATGGAATCAGTGCTTTGGCCTCTGCTGTTTAAGATCTGTATTAATAATTTGGATAAAGGGACACGAGTGTAGAGTCCAAGTTTGCAGATGTTTCAGATGACAGAGATGAGTTGGAAAACAAGTTGTGAGAAAACTGCAGAGAGTTTGCAAAGGGATATAGATAAGTTATGTAATTGGACAAAAAGAAATTGGAGTAGCGTATAATATATGGGAAAGTGTGAGGTGGTCCATTTTGATAGGAAGAATAGAAAATATTTTTAAAATGGAGAGAAGCCCTGAAATGCACAATAAATGGAAATTTAGATGTTCCATCAACTGAATCTCAAAAAAGTTAATGTTATGATGTATGATGTAAGATGTTACATACGTGTATACATATATATCAAGTTAATTTATTTTTGAAATTGGATTTTCAGCCAGTGGAATATTATGTGTGTGAAGGGTTTATGATTAACTTGTAATTATTTCTGTAGCAATGATAGTTTCTGATAAAACACAGCCTTAAAAAGAGAGATTTGACAAATCATAATGGGGTTTTAATTACATTGGGAGAGTTTGAGTGAACAAAGCAAAATGTATAGTGCATTAAGCTAGACGGTTCTAGGAAGTTTTTTCAACTTGAGGAAACACCCTTAACTTTAAGGAAAGCTTTGAGTTTCAGTGGGCAGTTTGCAAAAGTTTTTGCTGAAGCTGAACCTGTACCTGTAAAATAAATGCCACGAGAGAGAAAAATGGTTAAGGACAATTAAGAAAGTGTTTAACTTAGAGTAGGGAGTTTAATTTCAAATTTCCGCACCTAGAAATGTTTGGTTAAAACCCTGACGGGTTATGTGAAACCAAAAAACTGTAGGCTCAGTTATACGATATGTCAAAGAACAAGCTATCAGATTCTCATAACTGAGAATTGAAACCATAATTAAGTCAAATCCTATGTGAGATAGAGAACAGAACTCTGTCTGGTGGTGTGTACTGTAATAGGGTTCTTCAACCAATGTATCATGGCATACCAAGTGAGAAGTATTCTTGAAAATTTTGGGAAGCACTGCCACTTGAGTTGCATGTTGAGGTCACATCCATGTTTCATATCTCCTCTGGAGCCTCAGTGTCTGTTGTTGAAGATAATATTGGCTGACACCTGGTGCCCTATCCACTGTGGCTGCGCAAGCCTCCACATGTACACATGCTAGACTTCTTATACCAGAAACAAAGTAGCTATGCCATGGAATTGTTTGCCTCATTGAAGTATACCTTGATGCTGAAAAGATGGTGAGCTACTGCTATAATGGGATCCTGTTGGGAATAATATGATTATATTTTTGCCATGCATATAGAAATCTTTAAACATATTTGTAAATAGTTTGATTTATTCTGTCTGTTCTTCTGCATAATAAACTTCTGTTTTATTGTTAAAACCAAATCTGCTGCATTGCATGCTTGTGTTTTACTGAAAGACTCTTTAAAAACAAAACAAAACATGATCTATCAAGCTAGTTTTCAGTTTAGGGTCAGACTTTTTGAGTCATAGCATTAGCCATGATCATAACATCATGCAGTTGCAGCAAATAATTAGGATGACAAATAGAATATTAACCTATATTGAGGGGGGAATAGTTGGGAATTCTTCTTAGAGCAGTACAGGACATTGGTGAGACAATACCAGGAGTACTGTATACATTCTACTTCTTGCTTAAAAAGGTTACATTTGCATTGGAAGCAGTTCAGAGAAGGTTCACTAGGCAGGCCCCTAAGATGAAAAGGTTGTCTTTTGAGCAGCTTGAACCTATCTCTACTTCATAGAATTTGAAACAATGAAAGGTGATCATATCGTAACATAAAGCAGTCTGAGGATGCTTGAAAATGCAGATGTTGGGAGATTGTTTCCTCCTCAGGGGAACTTCGAGCTAGGAACACAGTTTAAAAGTACATCTCCTTTTTCACATGGATACAAGCAGTAATTTCTTCTCACACTCATTAATCTTTGGAATCCTATTCCCCAGAGGGCAGTGGAAGCTGAGTTTGGCAGATGTTTGATCAACAGAGAAGCCCAGGATTATGGGACATGGGGACAGCAGGAATGAAAGTAGAATTAGGACACAATCAGATCAGCTATGATTTGATGGAATGGCGGAGTATTTATGGGGTGAAATGTTCCATTCATGCCCCTATTTCTTCAATGGCTGTATTTTTACAGTGATTAGTTTTTGTCAGATCGCTTATTTCAGAGCACATGAAGAGCAATAATCCCAGTTATATATTGTATGCACCATAGCAGAATAACAACAAAATACAATGATTTCCACTTCAGCTTTCATTGGAGATTCTGTGAAACCGCAGATGATATGATTGTTGCTCCATACCCTTGAGTTAGCGTCAGTTAGATTTGGTGATCGATTAACCATATTGATGTAGTCATGAGGCAGATCCTGATGAGATCCTAATATGAATCTGTGGCAATATCGCCTTTGCTAGAACATTGCTGTCACATTCCCCTCATGTATCTCCCACATCGACAATCGCCCTTAGACTTCCTGATAACCTGAATCAAAAATATTACCATCGAACGGACAATGGAGTTTGAAGATTTGAGACATGCCTGAACTGTTCTGTCATGAGCATCAAGCTCATGGTAAAAAGAAGCCATATTTTAATATTAATAATGAAAAGGAGTAGTGTACTTGTTTTTCAGATGGCAGATTGTAAAATTAATGCACAACAACAGAACCTGAACTCCTGAAGCTATCAGGAACATGAGTAGGCATATTCGCACTTTGTGTCTGTTCCAACAAGTAACCCATGACTTATCAGATCTTCATTTCATTCTCTGTTAACTGTTTTTGATATGCATTTTTTAACACCTGGCAAAAGCCTACTGACTTCAGACTTAAAAGTTTTAATTGAGCAAACATCCACATCCTTTTTGAAGGTAAAAGTAGTAGATTTTCACTATTGTTTGTGTGGAAAAATTAAACATTGCCAGTTCAGAACATTCTGTGCTTTATGCTGTTGCTGATGATTGAAACCACCTTCATAATGAGATTGTAAGTGTTGATAAATCTTAAACAGCATTTGTTTTGAAAGGTTCAACTGTTCATAACAATAGATCATTTACGTGTTTCGGGGCCGGGATTGTTCAGATATTGAATGCGTGTAAAGAAGTTACAGCAGTCGCATTTCTTAAAGATAGAATACAATATTAGGATATTCTAAACAAAGCATGTGTATGTCATTTCAAAGAAAGCGTAAGTTTAAATATATCCATGCTTACTAATGTCTTGCTCTTAAGGTTTTTAAATTAGTTTTCTTTTGCAGATATCAATTCTAAACCTCCATTCTACCTATGAATTCTCTGCCTCAAAAGGCAAGGAAATTGGAATCTTTTAATAGTTTTAAGACAGATATTGATAGATTCTTGATAAGCAAGGAGATGAAATTCTTTCAATGGTGGGAGGGACATGTAGCCTAATCAGGTCAGTCATGATCTAATTGAATGACAGAGCAGCTACCAGGAACAGGCAGGAAGTGTTGGCTAGCCAGTGACAGCCACATCTCGTGAGTGAGTCAATTTTTAAAAGAGGTTCAAGGGGTCTAATGGCCTACTCCTGTCCCTAATTTGTGTGTTCCTCTGCCTATTCGAGAACTACAGGTTAATTTGGATATTAGCAAGAAATTTGAAAAATGTTGAGAACCTAATAGAACATAATGTTGTTTAAAGTAATGGTTCTGGAGGAATCAATGTTCATGTTAACATTAGCTCCACCCATCCTACTGATGTCACACAAAGTCTGTGAATGGCAATGGGGAATTCTACCCTACCTTTCACAGGGAGCAGATGCATTTGTTTCAGCTGTGGAGGATCCTGGTAACTATGCGTGACCAAATGTAGTTATAACATTTTCTGTTTATGATCTGTATGCTGCTGTGTCCAGATCACTGACAGGGCAATCCATGATTGCTTCCTGATATACTCAGTATCCCTCGCTCATCACTGCTTACTTCTGAAACTAGGTTGGAAACTAAAATCAAAGAAGTTATTTAATAATGCAGTAAATCATCGTGTGATCCAAGGACAGTGTTTCTGCTCAGTGCCAGTTCTCTTAGGTGGTGCATCTATATCATTGACACTTGACAGGCCAAGACAAATTGAAGACCGAGGAAGATTGATGGCAGTGAACATTGTACAGCCCTTAGCCTGTACTACATACCGGTGGAAGTAGCAGATAATACAAGATACTAGGTGTGATCATCTGGGAAAGTGTCACACATGTCGTATCCTTAAGAATCTTTCTTGTTCCTCTTCCCAAATCCTGACTGCCTTCTACAAGTTATTTTCCTTGTTTTATTTTGTTTCTCAAGCTTGTTGATTTTAAGCTTTTCACCTTCCTTTAAGTAATTCCAGACAAATTTATGCTCTCTTGCCATCCCTCCACCTCTGCCAATAGAGAAATTATTTTATGCGCATCACAACTGCCCTCACAATCTTGCTGCTTCCATGATCTGCCTACTGCTGTGTCCACATCACTAACAGGACCATCTACGATTGCATCGTGATGTAAATCAGTATCCCTTTCTCATCATAGATAATGGGAACTGCAGATGCTGGAGAATTCCAAGATAATAAAATGTGAGGCTGGATGAACACAGCAGGCCCAGCAGCATCTCAGGAGCACAAAAGCTGACGTTTCGGGCCTAGACCCTTCATCAGAGAGGGGGATGGGGGGAGGGAACTGCAATAAATAGGGAGAGAGGGGGAGGCGGACCGAAGATGGAGAGAAAAGAAGATAGGTAGGGAGGGGATAGGTCAGCCCAGGGAAGACGGACAGGTCAAGGAGGTGGGATGAGGTTAGTAGGTAGATGGGGGTGCGGCTTGGGGTGGGAGGAATGGATGGGTGAGAGGAAGAACCGGTTAGGGAGGCAGAGACAGGTTGGACTAGTTTTGGGATGCAGTGGGTGGGGGGGGGAAGAGTTGGGCTGGTTGTGTGGTGCAGTGGGGGGAGGGGACGAACTGGGCTGGTTTAGGGATGCAGTAGGGGAAGGGGAGATTTTGAAACTGGTGAAGTCCACATTGATACCATTAGGCTGCAGGGTTCCCAGGCGGAATATGAGTTGCTGTTCCTGCAACCTTCGGGTGGCATCATTGTGGCAGTGCAGGAGGCCCATGATGGACATGTCATCTAGAGAATGGGAGGGGGAGTGGAAGTGGTTTGCGACTGGGAGGTGCAGTTGTTTGTTGCGAACTGAGCGGAGGTGTTCTGCAAAGCGGTCTTCAAGCCTCCGCTTGGTTTCCCCAATGTAGAGGAAGCCACACCGGGTACAGTGGATGCAGTATACCACATTGGCAGATGTGCAGGTGAACCTCTGCTTAATGTGGAATGTCATCTTGGGGCCTGGGATAGGGGTGAGGGAGGAAGTGTGGGGACAAGTGTAGCATTTCCTGCGGTTGCAGGGGAAGGTGCCGGGTGTGGTGGGGTTGGAGGGCAGTGTGGAGCGAACAAGGGAGTCACGGAGAGAGTGGTCTCTCCGGAAAGCAGATAGGGGTGGGGATGGAAAAATGTCTTGGGTGGTGGGGTTGGATTGTAAATGGCGAAAGTGTCGGAGGATGATGCGTTGTCTCCGGAGGTTGGTAGGGTGGTGTGTGAGAACGAGGGGGATCCTCTTAGGGCGGTTGTGGCGGGGGCGGGGTGTGAGGGATGTGTTGCGGGAAATACGGGAGACGCGGTCAAGGGCGTTCTCGATCACCGTGGGGGGAAAGTTGCGGTCCTTGAAGAACTTGGACATCTGGGATGTGCGGGAGTGGAATGTCTTATCGTGGGGGCGGAGGCGGAGGAATTGGGAATAGGGGATGGAATTTTTGCAGGAGGGTGGGTAGGAGGAGGTGTATTCTAGGTAGCTGTGGGAGTCGGTGGGCTTGAAATGGACATCAGTTACAAGCTGGTTGCCTGAGATGGAGACTGAGAGGTCCAGGAAGGTGAGG
Organism: Stegostoma tigrinum; assembly: GCF_030684315.1. NCBI lineage: Eukaryota > Metazoa > Chordata > Chondrichthyes > Orectolobiformes > Stegostomatidae > Stegostoma > Stegostoma tigrinum. The sequence continues at coordinate 32,137,493 of NC_081360.1, forward strand.
GATGTGCTGGAGATGGCCCAGGTGAACTGAAGGTTGGGGTGGAAGGTGTTGGTGAAGTGGATGAACTGTTCGAGCTCCTCTGGGGAGCAAGAGGCGGCGCTGATACAGTCATCAATGTACCGGAGGAAGAGGTGGGGTTTGGAGCCTGTGTAGGTGTGGAAGAGGGACTGTTCCACGTAACCTACAAAGAGGCAGGCATAGCTGGGGCCCATGCGGGTGCCCGTGGCCACCCCCTTAGTCTGTAGGAAGTGGCAGGAGTCAAAAGAGAAGTTGTTGAGGGTGAGGACGAGTTCAGCTAGGCGGATGAGAGTGTCGGTGGAGGGGGACTGGTCGGGCCTGTGGGACAGGAAGAAGCGGAGGGCCTTCAGGCCATCTCCATGCGGAATGCAGGTGTACAGGGACTGGACGTCCATGGTGAATATGAGGTGTTGGGCGCCAGGGAATTGGAAGTCCTGGAGGAGGTGGAGGGCGTGGGTGGTGTCACGGACGTAGGTGGGGAGTTCCTGGACCAAAGGGGAGAAAGTGGAGTCCAGATAGGTGGAGATGAGTTCGGTGGGGCAGGAGCAGGCTGAGTCGATGGGTCGACCAGGGCAGGCAGGTTTGTGGTTTTTGGGAAGGAGATAGAAACGGGCTGTGCGGGGTTGGGGAACAATGAGGTTGGAGGCTGTGGGTGGGAGGTCCCCTGAGGTGATGACGTCGTGAATGGTGTTGGAGATGATGATTTGGTGCTCGGGTGTGGGGTCATGATCGAGGGGGCAGTAGGAGGTGGTGTCGGAGAGTCCACATACTGTAAGGAAAAAAGGGGGCAGTACTGTATTTGTGAACATTTTAGATTGTTACCCGCACCAGAGCTGCCTATTATGTGAAATATTCACATACTCTGACAAAATACAGCTCCAGCGGGAAGCCTAGTTGTTAGATTTTCCTTTTTTATTTCAAATTTGCCTCTCTGAATACCTTGACATTAATCCAAGTCAGATAAATATAGATAAAGAATGTATTTATTTTGAGAAATTTATTCTCAGATTTCTTGGCTGTAGAAATGCCTTTATCATCAGCTATAAACAACATTAACTCCTGGGAGGGGCAATGAAAAGAGGTTTTAGGTAATGAAAAGAGGTTTTAGGTAATGATCTGAGTTTCGCCGTATGTCATCGTGACATCTGGACTAAGGCCCATCAGTATAAAACATTGCATCACTGCAGCTCCAACAAAACCCTCTTTACTGAGCTTATAAACAAGTTAGCACTACTGCCTCACAGACCCAGGGACCCATGTTTGATTCTACCCTCAGGTGACTCTGTGTGGAGTTTACACATTCTTCCTGTGTCTGCATGGGTTTCCTCCAGGTGCTCCAGTTTCCTCCCACAGTCCCACATGTGCAGGTTAGGTGGATTGGCCGTGCTAAATTGCCCATAGTGTACTGGGATGTGCAGGCTAGATGGATTAGCAATAGGAAATTCAGGGTTAAAGGCATGGGGTGGGTCTGGGTGAATTACTGTTAGGAGGGTTGGTATGGATTCAGTGAGCCAAATGGCCTGCTTCCACACCGTAGGGATTCTGTAATTCCAAGCAAAGGAAACCATTTACTCAAATTACAAAATGGACTCCTTATACTCTGCTCCCTCTTTCCCTAAAATTCTGTTGACAGTCCCACAGTTTCACTGGACATTTTTGTATTTAGAAATCATTAAACAACTATTCTGAAAACTTCTGGAGAGTCTCATTCCAGCCTTAATCCAAGAAGTACTTCATGTGAGTCAGACTCTGCTCAATAATAGAACTCTCACATTTGAGCCAGAAAGTTGTGGGTTCATGTCCTGGAGAGTACAGAGTCTAGACAGGCACTGCAGCTGATTAGCAAGAGAATGCTGCACTGTTGTGGAGATATTGTTCTTTGACAACCACAATTGAACATCGTCCACGAGGGACTGTAGGCTTTTCTTTATTCACTACAATTTTGCACACCACTGTAATTCCTTCCACCGTTCTTCACTCCAGTCAGCTGATTATAAAGACTTTGCCAAAGCCACATTACCTACAATCCACTTCTCATCAGCCTCGTTCAAGGTCCAGCTCTCTCACCCATTCAGTGTAATGATCCCCACCAGGATTTTACAAGTTGCTTTTTCAAGTCCAATGTGCCCTTTTGAACAAGTTGTTAGACTCTGCTACTCAATGGAATATGACAGATTTTGTAGCAGTATTTTCAGCAAGAGCAGAGGTCTTCGGTTTGTTGCTTTGCCGCAAGTTATCCCCAACAATCATTCCTAAAACAGATTCGCTGGTACTTATTTTGTACCTAGATAACAAAGTGTGAAGCTGGATGAACACAGCAAGTCCAGCAGCATCTCAGGAGGACAAAAGCTGACATTTCGGGCCTAGACCCTTCAAAAGAGATGAAGGGTCTAGGCCCGAAACGTCAGCTTTTGTGCTCTTGAGATGCTGCTGGGCTTGCTGTGTTCATCCAGCTTCACACTTTGTTATCTTATTTTGTACCTATCGGTTAGCCCTTTGTCTACACAAATTGGCTGCCACATTTCTGACATGGAACAGTAGCTTGAAATTGGCTATAACGTGCTTTAGGGCATCAGGAAAGTGTGAAAGACTCTATGTAGATACAGTTTCTTTGATTTATTTTTTCTTTATCTATGGTTTTTCATCAGAAGTTGCAGTTTTCTTCTTCTGTTCTTGCTGTTGCCATTACTTTAACTGCTTAAATTTCAGGTAGGTGATAAGTTCAAGACACTGGTTCAAAGCAACTTTTCAGTGTTAATTTAGCAATTTAAGTGTTTGCTTTGTGCTTTTTGCCAATTCAGGACAGCTGTTTCTATTCGCATACTCACATTCACCTACACTAACAACCCTATTTAAAACAACCAGTGGAACTCATAGCATGGCTCATTTACCCTTTTTACTACATGTATTTGTACACAGGGATCTGATGTCTGTGAACAAAAGGAATGTGTTCAAGTTTTTTTAGATAACAAGGTGTAGAGCTGGATGAACACAGCTGGCCAAGCAGCATCAGAGGAACAGGAAGGATGACGTTTTGGGCCTAGACCCGTCTTCAGGCCCAAAACGTCAGCCTTCCTGCTCCTCTGATGCTGCGTGGCCTGCTGTGTTCATCCAGCTCTACACCTTGTTATCTCCAATTCTGCAGCATCTGCAGTTCCTACTATCTCTGTTCAAGTTTTTTGTCTGTTTTGAGTTAGCCAGCAACTTGTGGGGCTGACCATAGTTTTGTGTTTTGTTCATGGTACTGCCTCAGCCAGTCAGAGTTGACATGCCAACCAATCAGCAGTCTTTTCTCCTGTCATGTAAATTCTGATAGTTTGAATTGTGACATTCTTGCATCTGTGCTTATAACAGCAAGACTGACAGCTTTGACGACATCTTTTTTTCTGTGATGGTCAGTTTCAAAAAATGCATGACTTAATTTCTAAGTTTTGTGAACTTATTCTTCTTGCCAATTACTATTTTTTTGCTCTTGGCTCTTATTTTTAAGTGCATGGAGGATGGATTGTCTAATTTTGGATATATATTGAAATGCTGCAATAAGAAAATATCTAACATGGTCATGAACTATGTTTTACTAAGTCACTGAAGAAGTTTTTTTTAGGAAACAAATGGTTTCACAATCGTTACAATTATCTGTCAAGTATTTGCATGATTGCCGTGAACATTTTCTTAGCATTTAATCTATGTTAAGGCTTGATCATTAATCTTCCTGAGATTTAATTGGAGACAACGAGCTTATTGGGATAAAGAGTTTGACAGCTTTCAAAACCCTTGTTGAAATGTACGTTTGGTACTTGGCTGCTTTCCTCCCTCAGCCACTACACAGTGCAACATCTCATCCACAAAGACATCAACCTACGTCTCAACTCATCAAGCTCTCTGTTCTGCATTCACAGTCCTCTCCCTGAGTGTCTCCTTCTATTTTAAACTCCTTAACCCATATTCAAAGCCACCTTCTTAATCTTGCCATTTTATGTGACCTAGCTACTCCAATCATTTTTTTTGTGTCACATAAACAGGAATTGCTCAAAAGGCTCAGAATGGAAGGATGACTTGACCCATAATGTTAACTCTGATTTCTTTCCACAAATGTTGCCAGACCTGCTGAGCTTTATAGAAGAATGGTCTAGGCCCAAAAAGTCAGCCGTCCTGCTCCTCTGATGCTGCTTGGCCTGCTGTGTTCATCCAGCTGTACACCCTGTTATCTGAGCTTTTTAGCAAGTTCTGTTTTTGTTTCTGATTTACAGCATCCACAGTTCTTCCATGTTTTTTAACCATTGGCCATTCATCGTCTCAAACTTGTTCCACTACTGATTATGATCACGCTGATCATCAAGCTCAATTGAATTCCGCAGGATCACCACTGTCTTGGTGAAGAAATTCTCCCCATCCCAGTCCTAAAAGGATTACCTCTTTACCTTAAACTATGGCCTCTGGTTATGGAATACCCCACCAGTGGGGATATCCTTCCTGCATCTAATCTGTACAATCCTGTGACATAATTTTAGAGGTTTCTGTGTGAATCCACCGCCCCGCGCCCCCCCCCCCCCCCCCCCCCCCCGCCCTTGCCCCTAGCTCTTCTAATCTGCGGTGAATACAATTCTAACCAACTCAATCTCTCCTCTTATGTCAATCCTGCCATCACAGGAATCAATTTAGTAAACCTTCACCCTACACTCTCTATAGCAAGAAGATTCTTCCTCAGATAAGGAGACCAAAACTGCAAACATCATCCTAGGTTTGGTCTCACCAGTGCCTCATATTGCAGTCACTTCCTTTTATCGCTTTTCACCCACATCCCTCTTCCACTTCCAATCTACTACTTCCTGTGTGCATCCCTGGAGAAAATCTATTTTACAACTTTTTTAAAACCCCTACTATGTAACCTTTTTGCCTTCAGAATATTCTGGCATTGTGATTTTCTGTCGATGATCCTCACCTCCACTTTTTTGATTAGAAGCATTCAGGGATATTTGACCTTTTGGGTAGACAGGATGGAAGAAAAAGGTGTTCAGGTGGCACAGTTAAGAAGAGATTAAATGAGGACAGTTGTGAGAGATGATCTAGGCTCAGATGACAGAGAGTCCATTCAGGGGGGAATGTTAAAAGAAAACAAGAGAACAAAGACATCGGTAGGAGTAGTGTAGTAGCCACACTAAGAACTGGTATAAACCAATAAATAATTGATTTGGAAGGAAAGAGCAATAATTAATCGTGTTTAATCTTGTTGATTGGTTCTATCAGGTTTGGAGGGAAATGCTAAAGCAATAAATTCATACAATGCATTAGGGATAGTTTCCTGGAGAAATGTCTCATGTTGCCAACCAGGGAACAGGCTATCTTGGTGCAGCTAATAGGTAGTGAGGTGATAGGGTCTAATAAGTGACCTGACTAAGAGATCCCTGAGGAGGTAATGATCATATGTGATCAAATTTAGTATCCTGTTTGAGATTGAGAAATAACCGTGTTTAACTTAAATGTAGGGAATTGCAATGAAATTAGGACAGTGTTAGCTAAAGTGGACAGGGCAGCTATATTAGCAGGAAAGACAGGAAGCCAGCAGTAGCAAACTTGTTAGAAGGTGGTTCAGGAATCTCAGCAAAAATATATCCTGGTAAAGAGGAAAGATTCTAAGAGAGGGATAAATCAACTGTGGTTAACCAGGGAAGTTAAGGAAAGTATAAACATTGAAGAAAAAACATATAAGGAGATAAAAGTCAGTGATAGTCCTGAAGACTGGGATAAAGTCAGAATCCAGCAAAGGAGGACTAAAAAGATCAGAAAGAAAGAGAAAATAAACAATGAGGGTAAACTACGAAGAAACACAAAAACTGACAGTAAGGGCTTCTTGAACTTCTACGGGCAATTTAGTGTGGCCAATCCACTTAATCTGCACATCTTTGGACTGTGGGAGGAAAGCGGAGCTCTCATAAAACCCATGTAGGCAGAGGTGGCACGGTGCTCAGTGGTTTGCATTGCTGCCTCACAGTGTCAGGAACCCGGTTTCGATCCCAGCCTCAGGTAACTGTGTGGAGTTTGTGCGTTCTCCGTGTCTGCACGGGTTTCCTCCAGGTGCTCTGGTTACCTCCCAGAGTCCAAAGATTTGCAGGTTGGTGAATTAGCCATGGTAAATTTAGAAGAATTAAAAGTGAACTCATTGAAAAATACCGGATTCTTAATGGGCTTAACAAGGTAAATGCTGAGGGGATATTGCGCCTCATGGGAGAGTCTGGGACCAGAGAGCACAGTCTCAGAATTAGGGGGTGAGAATTTAAGACTCTTCTGGAGCAGTGGAATGTCCCTACCTCTGAGCCAGGAGGTCTGTTTTCGAGTCCCGCCTTCTCCAGAGTTACGTAATACATCACTGAACAGGTGGTTAGAAAATATCTAAGAAGTTCATAGTTTTCTTCATTAACATTGACACCATTCAGTTGATTGCTTTGACCACTGTCCTTAAACTAAATATTCATCATATTTTGCTCCAAAACTGCCTGATTTCTTTTCTGAGTTCATCATGTGTGTGATCTATATCCTGCTTCCTTGTCCTCATTTTTAGTAAATAACCGTCCATCCAGCATCCTTCAGCTCGCCCCCATGCTAGTTAATATTATTAATTGTGCTTCAGGTCTTGTTCCTAACTCCTTTAAAACTGTTGGGGTCACCCTGTCCCTCTTACAAAAAAAGCACCCCTTGATCCCATAATCTTCAAAGTTCTACACTACCTCCCAACTCCAGCCTTTTCTTTACCAGGTAATTGAATGTGTTGATGGTTCCCAAATCCTTGCTTTTCTTCCAGAAACTCCATTTTGAATCTCTCTGATTTCCACTTTGTCATGAGATCAAAAATGACCTATTAAAGTCACAAATGATGTCCTGTTTGACTGTGACAAATTATCCTTCCTCATATTTTACAGTTTTTTGAACTGTATTTAGCTTTTTCCATTCTTACCTAATTACAGGCAGAATATATGCTTACATTGACTTATTTTCTTGCTCCTACACTATTAACAGTGGGGTCCCTCCCATTTCACACCTGTATATTACCCCTTGATGGTATCCACAAACAGTTTTCACATATACATAACTGACAGCTAGCAAATCCTTGCTACCACCTTGATTGACTCCCCCACTGTTATTAAAAATAACAAACTGTTTATCCAATATGCAGCACTAAATAAACAGAAATTCCCATCAGTTAAGTTATGGGAAAACTAAATACATTGACTTTGGGCCCACTATAAACTCCGTCTCTCTGGCAACTGTCTGAGTGTGAACCAGACTGTTTACAACTTTGATCTCAAATTTGAGCCCGAGATGAACTTCTTGTCAAACATTTGCATCATCATGAAGATTGCCTATTTCTACCTCTGTAACATTTGCCTGAATCTACCACTCCTTCAGCCTTTCTGCTACTAAACCCCTCATCCACACCTTTGTTACCTTAACTTCTGAAATGGTGATCTAATATTTTGCTTCCCATGCTGTCACTTGTACCAGGTCCCATTCACCCATTATCCCACTGCTCACTATCCTGCACAAGCTTGAGATATTGTTATGATTAAATTTTGAAACCGCCTCATTCTTGCTTTTAAATCCATGTCTATGGACTCCTCCAGCCTCATGACTCTACAGGATGAATATACATTCATCTAATTTTGGCCGTACAGTTTTAATTGTTTGACCATTGGTGGCCATAACTTCAACTGCATGGGCTCCAAACCCTTAAACTTGCTCTCTAAACTTGTCCAAGTCTCTACCCTCCTTTCTTCCTTTAAGATGCTCTTTAAAACCTGTCTCTTTCACAGTGTTTTTTGGTCAAGTGCTCTCATATTGCCTTATGTGTCTCAATGTCAAAATTTAATTTATTCTTCTCCCATGAAAGCACCGTGGGGTGTTTTATTTTGTTAGGTATTTTCTAAATACAGATTGTGGTTAGTCGAACCTTAAACATAACAAACAAATATCTAATCGGCTATGTTCTGGTTATCTAGCCATTTACTAAAGCTGTGTATGTAAGGGCAGTGTGTCTGTTCATTTTGCACTTGTTAATTGTTCACCTGCGGCTTCTGTGCTCACATATACTTTTGAACAAGCATATTAAGTGAATTGTTACTTTCTTTTTCCAGCTGATCAGATTCCATGGTGTACACCTGCCTATGTATGTTGTTGTGAACATTCTGTTAGCATTTGGAAGACAATTAATCCATCTTTACTCTGAAGGTAAAAAAAAATACCTGTACAATAATAAAAATAGAAATTGCTGGAGAAAACCGGCAAGTCTAGCAGCGTCTGTGGGGAGAAAACAGAGTTAATGTTTCGAGTCCGGTGACACAACTGATAGCAGTTAGGAAACGGTGATATTTACGCTGAGGGAGAGAGACACTGCGGGGTTGGGGGGAGAACGAGAGAGAGACATACACAGAGAAACACACATTGTCTGCAGTATTTTGCTGTTGTATGAGAGGGCAGTGTACTTGGAGCAGAGAAGGACAGAGTCTATATCCTGTTCACTTTAGTAATAAATTGCTTAATTCTGAAACAGAATACTGAGACTCAAGTCTATGTAATCAACTCTGTTTGGCACACCTAGTTCCGAATAACTGTCTAGAAACCCAAGACCTAAGCAGCCCTGCTTTCTTGAAACATAGTGAACAGGAAGTCAGCCTCTTTAGTGGACAAAAGAGTGCCCGAGGTTTGAAAGAGGAATACTTGAAGGGAAAGTATACGTATTTTAAATGTGCGATTATGACACAAATTTGTCAGTTGTTCAGGACTCTTATATCCGAGCTGCGTTATCTTTTAAGATTTGGTTCATCCTCTTTCAGCCAGAAGTTGAAGAGTTTCATTTATATTTTTATTAGTTCTTCCTATTCTGGGTTGCTTTTTCATTGCTTGACTGTTTAGCTCAGTACGGCTGTAGGAACGCAGAACCAGGAGAAATAATGTTTATACCACTAATGTCTCATAGTGTTCCTCCATCAATGGGACATGAAGGTCATCTACAAGGGATCCCCAAGATTGATAAGCTTACCAATAAAATGTAACCACGTGCTTCTCACTAATAATTAATTTTTTTTAACAATTTAGCAATAAAATTTATTCTCATGAAAATCATTGCAATTTTTAATGCCCTACAAATTTCCATTCATGATTAACATAATACTAAACTACTTGTAAAGCACACACACCTTGGGAAAAATTAGCGTGTTGTTTTTATCATGGTGGGACTAGGGTTTTTTGACAAAATGGTTGGTTGCATAGAAGATGCAGAGAGCTGAGAATCAGTGTCCTGGTGGGCAACCAAACTGACAGTAATATGGCTTTTGCTAAGTCCTCTGTCAACTGTGAGGCTAAGAAATGGGAAAATCATGAAAAATATAGGCTTGAGTGGGGCATTAATGCTAGTTTTGACTGACTGGTCTGATGTACGTTCTATGTAATGCCATGCTGACAATAACATGGCAATATTTGAATTACTTGCCTTTGTTCAATAATGGGCTGGAGGTTGTGACAATGGCACTTGCCACTTACCTTGAAGAAAGCTGCCTATAAAAATCTCGTGACATCTGGCAAGGATTTCCTCTTTCTGAACGACAGTTTAAATCTGACATTAAAGTAAAAAGGATTTCCAGACATCTGGCAGAAATAGTGTCAGCATGCAAGGTAAACAATCGAAGTTATTTAAGTATTTTCACACATAGCAAGCCAGAAAATTAAAAGCACTGATTCTTCTTGACATTTAAATTTTAAATTTTCAGACAGCAAAATAAATGATTATGGTTGGAGTGGAGGCTAAAATATGACAAACTTCAATTTTAAAACACTACTTTCCAAGTATGTGGAGTTATTTTCATTAATTATTTCATGGAGAAAGGTAACATTTCGTGTACCCAAAACTGGAATTTTATTTGGCTGGTGAGGATGTTAAGAAGTGATGATGTGATTTGTACACTGCTAAAAATACGATTACACCTTAGTCAACATATTGTAGTCTTTTCATGGGCTTTTACAGCTAAGCTAACAGCATAAAACTTGAGGTTTATGTCAATTCACTATTCATGAGTTTCACTCTGAGCTGCCCTTAATAAGCACCAATTAGAGAAGCATAGAATTACTGAGAGTAGCTTTTAGATTTCTGTGTTGTTCTGCATTTTTTAAGAATGTAATTATGTTGTTTGTAGGTCACTGTTTGGACTTCAATGTTGCCTTAAATGCTGCATCAAAGCCCTATAAAGTTATTCCATTTGTAAATCTGGCAGTTTTTCTTTTAAGGTAAGCATTTGAAATTTGTTATTTAAGTTAATGAAAATATCTTAATATTGTTTTGTACCCTTTTTTCCTAAATTCCTTACTTCTAGCATTTTTTTTCTACTTAATAATTGAGAGTATGTTTTCCTTACAGATATGACTGGTTTAAGGAGACATGGTCTATTCTCATGTTGCCTGAGATTGACAGCCATCATATAAATGAGCAAGGAATCGCCTACCCAATGATATCTATTGTCCTTTTCTTATTTGGAACAGCTATTGCCTATTGGAATGGAATATTCTTGCGAGTATTACTTAAACAGCTTTCCTTCTTGTGGTCAATCTTTCAAAGGTAAGGTCTCTAACTACTGAATGTGCGCACTGGGTGAAGACCGAGGGGGAAACTCTTATCTGTAGCTTCTCATACATGACCATCAGTTTATTTAAAACAAGCACAGCATCAAGTGCAGGATTTGTTCACTATTGAGAAGGTGTGAGAAATTGTTCTTCATATTCTGGGACGATGGCTTCTCAATTCTCCTTGATTGTGATAATTAATCAAATCTTAACTTTAATTCTGTGTTCCTTGAAGTGCATCCTGAACACACTAGAGGAGTGTCTCAGTGCCATAGCAAGCACCTGCAGTGGGTAGGAACAGAGTATTCAAAACAAGACTTCCATCCTTTGAGGCGCCCAGTGACACTTACACATTAGCCTACCCAGCACCTAGAAACAGATGATTTGGTTATAATGATTCTCTTGTTTGTAGGATCTTGCTATGAACAAATTAGCCATTGAGTTTCCTGCATTCCAACGGTAACTCCACTTGAAAAATGCTGCCTTGTCTGTCAAGTGAATTGAGCTGCCATGAATTGATGAAAGGTGCTATACAAATGCAAGTTCTTTCTTACTGGTTGTTGGTACAGCTGAGCTTTGCATTAAAATCAATCCTTATTCATGATACAATCATTCAGTTTTGTAGTACTGGCATTAAAAATCTTTTCGATGCATTTACCTATATTTTCAGCTGTAATTATGGCTCCTAACTGAGTGCCACTACTAAGCACTTATTGACATTAAACGTATTTGCACAGCGACAGCCCATAGAGCCAAGGAATCTCCAAGACAGCTTATCAAGTTTAAGTCATCTTGACACAGAATGACACGCCTATTGTGCCTCTGTGGCCTTAACCCTACATTGCCCTTTTCTTCTCAGCTCCTCATTGCTCTCTTGCAAGGTCAAGTGGAGGGGCCTGAGTCTCACTGGACCTTTCAAAGATCTGGCCTGGGCTATGCAGGCTGAATGTCTTCCTCTATTGCAGTGCACACCAATAAAGAAAGACACCCATTGAAGGGTGGCACGGTGTCTTAGTGGTTATCACTGCCCCGCCACTGCACCAGGGACCTACGTTCAATTCCAGTCTTGGGTGACTGTGTGGAGTTTGCACATTCTCCCCGGGTCTGCATGGATTTCCTCAGGGTACTCGGATTCTCTCCACGGTCTAAAGATGTGCAAACTAGGTGGATTGACCATGCTAAATTGCCCATAGTGTTCAGGGATGTGTAGTTGTTACAGGGATGGGCTGGAGGGCTGGGTCTGGGTGGGATGCTGTTTGGAGGGCCAGTGCAAACTGGATAGGGCTAATGGCATCTTTCTGCATTGTACGGATACTACCACTATTATTTTTTAAGCGTTTGGAAGACACATGGGGAAAAAGACAACTATGGTTGATTCCTGAAGCACCTTAATCTTCATATCGATTGGAAAAATCAAATTGGCAAAGGTAGTCTGGAGAGTAGATTTCAAGAATATTTTCATGATATTTTCCTGGTACAATATATTGTGGAACCAACCAGGGATAAGCTGTATTGGACTTGGTACTGTGTAATGAGGCAGGTTAAGTAGTAAACTTGTGTTAAAGGATCTCTGAGGGAAAAAGTGATCATAATACATTTGAATTCCATGTTAAGTTTTAAAGGGACTCCAGTCTCTGATAAGAATCTATTACAAAGGTATAAGGGGAACGCTGGTCGTTGGACAAATAAACTAAAGCCTGTGTGAATAAACAGTGGGAAATGTTTAAGGAATAAATTCAAAATATTCAAGGAAATACACAAATACTCAACAAGAATACTCCATCTGTGGCTTGCTAGGGGAGTTAAAGATAGTACTAAATTTAAAATCTATAATGTTCCAATGGATAATATTAAACCTACAGATTGGGAGTGCTTTAGAAAGTAGTAAAAAGGCAACAAAAATTGATAAATACACAAAAAAAAAATCAGAGGTTTAACTAGTTATTAAGAAATATTTTACAGATTGTAAGAGGTTTCACAAGTGTTGAAAGAGGAAAGTGTCTGAAATAAGGTTCAGAGATAGTAAGAACTGCCGATGCTGGAGAATCCGAGACAACAATGTGTAAAGCTGGATGAACACAGCAGGCCAAGGAGCATCAGAGGAGCAGGAAAGCCGATGTTTCAGGTCTGGACCCTTCTTCAGAAATGGGGGAGGGCAAGAGGATTCTGAAATAAATAGAGAAGTGGGGGCGGCAGATGGAAAATGGTTAAAGGAGCAGATAGATGGAGAGGAGACGGACAGGTCAAGGAGGCGGGGATGGAGTCAGTAAAGGTGAGAGTAGGTGGGGAGTTAGGATGGGGGTAGGTAAGATTCAAAATTTTCCCACCCTGACCTCATCCCAAAACCAGCCCATCTCATCCCTGCCTCCCTAACCTGTCCATCTTTCCTCCCACATATCCACTCCTCCCCCTCGACCCTCACCCCCACCTCTGACCCACCAGCCTCATCCCCGTCTCCTTGACCTATCCAACCCCCATCCTAACTCCCCTCCTACACTCACCTTTACTGGCTCCATCCCCCCCTCCTTAACCTGTCCTCTCCACCTATCTACTCCTTTATCTATCTTCTATCCACCTCCTCCTCTCTCTCTGTTTAATTCAGAATCCCCTTCTCCTCCCCCATTTCTGAAGAAGGGTCCAGACCCAAAACATCAGCTTTCCCACTCCTCTGACGCTGCTTGGCCTGCTGTGTTCCTCCAACTCCACACTGTGTTATCTAAAATAATGTGATCACTTTGTGACAGAGCCAAGAGAAATTATTATAGGGACCAGGAAATAGCAGAGACATGAACGAACAAATTTTTTGTGTATGTCTTCACAGGCAAAGATACAAACTGCACAAAACTAAAGAACATCACGTAATAAATATCAGCAGAGAAAAAGTGGAAGAGAAACTTAGCTATTTACATTGATAATCTAGTCAAAGAGACCAAAAGTAATGTTTCTAAGTTTGCTGATAATGCAAAATTAGGTGGGAATATAACCTATTAAAAGGTTAAAAAGAAGCTGCAACATGTACAGAGATTAAGTGAATGAGCAACAAGGTGGTAGGTGGGTTTTAATTTCAGAAATGAGAGATTATTCATTTCATAGGAAGAACAGAAAAGCTAATTTATTTTTTCACAAAGGAATGCCCCTTGAAATACTGATGTTCAGAGAGACTTGAGTGTACTCAATTTAAGCCACACAAAGTTAGCATGCACATACAGCAAACAAATGAAAAGCTAGAGGGCATGTTGACCTTTATTCTTTATTACAGGGTAATTGGAGTTCAGTAATAAAGAAGTCTTTCAAGATTGTGTAAGGTTTTGGTGAACCCACACCTGGGATTTTTGGTCTCCATGTTTAACGAAGCATGTTTCATCAGAGGCGGTACAGCAAAGGTTCCCTGAGTTGGTTCCTGAGATGAGAGAGTTGACCTGTAATGATAGGCTGAGTAGATTGGACCTTCTTATAGTTTCGATGTGTGAGAAATTATTTCATTGAAGCATGCAAGATTCTGAAGGGGTCTTGATGGGATAGACACTATAATATTGATTCTCCTAGCTCAGGAATCTAGAACACTGGGCAGAGTATTAACTTAAGAGGTTGATTATTTAACATTGAGATGAGGAGAAACTTCTTCAAAAGTATTGCAGATCTTTGGAATCCTCTTCCCCCAGAGGCTTGTGGATGTCCCACTGTTAAGCATATTTCGATTGAGACAGGTTTTTGGTTCTGAAGCTGCAAACCCTCCCCAGTGAATTCTTAATAATAAACCTACATCTAAGTAGAATTGTGTTGTGACATTATTTTTACATGCAAGTCCCCTAATGGAGCATGAACATGACACCCTATTAGAGATCCAAGCACTTAAATGCGGTGAGAACTGCATGCCATAAAAGAAGAGACAGGAATTGCAAGGGCACATGGCAGTCAGATTAGGAACAGTTGCTTCCTTGTCAATTAAAGCAGGTATTTCATCAAGATGGAACATAGTGCAAAACAACCATGGATGACCAGGGTAGGAGCATGCTCACGCCAGCAGTCATTCGACCCGCAGACTAAACATAAGAATTTCTGCAAAGCTATTACCAGGGCTGCATGATGAACCTGTTGGTTGTGCACAAAACCTGCTCCAGACTGTTCCATTCTGTCATGGGGAAGCCCCTAAACAATCTCTTTATTTATCTTAAGGGATCATCAATTGTTGTTGGGTGTGCTTCCCATTCCCCGAAAATTGAAAACTGGCCCAGGGAAGGCAGGACCCAAGCTGACTGTCAGGAATGGAGATTTCCACTCTTGTCTACATTACTCTTTCATCCTGACTGGCAATTGACCATTCAGCCCTTGGCCATCCGGGGAATGAAGGGATATGGGGAGCAGGTAGAAAGTTGGAGTTGAGGCTGAAGTTTACCCATAATCTTACAGAATGACAGGGCGGGCTTGATGGCCCCTATGGTCTGCTCTTGCTCCTGCTTCTTCTATTCTTCATCGTAAATAGACAAGTCGGCAACAGTTGACAATGGCAGATTAAAAAAAGTAAAGGTATGATAGTATAGTAAAAGTATAGCAATAAAAGCAGCATATGGAGAGAAAGAGAAAAACAAAAACAAATGGAGACCAGTGGGGTGAAGGTAAGGTGCATTTTTGTGAATTACGCCAGTAATGGGTCAAGTCAGCTGTGTTTAGCTTGTGTGAATGAGGTTTAAGCCTTTGCATTTGTCATGTTTACTGCAATAATTAAATAATCACACAGGATAAAGGCATAGACAATCAATATGACATATTAATGAGTCATACTGGAATTTTTCAATATCTGGGTATTGACGAAAGGATTTCAATTCTTTCTGTGCCTATAACATGCCTGTGTTTTCCTTTCTGAATGAAGCTGTTAGTTTTGTTGGATGACTGAAGGATGGAGTTGTGGGAAATCCTTTGCTGTTGTTAAATGGACTGCAATGAGTTGTTGATTTCCTAATATATTACTATCAACTGTTGGTAATGTACCTTATATAAAACTCAAGAACATTTTAGCAAACCATAAATCTGTTAGTAAAGTGGAATAAAACAAGGGACAGACCACAAACTACTTTTTTTTACTAGAGTCTCGTGTTGGAGCTTCCTTTAGAGTACATCTCTCCCACCATTTAATTACTCCAACTTTTAGGATGTTGTTTATATACATAGATAAGTAGGTAACTTTGACATGGATAATAAAGTGTGAAGCTGGATGAACACAACAGGCCCAAGCAGCACCTCAGGAGCACAAAAGCTGACGTTTCAGGCCTAGACTCTTCTTCAGAAAGGTCTGATGAAGGGTCTAGGCCCGAAACGTCAGCTTTTGTGCTCCTGAGATGCTGCTTGGCCTGCTGTGTTCATCCAGCCTCACACTTTATCATCTTGGATTCTCCAGCATCTGCAGTTCCCATTAACTTTGACATGGATTTTAGTTGTAACACTTCAATTTCAGACTCCTTAGAAACCATGAGACAAAATGAGACCAAAGATTTGCTTATTTCATTTGGCCAATGCATAGATCAATTGTGAACATTTCTATTCTCCCACTGAATCGTATTATTTATATCAAATGCTGCAGTATACAGAGAAAAATAATATGTTCTGCTGTGTAACAGACTGGGACAAAATAAACCAAGAGATAACTTGTTGAAATTATTTGCATTTGAAAAAGGAGTGTTAATTGCAAAGCTTACCCTTCAAGAAACAAAGTGATTGTAAACATTCCAAGTACTAAATAAGAATTTAATAGTACACTTAATTTTTACAGTTGCACACTGCTCTAAAGCATCTCATTTTTCCCATCTTGCAGGCCACGTGTTTTTCAAAAGGAATATAGGAAATTAAATTTTCGAAATTCATGTGTTATGATTTTCCTGCTGTTTATCATCTGGACCACCTGTGGTGCAGCAGCTCTTACTCTTGGTTACATTCTTTATCTTGTTAAGGTAATATTTGTTTATTGATTAGCTGTGTCATTAAATCATGCTTAGACAATCTAACGTCCATGTGGTAAACTGGTGTTTGAGATAAATGTCACCTAGTTATAATGAAAACTGATCTCTTTACATACCATGTCATTTATACAATGAAAAGTATATATTTCTGAAAATTCAATATTAATATATTTCTTGACCGGATATTTCAAATTGTAAAATACTGAAGCAAAGTATCACTTTATTCTTGTTTATGTAGCTATAAAACATGATTAATAAAGACAAACGACCAAATTCCCAAGTTTTTGTTGGTTAGCAAATTATTCATTTCCTTTTTTAAAGTCTCCCGTGCGGGTTTCCTTTGAAGTTGGACCAACTTCCAGGCATGTCCCACCTTTGATTTTATGAGAATTGCCCCATCACTCTTTTGGCCATTCAAAATTGAGATTGGCATCAATGAAAAATTTATGGCTGTGCATCTGCATGTGACATAGCTATGCACAAGATTGAGTGAATCAGGTCCTGCCATCCACAAGTATTTAAACATGGCCTAAGGTAAAAAGAATGGCACCTGGCATGGATGCAGTAGGCTGAGTGGCCTCCTTCTGTGCTGTAAATACCTTAATAATATATAAAGCTTTACCATGGTCTCCCACTTATTTTGTGGTGCTGCATCAGGTTCTAGAAGTGTGCAAGAGGGTGAAAATCCATTATTTTATTACATAGCTTCATCTTTCGTCTTGATTCCTGCAGATCAATTGAAATGTAACATTTTAAAGTATTGATTCGGAGTGGGCTGAATTGCACATCGTTTTGTTCAGACAAAAATTAGGCCCATGTGCAATGAAAGATTTCAGGATTATTAGGCGGCACAATAGTCATGGAAAGGCCACAGTGGTGGTATTTCTCCCATTACTAACTGGTCATCGCTTTGTTTGCCACATGCTGCTTTAGCACTTGTGATCCTTTGTGCAAGTTATGAATGAACTATTAGGTTCAGCCCTTGTGGATTTAAATATGGAAATCAGTCTAAATAAAGTGTTTGCAAGAAGAGGAGCAACAATAAAGGGGTAGTGGGCTTAGCTGCTCAATGATTGTCTTGTGTCAACAACCCATATTCGCGCACCATTAACTGCAGATAAAGGTGAATATGCCTCACTTTGGGACACGAGTTTAGACAACCTGGTTGATCTGAAAAATAAGCAATGGGTGTTATCAAGATAATAAAATGTGAGGCTGGATGAACACAGCAGGCCAAGCAGCATCTCAGGAGCACAAAAGCTGACGTTTCGGGCCTAGACCCTTCATCAGAGGATAGCTCTGATGAAGGGTCTAGGCCCGAAACGTCAGCTTTTGTGCTCCTGAGATGCTGCTTGGCCTGCTGTGTTCATCCAGCCTCACATTTTATTATCTTGGAATCTCCAGCATCTGCAGTTCCCATTATCAATGGGTGTTATCATTGGCCCATATATTCTATCTGAAATTGCATGATGGAGCGTAATCAAATGATGGAAATGCAAAGAATTGCCTCATGGGTGTTCTTGGTAAACAGCAAAAGAAGTTCTGAGCAGTTTGATGGGAGATCATTTTAAAAGACTTAATGTTAGTTATGTTTCACAATGATACATTCTTTGGTGCGTGCATGACTCCTCATCAGTCAGACAAGATAAGTGGTCACTCAACAGATTTCCTCCACTGTCGTACCATAGATGTATGACACTGTTGTTTGTGCACTGACTACCCCAGGCATTCACTTCTGTTGTCCTTGTCAAGGGACGTCATGAATTGTACTCTTGCCTACTTCCAGTCAGAATTTTCCCCAAGCAGGATTTCTAGATTTTCTGCCTTTGAGCTATACTGATGTGTATTTGTTATAGTTTCTTTCAAGTGATACCTGTGTCGCCCTTCACTTTGGGACAATGGTTTACATTAGATATAATTCCGAGGAATGGTAGCCTTCTGTCATCTTGCATTTGAGGTGATATATAGCTTATTTTTCCCCTCGAATTATTGTAGAAAGTCCTGCTGACTTGAAGATTAAAAGTTTCACAAAATTTGTCCCTTTCAGCAATGCTGAATTTATGCTTTTCTTCAGTGCTGTTCCTTTAGTTCTTCTTTTTTACTCCGGTTATTTTCTTTTCAATGTTGCTACCATTGATTGGTAACCTTTTAATTTTGTATTACTTGAATGTTCCTTTTTCACAGACCTGCACTTTGAAATTTAGTTCTGTCAAGTGACACTTCTCCTTAGTCAGGTAGCCACCTTCCTATACCCTCCCACTCCCTATCAAGTCACCTGGTCTCTGCCACTTCCTTTTGCCGTGACAAAGTGCTGAATTTTCCTTGTCCCAAATGATATGAGAAATAGTACTGCATTTGGGAAAATAAGGCAAGATCAGAAAAATGAGATTCTCACAGTCAAGGGAAGAAATGTCCATGCACCATATTAGTGAGTGGTGAGAGGCCCATTATATGCATTCACATCTCTATTATTTATTCTCACCAAATTTAAATGCAGTGTAAATACAGTTCTCCCACACAGACTATGACAATCCCAACATGAAAGTCAGAGCAGGTACATGGCAACTCCAGCTCACTGCTTGCTCCTCCAGACTTCCATCACCTAGCAGTCCGCAACATATCAGGGCATGTTGCTTAAGCACTAACCACATGTATCTTTGTCCGTGGAGGTTAGCGTTGCACATGCAACAACTTCACCACTTGATCATGGCACATCTCCAACTCATTGGCAATAGTTATCCAATTTAATGCTGGACTTGGGGGTGCACTGTCACTTTTCATTAAAATGTTGCTGCCAGACAGTTTTGCTTGCCACGAGAGACATCCATCTCATGATTTGGAACAGGATGCAGCTCGGGGCTTTTCATTTGCTTTCTTTGCACCTACCTGAACGCTCACAACATCTCTGCTGTTGCCTTGCCTCATTCAGAACATAAAACCAGTGATCAATAAATGGGATGGACACATTCCTGTGGCACTGTGCCATAAACTGTTGCACCTGCTCACGTGCCATCAGTTGCGGCAAATACATCGCATGTGCTTCAGCCAAATGGGCATATCTCATAATGTAAGGGGGAGTAATCCTTGTTCAAGTTAATGGAGGACTATCATTATTCAGGGGTCCTGCCATAGTCAGTCAGGTGCAGCATTTGACCTAAGTCAAGGAGCTTGGACCTGATCAGTTGGCTGTTTGGAATGGTCTAGGGAGGTGTCCTTAATCCTGCAGGCCTAGTACAAACGGAATTAGTGTTAGGTTAGTCAGGGAGCTGCACAGAGATCAGTCGAGTCTGGTCAGTGATTTGTTGAGGCTGTTTTTCCAAGTTCGGACCACAGTCAGTACTGAACAACGGCAAGAAGTTGTCCTGTGCTAGGTGTGAGGCAAAAAGCAGCATGGCCTCAGTCAGGGCTCTAACATGGTCTGGCATTAAAAACAGGCTGCCTATGTAACTTGATTCTTGTAGTTTCAGTTGCCCTGGCAGTTAATTAGATAGATGATGCATAAGATGGCAATACTTTAATAAATATGTGACTCTGTTTGCACTGAAATGATACTTTGTGTCCTCAGACGTTTTGTTGTTTCCCGCCCACTATGTGGACTTCGAAAGACTATTCGTGGCCAACAACTTGATGGAAAGCTGAGCTTTAAATACCGTGGTGTGAATCCCAGGGTGCCTTATTGTGTGAAAGTGGTACCACAGAGGTGTGGTGCATAATGATGTAATCACAGTTAAAATGTGAGAGAGCTTGTAGAGAGAAACCCTGCATGAAACTTCCTGAAACCGACAGCCAAATCTCAGTGAACTTCAGCCCTTGGATTCTGGAGGCTTTAATAAATGATAAATTGTTGCAACTTTTCATTAAGTTCTTGTTATTTTGCCTTTTAAAATAGCCGAGCTTCTGATGGAAAATTTGTTCTTCCTGAGATCTTTTGCCTTTTTTATAATGCGCTTCGATTTCTGCGTGCAATATTGTTGCTGCACTCTTTCAGACAATTGAGAGCCCTCCCAGAATAGAATACTCAAATAGAAGGGAAAAAAAACCAACCAGTAAGGGGCGCAATTTGAAGAAATACCTGCACTTCTCCAGTTATTGTAGTCAACATTTTATTTGAACCAGTGCCACCCAGTGCTTTGTTTACATCTCATTATTGTTCACAGGTCGTGGCTACAAAATCTCTGTGATGTTATGTGAACATAATGGTTATTGCTTTCCAAAAATAGTACTTTGAGTAAAACCTTTGTGATGTTTAGATATAATACGTACATAAATGATAATTTTAGTTGGATTTTGTTAAATGATCAGTCACAATCATTGATATACATTGAAAACAGTATATTCAAGATTTTTACTTGTATTTTAAATGAAACAATTTTACATTATTATTGTATCAACTACGAACAGATAGCAAAGATTTAATTATAACTGAGTATCTATATAATTAACTTGTATTTTACCCTAGGTCCTAAGCCTGCAAGCTTCAGTACGCACAATGAAAAGCATTCTTAATTTGGTAGGACCAGTTTTTATTTTTGCTATTTTATTTGTGTTAAAGTATAGTTTGTAAACTTTGCCTTTTTTGGGATGATTTAATCACTTACTGACCAAAAGTGAATGTCTTGTCAGGGTCTCAGCATTATTATTTAACATTTTGACAGGGTAAAGAAGGATATTCCATTTCCATTTGTTGGTATGTCAGTAACCAGGTATCACAATTCCAAGATTGTCAGCAAGAGAGCTAGAGTGAGATGAGGAGAAACTTCTTCACTCAGAGTTTTTAGAATTTGGAATGCACTGCCTGGGAGGGTGGTGGAGGTGCATTCTATAGGAGGTTTCAAAAGAGCTGGATTTGAAAGTCATGAATTTAGAGGGCTACGGAGACAGATTGAAGTATAGAACTAGAGGGGTAGCTCATTCGGGAGCCTGACAGAGACAGTGGGTCAAATGGCTGCCTTGTTGTACTGCAAAATTCTATAAGCTGGAGTAAGTGTGAGGACTTGAATATTGATCTTTCTTATGGCTATGTTACAGCTTGACTTCGATTAACTCATTAACAACAATGTGTGTAACAGCCTTTTTCTTAGCATATTTGATCATCCACTTAGAAATAAATTGATTTTCTTCTTATAAAACATATTTAATTATTGATAAAAGCAAAATACTGCAGACGCTGGGAATCTGAACTAACAATAGCAAGTGCTGGAGAAACTCGGCAAGTCTGGCAGCATCTGTGGAGAGTGAAACACAGTTTAAAGTTTCAAGTCCAATATAACGGCTGTATTGGACTTGCTTTTGAATAAACGTAAGAATTGTATGAATGGAAGCTGCTACGTTTTGTTAATTTAAGTTGTTGCTTTAACCTTGTCCACTTAACTACAGTAAATGCTCATTTTGCTGTGAATTTAATTTTTACATTTGTAGTTCCAAAGATTTAATTTTTTACACAAATTTGTACCGGAAAAAAGCATTAGCAGCAGCTTTTAATATATGGAAATGAGATACACTAACATTCTCACTCACTTAAAGAATAGGGAATTTATTTACGTAGGGAAGTTATGTACATATAATTTGGGATTGTTGAAAACAAACCTTGAGCCTCATTATAGGAAGGGATAAAGTTGATAACTTTCACCTTCACAACTTGGAAGGTACACTAATTGAGCAAATCACATAACAGTTGTAGAACCTGTCCAATTTTCATTTTCATTTGGTGAAAGTGAAAATCAAGTAAATTCTGCAAAAGATGGGTTACCCACTCTGCTAGTTTACCAGCAAGAAGCGAAGTTGAAAACAGCCAGCATTATATTTGTCAGCTTCAGTCAGGTGTATCCATTCTATTAGTTTTTGCAAAAAATTGTAATTGACTAATTTTAAGTTCTTCCTTTCAGGACTGTTTCTTCTAATCACGACCATTTTATATTATCTCCTCACTTGTGATGTGCCAGCCACTGGTTGCCCAGCTGAAATAAATGACTTAAAAACATTGAGAATTGCTGGGGATATTATGGGGAGATTTCAGCTCTTCATTTTGAAATGGAGTGCAAGCAACACATCAGTACACTTTGCCACATTTGTACACTTACTGAATCAGTTAGCTAAGTTGATTGCACAGCTGGTGTGTGGCGCAGAATGATACCAACAGCACATGTTCATGTTCAATACCCGTACCGGTTGAGGTTGCTACGAAGGTCTCATGTCTGCAGTAATTAATAGTACTTTAGCAATATTACTTCCATAAAAAACAGGTTATGAGATTTATCGATTTGGCTATCAAAATATCATTGTAAAAGCTAAGGCTTGTAAATGCGGCCCAGAAATTCAAAATTTCCAGAGAAAATTCTTGAGAGGTTTTATGTTCAAGAAAATCAGTGTTACTGCTTAAACAATTGAATTTTATTT
Source organism: Stegostoma tigrinum (assembly GCF_030684315.1). Classification (NCBI taxonomy): domain Eukaryota; kingdom Metazoa; phylum Chordata; class Chondrichthyes; order Orectolobiformes; family Stegostomatidae; genus Stegostoma; species Stegostoma tigrinum. Next base: position 32,160,469 of record NC_081360.1, read on the forward strand.
TCCACGAATGGTAACCACTAACAGTACAAATATATATAGCACAGGAAAATTCAGATGTTAGATTCAATTTCAGAACAACATCTCACCTACGTCATTCTGTTTTTCATGGCAGTCACCTTTATGACAGTTCTGAGTTGTGCTGCTAATTTAAAGCCAATTTGTGGGAATATATGGGCAGATTTGTGTTATTGGATAATGCCTGCAGAAGCTGAGGTCAAGACTTCCCAAATTCATTTCAGACAAGATCTTACAGCTGATTAAAGCAGCCTTTCTCCCCATGAGTCAGGCTGGATTCAAACTCAGCTCGTGGAGGTAAAAGGACAGTGCACTATTTGATTGCTGCAGCTAGCTGGGGTTACAAGATCTTGTTCCAACAAATATATTTTGCACAGATGGAAACTGGCAAGTAGCTTAGTTTAATGGAAGTTTTATGTAACTTTTAGGTGGTAATTTGTTTGAATGGAGAAATTATTGTCTACTTTCCTCAACTCTTAAGGAGATATGCCAAATACTCTGTATTATATCTGTTTAAAAAAATTTAGCACAAGACAGAATATTAATCAATGTGAAAATAATTGCTGCTTACCTTATAAAATTTTGTTAGAGCCAAACCTGCCCCTGGAAAGGTAGACCTCTCACCTATCATCCAGAACTTAATTTCTGATGTGTTGGAAGTGGGATAGATATCTAACCATCTTGATGGAGGAATTGATACCCACTGAACTATACAAGCAGACTGGTGTAAAATGTGGTATCCAAAATGCAATGTGAGAAGGATGCATACCTTGTCTAACCTTACTCTTGTATGTTAGAAAGCGGTGAGTCTTTGAGCATGTGTATCAGCACATAGTCAAATCTTTCTCCTAAAACAGAAGAACCAAACAACATTAACAAGATTTGAACATTAGCTGCAGTGCTAATTAGCCTTCATTCTTATTTTGCACCCAGAATCACCTTGCAGTAAATTTAGGAGAAGAAGGTGATGATTAATTTATGTTGGATGGTTCACAGTTGTAGTTACAGTTTTGATGGCAGCCATGAAGTAAAGTTTGCATTCCATTCCATTCTTCTTGTTAAAAGAAAATCTGTGGATGCCTAGGGCCTACAAGGAATATTCATTGGGCTCAAATTTGGAAGTAAATAACGGGAAATAGTTTAGATGGTCACTGACTATTTTTAATTCATAAGATAGATATTGTGACAAGAACAGATGCCTCACCAGTTTGTTCTTTTGGTTATGACAGATAGGCCTTTATGAAAGTAGAGTTGCATCAAATAAATGTAAAGTATCTCTTTCAAAAGAAGATATTATTCACTGCAAACTTTCTTTAAAAGATAACTTTTGTGGAGAATGTTTGTTCTCACTCCCTCCTACCATGTAGCATATACCTTTCTTTGATCCATATCCCTTAATACCTTTACTTAACAAAGATTTATTTATCTCAGGTTTAAAATTAGTACTCCCCTGTATCTGTTGCCATTTTTGGATCAGAGTTCAAAACCAGACATCTCCCTTAAAAATTAAAAAACCCAACTGTAGCCCTAGCAAGCAGGTCTTTGATATACTTTCAAAAGCATTGCAGTATGTAATTGGAGAAAACATCAAAATGTGCTGATTACAGAGTTGACTACCAGAAATGGAAAATCACAGATCAGACTGAGGTATGACTCGCAGCTAACCACCATCTAATATTTCTAGCATCTTACTAGCTTTTTTCCCCCTAATTGTTTACTACTCAGAATTCATCTTTAGATGTGTACAATAATTCAGAAATATTGAAACTTAAGTCTAACCCCTCAGCAACAAACCATTGATTGTTTCTTACATTTAACGTTTTTGTCGTGTTTCCTAATATTTGTCTGCATCTTTTAACAAAAATGTAACACGGATGTTCTGTTTAATTTGCAGGCGCCAAAATGTGAAATTATGAAGAAAGATGCATTGGCTTATAGTGCAAAAGAAGGAAACAAGTCTAGAACAAAAGATCATGCCTCAGAAGAACCAAAACAGCTGAACCTAGATAAAAATAAATTGCTGTCAGTTTCGGATGTCGATGATGCAGTGGATACGCTTCAGATACATGTTACAATTCTACATTTATTGAACTGGATTCTTCTATTTAGTGCACCTTCATTTATTTACTGGTTTAAAAATCTCCGGTAAGATCATTTTGCTCACATTTCATATCCATTGAACTTTTCTTGTTACAAAGTTGGTTAGCGTTTGGCATTAATACCTGTCAAACCTATTGTATCATTACCGTTACATTAACCATATATTACTTTGAGATTACTGTCCACTGCTTTTGTCAACCATCAATGTTAGCTCCCAATCTGACACTAAAATATGGTTAGTATTTTTTTAACTTGACTACCAGTCGTTCATGTGTCAAGATTTCTCTGTATGAGAGGATAAATTGTTGGACCTGTGGTGTGATCTGTTCAAACTGTCATCATTGCACATCAGTGCTATGTAACTCTTACTTTAGCAAACTCATTTTGTGTTTAGCAACAAATTTGGCATATTTATAGAGGCAAGAACATAATGAAAGGAAAAACCTGCATTTGTGAAGTCCACATCCACTCTCTTTATGTAACTATAACTTAATGTGTCTGTTTACTTCCAATTAACAGCAGTTAAATGTTATTTCCCAGAAGGGTTTCCTTGTAAGAGCAATTACATAGCTAAGGTAGAAAATACAATCTGATTGTTTATTCCTCTTTTATTTGTGGTGGATTTATTGGTTTAATTTGTCAGTTGCTTTTTTTCCTTTGTCCTTGTTCTCATATATTAGTAATATAATATTTTGTTCCATTAAACAGCTATTCTAGAAGGCTTGATCCTGATCCCTGCGGTTCTGTTGCAATTATCCTTGTGTTCTCGATGGGACTTCTCATTGATTCACATTCAACATCAGTTAAGAGAAGGTAATTTTATGCTATTTTTGCATTTCTATACCTTGTTAGCAAAGTGCTTGGTGAGTTTTATGTTGATCTTTCCATGGGTTCTTGCAAAATTAAATATTTTGATGGAGGATAACAACCCCTAGGCAACTCTTCAAAAAATGTGAATGTATTAAATTTGACAGCTAGGCAGTAATGTGGGAGTGTAGTGACATGTATCTAGTAGTCGTTTAGCAAGAGTCATTAACAACAACACTATTGTAGTTATTCCCTTTATATATAATTCATGTCTCAGAATCAGTTTCTCAGTGTAATACGGCAGTATATAAGTGAGAGATTTAATGATTTGGATGTTGTAGTTATTATCAGTTAGCTCCACAATTAAAAGTGTAGTTGTGAACATGAAAGATCATTTTACAATTTTTCCCTAAAAGTACTTAAAATACTCTTTTAAGAATATTATGAAAGGATTGGTCAGAAACATTATCTTCCAAGAATTTTGCAAAATTCAAACTTGGACTTAACTATGCAATGATTCTCAAACTGTTTTAACTGATGGAACCCTTTACAACTGGATTAATAATCATGGACCACACCTTCTAAATTATAATAATACACAATAATCAGAAGATGAAACTGATGAATGAGATACTTTTTGGAAAACAGGTATTTACTTGAATAGAGATAATGGGAACTGCAGATGCTGGAGGATCCGAGATAACAAAGTGTGAAGCTGGATGAACACAGCAGGCCAAGCAGCATCTTAGGAGCACAAAAGCTGACGTTTCGGGCCTAGGTGAAGCAGGGGGCAGAACACAGCACAAGTATTAGAGCAGCAGTACTGGTATAAGAGCCGCACAAAAGAAGCAAAGCACATATTCATCCATTGCTCACTTGCTTATTCTTCACCACTGTACTCCAAATGTTCACTCATTTTGCTCCCTATAAAGCTATTCCTATATCGTAGACCACTTGAAAGGTATCTCTGGACTCCTTTTGATAGCCACTATCTTATGTTCATTCTGAAGGACTTATACAAATAATATCACATTCAAATATTTCCCAGTACTGCTTCCCGACACTGCTCCAAGATGCTTGTGACTTATTTTAGGGATGCAATATAAATTAACTGATCATCAAAAAGCATTTCGATGCAAGTAAAAATAGTCTTATTTTCAGTGTAGTTATTTATTTTTCAGTTTGCCATCAAAATCTGACTTGCGTTGAAGATCCTTTGTTAAAGCAGAGGATGTTTTTATAATATGAATTTGGTGGCCTGGGCTATTCTAAGATAGAAAACATTATGCATCTCCAGATGACAGACAGGCTTTGGAAACTATGGAGGGTCATCAGTCACTGCAGAATATTGACCCTTTGATCTTGTTTTTCAGCCACAGTGGTCCTACAGCCTATCCATTGAAGTTTTTGGTCAATGGTGAATGTTCTATTCATTGTGGAGGATTTGACAATGGTAGTCCAGTTGAATGTCAAAGGGAAGTGGGTAGATTCTTTTGGAGATTGTCTTCGTCTGGCATTTGTGTGGCACAAACATTACTGGTTGATTATCAGCCCAAACCTGAACCTTGCCCAAGTCTTGCTGAATACTGGCACAGAGTCTTTCATTATCTTCAGGAGTTATGAACTGAACTGAAGATTATTAAGTCTAGGAAATGCTCTGAAAAACATTCGTCCTCTTTGCACTTGTCCAACAGCTGCATTGACATTAAGGGCAGTCACTGTCGGCTCATTTTCAGTTCTGAAATTAAGCTCCCTTTATGTACTTTTGGACAAAGGCTATAATGGAGCCAATAAATCAAACTGAGTATCGGTGACTAAATTATATAGTGACTAAATTATGCCACTGATAGCACTATTAAAACTAAAGGTGCAGAAGTTAGTAGCATTAGCTGGTGGGAGCCTGCCCTAATCTGAGGTGACACTTGGAAAGGCCTCTCATTGAATTAAGGCCTCCATAGGATGAAAATCCTATGCTCGAGAGCTGCTGATCAGTTCATTGATTGCAGAAATAAATGTACAGCTTCACCAGATTGGCACCTGTTCCAGCTTCATGCTTGTTTTTCTTCACTGATCATTAAATAGGGGTTTTATCCATGGCTTGATGTTGAGAGTGTGGGATATGCTGGGCCATGGGGATAGAAAGTGGAGAAATAATATTCTGTTGCTGATAGCCCACAGTTCTTCGTAGATTTCTGAGCTGCTGAATTTATCCTATTTAGCATAGTGATTGTGTCACACATCACAATGGAAAGTGTCTTCATTTTCAAGATGGGAAGTCACCTGTATAGGGAACATATTGTGATTATCTCTGTCATTCATGACAAATAGATTGATGAGAACAGGATCAACTGAGTTTATTTTCCCTCACGTTGTATTGCTTACCACCAATCACAGACTGGTAGCTAGCTGTTTGCTCAGGATATAGCTCAGTCATTCAGTGCTGATGCTACTGAGCCACTCTTGTTGATATCATTGAAGACCTCCAGTGTGCCCTTGCTACTTTTAATGCTTTTTCCAATTGATATTCAACATAAGTACTGATTCATCAGCTGAAGGAAGGAAGGATGGATGGATGGAGGTAGGTAGGAGGTAATCAGCAGGAAGACTCCCTTACCCTGTTTAATCTGATGCCATGTGTCTCCATGGGGCCCAGAGTCATTGTTGAAATCTTCCAAGGTGCTCCCTCCCAGCTGTACAGCATTGTACTATCACCTCTGGTGGATCAGTCCTGACATAGCATGGATGCTGATGCATTAGGAGAAGTCTGAGACTTGACTGAAAGTATAGCTGCGAATTTTTTTTTAATTCACTTGTGGATGTGGGTATCGCTGGCTGGCCAGCATTCATTGCCTGTCCCCAGTTGCCCTTGAGAGGTGGTGGTGAGTTATCTTCTCGAAGTGCTGCAGTTTGTGTACTGTAGATAGTCCCACAATTCGCTTAGGGATGGAACTCCAAAATTTTAACCCAGTGACACTGAACGAGCAGTGATATGTGTCCAAGTCAGGATGGTGAGTGGCTTGCAGTGGAACATACAGGTAGAGGTGTCCCCATTTCTATACTGTCCTTGTCCTTCCAGATGGAAGCAGTTGTGGGTTTGGAAGTGCTATGTAAGATCTTTGGTGATTTTCTGCATTGGGAGTGGATGCTTGTTCCCCTCTGGATTCTGAGCTTTTGCATTTTTATTTTGTAAGTATACGTTGCGCTACTTTTATAGTGCCATCATATTGTGCATCATCAGTTTTTTTTAAGAGACATCGCCAAGTGAAGACCGTGGCTGAAAGACCAGTGCAGGTTGACCTACCATCTAATAAGAACGTAAGAAACAGGAACAGGATTTGGCAATTCACCCCTTCAAGCCTGCTCTGCCATTCAGTAGGATCACTACTGATGAGGCATTCATCATATTCACCATTCTGCATTTTCTTATAATTCTTGATGCCCCTACTGATCGAGAATCTATCTCAGCCTTAAATATGCATAAGAACTCTGCCCCCACAGTTTCCTGTTGCAAGAAGTTCCAAAAACACTCAACCCAGTTATCCATTCACATGGAAAGTCACTCAGTTCTGCTCAGAGTCCTCAACAGCACTGAATGTATGAGGAATATTGGGGAGAATCCATGTCTTGGTGGGTTTTTCCAATAATATTTCTCCGACCAGTAATGCCTCTCTCTCTATCTTACTGCTTGAATGTAGTCGAAAGCTATTTGCTGATGCCCCAGTTTGAGCTATTGAGTTAGGTTGGGGGGAAGGCAGTGGCTTAGTGGTATTATCGCTAGACTGTTAATCCAGAGACCCAGATAACAGTCTGGGGACCTCAGTTCGAATCCTGTCATGGCAGATAGTGGAATTTGAATTCAGTAAATATCTGGAATTAAGTATCTAACGATGACTGTGAATCCATTGTCAATTATTGGAAAAACCTGTCTGGTTCAGTAATGTCCTTTAGGGAAGGAGACTGCTATCCTTACCTGGTCTGGCCTACATGTAACTCCAGACCCACAGCAATGTGATTAACTCTTAACTGCTCTCTGGGCAATTAGGGATGGGCAGTAAATGCTGCTTGGTCAGCAGTGCCCTCAGTCTGTGAATGAATAAAGGAAACATAAGGCTGCATGGGGTCCTTGAATTCAAATGCCAGCTTCCCCTACCATTAACATCACACCTGTCGGCCGAGTCAAAAAAGAATGAATATTTGCAATATTACCCTACTTCAGTTTTTGTGGATTAATCCAATAAAGTCAAGTTCTGTAGTCCATAATCACCCTTCATAATTCAACACAGTAAGGTGTTATATACACGATGTCTGATGTTTAATTCTCTGCATAACAAATGTTTATTTTTCTCTTTCATGTTAGCAAGCTGCTGAAACACACAGCGAGACTGCAGCTCCTCTTAGCCATTGCTGCAGCAGCCTTCGGATTGGTACACTTATACAGGGTTCCTTATTTTGTTACATTTTCATTGGTTTTATGTGCACTGGGCTGTCTGTTATAAGTGACTGTGTAACATGGTGACTTATCAATTTAACTCATCATACAGACAGTATCTCACAAAATGTATATTTTGCAATTCTTTTTAAACAAAATGGTGCTACATAATTGTAGTTGGTTATTATTGGCATGCCTCACTGACTTATTGCATAATGTAACTTGTAAAAAGTTCCTAAATTTTAGAATATTTAAAAAGATACTACTTGATGTACATTTTAATTTTTTTGCTATAAATGAAAATCCAGAGTATTATATCTTATAAGTCGTCCTCAGTGTGTTGCTTTGAATTAGATAACTCAAGGCACGTTGTAGATTGTCTCGTCTGGTAGCCTTTTTTAAACAGACCATTTCAGGGCTTTTATACAAAATACCTTTGACCATGTTCAGCATCTCCAAAGAGACTTGAATATGATTTGGTTGCCTATAATAATTTTATCTTAAGAGATCCCAGAAGTGGTTCTGAATTTTTGGGGACTCTCACTTTAACCACTCTGAGTAAAGAGAATTAAAGACAACAAAAGCCTAGTACTACAGATGCTTGAAATCTAAAATATAAGCAGAAAGTGCAGGATTAGGTAACATCTGTGCAGAGAAAAAATGTTCCAGGTTGATGACCTTTCATTAGCAATGGCAAAGATGATAAATATAACATGTCTTTAGCAAGGTTTGGGAGAAGGAATGAAAAATGATAAAATGGAAAGTTTGTAAAGCAGTTGAATGCCAAATTAAACATCATAAGAAATAATGGGGTACAGCAAAAGAATGATGATGGGTCAAGTGAAGAAACAAAAGATATCAAAAGAATTGGCAACACCAGAATCATTACTAACAACTGCACTTCAAATACAAAATGTGAGTAGTGGTTATGGTCTGAAATAGTTGAACTGAGTCTAACAGACTGTAAATTGTCTAACTTAAAGACTGCTGTTCCTCCAGCTTCCACTGATGTTCACTGCAACACTTTGGAAAGCCAAACTCAGTCGGAGTGGGGTGGAAAATTAAAATGGCAAGTGATCAGAAGTGTGGTTTCCCTTAAGAATCAGTATAATAGTTAGAGTTGGGTTCCTATGGACATTTATTAGTAAAACCAATATACAAACAAATACACACTCTTCGCTGAAATACCTCGCGATCTAAAATAAATCTTTAGATAAGCACTATATTAATGGAAGGGATAACATTTACAGTTCACATCATGTGTTTTAAAATGTGCATTTCTGATAACTCGGTGGGTAGCTTTTCTAATGTTGCAACATATCTAAAATACAATGTGTGGTATTTATGACACCATTAATTGGCATTATAGCTCAACAAACGAATTCCATAAAAATAATATCAGGTCTCCAGTTCCACAGTAAAAATGAGACAAGAGCTAATTGTGATGCAAGTTATACGTTTTGGAAGTATTATGCTGATTTCTGTCTCGTTTTCTGGTGGTCCCTTTTTTCATGCTCTGCTTTGTATCTGATGCTTAGCAGAAACCCAGGCATGGGAAAATGAGGAAGCTGTGCATCTTCCACAGTCTTTTGCTGCATCCCTGGTGCCTGCTACATTATGGTTCAGAGTCTCCGGGATGGGAGTACGTGGATCATGAAATCAAGACAGCATAGCTGCAACGGTGCCAAGTGCCCAAAATCCTTGCAGGCACCACTGCCCTCACCCATGCTGCACCTTCTCCCAATCCCAATACACCCTCCTACCCAAGGTCAGAGTAACTGGACTGACCCAGGAATGACTTGAATGTTCTAGCCGAGTGCCAACTCTTGCCTGCCGCTAGAACGAAGGAGGATGTCTCGCTATGGGCCATATGCTGATCTGCAATAACGGTGCAAACACTGAAGCACAATTTCAGCCTTGATTCGCCACATATACAGGTAAATGTTATTGCAATGAAAATACACAAAACACAAAAAACAGGCCTCCAAAGAATTATGTACTTTAAAAACAAAATTCTGACAAGCAGGGAAACTAAAAATGATGACTTTGTGTTTTAAATTAAAGGAAGTATGAACCAGACAGTGCTTCACCTGGATAGTTTGTTCTGGGGCAATATCAAAGAAGGTTAAAAAAAAATTGTGATGTACTCCTGGTGCTTGCACAGGAAGCTGAAATGGGAGGGGGATGACTGTATAACTATCATCATTGAAGCGTGAAGAACAGCACTTTGTTATTTTGTTTACTATGTAACAGTCCTCAGACTCAGAATTCCAGGTCAGCAATTTCTCATTTATTTTGAGTTCCATTGTTGCCACTTACACCTCCTCACAAACCATATTCTCTTTCTTGTCTTTTACAGTCTCCCTTTGGCCTTGCAGCATTATCTGTCCTTATTCCTACACTATCACAGAGCTTCACTTTTGCCTTCCTACTTCTTTTGCTGTGTCAGTACCTGCATACAGCCTGTTCTGTCTCCAAATTTTGACAGTTCTCCTGAAAGGTCATTGATCTGAAATGTTAGCTTTTTTTCTGCCCAGATGCTGTCTGACCTGCTTTTTGGAGAATCTCAATTGCAGGTTACAGTTTAGCTGTGATGATGGCCTAGTTAAGCCCACAACGTCAACTTGCTTCTCATAATGTTATTCTACTTCTTAGCTAAGCCTCTTAAATGGTGCATTATGTATTAGAAGAATGTGGTGGGATCCCTTTAGGTATGAAGTGTGGTGGGGAAGAAATTCTATGAACTAAAAACTTACCTTTACTTAAAAAGACGAAACTAGCAATGGGTAAAAGGAGTCACAAGGCTTTAAAATGATGCCATGAAATGAGATTCTAGTTTGCAAAAATGTGAACCGTTCTTCTGAAGTTCTTCTTTCTACTCTTTTGACAAGATGTTAAACATTTTTAAATGCATTCACTAAAATAACAAAGGAGAATTTAGTACTACTGTATTTAGATTTTAAATGCTACCATCCAATGACAAATTTAGGACTGATGTATTCTAAACTGGAGAGTATTGTTGGAGAGTTTTAGTCAGTTTGGACATTAGATGAAACAACACAAAATTGGAAGACCTTCTGTATCCAACCCTACAGGGTACTTAGTGCACAATAAAGCCAAGCTAGCCAGATAGATTGAGACTGATATTTACTGTTTTGGAGGGCAAAATTCTAAAGAAAATTATTGATGTATACAAAAAATCAAAATTTGACATGTCTGATGACAAGTTGTTTTATTAATTTAATGTTTTAAAATGTATTATGATAAACTGATAAATGTGTTTTTATTCAGCAGTTCAGATTTCCATGTTTTCTTGCGAATGTTGAGCTATTTATTTGCCTCTGGTGGCAAGGATGAGCAGTAGCCTATTCTCTGATTCTATTTATCCTTCTCAGTAAACATTTAAGGAACTTGAGAGACATAGAGTTACACCCTCTTCCTGTCTTCTGCAGTATTGCCTCTAACTGTATATTCACATGCACAATTAACAGTTAATATTGAGCTATTTTGGGAAATAATTGTGGCCAAAGCTGTAGATATAACAAAATAATAAACCAATAATGAACAGTGTTAATATTATGCTACAAAGTGTCACATTAAATAATACCACAGATATATACAATGCAAAAGACATCTCGAAATGGAAACCATTGAAATTCCTGTTTCCTGAAAGTTGGACTGGGAAATTTCCTTAACTCATGGTTTCATCAAGCTGAATCAGTTGTGTTCAATTTACAGCTCTAATTGAGATTGGGAACTCATTATGCTGAGAATCTCAGGTTGTTCGGCAAGTCCATTAACTCCATGCTGCATGATAGTATCCTAACTACAATGCCATTAGTGCCACCCTCTACTTTCTCTTAAGTGAGTTTAATTTTTTTCCCCAAAATAGGCTGAATATGTACCGTTGCCTGCCTAAAGAATATGAAGTCATGCCTAATAAGGACAGTCACCAGAAAATGGCAGCTTCATTTTCAGATGAAACAAAGTCATTGATGTGAATTTCTATCCATTTTGCTCCAATAACTAATCAGGAGAAAATAGTGACCTTGTACTTATAACCTGCAGCTGACACTTACACCAAAGTTATTGATCAACCAACTGGCCAAGCATTTGCTGGTTTAAAAGTCACTGCTTAGGTTTTTGTGCTTTGACTGTAATATCACTGTTGTGACTTACTGAGGTACATATTTTGCAATGGAACCAGTTCCCTGTGTTTGTTTTAATAATTTGAAAAGGATATTTGTGAAACTAGTGATGCGAAACATTTTTGTAATGTATTTAGTGATGTAAGTGTTAATTTTGGAACAAAGCTGTATCAGTAATGTTTGCAAGGTTTATACAATCTAATGATGTACAGTTTCTAACTGTGAAATGGTTTGTGTGTAAACAATCAGTTGTGGTATTAATACACAGTTAAAAATTTTTAAGAACTAAATCTAATTTGAAAACATCAACCACTACAGTGTGTTTTGTACCTTTATGTTTGACTTGCAAATTAGCAGAGGTTCCTCAGAGCTTCAATAGGGTATTATTTCTTGAAGAATTTCAATTATTTTGAGGCATATCTATTTAGCTGGTAGAGTGAAATATGACTTCACTCAGCAGGTCCAAACACTATCACAACTAAATGTAGATACCAAGGTGCAACAAGTACACAAGCATGCAATGAGCCATGTTTTGTTCATCTTTTTCCTCATCAAATTAATTTCCTGCCTGTTGAACAAAAATTATAACCTGTATTTTGTGGTCAACAATGAAAGGTCTGCACTCCCGACTGACTTTGGAATAGCAGCTCGCAAAGATTGAGTTTCACTCGTTACAATGTGACTTCCAATCTGCAGGGAACTTGTGGCATCCAGCAACAGCGAGTAATCAAGGAAGCTGAGTAACCAGAATAAGAATTTTACAGCCAACCAGAATACAACACAAGTTTTGTTTTAAATTACAAGGAACAGGAGTCGGTGTGTCACTGAAACCTGCTCTGCATTAAAAAGATCATAGTCGATCTGATTTTAACCTCAAATTCATATTCCTACTTCCCTCTGATATCCTTTCACCCCTTGCCAAAGGTGTATCTACAGCTTCCTTAAAAATATTCATCAGCTCTACTTCATTGCCTATTCAGGAACAGCGCTCCAAAGATGATACTCTTTTTAAAAAAAAAATCACCTACCCCTTACTTTTAAAACAGTAACCTCAGGTTCTAGAAACTCCCATAAGAGAAAACATTCTCTCCACATCTACCCCTGTCAAGTTGTGTATTAATCTGTAAACTCCAGCAGACAAGCCCAGTCTGTATTATCTTTTCTCATAGGACAAGCCATCCATTTTTCTATTAGTCTGATAAGCTAAGTGGTATTTCTAAATGCTCCCAATGCATTTACATCCTTTAAAAAGGCAATCAGTACTTACACAGTATTCCAAATGTGATTTCAGTAGTGCTCTGTGCAACTGAAGCATAACCTCCCTGTTTTTGTATTCAGTTCCCCAGCAATAAAATGACGATTTATTAGCTTTTCTAATTATTAGCTGTATTTGTATACCAGTGTTTTGCGAATCATGCACTAGGACATCCAGGTATCTCTATACCTGGAACTGTGATCTCTCAACATTTAGATAACTTTTCAAATAACTCCTACAAAACAAAAACTGGACATTTTACATTTTCCCACATTAGACTTCACTTACCCACACACTTAACCCATCTATATCATTGTGTACTTTCCATATGTCCTTTTCACAATTTATTTTCCTACATGGTTAGAGACGAAAAAAACTGCAAATGCTGGAATCCAGGTAGACAAACAGGAGGCTGAAGGGTCACAGCAGGCCAGGCAGCATCGGAGGAAAGGAGAAGCCATCGTTTTAGGTATTACCCTTCTTCAGAACTGGATGTGTGTGAAGGGGAAGCTGTAGATAAACAAGGGGGGGGTGGGCGTAGTGGGTTGGTGGTGATAGGTTGACAACATTGGCTGAGGGGAGGGATCCCTACTAATCAGATTATACCTACTACTGGTGTCCACCTATCACCGCCATTCTGCTGCTTGCCCCTCACACTTCATCTGCAGCTACCCCAGCCTGACATCCGTCTTGAAGAAGGGTAATATCTGGAATGCTGGCTTCTCCTTTCCTCCAGATGCTGCCTGGCTTGCTGTGTTCTTCCAGTCTCCTGTTTTATCTTACTTTCCTACATATCTTTGTGTCATCAGCAATTTTGGCAACATTTTTCTTCTCTTCATTCAGCTATTTAAATACATTGCGAACAGCTGAAATCCCAGCTTTGATCCCCTGTAGCTTGCCACTCATTACATCTTGACAACGAAGAAAAAAAACAATTTTTTTTAGCTCTCTGCTTCAAGTTAGCTATTCAATCTTCTATCCGTGTCAAAATGCTACCTTTACAACACAAACTTTTATAGAATCAGGGGTTTAGAGCTTTAAAAAAATCCTTTAGTCCATCGAGTCTGCACCATCAAAGAGGACCACTGGTTATTCTAATTCTGCTTTGCAGCACTTGGCCTGTAGACTTGTATGGCTTGGCATTGTTAGTGTACATGTAAATACCTTTTAAATGTTATGAGGGTTTCTGCCTCACATCTTTACAGGTAGTGAGTTCCAAATTTCAACCAGGGTCTACAATTTTTTTTAATGCAACATGTTGTCAAATACCTTCTAGAAATTTAAATGCAGTACATTCACTGGTTCTCCTTTATCTTGTTACTGCCTCAAATAACTCCAACAGATCAGTCAAACATGATTTTATTTTCACAAAACCATGTTGACTCTGTCTGGTAACCTTGAACCTATCCTGCTATAACTTATTCAATAATAGCTTCCAGCATTCCCCAGACTTTAAATAACTGGCTTAAAGTTTCCTCCTTCCTGTCTCTCATTGAACAAAGGAGTTATATTTCCTTCTCTTGCAATCTAATGACACCTTCCTTGCATCTAGGAAGTTTTGAAAAATGAAGCCAAACAATATCAACTATTTCACTTGTCACTTCCTTAAAGACCCTAGCATGAAATTCATCAGATCTAGGCACTTTTCAGCCAGCCCTAGGCTCCAATGATTTGTTCAATATCACATCTTTGGTGTTGTAATTTTTCCAAGCTCCCCTCTCCCTCTGATTCCTAATTCTAAGATGTTCCTTGTATCCTCTGTAGTGCTATTTCTTTAGTATCCTTTATTAATTCCCCACCCAACCTTCTATAGGCCCATTGCACACTTAAACTTTAAAAATCATTATAAAAACATTAATATATACTTCTGGTACTTTCAACCCCACTAATGTTTTCTTTAATATGTACTGAATAAAATAATATGTAAAATATTTATTTGTCTCTGCTGCCCAATATTCTGATTTGCCATCTGTGCGCAATTACATGTCTTCCTTTGATACTATCTTTAATCTTCCTAGTTACAAGAATAGTGGATTCATACCTTGTTGGAAAGTATCTGTCATGTATATGGAAGTATCTCCTTAAGATGCCACTGCATCTCTATTGACTCATCCTGAAACCTAATTTGTCATTTAACTTTAACCAGCTCTGCTTTCATGCACTCATTATTTAAGTTTGAAAAAAAACTGGGTTCTCATTCAAAATGAAAGAAAAGTATTGGGGATATACTTTTGCGTTTAAGGATTTGGAGCTGAAATGTGGAATACTTAGACATGCTGCATTGAAAAAGGTTCTGGAAGCCACTTTCGCTCTCTAGTAGACTCAACAATTTGCTGTTCTAAGAAACCATCCAAACAACATTTATGAACTTATTTAATCTACTTTTGACCATCTGACCTTTCCGGTCTGTGTGTAGAAGGTAACAAATCTCATGATTAATACCATGCCTTTCTTATAAGCTCCCATTATTTCTTCCAATATGTTCCTCTCTGGGTGGGGTGGGGGAGGGGGAGCTATACACCATTCCCACAAATTACTTCTTAGTTTTATTCTATCTCTACCCAAACCATTTCAGCATCTAGTTTTCATGAATATTGGTCATTTCTCATTATTGTACTAAAAGCATCATTAATTAACAGAGTCACCCCTCCACCTTTTCATAGTTTCCTGTCATTCCCAAATATCCTGTATCCTTCAATTTTCAGGAACAATCTATGTCATTGTGCAGCCATGTCTCTGCGACCAGATTGCACTTATTTATTTACATTTGCAATCTCAGACCGCATGTTTTGTTTCCAGAGTCTTTGGTGTTATCATTTTATTCTTTCTGTAATCTTTAGCCTTATCTGTTGATTTGCACTTCGATTCATATTTTCCTTCACCTGTCTCCATCTGTTTATCATTTCCCATATTAAACAGATCTGGAGCTTGTCTCTAATCTTTGGCTTACCCCATCATCTTAAATTTGATCACTTAACCCTGCTAGTTGGTTTAAAATCCTCTCTACTGCCTTAATAATGTGGTTCCAAGAAATATAGCCACCTAAACTGTTTTGTGGTCAATTTTCCCAATGGTACAGATCCCACTTTCCCAGTGCTGGTGCCTGTGCCCCATAAATAGAACGTATTTTTCCACCCACCACCTGACTTTGAGAAACACATTTATCTCTAACTGGAATTATCCCATAAATCGATTTACACAATTTTCAGGTATTCTATCAATTATGATCCCGAGGTTCTGCTTCTAAGTTTGGTGCCTAGCTCCCAATACTGACTCTGCAGGATCATCTTCTGTGCCCTGTCTATGTTCTTGGGGCCTACACAGACCATTACAAATATAACCTCTCTATTCCACTGAAAGTTCTTTTCCAGCCCTAAACAGGTATCCTGAACCTGGCAATGGGCAGGCAACACAGCCATTTAGATTCACGCTCTTGAGTGAGAGACTGTCCCCTACTCTCACTGCCTTCCTTATTGCTCTCCCACTTGAATAATTTCCTGAGCTGTGGTGCCGTGGTCAGTTTGCTCATCCCTGCAACCCTCACACATTGGATGAGAGTAAGAACTTCAAAGCATATTGGACAATTGCAAAAGCTGAGGCTTCTGAGCTTCTGTCCGCTGAATCTTCTTAACTCCCTCACCTGCAGTCATGCTGTCATTGTTCCTGAACAGCGAGGACCCAATCCTAAAATATCTGACTACCTCTTGTAACAAAAGATCTAGCTTACTGTCCTCCTCCCTGATATAGCAAGTGTCTGAAAGTCACCCCTCAGCCCCAAGCTCTGATCCAAGTGTGCTTGAACTTCAGCAATTGCTGTGTACATTTGCCCTCAATAAAATTGGTGTTCAGGTGCTCCTATATTCTACAGTTGTGGCATATCATCTGTTCTGTCATCCTTAAATTAGTCTTTAATTAGTGCTTAATTATTTTATTTAATTAAGTATTTACTTTTTTAAAAATATGGTTTGTTAATCTTACCACTAGTTGCTATGGTATTTTGAAGCTTATGAATTGAATAAACATCAGCCATTTGCTAGATACCCACCATATAATTAGGTTATTTTTCAGTAACAAAGAACCAATTCTTGGAGACTGAGAGATTCAGAAAAAGCCAAACCAAAAGGCGCATCTCATTCCTTACAGCCCTAAATCCCTTCATCATCCCACTCTAAGTCACGCTCCCTGACTTCCAACACATTGTAAATCACCCTGTCTAATTTCCTTCATCACCCAACTCCAAGCACTCTGTTATAACATTCCAGTAGGAGGACACATCAGTAGCTGCAGTGTATACCACTTACCAGATACACTGGAGAATTTCACCCAAACTCTTTAGATAGCACCCTCCAAACCCACAACTTTTACCATTTAAGAGGAAAAGGGTAGTAGATACATGGAACACCACCACCTGCAAGTTCCCTTCCAAGCAACTCACCACCCTGACTTGGAAATGCATGCCTATTTCTTCAATGCTGCTGGGTCTAAATCCTGAAATTCCTGCTCTATCAAGCAATGAGAGTCCATCTACTACAAATTGACTGCAGAGGTTAAACAGGATAGCTTTACACCACCTCCAGAGAAAGTAGTGATTGGTAATAAATACGAGCCTCACCAGAGCCCACATCCTATGATTGAATTTTTTAAAAAATGGCTAGTTTTATATGTTGCTAATACAAAAGGCGTATCTAACCCAATTGCAGAAGAACTGGTTTCAGCTGCTTCTCCAAATGGATAGCTTGTTATAATGATGCTCAAGACTGAACATTGAAATTTAAACTGAGCACTTTTGTCACGCAGTGGTAGTGTTTCTTCTTCTGAATGAGGAAAACCTGGGTTCAAATCCTACCTTCTCCAGAGGAGTGTTATAACACATTCTGAACAAGTTGATTAAAATATGTAGTACTTAAACTTTAGATCAAATGCTAACTAAAACCATACTACAGTTAAATTTGTACAAAAAGTTTAAAACACTTACCCACCGACTACCAGCTTTCATAAGCACCTATATAAAGCAAATAAAAATTGTGACAGACATACAAGAAAGAAGTGAAGTAACATTGTACTTAAACTGCTTAAAATCCAAAATTTTAATCATGAGAGGCACAAAATGTCACTCCATATTTGTAAAATTAGATTTCTGGGACAAGAGAGACAAATCTGTATTAATTACTACTGAATATGTTGTTAACAATTCAGTTGCACTTCGCTCAAGAAGAAGTAAAATTTTGATAATGAGCATTGTGTCAATAGTGAAAGTTAAGAAACACATCAACTCATTGATTATGTTAGTTGCATCAATGAAGACTGCAACAACACACCCATCATAGAGGGCAGGATATCCCTGACAGAAATGTGAGAATTTCCCCATTTTTCTATGAATGTGCAGATGTCAGAAGTTGCTGTCAATTTTATACAGTAAAGAATGTGATTTAAGTTTTGCTATCATTACATCTGCAAACTCAAGACATTTGTGCCTTTGCTGATGTTTATTCACTCTACCGACTCCTGAACTGAATCACTGCTGACATATATATTGAGCTATACAATGGATAGCAAATGTCATCTTACCTTTACTGCTCATGATGAACCTGGTCAATTTCTGTTTTAAAGTTGTTCTTGGTTATCGCTAATTGGCTCCTCAGCTTTGTGGTTTCGAAGGTGGTTCAGGCAGCAAAAATGATGAAAATTAAGAGTTATTTAACAAAGAAAAAGAATTATTTTATATGAAGTTATACATTGATATTATGCCCCTCAGACTCCTGAAATACTTTACAGATTTAAAACATTTTGTATGTAGTCGTTTTTTAATATATGAAACTCAGCAACCAATTTGTATATGAGGTCATACAATGTGAAAATGACCAGTTAATGTATTTAATGAAGCAAGAACATAAAATACTGGAGAAACTCAGGTCTTGCAGCATCTGTGGAGAGAAAGAGTTAATGGTTTGGGTCCAGTGATTCTTCTTCAAAACTAATGAGAGCTAGGAAAAGGTGGTATATGTACTTAATGACTTTAATTGAGGGATTATTATCGGCTAAGGACAATGGGAAGAAATTTCCTGATCTTACAAAAGGCGTCATGGAATTTTTCACTGGCACCCTTGATCTGACAACATCCAAAGGACTTTGCTCAAGTATCAGTCTAGATTCTGTGTTTGAATTCCAGAAATTTGAATTGGAAAATGGACCAACAAAGTTTCAACCTGGGTAAAAGCGTCCCCATTTGCTTGTGGCTGACACCCAAACGATGAAAGTGTTCTTTTGCAGCCTTAAATTGGGATAACGTAAACATGCAAAATGTTGGCTCCAATCGCTGAAACAAAGAAAAACATATCATTTTTCTTTACATTAAGCAATATGAAATGTTGAAAACTCATGCTGCACCTACTCTTTTAATAAGAGTGTGTTAGTTTCCTTTGTGACTCACTCTCTGTTCAGAGAACCAAGTCATGTGGTTAGACCACTATCTTGCTTTGAATTATAGCACAAGTTAGCAGACCAGGGAAATATTAGTTTACTATTTACATAAATTAACCCTTTGGGCATCCTATGTAACGTCTATAAAAACAACAATTGGCAGAGAAGTCTTAGCGTAAGTGCTTGATTTTTAGCTGAGGTTTCAGTTTCTGGTATTTAAATTATAACATGGTACACCATGACAATATTATCTTAATGTTCTAACTTTGGACACCAAAGCATAGTGATACAAAAGACTCTCCAGTTGCAGGACTACAATCTGGAGATATTTTTACCTCTGTGCACAAGGGCAAATGTGGGCATCACCATAGATTCATATTTCTGGAAGAAGGAAATGACTCCCTTTAATGTAAATTGATACACTGCACAATCGGATAGGATTAATACATTTGACTTGAAACATTTTCAAAAAGTAAATGGAGATAACATTACAGGTGTTAGATATCTGCCACTGTTGAAGTTCTGCTCCATTGTGATATTTCATAGGTTATTATAATTTATATAGTTTCAAAACAGGACTATATAGATTTGTTATTTATAAACTCTTGGATGATGCATGTACTTTTGGACAGCCTAGAGAAGAAAATAATAAGGGAAGTCATTTAATTTTCTTATTGCTTATTCTGCAAAGAGTACATCCATTCATTGGAAATCTGTTTAAAAGGCAGTATGTTCTCTGGTATCGATCATTAAGGAACTGTGCATTGATTCGATTTTCCAAGAAGAAATTATGAAATAAAAGTAGAATTGCAGACAAAATGGGAATGTACAAATACATAGTAAAGTTAACTTTCCAAATATCTGCATGCTGATTGATGATTGACAAAATTACAATACATAATAATAATAAAAGGACATCCGTGGATTAGGTAAATGTTAGGATTTGTTTTCGATTGAATGGAATTAAAATATGTGGGCATCACACCTTAGGATGGATGTTGTGGCACTGGAAGGAGTTCAAAGTTGGCTAAAGGAATGAACTTCAGGGGTAAAGTTATGAGTAATTCGACCTTTATTCTCTAGAATTTAGATTGTTAAACGGTAATCTAATTGACATTGCTAGGATAGTAACAAGGAAAGCTAGGATAGATAAAAATAAACTATTTTCACTGGTTGCAGATTCTAGAATCAGGGGGCATAGTCTAAGGTTTAGGGCTAGACCTTTCAGGAGAGATGTTAGACAGCATTTCTATAAGCAGAGAGTAGTGGAGGTTTGGAAAACTAGTCCATAAAAAGATGGTTGATGCTAAATCAATTGTTAAATTTAAATCTGAGACAGTGATTTTTATCAAGCAGGGTATCAGGGATATGGGCAAAAGGAAGGCATATTGAGTCAGGCCACAGATCAGCCATGATCTTATGAATGGTGGAGCAAGCTTGAGTGGTTGAATGACTCACTCTTGTTCCTCTGTTCCTAATATGTTTGTTATGAGCCAGACTCAAGGCATCCACAGTAATTTACTTTTTTTTCTGCTGGGCAGGCATGCATTGCCACTGGCCATCACTGAAGGCTAGCTATCTCACCTGCCAGTTCTGTGCTGGGACAAGCACCCATCTTGTGTGTCAAAAAGGGTGCATCTCTGGGCTAAGCTTGCTTTCCTAGTGCCCACCCACTTTGTACTTGTTCATAATACCTCTATTATACCATGTCCTTTTGTGTGTTGCCACTGAATTATGCATTGATCAGTGACAGAGTGGTCATGTTGGTGTGTGTCTCTGTGCTACATCAATGCAACACCTACACTATGTGCTTCAACCAAGTGGTCATGTCTCAAAATGAATTCTTCTGTCTCACCATAGATGCTGCCAGATCTGCTGGTTTCCTCCAGCATTTTCTCTTTTTGTGAGATGAGTAGCACATGTATCAAAATAAAAATATGTTTCAAACCCAAATATCAGAAGCATTTACACAAGAATTGTAATTTATTTCACAGAATTATTTGTTGCTAATACATAATTTCCCAAAATTGCATAACATGTATTTGTCAGTGAATTAAATGAATGTCTCAGTGAACGTAGTTTATGCAATAAAATAAACTGAAACATCATGAAATGATTTCTAAAAATTGTATCTTAGAATCTCTGAGGCTTTCGAAAGAAGGATAATTACTATTTTGTGAAAGAAAACCTGGAGTTCTGGATGTTATTAAAACAAAATATTTGAAATAATTCTGCTCAATAGCGTCACAACACAGGCTCTCTATTATGGTTTTCCTTGGAGTTAGGAGTAATAACATATTCAATAGCTTGTTCAAATGGCAAGGAACAAAAGTTTGGTTAATCTGAAGATCGAGATTGAGTCACCTAAAGAGTTGTGTTTAGTGAAATGCTTATGTTAACTGATTACCCTAATTGGACATGTACACATTCTGGATATTTTTACAAAACAAAGATGTACAAACATTTTTTTAGCAAGTTAACAAACACATTTATTATAGCTTGGATAAGGGACTTGCCAAATTGAAGGATAGTGCAAACAAGTGTCCTTGTTCATAGACAGAAAACTCTTAATAATATCAAAAATAGCAAGAACTGCTGATGCTGAAGTCAGAGATAACACAGTGTGGAGCTGGAGGAACACAGCAGGCCAGGCAGCATCAGATGAGCAGGAAAGTTGATGTTTCGGTTTGGGAACCTTCTTCAGAAAAATTTTTCTGAGTCCCAATCCAAAACATCAACTTTCTTGCTCCTCTGATGCTGCCTGGCCTGCTGTGTTCCTCCACCTCCACACTACGTTAACTTTTAATAATATGTCTTTCTCAGCATTCTGACTGTTGATTAATAAACATATCTTTGACTGTCTGTGCACTAAGACTACTAAAACATAGCTCAGGTATTCCCAACTCTGCAGAAAAGTCAATTGATGTGATAGTACTTGAACATCCAGTCCTGTGGCATCATTCCTAGGAAAAAGTCCTTCCCAATAAACTTTGGCCTAGAACTACAGCATATGCAATTTTATCTTCAGTAAAATCCTCAATACAGATCTATGTATTTTTAGAATTACCAACACTGTCTATGATTCTGTCAATCTGGAAGGAAGACTACAGCAGATTAAGAATGTTACTGATCTTGTCTGCCTCCTTCCCACTTTACTGTGGCAATGATCTGCCTGAGCATTTCTGTGCTGGTGTCAAGGCTTTACATGACATAGAAGTGCAGCTTGTCTAATCTATGTCCATCACTTCAACGGAGTTCCCATGATGCTCTGCAAAATCTAATTGAAACCATCCATTAGAGATTACTCCCTGCACTGCTGAATGGTTGTAATCGGACATTTCAAACTGCACAGATATCCCAGTATTCATACAATTATTTATTGGTTTATTGAAATGGAATTTAAAGCTTTAGTGATTAATAATGAGCTGCTCACATTGCTGGTCCCTCATTGATTCATAACTTATTAATCAAAACAAGATCTTAAAGTCCGCAACTGAAGATTTTAAAAACATGAGCTGCAGTATAGGAGACCATTTAGCATAGTATAGCTGCGCCAGCTTTCTAGTTGAGCTCTCCAACCAGCCCAGTTCTCCAATTCTCTCCTAAAACCTTGTAATTCTTCTCCCTTTGAGTACTTAACCAACTTCCTTTTGAAATTTATTATTAAATATGTTTCAACCCCCTTTCAGACAGTGATTGCTAGATTACTTCAACTACCTGTGTGAAAACAATGGTTTCTCACCGCATTTTCTGATCTCCTCAGAAGTGAGGCCTCCGATTAGAATCCTTTTTGCCACTGGGAATGATTTTTCTTTATTTATTCAATTAAAACCATCCACGATCTTGAACGCCTCTATAACACTCCTTTTTAACTTGTTATGCTCTAACAAGAACAACCCTGACTTCTCCAATCCGTCAAGGTAATTCAAGTACCTCATACCTGGTTCTATCTTAGTACGGTTCTTCTGGAACCTCTTTAAAAGGCTTGAGATCTTTCCCATGGGCTTCCTGAATTGGTCCCAGCTCAGGTCTAGCTAGGTTTTAATAAGCATTTAGCACAACTTCCTTGCTTTTGTATTCCATGCCACTGTTAGTAAAATCAAAGTTCTTAATTCACTACGAACCTGCAAAGATTTGTATACACACATCTCATTATTTCTGCATCTCCTTTAAAATTGTATTATTTAATTTATGTTACAATGCGTTTCCTAAGTCTTCTTATCAAGATGTATTAATTCACACTTATCTCCATTGAATTTCATCTGCCATTTATCTGCCCATTTTGCCAATGTCCTTTTGTGCTTTGTAACTATCCTCAATTTTTATCTACTTTGAGTTTTGTCATCTGCAAACTGTGAAATAACACCCTGTTCACCCAAGTTAAAGTCTATCAGTAGTCATCCTTAACTGACGCTTGGAAAACACGACTTGCATACTTTCTGTATAAAGTATAATTGCCTGATAGAACAGAATACAAACGCTGCTAACAAAAAAGGAGAGATAAAAAGTGAAAGCTTTTCAACTCATTCATCAGGACTGATATGCAACAAATCAAATTTAGAAAAGGAACGTAAAGTTATGCTGCACAAATGAGTGCTGACTGGTTGACATGTAGCAGGAATTGTTGCATATCACCAGTAGCTGACAAAACCTAGATCAGGCTGGTAGATGCTAAAACGATCAGGGTATTGCCATTGGTCCTGCTGCACAGATTTACTGTCCTTGTGACATTTGTCTCAATGAAAAAGGTGCAACGTATGAACAAATTCCTTTTGCCCACAAAAAAAATTACCAGGTCATTTTGTTAAATGTGCTCAGCTTCTAGCATATGCAAATGAATCACTCTGTTTGCCTGACTAATCATTTTAAATTGATTTCCAGTTCAGTATGTGCCTTTATCATAAATAATTTTTAAAAGTCATCTTGGTTTACATACTGCAATATTTTCTCCTGAACAGCTGAGTTTAAATTTGAATCGATGTGAAAAGAGTCAGACATTGCACTGCGCAAATTTACCGTCACATTTATTTACACAGCAGTGATAGTGTTTCAAAAAGTATTATTTGTTTACAAAACATTGCAAAACATATTGAAGATGTGCCATTTGATACAATGAACACACACTTTAATGCTAGTTCTTAACTTAGCTCTTCCTTGAAGCATCAGAAATAGTTTAATTAGTACTATTCATCCCTATTTTCATTGGAGACAAACTTACAGCTCAGATTTAACATTTGGAGTGAGTAGGTTTGAAACCTAATTTTGATATTATTTCTGAGTTTTTATGTGCTACCCTAGAATACTTTCCAGGAATGAAGACGACCCAAATAACTCACTTTTATATCCGATAATTATAAAATATTTGGTTACCCTTTAGCCTCGAGTTTGAGATGTTTGAAACTTTCCACCAAATATACCCTTTGAAATGTATTTGTTGCAACACAAGTTATGTTACATTTCCTAAGTGTCTTACGTGCTATTCTTCTATTTTACCCAATTATTTCTCCAGGGAAATGTATCATTTTCCATAGCATTACTCCCATCCAAATGGAGTTCTCAAACTTGGTTTTGTCCAGTTCTGGTCGCCCTATTATAGGAAAGATGTGGATGCTTTGGAGAGGGTTCAGAGGAGGTTTACCAGGATGCTGCCTGGGCTGGAGGGCTTATCTTATGAAGAGAGGTTGACTGAGCTCGGACTCTTCATTGGAGAAAAGGAGGAGGAGAGGGGACCTAATTGAGGTATACAAGATAATGAGAGGCATAGATAGAGTTGATAGCCAGAGACTATTTCCCAGGGCAGAAATGGCTAACATGAGGGGTCATAGTTTTAAGCTGGTTGGAGGAAAGTATAGAGGGGATGTCAGAGGCGGGTTCTTTACACAGAGAGTTGTGAGAGCATGGAATGCGTTGCCAGCAGCAGTTGTGGAAGCAAGGTCATTGGGGTCATTTAAGAGACTGCTGGACATGCATATGGTCACAGAAATTTGATGGTGCATACATGAGGATCAATGGTCGGCACAACATTGTGGGCTGAAGGGCCTGTTCTGTGCTGTACTGTTCTATGTTCTATGTTCTATGTTCTATGTTCTATATTCTATAAATTAAGTGCCAATGTTATAAATGAGTTTGAAAAGTTTCATACAAAAGTTACATGTATAGGAAGATTGCTTTTCAAAAAAAATACTGGAAAAGTCTGAAATTACCAGGACAGATTTGCAAGAATACCAAATTTCAAAAGGGAACAGAATTTACATTGCATGATAAAAGGGTGCTGATTAGTTGGTAAATAGATTGGTTAAGGCATATGCTATGGGAATAGTTATCCCTCAAGCTTTTGCTTCAATTTCAAAAAGGTAAATTGACACTAGACCCTACCTTGCTATGGGGAATACATCAGGGAAAAGTTATCCCCCATGCTTTAGTTTATTTGAAAATGACACATTACTTGACTTTTTTCCAAAGACATGACTCTCTATATGAATATACACTTTCTCACAAGCATAAGTGATATACATTGCAAAATCAGTTGATCCTCTTAAATTGTCCATTAGTGTAATTCTTCACATGCTAGGATTTCTGAGTAAGTGCTTTCAAATTATAATTCATATCTAGTGTTACAGCCGATGTTCTGCATTTTTCAGGCAGGTGCTAGTTGAAAATAATCAGCATTCTTATTGTAAACAGCAAAAAGGACATGCTGTTTGAGATGAGTCATTAGCACCACTCATTGGCACATATGGCTTACTTATCTGGCATCATGCAAGCACTGAAATTCAAATACCACATTATCCAGATGTATGGCAGCCAGGATATCTTTTGGATTGGCAGCAGCATCTTGTTAGTGTAGCACACCACTCTAGCCGATGCTGGACTTTAGCAACATCAAACTTAATGTTTGCCAGTGCAGTGGCCAGTATGTAGCTTTCACATCCTAACAGCTGGTGAATCATATCAAACTGCCCTTCAGCTGTTCACAACAGAGATACTTGATCAGTTTGTGCATGCAAAACTCAAAACAGAATGGTGTTCAATATTAGATACGATTTCATGATTGGGCAACACCTGGTAAACAATCCTGAGTGTGTGAAGAATTACACTGGTTTGCCATTGTGTGACATTTATGGGTCTTCAGATAAATGCTGAGTGGTCCATTTCCATCCATTTCTTTCTTTAGCTTTCTACTGGCTTTTGACAAGACTGAGAAATGCACTAAGGCATTTCAATCAGTGTTTAAGAGTTAACCACATTGTTCTGGGTGTTGAGTCACATATGAGCTAGACCAGCTAAACGACAAAAAATTTCCTTCTTGAAGGACATTAATGGATTTTTACAATGATCATGGTTGCCATGCCACCTTTGAATTCAAGAGAGTTATTAATTGAATTCAAAAGTCACCAACTGCAGGGGTGGTATTTGACCCCATGTCTCCAGACCATAAGGCCTGGTTCTATGGTTCAAATGACAACACCATCAGTTCCCCCCAACCATCAGTTGTTCTTAGCAAAACACATAAGGACTTTTTGTTTTCTTGCTGTTCAGTTGTAACAATATGCCTTGTCTTCCTTTACAAACATTTCTAAATTGAGCTAGCACTATCATTTTTGTTAAATACTCTATTTTTAAATTAATTCATGCAATGCAGATGTGCTGGGAAGGCCAGTATTGATTTTCTACCCATAACTGCCCTTGACAATGTGTTGGAGAGTTACCTTCTTGAATCGTAACTGTCCATGTGGTGAAGGTACTCCCACTGTAGTTAGGTGGCCATTCCTTGGTTTGACCTTGGAGTGGTGAAAGAATGATATATATTCAAGTCAGGATGGTGCATGACTTGGAGATGAATATACAGGTAATGGTGATTCATTATGATTACTACACGTGTTCTACAGGACGTAAAAGTTGTGGGATTGACAAGTATTGGTGCACTTGAATGCATCTTGTAAATGGTGCTCATTGCAGATACAATGAATTGGTGTGGAATGCTTAGGGTGTCCATCAAATGTGTTACTTTGCTCAGGATAACATTGAATTGTTTCAATGTTGTTGGAGATGCATTCTTCCAGGCAAGTGTATCATATTCCTGACTTGTGCCTTTTTATCTATGGAAAGGCTTTAAGGAGTTAAGAGATGAGTGCCTTGCTGGAAAATTCTCAATCTCTGACTTTGTGGCAATAAGATTCAGTACCACCCAGCCACCCCAAGCCCCTAAGTGATAATGATGAGGGATTCTGCCATGATACTGGCCTTGAATGTTTATCAGAAACAGAATGCACTGTGAAATATCAATATCTTGTGTTACCCAGCACTTAATTGAAGATGAACGTGTTAAATGGTTGTCTGTGGGAACTAACACCAGGTCGGTGTACTGAATGACAGGTCCAACAGGGTACCACAAGGACGAAGCACTGCGGGTGCTGTGACTCCGCGAACAAAAAAAAACAGAAAATGTCAGAAATATTTAGCAAGTTAGGCAGTAACTGTTGAATAAGAGAAAGTTAATGCTTCACATTGACCATTTTCTGCAGTGCAAAGAAAGCCTGGGATTCTATAGGCACATATTGCGCCGCCTGCCGGGAGACGAGGGCACGCTGCTGAGGTGTGACTCTCGGAGCGTTCGTGCGGTTTCTCAGCCTCAATTTTCCAACACTGCTGCTCATGGCAGTGGCCAGGGATCGGGGGAACGCCGAGCGGGAGCGGGCTCACAAACCTGTAAATGTGACCTAACCGTGAAATCTGGGGTTAACGTTATGGTTACCAGTGAGATAGACAAACAGTAACGGCGGATAATAGCCAAGTGGAAGCAAGCAGTCATACTGCACTAATTTGGTGTGCTATTGCAATCAAAAGCTCCCTTTCAGATTGTAACAATTTTATCTTTTGAAAATCGGGTGTTTTTATTTTAGTGAATGCGGCTTGGAGCGATCTTTTATTTTCCATCTGTGCTAACTTCGAAGATTGTTTTGGTGTGATTTCCATTGGGATGCTCAGAGACGTTTCCCATTGAGTTGATCCGGTCCCTGGTGGGAGTGGGATCAGTTCGTCAGAAAAGGAAACAGAAATTGCTGGAGATACTCGGGTCTGGCGGCAATGAAGAGTCAGCGGTCTCGAAACGTTTACTGTACTTTCTCTCCTCCCCACCCACACACCTGCTGAGTTTCTCCAGCAAGCTTCGTTTATGTTTCAGATCTCCAGCGTCCGCCATCCTCGGATTTGCTCTGGAGTCAATTTATCACCCGCGAAAAGTTTTTGTTCTTCAGAATGTACAGCGGTGCCCACGTAAAAATACAGTGTACGTTAGTAACATGTTTCATCTCAGCGCATTAAAAAAAAAGGTCCCAGCACACTTCTGGCGTCTTGTCGAGAATCAACCTTTAACTGAGCACCAGGAAGAACTGAAGGAAAAATACAGCAGCGCGATGACTAGGGCTTATGTTATAGTTCAGTCCCGCACATAATGATAACTGACAGAGCGTGTGCAAGCACTAGTTCTCGCGGATTTCCACTGATGTGGTTTCCACATTCATAGAACAGTCATCCATTGAATCGTACAGTGTGAAAACAGGCCATTCGGCCCAACAACCCACACCGTCCCTCCGGACAGCATCCGACCCAGTCCCCATTCCCCTACCCCCGCATTTCCCATGTCTAACCCACTATGGGGGCAACTTAGCATGGCCAACCAAAACAATGGCGAGGGGGTGGGGGCTCGGCCCGCTAACCGAGTTTTTTCAGCCGGACTAAGCCATTTCAAGAGGGATGCGGAAATTGTTATCTCTTCTTGCAGAATCCCTGGAGGATTAATCCAGGACCCGATGTGCACTTTGTAGCATTAACCCATCCCGAAGCGATCTGCATATTCCTGACTGGCATTTGCTGTCGCAAATCAAACAGATGAAAATAAAACGACTTCCTAATATGGAAAAATACCGCAATAAAAAAAACAAGTATCGAGTAGTTAGCGATTGGATCTCTTCCTGAAAATGACATGCCGTTTTGCTTAAGTATGCGGGGTTTTCTTCCGCCTTACGTGGACACGGAAGAGCTAGTGAGATCCCAATTTCCCGCTTTTAAAATAAAACGCATCGCTTCAAACTTTTCCAAGCACTGCTCTCAACTAATTCAAGCCTTGCCTCAGCTCGGATCACCTCGACTAAACTCGCCGTAAATCTCAATTACTCCCCTTATTTTTCTCCAACACACGCGGCATTACTTTGTGATTGAAGCTGCGCGCTGCAGTTACTTATTTTTTTTTCCATAGGTGAAATGAGAAACTGGAAATTGTTTGAGAAGTGCCTCCTGTATTGTATCCGAGATAGCAGGAACTGCAGATGCTGGAGAGTCCGAGATAACAAAGTGGATGAACACAGCAGGCCAAGCAGCATCTGTGCTCCTGAGATGCCGCTTGGCCTGCTGTGTTCATCCAGCTCCACACTTTGTTATCTCTGTGTTGTGGTGCTAGCATCAGGGCGTGCTGCGCCTCTGTAACAGCCTTGGCACATACGCGCCGACCACCCATCATTTTCGTGCCCGTCAGACTGAACGGGAGGGGAAGGGGGTTCGGGGGAGGACAGCGAAGACGCAAATTATGGGGGAAACTTCTCCAGTGAGGGAGAATGGCTCACTCTGCTTCATCACCAAGGATCATCTTTGGTGCGACTACACCAGGGCAGGAAATACAGCGGCACTTTGCTTACTTTTCCCTGGAGGTCTTAGAAAATGGTAACGCAGGAGGAAAATCTAAAATTCAGCCGATAAGAGAATGGCAACTTTGTAAGGGTGATATGAATCTAATTCAGATCAAATCACGGTCCTGGCAGGTCCATTTATCGCAACGTATCGATGTGGCAACAAGGAAAACAAATAAGGAACGCGGCCAATAGCCGATCAAACACTATTCTCTTTATAGTTTCGAAAGCTCAAAGCCACGCACGGTTTCACTTGAGAGTGTGTGACTGCATTTGTACTTCCAGCTTGCAGTCTTTGCGAAGAGGGTTTGGGTATACAACTGGGCGAAGTGACAATGCCATTCAGAAATCCGCCCAGACCACGGAGAGGGCGGGAGGGGCAGGGGCAGGTCACCCCCCCCCCCCACCCACCCACACACACACACACACACACACACACACACACACACCGGCCCGGGCGCTCTCTCAGGTCCGCCTGAATTCCCAAAGCGGCCATGAAAATAGCGAGATCAATAGCTCTGCAAAACCCCAATCCCACGCGTCTGCGAACAACCAAGAAACTTTGTTAACTCTTCACTAGGGCTTCCCTCAGATCTCTAAACCCGCAACTTAGGTTCGAAGTTCCCAGAATGTTTTCTTTTAATAATTTACTTTAATAATGCGCATTTCAGACCTTCGTGGGTTTTCAGACAATTCATTACCCCTCATATATACTCATTATTGTTTTTTTAAGTTAGAAGGAGATTCATTTGTGTTTGTCGTGCTGCTTGGAAAACAAGCTGACGCCCTCTTGGTCAAGCTGCAGAAATCTTGCATTTTCATGCCAGCATATCTTAAATGTCTAATGTCTTATACCTCTGCTATCTTGTTTTTATATCAGCCTCAGTTATATATTCTATAATGCTAAGACTTGATTGTAACTCAAAAGGAGAGACTGCTATTACTGATCAAGCTGACTTCGTTGCAGCCTGCAGACTTTATTACATTTTGCCATGGTTTGGAGATAACTATCAAGTAGACACTGAATTTCAGGGTCGGGAATCTCTTATCTGAAACAGTATAGTTAAAGGCACTATTTTATGCAGATATGTAATTAATTCCGCTTTGTGCGAAGTCAGGCTTTACTCCCTGGAGTTTATCAAACCCATTGAAATATCATTGCTCCTGGTACACTGTGCTAACGTCACTGACACCCACACAAAATGCCACCGGCATAAAATAAAATAGCTGCAGCATTGTCAGAGGCATTTCAAGCCGCGCAGCAGCTGGGAGCGCTAACTTAATTTCAGTCCTGAGTGCAAAGGTGTTATGTGAGTATTAAGCTTGTCCGGGTTCGCGTTCGCCTATTTTGTTTGAAATGTGTATGATATGACTCTTCTAATTTTTTTTCCAGTAACATCCACGCTCCATCATGCTCAAAGTGCAGTTTTTTACGTTCTGCCTGGCTGCCTCCCTTGTGACTTTAGCCCATACAATTCCCCTCGAGTCTAAAGATGCTTGGAAGTCTTTGGAAAACCCAAGAAACAGGGAGTTGGTAAGAGTTCAGTTTTCCTTAAGTTCGATCAACCCGAATCTCTAACTACTCGGTAACGTGCTAGTTATGTTTATTTATTCTCCTGTGGTCGAATTCATGATGGTTTGTCTTCTGGATTAAAATAACTTGTTAAAGACGTAGAAATGAGTTCATACATTGACCGACAGAAATGAATTATAGCCGAATTATTATTAAAGATTAATCTTGTTTGCTGAATTGACTTTGAGGCTGCCTGCCAATAATGTCTCGAAAAAAAGGCTAGTATTTATTTAATTCAGACATAAAGGCATTTGCTGTGATAACCCAGGGTACCAGCGTGGAAGATTCTGAAACTGATCATTTGAAGTGTCTCCCTACTAAAGGGAAAAAGCGGAATCTTAAGTTTGTGGAAGCTAGTGTACGCTATATAGGTTTATTGACTTAATTATCCCTTTGAGTCAAGGCTAATTGACCCAATTGAGGTAGATTGGCTGGTGTTGCTTGTCTTATGCACATAGGGAGAGTATTTCTGTTCCATTACAATTGTGACTTTAGCATGCCATCTATCGAATTTACAGCTACCAAGTTAAAGGTAGTAATAATATGTTGGAAACAATTGTATACCGCGTTCACACAGATTTAACACAAAGACATCCCAATCCGTTTCTCACCTAATCCCAACTCCACTGCTTTGCACAAGTCTGGAGAAAACTGCAACAACAGTGAAAGAATTGTAAACCCGGCCCTTACGGGACACGAGGTGAAACTGTTGGGTTTCAGTGCAATTTGTCCTTTCACGTCGTCCTAAGAGAGTTAAGGAGTCAGTCAGCACGGAAACAGGCCCTTCGGTGCAATTCGTCCATCCTCCCAAACTAAACCAGTCCCACTTTTCTGTATTGGCCCGGATCGCTCCAAACCTTTCCGAATCATGTACCTGTCCAAATGTCTTTTAAAATGTTGTAACTGCACCTGCAACTACCACCTCCTCTGGCAGTTTCATTCCACATATGAACCGCCCTCTGTGTGGAAAAAGTTGCCCCTCAGGTCCCTTTTAAATCTTTCTTCTCTCACCTTAAAAAATATGCCCCCGGTCTTGAATTCCCCCACCTGGGGAAAAGATCTTTGCTATTGACCTTATCTATGCCCATCAGGATTTTATGAACCTCTATAAAGTCACACCTCAACCTATGTTCCAGTGAAAAAAGCCCAGCATATCTAGCCTCTCTTTATAACTCAAGCCCTCTAGACCCATCAATATTCTGGTAAATCATTTCTGGGCCCTCTCCAAATTAATAATATCCTTCATAAAGCAGGGCAACCGAACCTAAACATCGTATTCCAAAAGTGGCCTCACCAATGTCTTGTACAACCCCAACATGACTTCATAATTCCTATAACTTAATGGCCTGAGCAATGAAGGAAGTATGCTAAATGCCTTCTTAAACACCCCGTCTACTTGCGATGCAACTTTGAAAGACTTATGTACTTGTACCCCTCAGTCTCTGTTCGACATCACTATCCAGGGCCCTAGCATTAACTGTGTAAGTCCTGCTCGTGTTCGTTTTACCAAAATGCAATATCTTGCACATGTCCAAATCAAACTCCATTTGCCTTTTCAGTTCTGAGGAAGGGTCACTAAATCAGAAACGTCAATTCTGTTTTCTCCTCCACAGATGCTGCCAGACCTGCTGAGCTTTTCCAGCAACTTTGCTTTTGTTCCTGATTTACAGCATCCGCAGTTCTTTTGGTTTCCATTTGCCATTCCTCAGCCCATTGGCCCAAATCGATCAAGATCCATTTGTAATCTTAGATAACCTTCGTCACTGTCCACCATACCACCAATTTTAGTGTCATCTAAAAACTTAGGAACAATGCCTCCTAAGGTCTCAAAATAATTTATCTCCTCCCATCAAACTAATTTTATATCCAATTAACAAGGTTTCTTTTAATCCCATGTGATTGGACTTTACTGATCAGACGACCATGCGGAAGCTTGTCCAAGATTTTAAGTCCATGTAAACAATGCCTACTGCTCTACCCTAATCCTTTTGGTTACTTTCTCAAAAAACTCACATTTGTGAAACATGATTTGCCATGCACAAAGCCATGCTGACTATCCCTAATCAGCCTTTGCCTCTCCAAATGTTTGTAAATTCTATCTCTCAGAAATTCCTCCATCAACTTACCCAGCACTAATGTCAGACTCACTGGCCTATAATCCCCAGGCTTGACCTTACAGCCTTTTTTAATAAAGGCACATTAGCCACCCTCCAGTCCTCTGACACCTCATCATGATGCTAGATTAATCAAATATCTCTGCTAGAGGCCCAGTAATTTCTTCCTTAACTTCCCACAGTGTCCTGGGATATAATTGATCAAGTCCAAGACATTTATCTATCTTTATGTTTAAGACCTCCAGCACCATTTTCTCTGTAACATGGACTGTTTAAGACATCAATATTTATTCCCAAAGTCCTAGCCTCCATGTTTTTCTCCACAGTAAAAACTGATGCAAAATATTCATTTATCGTCTCTCCCATCTACTGTGGTTCCACACAGATAACCTCTAATTTTAAGGGGCCCTATTCTTTCCCTAGTCGGTCTTAAATCTACTTGCAGAATCCCTTTGGATTAATCGCTAGCCTTGTCTGTCAAGGCTAACTCATATCCCCTCTGTGGCATCTTAAAAAATGCCCCAGACCCCTTGTGCTGTTCAAAAATTGTCAAAATATGAATGAGGAAAAGTACATGAGAACCAGCCCTGGCAGAAGAAGAGTAGGGTAAGAGAGTATGTTGGAACTTCCATCTGAACTGATTCTGTGACTAGGTATATTGTAGTCATGCCACTTCAGTAGTCTATGCTCCTTTTGTAGACCTTAATCACAAAGCCATGATTCTTTTTTCAACTGTATATCTTCATTACCTTGGCCATCCTCTCTCTCCTTCTATCAGAATCACAGTTTCCATTTATCGTTCTTGTGCCAAACTCCATGATCTGGCTCCTCCCCGTCTGTGCATCCTCCTCCAACTCCAAAATCGTCAGGAGCACCCTGTACTCCCTAACTCTGGTCTCTAGCCTCTCTCACCATTGCTAACCATGTCTCCAACTGCCTCCACCTAATCTGAGATTTCCTCCAGAAATCTTCATCTCTCTCCTTCACATGAAATAGTCCCTGTTCAACATCCTTCAGTGAGATTTCCAAAAGGTGTAACCAACGCCGTTGAATAATTGAGAGTCATAGAATCAGGATCACACAGACAGAGGGCCTGCAGCCCATTGAGTACTTTTTAAGCTCTCAGTAGAATAATCCAATAACTCTAATTCCTGCACTTGATCCCTCTAGCTCTGCAATTTTTGTCTACTTCAAGTACTCAACCACGTTTACTTCCACCACCTCCACTGACAGTAAGTTCTGTGTCATTCCCACATAGCCATACATTACAGTTCATCCTCATGCCCCAACTCTGTCTCTTGCTCAGAATATTGAATCTATATGCTGGAAGCAAAACTTGCAGGACGGCATGGTGACTCAGTGGTTAGCACTGCTGCCTCATGGCACCAGGGACCTGGGTTCAATTTTAGCCTTGGGCAACTGTTGGTGTGGAGTTGCACATTCTCTCTATTGTCTGCGAAGGTTTCCTCTGAGTGCTCCGGTTTCCTCCTGGGTGAATGAGCCGTGCTAAATTGCCCATAGGGATGTATAGATTGGGGGGGTTATAGGGGGATGAGTCTGGGTGGGATGCTCTGAAGTTTGGTGTGGTCTTGTTGGGCTGAATGGCCTGTTTCCACACTGTAGGGAATTTATGATTCAAAATTACTTTCTGAATGATAGCTGGAAATACAAAAAACAAATGGTAAGCGTTAACAAATTAGTGTTTCCTTTAGAGAGTTAGACTGGAGAATAAATAATAGAAAATAAGGAAATGGGAGAGGAATTGAACAGATGCATTTGCTTCACTATAGAAGGTACCATTCTGGAAGCAACAATATATCAGGAAATGGAAGATCTTGAACTATTCCAATTGAATAGACAAGTCAATGTTTTCTATTATAACTTTGCTTGTATGTAAAAGTCTGAGTTAATAAGAAAACAGCTTGCAAACAAATTAAACGTTATTTAGCTTTGACTACAGCTTTGATTCCTTTCCTCTTCAGTTTTTCCGAACACTTCAAGCTTATTTTTCTGGGAGAGGTATTGACGTTGGGAAGATTTCTAAATCTCTTAGGATGGACAACAGGAGACCATTCAAAGCAGCTGCTCTTTACCCGGACCACATCGCCTCTGCCTTTTCTGACTATGAAGGCCAGAAGGATTCTGTTGCAGCATTCTTGAAAGGATGACTATAGTGACATCTAACAGCAACTGATTATCTCAGCAGCCGAGAATTAATCATGATTTCACTTCAGTCACAGCCTCCTTCACATCTTCTTCACTCTCCTGTTCAAATTGTATTTTCCTTTCGTTTGAATTGTTTTCTTGAAATGATTTTACCGCTTTATGTAATACTTGACCGTATTTATCTACCATGTGTTTCATTAGAAAAATTATTTTGTGTGTTTAGATGCTATTTTGCTTTGATTCATGCCTTTTATTGCCTTCATATGCACACGTGATGCAAAGTTTGCATCCCCACATTGTGGCATTTCAATGTAGTTGTAAATAATGTTAAGTCAAGGCAGGACAATGTAAATAAATATATAAAATCATACTAAATTTGCCCATGTTCTTTCTTGGCTTCCTTTCTGTTTCCTCGCATCTGCATGAAATTTGTTGAAGTAAGCCACGTGCAAGATGCTGGTATCATGCCCAACCTGTTAAAATACCTCAGCTGGGAATTTAGTGATGATATCAATCCATTTGAGAGACTAACCAAACAAACAAACAGTTTAAAGAAGGTTCAACTATCAAATGCAAATACAGGACTGATATCAGAGGTGGTGTTCAGGGCAAAAAAAAACAAGGACCTCCTGGATGGTGTAATGCTGGATAAACTCCTAGAATCATTTAAGAACCAATTGGACATTCCAAAGGTTGTGAGGGCTTTAAGGTCTAGATGGGTAAATGCAAATATTTCTTTTACTGTGGTCCTACCAATGTTTTCTACAAACCCATCATTACTTCCTTACTCTTGCACCCTAGTCTATTCACTACAAACAGACAGTATTGGTCTTATAGCTTCTTTGAGTGCACATGTACTCATTCTTCAACTTTTGCATTCTCCCATTTTTATGTGTGGTTGTCACAATGTTATCTGATCACCCTACTCCATCTCCTCTTGACAGTCACTCATTCCTCTTTCATTTCTAGTGCATTGGAGGCTCTCTGCGCCACAACTTCAAATTTGGTCTCGGGCTGCCTTCTTCTTAAGAAATCACCTATATGCTCACCTCACCCTTCCTTACTATGTGGTCAGATGATTTCAATACCTTCTTGACTGCTTTCTTCCATGCTCCTAAAATATTCACCAAACCACTACCCCCCCCACCACCCCCGACGTTCCCCGATGTTTGTTTTTCATGTGATAAAAGGTGTCTAACATTATCAATTGGAGGTTTGGATTTTTTATAATAGAGGCAGGTAAGATCATAAGATGAAGGAGCAGAGTTGGCCATTCAGTTGATTGAGTCTGTTCCACCATGTAATAAGGCCATGGGATCTAATAAATCTCAATCCCACTTTCCTGATTTCACCCCCACCACAATCCTTGATTCCCTTACTGATTAAAAATCTGTCTGTTTTGTTCTTGATTATATTAGCGACGTAGCTTTAACTGCCCTCTATCATAAAGAATTCTACAGATGGATTTTATTTTCAGTTTTGTGAAGGTGATGGTTTATTTTTTAAAAAGTTAAAAGGTCAGGAAGTTGTTTGACGCACTGACCTAATAATTTTCCAGAAAGCATGTGACTTAGATGTCAAGCAGGATACCTGTAGCATTAATTGATGCAGCTACCTAGAATACACCTCCTCCCACCCACCCTCTTGCAAAAATTCCATCCTCTAATTCATCGCCTCCACCACATCTGCTCCCAGGATGAGGCATTCCACTCCCATACATCCCAGATGTGCTCGTTCTTCAAGGACCACAACATACCCCCGCAGTGGTCGAGAACGCCCTCGACCGTGTCCCCTGCATTTCCTGCACCTCATCCCTCACACCCTGCCCCTCCCCCCCAATAACCGCCAAAAGAGGATCCCCCTAGTCCTCACATACCACCCCACCAACCTCTGGATACAACGCATCATCCTCCGACACATCCGCCATCTGCAATCCGACCTCAAAAAGACATTTTTCCCTCCCCACCCTTGTCTGCCTTCCAGAGAACACCTGCTGTGTTCATCCAGCTCCACACTTTGTTATCTCACATTAATTGATGCAATGTTTTTACTGCTGTGTTTACAACAGATAGAATATACAGACCTGGGTCATTTAAATTGACTTTAGTTCAGAAGAGTTCAGATCATACATTCATAGAACCATACATAGAAGTTAGGAGCAGTAGGGGGCCATTCAGCCTATTGAGCCTGGTACACCATTCATCATGATCGTGGCTGATCGCCCAGCTCAGTAGCCTAATCCTGCTTTCTCCCCATAAAATCCTTTGATTCCATTCACCCTAAGTGCTATATCTATCCATATTTTGAAAACATTCAATGTTTTGGCATCAATTACTTCCTGTGGTCATGAATTCCACAGGCTTACCACTCTTTGGATGAAGAAATGCCTCCTCATCTCCATCCTAAATAGTCTACCCCAAATCCTCAGACTGTGACCCCTGGTTCTGGACACACCCACCATTAGGAATATCCTCCCTGCATCTGCCCTGTCTAGTCCTGCTGAAATTTTATAAATCTGTGAGATTTCGCACCCCCCACCCCGATTCATCTGAACTTAAGCAAAAACAATCCTAACCAAGTCAATCTCTCCTCATACGTCAGACCCGCCATCCCTGGAATCAGCCTGGGAATCCTTCTCTGCACTCCCTCGAGAGCAGGAGTATCCTTCATCAGGAAAGCAGACTAAAACTGCACACAATATTCTAGGTGTGGCCTCACTAATGCCTTGTACAACTGCAACAACACATCCCTACTCCTGTACTCGAAATCTCTTGTAATGATGGTCAATGTATCATTTGCCTTCTTTACCGCCTGCTACACCTGCATGCTTACCTACAGCAACTGGTGTACAAGGACACACATGTCCCACTGCTCACTCCCCGCCCCCCACTCCAATTTACAGATCAGGAGGACAATCGCCATAGCGAAAGGGTTGTAGTTTGTGAACTTCCCGAGCTGTGAGAATTTGTACACACTTTCAAGCTGTCAGAACAGAAAGGGAGTTGTAAATTTGTTTCCGTAATCCTAGAAGGAAAACTGAAAAGTATTAGTTCATTAAGAAATTTGTTAAGATGGAACTTAAATCTGTTCTTTTGTGGATACTGCGGGGATAGAGATAGAAGGTTCATTTTGCTGTTTAAGTTTTTTATAAACTGTCTCATATTTAGTGTTTTGTTTTCTTTTGTGCAAAGAACATTTGCTATATTGTTAAGAAATCTCACACGAATACACTCAGTGACTCAGCAGTTAGCACTGCTGCCTCACAGCACCAGGGACCTGGGTTTGATTCTAGTTTCAGGTGACTGTGTGGAGTTTGCACATTATCCCTGTGTCTGCGTGGGTTTCATCACACAGTCCAAAGATGTGCAGGCCAGGCAGGTTGGCCATGCTAAATTGCCCACAGTGTCTGCTTGGGAAATGCTGGGATAGGGTAGGGGGTGGGATACCTTTTGGAGGGTCAGTGTGGACTCAATGAACCGAATGGCCTGACCTTGCATTCTAGGGATTCTACGTTCAATTGAAAATTTACAAAATATTCAGTCAGGATTCACGACTGGATCTGACTTGTACAATATTACCAACAACAGGAATAAAAGTTGAGGCTCACCTGGGAAAGGAATTCATTGAATTGAACAGAGATCTGTGAATCATTAAAGAAATGAGTATGTGGGTGGTACTTGACACCAAACAGGGCATCGTGATGCATATTACATGGGTTGGACTTTCAAAATAGCTTTGAAAAATTGCGAATTTTTTTTCAGTAAATAGAAGACATAACCAATAACATGACATGACAATTTTGGATTCCACTGCAGTATTTTATTGAACTAGAATTCCCCATCGAAGACAACCATTCTCAGGTGGACAACCAATGTCTCAGGTTAAAACTTTATGCCCCAAGGACATTCAAAAAACAAAAAGTACATTCCTTTCATCTTGCTTTTGAAGTGGATGGTATCCCTTTAACTTTATGCTTATGGTTGATACCATAATTTTGTTATTTTTCTCAGGTTAGCAGATAATAATTACCCTTTCTTTCAATTGTGAAACCTTGTGATTGGCTCCTTACTACAATAAACATTGAGCATCTATTTTATTGGAGTGTTCTATAGCCTTGTGCTAGAAAATAATTTGGAACATTTGTAGCAGCCAATCAAGGATACATAAAAAAAAGGGAGTCAATTCAACCTTCCTCATCTGGTCATCATAATTGAAGGAAATTGTATATTTTTTAAAAATGTGTTGTGCCAGCATGAATGTAATTATAGAATTACCTCTGGAATTTGCAAGTGTAACAGCAATTCTTTCACTTGTGGGGAAAAAAAAGACAAAAATTGAAGGAGCGCTAGGGAAAATAGTAAATATAAAGCATTATCATTAGCGGGTTTATCCGTAGATTGGAAATATCACAGAATAACCTAATGATTTCTCCAGTAACTGAATGCTGGAAGCAGAAAAACAAACAGAGGCAATAACATCTGTTAGTCAATTTCCTTCATTATTGCACTCAAAAGTAAAAGTCATGAATTCTTCACATGTAACAGGATGTGAGTCACAGGATAATTGGATCAGGATTCATAAGTATAGTTCAGTTTTAAGTCTCAAATGTTGTCCTTGTTTGCATTTAATACTTTGATATTATGTATAATTAAATGTCAAAACTGACAGCATTTTATTTAGATGGAGTTAGTTACAATGGGAGATGCTACTAGTACAGGCCAAAAGGCTTGAAATTGGTACAGTGATGTGATTGGTGGGTGCATGATTACATGGGGAGCAGTGACAATGGACAATGAAACTGATACATCACATAGAATGTGCAGTGCAGAAACAGGCTTGTCTGTCCAACTGCTTCATTTTTCTGAAGGGTCTAGACCCGAAACATCAGTTTTCCTGCTCCTCTGATGCTGCTTGGCCGATATGTTAATCCAGCTCTACATCTTGTTGTCTCTGCTTCACAGTAATATTTGTGCTCCTCATAGGGTTCCTCCCATTTTGCTATCCAATTTCTTTGACTTATGCAGCTCTGTTCTCCCTCACTTGTTTATCTGGTTTCTCATTGAATGCAGCAGATGCAAAATTGTCTTGTGTAGTACAGCTTGTAATGGTGCAATGGAGAACTTGTACCACGTTGCCAAATTGACTTCTGGACAGCTGACTCTTGCCTGACCTTTGCGACATTGCTGGACTAAAAGGGGGGCATGCTTGGCCATCACTGCACCCAAACAGATTCTGTCCTGTTGCTATGCAGCACATCTGGCTATTGTAATACCATGGTTCCAAGTCAACAAATATGCAGACAGCTCTTTATTGTTTACTCTGCAACTAGTTTCCTTCAAAGGGGCAAAACTTCTTTCAATGGCACGGTATCCAATTCAAAGGCAAAGTAATTAATCAGAAGTATTCTTTTTCAATGATCAATTATTTGAATGTTCTTCACAGTGTTTTAGAGGTTTTTTAGTGATAGTGCGGATTTCATAGAGATTATTTCTACGTTCTCTCAGCGGTAGGGGAAAGGAATAGGTAAGCTGTCCAATGAAAAGACTTCAATAGGCTTGGGGAAAGTGCAGACATTTAGGCTAAAAATACCCAACACTTTCTAGTATATTCTGTACTAGATAGAACTTTGTAACTGTTGCTGCAACTATTTCCCTTTCTGCAAAGGTATGAGCATTTCTAAACAGACAGAGACAAATTCAAGGAATAATAACTAGAAAGTCCTGGTATTCAGATCACTATTTGGATGTCAGGGACTTGACGACACTCCATGCACCCATTTACCATGCAAGTGTTTAGAAAGAACCAAAAGAATGAATGATCTGGAATTGAGGGATGGACAGAGCGCGAAGTCACTATCCTGACTTCTTGGGTGCTTGTCCTATATTCAATGGATAGAAGTGTTTGAATGTACGATTGACACAAAGGAAAACTATCAGGCCAGAAACAAATTCTTCCACCCCCTCCCCCAAACATGTCCTTACAAAGCAGCAGTTATCTTCAGTTGGCTCGCCGACAGCTGCCATCTTTAGACAGATGAGCAGGGAAGATGGAGGAAGACCCTGATAGTTCTGGTTGACAGCAGCTACCAACGAGCCAGAGACCAACACATCCTGTTCCAGCCGTCAATTCATCCTCTCACATCAGTGAGCCACCTCGACTGTCACAAGT
Organism: Stegostoma tigrinum; assembly: GCF_030684315.1. Classification (NCBI taxonomy): domain Eukaryota; kingdom Metazoa; phylum Chordata; class Chondrichthyes; order Orectolobiformes; family Stegostomatidae; genus Stegostoma; species Stegostoma tigrinum. The sequence continues at coordinate 32,202,349 of NC_081360.1, forward strand.
CACATGCTTTTACTATCTATTCAGTTACAGTATTACATCTAACCTGTTGCTTCTTAAACTATGTGAGAGTGACTTACAAAAATTTGTTTCTTTATCTTAGGCATGTGTGCCCCCACAAAAACAAAATCTTACAGCAGTCCCTCTGGAAGGTAACATGGCAGCAAAATGGAGAAGTGGTTGAGGAGTGGGCGAGCTTTACAATGAGATGCTTTGTTAACTTGGAATTGGATTCCTCCGTGCTCCTTATCAGTGACAAAAGACTGTGGTTGGCCAGTCAGTGCATATTGAACTTAGTGTGTGCCCCATGGTGTTCTGCTATATGCCACCCCACCTCAGGTTCTCACCCAAGTCCTCTGTAGTAATGCTTGTCTGCCACCTTACCCGCTGCAAAGCTGACAAACAAAATCACACTTTACCACTTACCAGTCTGCAGTGCATTTATATGGCTGGGTTTGGAATGGGAATCCAGAAGTCTATCTCCACACCAATTGCAGATCACTCATTGTTCCTGATCGCAGGATCAGGGTATGCTGCAAGTTGAGGGGGTGGGGGGCATAAAATGGAAATACATAATTACCTTTAATGTTCTCAGATGATTCCAGGTGCCACACAGTCAGTCTCTGGCACCCTGTGGTCTAAAAGCAATCTTCTTCGCAGGACTCAAATGCACAGATGCCCATGCCCCTATCAATTCTGCTCTGCTCCTTTCTATTGTATATAGATATTCTACCATATCTACAGGAGGGAAGGTAGAATATTACTGGTTGTGTAGCACTGTGTCTGGGTGATGCCATTGCTGACTAACTAAAGGCAGGTTGATACTAATACACGCACAAGCGTGAGGCTGGGGTACCTGAATGTTAGGTTCTAAGCATCTGGGAGCACGTCTGGTTGGTGATGGGTGTGTGATCCCACCATGATTCCTTCCAACTTTTTATGTCAACTCAACTTGACCAGACATGTTGACAATCATGCAGGATCACTGTGGGAGGCCCTTCCAGGGCCTCTTATAGCTGAGCAAGAAATTAGGCACAGGCCTTAGTCTTCATTGTCTTCGAGTTGAATCGTGAAATTGATTATCTGACACAACTGGTGGTGCATCACTGTCTGAACTATAGCTGTTCCAGAAGGTCCAATGCTACCTTTTTGGCTAAGACATTAAACTAGGCACCATCTAATCTCATGAGTGTAAAAGATACTGTAAAAAAGGAGATAGAGAGAAAAATGAATAGGCTAAACTTCAATACTGAATCAGCAGTTCAAGCAGAGTAATTTATTTCATTGCTATTTGTGTAGTAAGTTTACTGTGTACAGAATAATTAATGCCACAAGCTTTTCAGTATCCATACCGTTGGGAGGTGCATGACAGAATTCAGTGGAAGTACTGAAGTACACATGGAGAATATTCAGAATTGGGGAGACAAGTGGCAAGTAACATTCACATCATACAAGTGTCAGATAATGATCATCTCCAACAAGAATCTAACCATCATGTCTTTACATTCAACGGAATTACCATCATGGAAATTCCCACTATCGACAGGCTGCAGGTTGACTTTGGCAAAAACTGAATTGGTTCAGTAATACAAGTACTGAGGCTACAGGAGCAGGTCAGAAGCTAGGAATTGTGCAATGAGCAACTCATCAAAACCTGTCCACCATCTATGAGGCACAAGTTAGAAGATTGACGGAATACTCCCCATTTGTCTGGGTGAGTGTAAATCCAGAAACGTTGATGGAGTTTGACAGCATACAGGAAAAAGCATCTCACATGACCTGCACCACATCTATACATAAATGTTTTGTCTCTACCACTGGGTACTGTCTACAAGATATACATCAGACATTCAAGGTTTCTTGGACATCACCATCCAAATCCGTGACCACCACAATCTCAAAGGACAAGGGCAGCAGCAGGTAATGGGACCACCTATAAAAAGGCACTCACTGTCTGGATTTGGAATGATATCACTATTCCTTCAATGTTACTGAATCAAAATCGTGGAGATACCTCCCTAACAGCATTCGGTGCCTGCACCAATTGGACAGCAGCAGTCCAGAAGGTAGATCACCACTTTTTCAAGAGCATCTAGGGGCAGGCAATAAATACTGGCATGGGTAGTGGTTTAATGCACAAATAAAGGAAGACAAATCACAACTGCATAGGAAGCCTAAAATTTCATTGGATTCATTTCCAGTGCCCTCCATAAGAGTTTCGAGTTCTGAGGTCTGTGCCAGAGATTTTGGCCAGAAATACTGGACTTACACTGGCTAACAATTACTCTAACTCAGATCAGCCAGCATAACTGAAGTGAGTACCATAAACCCTCCCAACCTGATCCACCATTAACATTGAACTGACATTACTAAAAGCTGGAATGACCAGAGCTGATTTTCTTTCTTACCACTATCCACTCAATCCAACATGATCTGGCACCCAATACTTGAACCTGACTTTCTCTCCCACAATCACACTCTTCCTGATCTAGCCATCCTGACTCTGTCTCCATCACTCTCACAAGCCAACTTCACTCTCTGTCCCATCAACACACCCCTATCCTCACTCCAATCTGGCCCAACCATACTCTCACTTCCATCAAACCACAGCTCCCTGACCTGACCCAATTATTCTTCTGAACCATCCCAGCTACAATCTCCAACTTAATCTCTCCCACCAGCCAACCCTATTCTGACATCTAACTCATTCAACCCAATAGAAGACTTAAAACAGATAAAATTTTATCTGAATATGACAGCAATGTTGGAAATAAAAAAGGTAGAGTTGTTCCTTCTTGGCCCACATTACTGATCTACACTCATTTGTCATCCAAACACATGGCTGCTTTGTTGCATTCCAACTGAAGTAGCGCAACTACAGCAGTGAATACAGTTCACTGTTTAAATGGATAAAACACTTTGGGCTGCCCTAAGGCCATCACCAACTCACCCTTCAGTTACACATGACGAGTCCTTAACACTGATTCAGCTCCCTCTGAGAACCAGTCCTCAGAGTGAACAGGATATCTGACACTCCTGTTGCTATCTGTCAGCTAGGGCTGCCTGATTGGACCAGGTTAACAGACCCACATCTTTCCGTCTTCAGACCGTCGGAGATTGTAAATTGATAGTTACGTGAGACTGTTAAACTTCTAATTGGTAATTGCCCAGCATCTACAATCCACCGAAAGAGACCCCAACTCAGATTTAGAGGTGGAGACTTGATGGTTCTGATTTACCTTCATTGTTATTGGGGATTAGGGGACCAGGTTAACAGTCCCAGTCAGGCCACCCATATTCCATGGGTCCACCCGGCTGACCTCTTCACAATTACTATACTAAGATCATGAAAGACTCTACATAAATCTAGTTTTTCTCCCCAGCACACTTAGGCTATCAATGTTGCATTGGCCAAATTACCTTGATGCACGTCCCAAATAGAAAAGAGCAAACAAAAAAGAAAAACTAAGTGGTATCACTTTGATTCTGATCGTGGAATGGACATGTAATTAAAGTCTATTAAAGAAATGATTTCCCCCACTTCATTTGTTTAAAACTGACTTCCGTTTTACATTTGAACTCTGTCAGTTTCGAAGAAATTTCAGAAAAAATTACAAAGCATGTCAACATCTGAACTCTCAATAAGTTGCCATGAAAACCAAGGGACAATTATAAAATAACTTTTAAGTTTCTTTCGATATTGATAGATGACATTCTGTACCAAAGAAGTTGAGAATGAAGCAAAGCAAAGATCAAAGGGACCAGAAATCAGGCCCGTACAGGAGAGAGAACGGAAAGCCCGGAACCAATATACGGCTTCTGTGTTCCACCGGACGTTACAGGTTGAAAGGACCGGGTTTACGAGTGTTACTCTGCAATCTGTCCGGGTCGAAAAATGTCTGGTTTCAGCCCCGAGCTGATCGATTACTTGGAGGGAAAGATCTCATTCGAGGAATTTGAACGGCTCCGGGAGGAGAGGAAAGCCACAGAGAAGGTGGGAGACTTGAGCAGTTTGCGGTGTAATGACAAGTTGTAGATGTTTTTGAGCTTTCTGTAGGTCCCACCTCCTCCTCCTCCTCTAACTTACTCTGCACCCCCAGATACACTCGTCTATTCTCACTTCTCAGGGTTAAACTGTCCTTCACCGAAGTGTCTGCTTGGGTTATCGCCCACATCTTCCCGTCTTCAGACGGTCGGAGGTTGTAAATTGATAGTTACCTGAGACTTTTAAACTTCTAATTGGTAATTGCCCAGCATCTACAATCCACCGAGAGAGTCCCCAAATCAGATTTAGAGGTGGAGACTTGATGGTTCTGATTTACCTTCATTGTTATTGGGGATTAGGGGAGTACGACATATTCTAACTCCCGCTCTGCTACAAAATTGACAGCCCCACTTCAAATCTCTGACATTAACACCTCTCTCCTGGACATCTGACCCTTTCAGAATTCTGGATTCACATACAAACTCTGACCCATTCAAACCTCACCCACACTTACTTGCTTCCTACATTTTAATGATATAACACCCTGCTGCTTTTACCCATTTGGCATCATACTTTTTTTAACCGACCTACCATTCTCCCACCTTACCCACCTGGCTCCTCATAATGTTTGTGCCAGAAACAATTGCCACTTTGCAGAAACTTTAGACTTGCATATTTAAATTCTTGCAGTGGGGTTTGAACCCACCACATTGTGTGATTCAGAGGTGAATATGTTGTTGCTCAAAGCCACCAGACAAAGATTTCACCACAGCTACAAAATATTCCTGCCTATCATAATCATCTTTGTGCATATGTTATATACAACTCCCCTTTCATGCCCCTGAACAGAATGCATACACCTGCTTCACTCACTAACTGTTAGCTCATTGCAGTCCTCCCTCAAATTAATCATCTCTTTCTTGATACAATTGTGCATGCATATATTTCTCTCAACTTAACAGACAACTCACATTCACAAACAGCGTGACTGCAGATCATTAGGCATATGTTCACTTTGTGTAACTGCCAGCCTGTCCACAAATTAGTTAAATGCTCTTGCTTGGTGTACTAAATTCCCTAATGTTACAACCTTAACAAGGTGATTCACAGAGCTGATCTTTTCGTACCGATACAGTGGGAAAGCTGCATGTAAGGAGGTATTACTGGAGTTCAGAGGAACCAATCTAGAAATAGGGGCCTCTGCTTTCTCATCATGAGTTTTCTGCTTAAAGGCCGGTCTGAGCCACACTGGCAGTACAGCAACCTGAACCAACTGGATCATCCCCTCTGCGTTCCTCCCTCAAAAAAAAAACACAACTTGTTGCGGCAAAACACATTTTTTGATGTGCACGTTGTAGCCGAGAGCAGCACATGGCTGACCAGGAGTATTTGCCACTCTTACTGTCTGAAAAAGTTTGAAAATTGATACTAACCTGTTTTGCTATCAAGCCATAGAAGTGACACTTCAGAACTTCTGACTCAGGCAGGGAACTATCAGAAACATAAAACAGAAATTGCTGGAAAATCTCAGCAGATCTGGCAGCATATGCAGGGAGAAATCAGAGTTAACGTTTCAGATCCTATGACCTTTAGAGCTGATTGTAGCTAGGAAAAAGTTGTTTTTTTATGCAGGAGATGGGGTTAGGGGAGGAGGTAATGAGTAAATGGTAGGTGAACAGACAAAGGAATGGATTACAGTCAGCCTAGGAGAATGAATAACTGCTAATGGGGACTATTAGTGGCCAATAATGAGTAGTGAGTAATAGCAGACCATGTGATAACAAGGTCTGGTGAGTGGGATTGGGTTAAGGAATGGGAGAAGGTGCCTCAAGCCCTAAAGTTGTTGAACTTGATATTGAGTCCAGAAGGCTGTGCAGTACCCAAATGGAAAATGAGATGCTGTTCTTCCAGCTTGTGCTGAGCTTCATTGGAGCACTGCAGCAAGCCTGAGACACTGACATTGGCCAGGGAACAAGGTGTGTGTTCAAGTGGCAGGCAACTGGAAGTTTGTCTTTTTTGAAGACAGAACGTAACTACTCTCTAAAGTGGACCCCCAGTCTCTGCTTCATTACCCCAATGTAGAGGAGACCACATAGTGAGCAGTGAATACAGCAGGGTTTGTAGTAGTAGCAGTTTTAGTAGATTGTGGGAAGTGCAGGTAAAGTGCTGCTTCATCTGGAAGTTGTGTTTGGGCCCTTGGGTACAGAGGAGGGAGGAAGTGTACAGACCTTCTCCAGTTGCAGGGGATGATGCCATGGGGCTGTGGAGTAGTATTGGGAGTGAAGGAGGAGAGAACAAGGGTATCCTGGAGGAAATGCTCCCTGTGGAAAGTTGACACGGGATGGGAGGGGAATATGTCTCCAACTGGAGTTGGCGGAAATAGTAGCTAATGATTCTCTGGATGTGGGTGCAGATGGGATAGTAGGTGAGGACAAGGGGGGTCCCTTTAGCTACTGTGGGAGGGAAGAGAGGGGATGAGAGCTGAAGTGCATGGGATGGGATCAGACCCAGCTGATGGCCCTGTCAAGAACGGTGCTGGGGAATCCTTGGTTGAGAAAGAAGTTGGACATCTCGGAGGCCCTCTTGCGGAAGTTAGCATCATCGGAACAGATGCAACGGAGACTGAGGAACTGGGAAGATGGAGTAGAGTCTTTACTAGAAGTAGGATGTAAGGATGCATAGTCAAGGTAACTGGAAGTCAGTTGGTTTGTAGTGGATATTGGTGGCCAGCCTATCTCCATGAATGGAAACAGAGATGTTGAGGAAGGAAGGGAGGAGTCAGAGATGGACCAGGTAAAGGTGAGAGTAAGGTGGAAATTGGAAGTGAAATTGATAAACGCAGGAAAACTATCACTGTGCCACAAAACCTATGGCCTTCACTGTACAGTTAATGTTGGACTATAATCTGGAAGTATTAGAATCTAATGAGTCTGACATTGAAAGGAGTATGCAAATAATTCAGATATTTTATGTAAAATACACCAGTGATTAATTTGAAGTTCTAATTACCTCAAAGAGAATATTTTTGGACAATCTTCCCCTAAGCATATTGTTTTTTGTTTTGGGTCAATTGATAGCTGTTTTCTTAAACCACTGCAATTCTTGTGATGTAGGTCATTCTACATTGGATGTTGGTGAATGAGTAACAGGATTTTGATCCTGTGACAGTGAAGGAGATATTTCTGAGTTAAGATGATGTCTGACTGAAATGGAACTTGCCTTTGTGATATTTCAACATTTTGTACAAGTAGTAAATGTTCTCAATATGTAGTATTTCAGTTTATTACAGAAGAATCTTTTTTTCTCGAATGAGGAAATATCTTGTATTTCGGATGAGAGTAGGAAATGGATTGACAATAAGACATGTTAAGCTTTTAGGAATTGGAGTAAACCATGTTTTATTTGGAATAGAAACATTTAGTGCTAATGAGAATTATAATTGACTGTAAAATTTAAATGTTTTTTCAGGATTGCCTTAACTGAGTATTTTTAAGCATGAACTCACTGCAGTCCTATTGTCAGTGTGTTAATTTTATAATTGAGGGGAAATATGAAATGCCCGTGTGATTTTAACAAATTTTCATCTTTGATGTACCTTTGCCATGTATATGATGAGATGAGTGTTTTGTTTTGTTTAGGAAGCTATTGGTGATGGAGTGACTGAAGATGAAGCAGAAATCACCGCAGTCGAAGATCAGGATGGCCCTTCCAGGGCCTCTCACAGCCGAACCAGGCAAAAGTCGAATGATTTAGGTACATCATTAGTCTAATAATTAGAAAAGCCAGTTAGTGCCTGTTTTCAAACAAGAAATTGTAGATGGTGCAATGGTAATAGAAAATTAAATCTTAAAAATTATTTTGGCTTATTCAATTAAATGGTAACATTTTATGCATTGTAAATTTCTAATTGATAAAACATTTGACAAACCAAATAATGCAAATTTAGCAAGTTTTGCTCCTACATGACATGGGCTACATCCTACTTGATGTATTGCATTTAAAAGATCAATATAGTACCTTTAGCAGAAATATTCACCTAAATTATTTAGTAAAGTGATTTTTTTTAAACAACTTTTTAAACTGATTGACTTTGACCACATTTTAAAACAAAAGCACATCAAACCCTCTCAACTGATAACTAAAATGAATCTTCCTTCATTTTAAAACCCAAGTTTCCAAGTAACAATAATCTAAATTAAAATCTGTTCTTTGCTGAAACAATGACCACCGCTTTCTGATATGCAATGGTCATAATCTGCCTATGATAAAAGATTGACCCAGTATTTATACAGTGCTTTACTGAAAGACTGAAAGCATTTTACAGCCAATGAAGTACTTTTTGAAGTGTAGTCAAAGTTGTATGTTAGGAAACATGGGGACAAATTTTGTGCTTATTTCTCCACTGTGTATGGTCTTGTGCTTTCCTCTCTTGTAGGAATCTTTCATTTTTAACATCAGTGAGCAATTTTGTTTGAAAAAATACGATATCAACTGATTTCCCATTGCCTTCCTCATGTGTACTTAAAGGAAGCTCATTTCTGGATGGATGAGTGGCCAGTCTTTCCCCAAGGTTGCACCATTGCCATTGAAGATCCACTGTTAGTGATGTATCATAATTCTGAGAATGGTACCCTCACAAGGGATTTTGGAGATTTGCAAATGCACAGGAATGACCACTCCCTGTTTCTCAAATGACCTTGTTATCCTTCACAAGTGAAGAAGTTTCCAATTTAACACCATGTGTATAATATCCAGAATTCAACTGGAGATGAGAAAAAAGGTTCTTCCATTTTATGAACCAAAACAAAGTTGCTGGAAAAGCTCAGCAGGTCTGGCGGCGTCTGTGAAGGAGAAAACAGAGTTTATATTTCAGGTCCGGTGACCCTTCCTCAGAACTCCCCAATTCTGAGCAAGGGTCACCGGACCCGAAAGGTAAACTCTGTTTTCTCCTCCACAGATGCTGCCAGACCTGCTGAGCTTTTCCAGCAACTTTGTTTTGGTTCTTGATTTACAGCATCTGCAGTTCTTTTGGTTTCCTCCGCCTTATATTGTTTATCTTTTATTATGGTGTGTTTGTTTGAACTTCCCACCCTTTGTCCTGTTCAGACCTAATGTAATTTTTTATATCTAACTCATCGTAAAGCCTTACAGCAAAAAAGGAGATCACATATTTAGTTGCTGTCATCCCAATTGTTTGAAAGAGCTTACAGCCTGCATTTTTCCCATTAACCCTGAAAGTTAGTTCTATTTAAATACTTGAGATAATGGGAACTGCAGATGCTGGAGATTCCAAGATAATAAAATGTGAGGCTGGATGAACACAGCAGGCCAAGCAGCATCTCAGGAGCACAAAAGCTGACGAGCTGATGAAGGGTCTAGGCCCGAAACGTCAGCTTTTGTGCTCCTGAGATGCTGCTTGGCCTGCTGTGTTCATCCAGCCTCACATTTTATTATCTATTTAAATACTTTCCTGTTTTCTATTTACTAAATTGCCAAATTTTTGTTTCGGCTATGAAGTAAGAAATTGTATTTCCTATAACCAAATCCATATCATTTCTGTGTAAAGACATCCAAATATCCCAATATGAGCTTCTGGGAATGCAACTGCATACTTTTCTCCAGGTAAAGGGATATCTGTTCACCTCTATTTTCTGCTGCCTATCCCTTAGCCAGTTACATTCCTTTAATAATACGTGCTTTATCTTCTGAAGAATTCTTTCATGTGGTATTATCAAATGTGTTTTGTAAGTCCATTTATATCCATTGGATTACCTTCATCAACTCTCCCTGTTACTTCATTGAAGTATTCAATCACTTTAGTCAGACATGACTGATCTTCATTGTATCTGAGGGTTGTTCCTTACTATACAGCTCAGATGGGAGCTGGGGAGGCATCAAAAGGAACATTTGTAAAGTAGGGTAGTGTTACCACTACAAAATGGCAGATAATTTTATGATATAAGGCAGACGATGCAGGAGACTCAAAAAGATGTGGCAGTATTCTTGGAGACTTTAAAATAGAGTTAATGTTTCAAATCCAATATGACTCTTTGGATGGTTTTGTGATCCCTAATTAACTCTGGTACTAGAAGATGGCAAGGAATGAAAAGACTCAACTTCCTAAAATGTGTAAAGGCTGAACATCTGATGGATTTCATAAAATAGAAAGTGAATTGTTAACTCTCTTGTTTTTATCTCAACTTTAGTTGTGAATGTTTCACTTCTTTTAAACAAGCATGAATCGATTATTTATTCTGCAGAGGAAACCCCTGATGGTGTTAGCAAGTCTGTCCATCGGGTTTTTGCTTCAATGTTTGGTGATCATGTAAGTGATGATGACGATGATGAGGAACAGGAACAAAGTGAACAGCTGTCTGCTGGAGAAATTTTTGCCTTGGAAATGGAGCTACACCGCGAACATAAGAAAATGCAGAGGGTGAGCAAATTGCAACACTCGGCACAAAGAGGATGCTACATTGAAATTAACTGAGTCCAAAAAGTATTTTCAGACTGTTTAATAATGCTAATGAGTATAACAATGTACAATACACTCTTAAACACAATAGATATTATAAGATGATTTGAAACTTGTGTTCAAATTTTGAAATTTCTAAACTTTTAACAATAATCTGAAATTGTTCCTTGAATTACTGCTTAAGAATCTTTCTCGGTAGAATTTCCCCATCATTTGTAGAGTTTTGGATCCCAGCAAAGTTAAGAATTGCAAAATCTTTGGGTCATTTCAAAAAAAATTATTGTATGTCAGATTATTTATAATAAGTTCTCAATATGGTGAGGCCTGTTCTGGACCATGATGTAGAGGAGGGGTTAAAATAACTTATTTTCAAAGGCTTCTCTTGGGATTTTCTCAAGGGCTTCATTTTGATTTTATGGGGCTTCTTTTGCATTCTTAATAACTCTTTTACTGTGTTGTGCTCTCAAGTGATAACATTAACTACTGCATTTGTGTTGATGTATTGGGTATATGGATCTCACACTGAAGCAGAATTAGTAGAATTCATTAGGATCCTCAAAAGATGTCACCGCTCCATTAAAATTAAACTCACAAACTTGAGGGAAGCATTAATTTTCTCAAGACCACTTGAATTAGCTCAAGACAATATTTGTTTACGTCAGACATATTTGTCTGAAATTATTTTCATGTCTGTTATCATGTTTTTTCTAAAACCTTTTTATGCCACCAAAATGAGGGAGGATGGGGACATTATGTGCAATGGCATAAGTTAGCAACAAATGTTTTATTTTAAAAGAAATATGCTTAAAGTAAGCAAATATTTGACTCCCAGGGAAGACAGTTGATTCCTGGGCAATTCAGCATTTTAGCTAAGGATTGGATTAGCATTGTTTGAGAAGGAGGCTTGAGGTTTACAAATAAATAAATCTTGTTTTTTGTATTTTCAGAAGAGATGAGCAGATAAACCACATTCTTCTTAATGTATGGTTTGTGAAGAGGTGACTGTGTCTAAAGTCTGTTTAACTCCATATATGTTCAAATTGCTAAAAGGTTACAATTATAAGTAGAATGTAGAAGCTTCAATTTGTTGATATGTTACCTTTGAAGACTTGGGAATTTAACTTTGTCTTTTCATTTCTCTCCCCCCCCCCCCCCCCCCCCCCGCCCCCCCCTCTCCCCCCAATCGCCTGAAATGTTTTAGGAGAGGCGTCCTCGAAGTAAACTCCCTAAAGCTTTGAGAGGTCTCATGGGAGAAGCTAATATTAGGTTTGCACGAGGAGACCGAGAAGAAGCTGTGATGATGTGTATGGAAATCATTAGACAAGGTACAGAAGTTCTTGCTGGGGCACTGTTTGAAGGTCAAACCTTCGTCTGCAAAACTACAGCTCTCCAAACTCATTGAAGTCACTTTGAAAAATATATACAAGCATTAATTCAGAATTTCCTTTTCTACTCACTCATGGTAATTTCCACTATTTAGCAGATTTCTGAAATTGGAATCTCATAAATCTGCCACCTGTGTGTTCTGACTTTTGATCCCAGTGCAATACAGGGAGTGTAACAGAATTGCAGTTCACCTATCAACTGGTGACAGCATGAACTGAAATTTAAACAGAGACACAACTGCTCCTGTTCAATCACAGACTCTGTTTCTCCAAGGCTTCACTTCCTGTAACCACAGGTTCCCTACCTCAACTTCTCACTGCTTCTCTGAGCGTGGAATCTTATGGTGACATGAATGATATGGGTTATGTTGGGAAATGTGGCAGAATTGCGTGAGAAGTTGGCCCAGATCTATCTCGACAGTGGGAGCAACCATCCCTGTAACTTGGTGAAACTTAGTGAAGAAATTTAAGATTAGCTCAGAATTCACAACTGGATTTCTTATCGCAAAAAAAACATACAATTTTGTCTTTGGTCATAAATTTTCAGATCTTTTTGTCTTCAGTCATCCTCATCCCCAGTGATAGGTTTCCCTGTCAGGGGAAACATGTTGTCATTCTCTATCCTGTCAATCCTTTTTGGAATCTTGTATGTTTGAATGAAATTACCAATAATTTCTCTAAACTTCAGAGAATGTAGCTTCAATTTAGTCAGTCTCTTAACCTAAGACAACTCTTTCATCCTATGAACATCTCCTTGTGAACTTTTGCAGTACCACAGTACCACCTCTGAGGTAAGCTTCTACTTTCTTTAGATGTGGAGACTAAAACTGCACAACTGCACTCGTGCCAAAGGTCTGTATAATTGCAGCAGTTCTTGCATTTTCTTAAAAGTAAAGTACTGTAGAGCTGGAGATTGGAAATAAAAATAGAAGGTGCTGGAGAAACTCAGCAGGCCTGGCAGCTTCTGTCGAGCGAAAAACAGAGTTAAGATTAGTTAACTGATTTATTGTTGTTACATGTACGGAGATACAGTGAAAAGTGCCGTTTTGCATGCTCTACAGGCAGATTGTACCATACAAAGTGCATCATGGTCACAGAACAGAATGCAAAATGCAGTGTTACAGCTGCAGAGAAGGTGCGGAGAGAGAGATCAGAATTAACATTTGGGAAGCCCATTCAAAACTCAGTGAGCTGATTTTCTCAAGCACTTTAAGTTTTTAATTTCTTTCTTGCCACTACTGCCCATACATCTCCCTTTTACAATGAGGCAATAGGTTTAGAATGACCCAGAGTTTTCACAACCTTGCTAATGTATTTGATACCAGAGTGAGCTTCTCACCACATCTGCCTTAACTCTAAGCCTGTCCACTTCAACCTCCACAACGCCACCAACTTTGCTTCTTGTTCATTGTGTCCACTACTGAAGCCTTCATCCATGCTTTTGTTAAAATTAGACCTGACTATTTGAATACAGACCTGAGCAACTTATTATTTTCTAAACAATATGTGCAAGAGCTGATCCAAAACTCTGCAACCTGTCACCTGTTTTAACCAAGACCCATTCATCCATCAGCCCTACGCTTCTTGTCTCTATTAACTATACTGATTGTTTTATTATGGTCTTTCGAATATAATTTACATTGAGACTGATCAAATTTTTTCTCATTTAAACAGTAGGAATGTAAGACCTTTTGTGATATTGTGAACAGTTTGCTGCATAAACCACTTAGCACAGACAGTGAAATAATTCCATGTATTAATCAAAACATTCTCACTTTTGATACACAACTCATAACTTTTTCTTTTGTCTAGCTCCTCTTGCCTATGAGCCCTTTTCCACTCTTGCGATGATTTATGAAGATCAAGGAGACATGGAGAAATCACTGCAGTTTGGACTAATTGCAGCTCATCTGAATCCAAGTGACCCAGAGGAGTGGGTGAAATTGGCTGAAATGTCCCTTGAGCAAGACAATATCAAACAAGCTATTTTCTGTTATTCAAAAGGTACTGTAAATTAATCCCTTAGATAGAATTTCTAACTTGAATGCATGTCACAGGCGACGTATTTGGTTTTAGTCCCAAATTAGTGCCAGAATCTTAGCTGACAGTTCATAAAGTGAAGCACTGGCTCAGCGTAGTTACTCCACAGGCTGCGAGGTAACAAAGGCATTATGACATGGGTGGAGTTAAGAGTAGCACCAGTCAACAGATCAGAGCAAAACTTTGTGGCTGTACCACTTATGGTTGTGAATAGTGGTGGACAACCAGGCAACCAACTTGTGGAGGCAGGACAGAAATCACAGATCTGTACACCCCTCAGGTCCTGGGCTGAGCACAGCAGCCCCCTCCATAGAGCAAGGGCTCTAGTTAGAGGGTCTTGAATTATCCCTTATCCAAGGTCATGGACAAGGCTTAGAGAAGGAATATACTCATCTTCAATCACACAAAACTCAACAAGTGACTGCAGGAGTGGACATTGATGCATGTGAATTTCTCTTCAGCTGAAAGTGTCAAGTAGATAATTTCGTTCAACCTCCTGAGGTCCCCATTGTTATTAGCTAGTGGAGTAAAATGCAATGTCTATTACTGTAGTTGAGAAATGCTTAGGAATTTTACAGTTTCACTGTAGTTGACTGTGTACAGTTAGCTAAATTTTCAGCATTCAAACTAGCACTTTGTCTTTAATATTTCATTGTTATAAACATATAATCATTTTGGACATTCAAAAATGAGATTTTTTATGTTAGTGTGCTTAAATAGAGTCATAGACTCATACAGCACCGAAACTGTCCTTTCAATTCAAGTTGTCTGCACCAACCAGATATTATAATCTGACCGAAACCCAATCTAAAACTTACCTATTCATATAACCATCCTTTCCAATGCCCCGTATAACCACAACATGGCATCCCACCTCCTAGGTTCAATGTTACAACTAATGAAAGCAAGCATACCAAACCCGTTCTTCACCACTCTGTCTACCTGTGACTCTACTTTCAAGGAAATATGCACCTGCACCCCCAGGTTTCTTTATTCAGCAGCACCCCCCAGGGCCCTATAAATTCCTGTACAAGTCCTGCTCTGGTTTGTCTTGGCAAAATGCAACACCTCACATTTATCTAAATTAAATTCCATCTGCCTCTCCTTGACCCATTGGCCCATCCGATCAAGGTCCTGCCAAAATATGAGATAATCTTCTTCACTGTCCACCATACCACCTATTTTGGTCAAATCAAAATCCCAATAAATGACAAAAATCAGTGGACCCAGCACTGATCCTGGCACACTACTGATCACAGTCCTCCAGACTGAAAAACATACCTCTACCACCACTCTCTGTCTTCTGCCTTCAAGCCGATTTTATGCCCAATTGGCTTGCTTCCCTGGATCCCATATGATCTAACCCTTATTACCTAGTCTACCATACGGAACCTTGTTGAATGTTTTACTGAAGTCCGTATAGACAACATATACCTCTCTGCCTTCATCAAACCTAATTGTCACCTCTTCAAGAAACTCCATCCAGTTAGTAAGACACGATTTCCTACACACAAAACCATGCTGATTATCCGTAATCTGTCCTTGCCTTTCCAAGTGCATGTAAATGCAGGCCCTCAGAATGCCCTCCAATAACTTACCCACCACTTACATCAGGCTCACCGGTCTATAGTTCCCAACTTTTCCTTACAGCCTTGCTTAAATAATGGCACCACGTTAGCCAATCTTCAATCTTATGGCACCTAACCCGTGGCTATCAATAACATAAATATCTCAGCAAGGGGTCCGGTAAGCACTTCCTTTGCTTCCCACAGAGTTCCGGGAAACACCTGATCAGGCCGCTGACATCTATCTACCTTTGTGCGTTTTAAGGCCTCCTGCACCTCCTCTTCGGTCATTTAGACACTTTTCAATGCATCACTGTTTATTTCCCCAAGTTCCTTAGCTTCCATGTCCTTCCCTCCAGTAAATACTGACGCAAACTACTCTTTTAGTATCTCACCTATCTCCTGTGGTTCCACACGTGGACGGCCATGTTGATATTTAATGGGTAACAAGGTGTAGAGCTGGGTGAACACAGCAGGCCAAGCAGCGTCGTAGGAGCAGGAAAGCTGACGTTTCGGGCCTAGACCCTTCTTTAGAAATGGGGGAGGGGAAGGGGTTCTGAAGAAGGGTCTAGGCCCGAAACGTCAGCCCTCCTGCTCCTATGATGCTGCTTGGCCTGCTGTGTTCATCCAGCTCTACACCTTGTTATCTCAGATTCTCCAGCATTTGCAGATCCTACTGCCTTTGATATTTAAGGTGACCCATTTTATCCCTAGATACTCTTTTTCTCTTAATGTATTTATAGAATCTCCTCAGATTTTCCTCAGGGATTCACTTGATCCCAGTTGTCTATACCTGATGAATGCCTCCTTTTTCTTGACCAGAGCCTTAATTTCTCTAGCCATCCAGCATTCCCTACACCGACCAGCCTTGCCCTTCACACTAACAGGAACATACTGTCTCTGAACTCTCATGTCATTTTTAAAGGCCTCCTACTTCCTCACTTTTCCTTTATCTGCGAATAGCTTCCCCCGTCAACTTTTGTAAGTTCCTGTCTAATACCATCAAAATTGGCCTTACTGCAGTTTAGAACTTTAACTTTTTGATCAGTTCTGTCCTTTTCCATAATTTATTTTGAAACAGAAAGAATTCTGATTACTTGCTCCAAAGTGCTCCCTCACTGACACCTCAATCACTTGCCCTACCTTATTTCTCAACAGAAAGTCAAGTATGGCTCCTTCTCCAGTAGGTATATCTACATTTTGGATAAGAAAATGTTCTTGTACACACTTAGCAAATTCCTCCCCATCCAAGCCCTTAACCCTGTGATAGTCCCAATCTACGTTTGAAAAGTTAAAGTCTCCGATTGTTACAACCCTATTTTTCTTACCGATATCTAAGATCTCTTGACACATTTGCTTCTCAATTTCCCACTGACTGTTGGGAGGCCTGAAATGCAACCACAACAAGGTGATCATCCTTTTCTTATTTTTAAGCTTCCCCCTTTTTTAACTTCAACAGATTTTCCAGGAATATCCCTCCAAGTACAGCCGCAATCTTCTCCCAAACCAAAAACTCCTTTTCCCCTCCTCTCTTGCCTCCCTTTCTATTCTTCCTTTTAGCACCTATACCCCAGAACATTAAGTTGCCAGTCCTGTCCATCCCTGAGCCATGTTTCTGTAATAGCTATGATATCCCAGTCCCATGTTCCTAACTATGCCTTAAGTTCATCAGCCTTTCCTGCCTGGCTCTTGCATTGAAGTAAATGCAGTTTAATTTATCATTGTTACTTTGTTCTCTACCAAGCTGTTGCCTGCTTGACTATTAGACTTGCTCCCCTTATCTACTTTACCAGCCTCAGTCTTTTCTTTTTCTCATATTGTTTTGGTCCCTGCACCCCGAAACACTCCACCACCCCCCCCCCCCCCACCCTGTTTAAAGCCTCCTGAGTAAAATTAGCAAATTTCCCCAAAAGGATATTGATCTCCTTCCAATTTAGGTTGAACCAGCCTTTCTTTTACAGCTTATTTCTACCCCTGAAGAGATCCCGATGGTCTATAAATGTGAAAACGTGGCTCCCTGCACCAGCTCCTCAGCAACACATTCATCTGCTCTGTCCTCCTTTTCCTAATCTCACTAGCTTGTGGCATCAGTAGTAGTTCAGATATTATAACCCTTGAGGACCTACTTTTTAAACCTCCTGCCTGATTTCCTGCATTCGCTCTGCAGAACTTCATCCCTTTCCTTGTGTTGTTGATACCAACATGCACGATAACCTCCTGATGATCACTCTCCCCTCTCAGAATATTCTGCACCCTGTCTGAGAGATCCTTGACCCTGGCACCAGGGAGACAACGCTATACTAATGTCTCACTGATGACTGAAGAAACATCTGTCTGTGCCCCAGACGAAAGAGTTCCCTATTACAATTGATTGTTTGGAACCTGACATGCCCCTCGTTCCAATAGAGTCAGTCATGGTACTAGAATCCTGGCTGTCAGAGCAATATTCCCCTGAGAGTTCATTAACCCCTACAGTATCCAAAATGGCATACCCTTTTGAGTTGGGAATAACACAGGAGACTCTTGCACTACCTGGTTACCTCTTCTACCATTCCTAGCAGTCAACCATCTACCTGACTGTACCTCTGGTGTTTCCACCTTCCTGAAACATGCCACTCATCACACCCCCTTGCTCTTGTAAATTCCTCATTGCCTCTAACTGCCGCTTCAAATAATCCATGCAGTCAGTTAGGATTTGCAACCAAACACACTTCCTTCAGGCATAGTTTCCAGGAACATTCAAATTCTCCCTGACTCCCACATCTGACCGGAAGTGCACATCACCCTACTAAAAACCATTTCTGCCTCTCTAACAATCTACAGACCCAAAAATTACCTAAAAATAAACACATCACACTTTAATCAAAATGCAGCATTTTACTGCTCAAAAATACTGGTCTGTGATAACTTAATAAACAATCCTTAATATTAAAAGTCAATCAAGAGACAGATCACAGTATTAACGTCAATGCCCTCACCTTTAAAGATTTTTATTATTGAAGATTTTTAAAAAAATTTGTGGTTTTATAAGTCTTAAGAATCAAACACACACCTGATCAGGCTCAAAATCCAAGGTTGGCCTCTTCTGTAGTTTCAAGCAGTGATATTTTTCTAAATCAATGTCAGTTCTATACAGCCGAGACCCCCGATGTTAGTGGTGAAACTGTCCTGCTTGTTGTTGTTTTATTGAAAGCTGCATCTCCAGAACCCTTGTGCAATTTCTTAGACCAACAACTTGTTCGAGTTACTTTTGGGTGCTGGCTTTGACCCTAGCTTTCGATATCAATCAAATGTTAATGTCAGTCAGACTTCTGATCCCAGGTTTTCTGAAGTATTTGGCTTTATTAAATGTAGAAAATCCTGGCCTGGCCTGTATTGAAAGCAGAATTATTTCTGCACTGTATTTGACCATTTTTATACTTCTACCAACCTGTCTTTTTGAAACTGGAATTGCTTGAAAATGAGCAATTCTTTTCTCTGTTGCATGATAGATCACTGTTGTTTAACAACCATCCTAAAGATGGAGACAGGTGTTAGCTGTAGGAGCACAAGTAGGCCATTCAGCCATCAAAACAATGCAGTTAATTTCTGCTGGAATTGACCAAAAGTATTTGTCGTGAGTTCATAAAATCCTAGAATATTTCATTTGTCTGTTTATCTCTTTTTAAACTTTTGGAAAAATTATTGGACAACTTAAGTGGGGGAAAAAATAAATGGAATAAAATTAAGCTGAAAACTTATCACACAATTCCTAATTATTATAATCCACGATTTGAAGTTGACTGGACATAAGGAGTATGCTTGTAATGTGTAATCTTGAATTGTTAAAATTATTTATTATACACGAAGCTGATTTCTTTTTAAAATGTAGCCATAAAATACGACACAACAAATGTACGGTACTTGTGGGAACGTTGCAGTCTCTATGAGCAGCTGGGTGAACACAAACTAGCTATGGATGGTTATAGGCGCATCCTGAATATTCTGCCGCCTACTGATGGGGAGCATTTTATGCAGTTGGCCAGAGATATGGCAAAGTAAGTTTTCGCAGACCAACTGTTGTTTACTGTCTTTCTTCAAAAACACACTGATCTACCTGCCAAAACAATTTATACTCAGAGTAATAAATTCTTAAACATTGTATCAGCCGATTTGCTTTACTTAATCCTTGGGATGTGGTGTCGCTGGCTGGGCAAAGATTTCTTTCCCATCCCTGATTGTCCAGCAAAAGGTGGTGATGAGCTCTTTTCTCCATTTTATGCGTTCATCAAAACCACATGAGAATGCAAAAAAGTAAATGTATTTTTGACGGTGTGAAATTTACTTTAGATTTTTGCTTTCAATACATTAAAAAAATCACTTAAGAGATCCTTATGTAAAATAACACACCATTTGTTTGTATGCAGCACAAATTCTTTATTCTTTCATGCAATATGAGTGTTATTGTCACCATTGTTGTCTATCTGTAATTACCCTTGAACTGAGTGGCTTGCTAGGCCATTTCAGTGGGTAGTTACATGTCAGTAACATTGAGAGTCTGGTAGTGCATTTCTGATCTTAGTGTAGGTGCTGCCTAGGCAGCAGCATTCACTTAATTCCTTTTGACGTAATGATTGAACTGAACGTAATTAACAATTAAACTGAAGTTACGTAACTGTGATCTATTGGTAACATATCTTTCGTGAGGTTACTGCCACTTGTTGGACAAAATAAAACCATTTGTGTATCAACTTGTGTATTAGAGAGAACATGTTTCATATATGCTGATTAAAATATATTTTTATGTTCAACAACACAAAGTCTACTTTTGAATTATAAATTTCTATATTGTACAGAGAAGTACAAGCATGCTTCATGGAGGATCATGTCTTGATAGATAGCTGTATCCCTTAATTTAAGGAAAAACATTCTGAAGCTTTTTATCTTAACAAATCAATGTCAAAAAGTTAATTTTCAGTTTACCCATTTTTGTGTTGCTTTTCTACATCAACTTAGAAGAAAATCATCTTGTTTGAGTACCTACCTTCATAGAACAGGGACGCAGGAGAATATGTATAGTTTTATATAACACTTGTTTTCAGCTCCTGAGTGAAGTTCACAAAGGAGTGGAGGTGCTGGCGTTAGACTGGGGTGGACAAGGTCAGAAATCTCATGACACCAGGTTACATTCAACAGGTTTATTTGAAGACGCAAGCTTTCAGAGTGTTGCCCCTTTGTCAGGTGAAGTGAGAAACAAGCACACAAAACACAGAATTTATAAGTGTTTCTTTCTCACTTCATCTGATGAAGGGGCCACGCTCCAAAAGTTTGTATCTTCAAATAAACCTGTTGGACTATAACCTGGTGTCATGTGATTTCTGACCTTGTTCACAAAGGAGAACTTAGAGGTGCTGATACACCTATAACATTGCAGTTTTGTCTTTCTGATTTATGGATTTCTCCCTCTTTTGTTCTGCCTTTCTGCACCCTCAGATCCTATAGTTTAGCCTATTCAAGAGCCTAAAGCCATCCTCTGTCTCCCTGTATCCTCCTGTATTGTCTTTTATTATCCTGCGGTATCTGACTTCCTGGCCTCTTTAACATTGGTCCACGCATCTCTCCCCATCACCAGATGACCTGCTATTACCATATAATTTCTTCCTACTGCTTATTTTCTTCATGCTGTTGATTTCTCTTACTGGCCTTCAGTCGTTATCCTCCCATCCTCCTTTTGTTTCCGGCTTGATGTCAATCTCATCCCCTTTTGTTAATCATGTACATTCTTTTCGTGTCAGCTGTTTCTTCTCTATATTGCCTTGTGACTAAGCCTGCACTTACCCTGTTAGATTTCATACTCTGCTTAGAATCTGGCCTCTAATCCTTGCTTTAGTTGATTTTTGAGTCTGGCATGTCTGTCAGCTCCTGACCTAAATCTAGCTTTCCTGTATTAGGCTGGGAAGAAGCAATTTAGAAGAAGATTTCTAGCAATAACATGTACTTAGTCTTATCACAAACTTGCAGCTTAGTGTTAGGAATGCATTTCATTGTGATTTAAATGAGTCTGAATCTTGACCCTTGCAGAATCTCTTTCCACATCTTTCTCACTGGAGTTGAAGGAAATGTTTGACTGCAATCCCCTTGAACTAGGTTTATGATTTGTAAATAAAACCATTAAATGTATCCCTTTTCAGAAGCTATTATGAGACCAATGATATTACATCAGCCATTGGTGTGATGGAAGAGGCTCTCAGCAAACATCAGAACCTGGTTTCTGCTGAGGATGTTAACATGGCAGCTGAATTGTATCTGTCCAGCAAGCAATATGATAAAACTTTGGAGGTAAGGCATGAGGGAATGAAAAAAAAAGTGATGAATTAGTGCTTTGCTTGTGCATATTCCTTTCCATCTATTGCACTCCGAAAAGTAGCTTTACTGAGTCAGATAACTAGTATGTAAGAAAGGTGGTAAGGAATAGCCAGGGAACTATTGACCGGTGAGCCTGATGTTGGCGATGGGTAAGTTGTTGGAGGGAATCCTGAGGAACTGTGTTCACATGTACTTGGAAAGGCAAGAACTGATTAAGAACAGTCAACATGGCTTTGTGCATGGAAAACTGTGTCTCACAAACTTGGAATTTTTGAGCAAGTAGCAAAGAGGATTGATGAGTTGTAGATCTGATCTGTACGGACTTCAGTAAGGTGTTCTACAAGATTCCTCATGATAGACTGACTAGCAAGGTTAGATCACATGGAATACAGAGAGAAGTAGCTATTTGAATACAGAATTGACTTGAAGTTAAAGACAGAGGGTGGTGGTGTGGAGGGTTGCTTTTTAGACTGGAGGCCTGTGATCAGCGGTGTGCCACATGGATCAGTGCTATGTCCAGTGCTTTCTGTCATTTATATAAATGATTTGGTTATTAACATTGGAGGTATTGTTAATAAGTTTGTGCATAACACCAAAATTAGAGATGTAGCATACAACAAAGAAGGTTACCTTAGAATACAACAGGATCTTGATCAGATGGGCCAATAGGCCAAGGATTGGCAGATGGAGTTTAATTTAGATAAACATGAGGTGCTGCACTTTGGAAAGGTAAATCAGGGCAGGACTTATCCACTTAATGTAAGGTCCTGGGGAGTGTTGCGGAACAAAGAGACTTTGGATGCAGGTTCATAGTTCCTAGAAAGTGGAGTCACAGGTAGATAGGATAGGGAAGAAGGCATTTGGTGTGTTTGCCTTCATTGGTCAGTGCATTGAGTGTAGGAGGTGGGAGGTCATGTTGCAACTATACAGGACATTGGTTAGGCCACTACTGGAATACTGTGTGCAGTTTTGGTGTCTCTGCTGTAGGAGGGATGTTGTGAAACTTGAAAGGGTTCAGAAAACATTTACAAGGCTGTTTCCAGGGTTGGAGGGCTTGAGCTATAGGGAGCAATAGGGAGAGGCTGAATAGGCTGAGGCTATTTTCCCTGGAGCGTTCGACGCTGAGGGCTGACCTTGTAGAGGTTTATAAAATCATGAGGGGCATGGACAATTGGTTCCCCCCCCCTCCCCCATGGTGGGGGACTCCAAAACTAAAGGGCATAGATTTAAGCTGAGAGGGGAAAGATTTAAAAGGTACCTAAGGGGCAATTTTTTTTCTTGCAATGTGTGTTTATGGAATGAGCTGCCAGAGGAAGTGGTGGCGGCTGGTACAATTACAACATTTAAAAGGCATCTGGATGAGTATATGAATAGGAATGGTTTGGAGGGATATGGGCCAAACACTGGCAAATGGGTCTAGATTTATTTAGGATATCTGGTCGGCATGGACGAATTAGATCGAAGGGTCTGTTTCTGTACTGTCTATCTCTATGAATGTATGACTGTAAGTTACATGCATCGTGATATCTGATTCATCATTCATGTGTATTAGAATATAACATATAGTTTTAGCAATTAAAGATTTAACTGGAGAAAATAATGAATACAGTTGAAACAAACTTGGAGTCTGTTTCACCAAAATGGCTGAGGTCTGTTGATATGAGGAAAAAAATGCTACATGAAAAAGAGCATAAAACAGCAGATGGGTTACTTAGGTGAAGAAACGGATGTATGATGTCAGCAGTGCTTGTAGGAAGGGCAGTCCAGAGAAATGTTTTTGTTTTGGGAGTTAAAACTAAATAAGTTTAAATGCATTCTGTAAACCCTGTCGGGTTGTAAAATCAATTTCTTCCATCAAGAGTAAAGAAGGAATTTGAAATGATGTTAATGTAAAGGTTTGTTCGAGGACATTCCAATGTGTACTGTGTCATCATGAACATGGGTAGAACTTGAAGAGGTTTCCTGATATCATATTATCTGGATATTGCTAAAAGAGTTGGTTGCAGATTGGATCGACTGTGTGCAATTTGCAGCTCACCAAGTGAAGATGGCCAAAGTAAATTACAGAAACCTGTACTGTATGTAGAGAAGAAGCTGACATTGTGGAGCGAAGAGGGCTTAATCTTAGTTTGAATTTAATGAGGGGAGAAAAAACTTAAAAGATTGCCTTAGTGGAAAAATCTATAGATACTTCTGCAAAATCTTGTGACAAATGAAAGCACCTAGAAGATTACTTGCAAGTGTTGAGAAAGCAACCATAATAAGGGACTGAAACATTCACATCCAGGAAGTGGTAAAAGAAAGTCTTACCTCCAAGAATAGTTTGTATTGAGGAACTTGAAGTCACTTCTGGGGGCTGTGGTATACGTTTGGCTGGTCCTGATGGAAGTAGTAGTTCTCAAACTATTCCAAAAAAAATCAAAAAGATTATTTGTATTTAAAAAAAACAAAACAAACTAAATAATTCATATAAGAAAAGACAAGTTCACCTAATCGATCATTGATTTGAAGCACAGATATTGCTGTGCAGACAACAATGTCATTTTGTTGTAAAAATGCATAGGACTGTGAGAAGAAAAGAACTTTACAATTTGTGGTCTGGACTTCTGATTGACAGAATTTTGTCTACGCTGTCAGTTTTTTAAAATCTGTAGTATATGTGTTAAACTATTTCTCATTTATCTCTCTTAAACATGATTTTGTGTGTGTGTGTGTGTGTGTGTGTGTGTGTGTGTGTGTGCATGGTTGGGGTTTTTACGTGGTATAGTTTAAGTTACATAAGTTAGATAACTTTTCATGATTCTTGTTGAAGTGATGTGTGTGTACTACAATTGATAGAGCTTTTTTGCTGTTTCTGAAGAAACCTGGTGTGAAAGGCTTTTGTCCTAGATAGCGCAAGGTAGCTATTAAAGA
Organism: Stegostoma tigrinum; assembly: GCF_030684315.1. NCBI lineage: Eukaryota > Metazoa > Chordata > Chondrichthyes > Orectolobiformes > Stegostomatidae > Stegostoma > Stegostoma tigrinum. The sequence continues at coordinate 32,227,054 of NC_081360.1, forward strand.
AGTTACTTTGTAACTTGAATACTTTGAGTCATCCAGTCAGAATTTATTGTCACCAGTGTAGAGACTGCACTATTTCTCGTTCCACAAATACTACCAGACCTGCTGAATTTCTCTAGTACTTTTTAGAACATAGAACATTACAACACAGTACAGGCCCTTCGGCCCTCGATGTTGTGTCGACCTGTCATACCGATCTCAAGCCCATCTAATAGTGATGAAGGATACTGTAGTTTGCAGAGAGACATAGATAAGCTGCAGAGCTGGGCTGAGAGGTGGCAAATGGAGTTTAATGCAGACAAGTGTGAAATGATGCACTTTGGTAGGAGTAACCAGAAGGCAAAGTACAGGGCTAATGGTAGGATTCTTAGTAGTGTAGATGAGCAGAGAGATCTCAGTGTCCATGTACACAGATCCTTGAAAGTTGCCACCCAGGTTGACAGGGCTGTTAAGAAGGCGTACAGTGTTTTAGCTTTTATTAATAGAGGGATCGAGTTCTGGAACCAAGAGGTTATGGTGAAGCTGTACAAAACTCTGGTGCGGCCACACTTGGAGTATTGTGTTTTCAGATTCTAGCATTTGCAGTAATGTACTTTGCTTTTATCTTTGTCTATCCTACCTGGGGTGTCTCCACCAGCCAAGATTTGTCCTTGTGCATACTGTTTTCCACACTTCCTTTTCTTTTGCATGCAAGCTAGTTTTCCGACAATTACTTCACCCCCCTACTTCTTGAATTGTCTCTTTTAAATTTTTCTCCCTCTGCGAACATCTGCTTAAAAAAATTACTTGCTTTCTTCTCCCCGTTTAGTAAAGGAAGAATTAATTTCCTTTTCTGTGACCAACAATTTTTGCTGTTGACAAGTTCTTGACATGTAGAAGTGAGATATGAATAAACATGAAAATGTTATCACTTCTTTGATGAATTTCATTGTAACTGTTCTAATCTTCTTTGCTTTATAGGTTATAACTAAGTTTACTGAAGTTGTGGTTGAAAAAGTTGCCATCAAACAAGATCTTTTGGAAGAATCTGCGGAGGGTAATTTTGTTCTGTAAAACACTTGTGGTTCATAGGTAAAGTAGTTGTGAACTGGATCAAGACTAAGAAGACTGAAGCCATTGCTTTATTCCCCTTGCCAAGCCCCATTCCCGAGCTTTTGACTTCTTGGCAACAGTCTGAAACGAATCCAATCAGTTCTCAATCTTGATGTCATATTGACTCGAGTTTCCAACTACATATTTGCATCTGTGTTAAGACCACCTGCTTCTACCTGTGCGACATTGTTTGACTTTGTCTCTCTGGTTAGCTCATCTGTTGCTGAAATCACATTCATGCTTTTGTTGCCTTTAGACTTGACTGTTCCAATTCACTTCCTGCCGGTTTGTGAACTTGAGGTCTTCCAATACTTTGCTGGCTGTGTCCTAACTTGCTTTAGGTTACTCACTTATGACTCCTGTGCTTGCTATCTTTGGTTTCTGAAAATACTTTCTCATCATATGATGTAGCTTTCTTTCAGTGCTTCCATTATATTTATAACAATGTGGTATAGCATTTTTGGCACGCAAAAGCATTAGTTTTTAGAGCGGTGCATTTTAGTAAAAGGCACTGTCCTATGTGCATCCGATTCTTATGTAAAATTGTATCTGATTCTAGTATTTACATACAGATTGCTTTTTTGTGAGGCAGTACTTGAGTTAATTAATATATTTGTTCTGCATATTTACTTGCATAGAAAATACCAAAAGTTCTGGCACAATTTTAACCCTATATTCACTTGCTGTTTTTCCGAAATCAGCTAAAATAGATGGAAATTCAGTTGCAGCTTGAACTTCTAAAATAATAGTGCATTTTAAGTGGCAAAGAGAGCCAGACAAAAAAATTCCGATAGTTGAGCGTCAATTTATATTTGCATAACATCCTTAATGTAGAAAAAAAACTGAAAGCACTTTACAGAATGAAAAAGAGGATTAAAGTGTGATTCAAAGAAACAGACATCCAGCCATGGAACTACTGGGAATGGTAAGAGAGATACTGTGAATGAACTGAAACACGTTTGAATCGTATGTCTTAAGGTTCCAGTTTTGGCTGTACTGCTGATAACTGTTTAGAGGTTAAAGGGTAAGTTAATTATGACTACAAGAAACAAGTGGAGACAAAGTTATCAATAGCCTGGAAATAGCTTGACTCTCTAATTTAGTAACCTTGGCATGAATCTAGTGTATGTATGCTGTTTCGGCTTTTGAAATGGGAAGAAAGTAGTGAAAAATGAAAAACGTAGGAGAAATGAATATGTCAAAAGGTATCTCATTTTCTTCTGTCTGCTTTATCGAGTTTAGATATTACTTACAACTGTCAGATCCCAGAAGCCGTCCCCATAGACATTCGAGTCAAGTTGATAGTGTGTTTGATCCATCTCCATATCCTCAAGCCTCTTGATGTAAGTTTCAAATCAGCAAGATTTTTTGAATAAATTTAAGAATAATTAGATCAAAAAGACAAATAGACTTTACTTCAGACTTTTTCAGTCTGAAATTAACGTCCAAAAATTTCAAGTCAGGTGAGATCTAATTCTAGATGTGAAAGGCCAATCTTTTAATATTCAGCCACACTTATTTCTCCTTTCCTGTTGAAGTTTTTGAGCACCTGGAAGATTAATTTCTCCCAATAAAATACACCCAGCATTTTTGTATGATAATTTTGTTGTATGGTTCTTTAATATGTACCAGCCTTATAATTTTGACGATATATGTGAATATATTTTTACCATGAATATGGACAAAAGATCTACTACTGTGGTTTTAAGAAAACAAAATGATTTCATTTAAATGAAGAGATTCAGAGTTTTGATTTGAATATTAAATCGTAATTTTAAATATTGTATTTTCTCAACTGATTTAGCTTACTCTATTGACATAAACCCAGATGTACTGCAACATATCCAATGTTGCAGAATATAACATTTTGGTTGCAATTGGGAATAATTCTAATTTGCATGGTTCTTACTTTAGTAACTTTGTATTGTTCTTCTGAATTCACTAAAGAAGAGTCCATTTTAAAGTTCAATGAGCACAGATTTCATTTATATTTGCAACATTAGTGAAATAATTCTAATAGCTAACAAAGTGTCGAGCTGGATGAACACAGCAGGCCAAGCAGCATCAGAGGAGCAGGAAAGCTGATGTTTTGGGCCTAGACTCTTCTTCAGAAAATGAAGAAGGATCGAGGCCCGAAACGTCAGCTTTCCTGGTCCTATGATGGTGCTTGGCCTGCTGTGTTCATCCAGCTTGACGCCTTGTTATTTCAGAGTCTTCAGCATCTGCAGTTCCTACTATCTCTAAGAGCTGTTGTACTTAGTTGTGGTTAATAACGGAGTCAAATTTTTTTCATCTTTAGCTTTTGATGACAAACTTAATGGAACAGAACCCTGAAGAAATGGGAGATCTTTATTTAGATGTAGCTGAAGCTTTTCTAGAGATTGGTGAATATAACTCTGCATTGCCCCTTCTGAGTGCCCTCGTCTGTTCGGAACGGTACAACCTTGCAGTTGTTTGGCTTCGTCATGCAGGTAACTAGATTCAAAAACTGACAAATCTAAATCTTGTCTTTTAAAGTAAATATTTTTACACTCTTGTGAAATATATAGAAGGGTCCATAAACTAAGTGAGTAGTCTTGAGTAAACTTGCGTTAAATTAAGAGTATTGTTCTGCACATTAGAGAACCAAATTTATCCATTTTCAATGAATAAGAATTCTGTGTTTAGTTACTTCGGTATCCAATGGCAGCCTCCTTAAATGCTTAAACACAATCTAGGTTGAGATTCTACTTCATTATTGCAGGAATGCTGCAATGTCACATGATGCCTTTCTGATGAGCTGAGTAACTGAGAATTATGGGATACTATTTCATGAATTTTGACTTTCTTTGTCCTGACTAATATTCAACCCTAAACTACCATGACAAATTGATCATTCATTTCATTACTATTTGTACTGCAGTATGCAAAATAGCTTAATCGAAAATAAAGAACTGTTGATGCTAGAAATCTGAAACAAAAACAGAACTAAGAAGGGTCAGTTAATGGTAGAACCCTGGGGAGTGTTGATAAACAGCGAGACCTACGGTGCAGGTACCTAATTCCTTGAAAGTGGTGTCACAGCTAGACAGGATGGTGAAGAAGGTGGTCAGCACACTTGCGTTCTTCAGTCAGAGCATCGAGTATGGGAGTTGGGATGTCATGTTATGGCTGTACAAGACATTGGCAAGGCCACATTTGGAGTATTGCATACAATTCTGCTGCCCTGTTATAGGAAGGATGTTATCAAACTGGAAATGGTGCAAAAAAGATTTACAAAGCTGTTACCAAGACTGGAGGATTTGAGTTATAGGGAGAGGCTGGATAGGTTGGGACTTTTTTCCCAGGACTGTAGCAGACTGAGGGGTGACCTTATAGAGGGTTATAAAATGATGATGGGCACGGATAAGGTGAATAGCCAAAGTCTTTTTCCCAGGGCAGACGAGTCCAAAACTAGAAGGCATAGGTTTAAGGTGAGAGGGGAAGGATTTAAAAAGGACCTGAGAGGTCACCTTTTCAAACAAGGGGTGGTGCATATATAGAACGAGCTACCAGAGGAAGTAGTTAGAGGCGAGTACAGTTACACCATTTAAAAGATATTTTGACATGTACATAAATAGGAAGGGCTTAAAGGGATATGGACTAAACATATGCAAATGGGGCAAGTTTAGTTTAGGAAACCTGTGTGGTACGGATGTGTTGAACTAAAGGGTCTGGTTCCATGCTGTATGACTAAGGGTCACTGGCCTTAAACCTTGACTCTGCTTTTTCTTCACAGATGCTGCTGAGTTTCTCTGGCAAGTCGTGTTTTTGTGCAAAATAGCTTTATTGTTTGACTGCACTTTCAAAATTGTTCATTCTTTCTGAAGTGGGATGTTTGTGAGATATATATAAATGGAAGGCTTTGTGTATTTTGAAAACCATTGAAGTTTAACATCAAATTAGAAAAACATAATTAATTATTTACATTTGAAGAATAGTAATGGCACCAAAATAGCACAGATGATCTAACTGTTCAGCTGTGGATCAAGACACTTCTCATGCTGTGAACAGTTTCCCTTCACTGTAATGTATGTAGTTACGCTAGCTTTGTGCAAAACATTACAGTTAGTTTCCTGTAGAAGATAAACTGTCTGTTGACATATTTGCTATTATTTTCTTTATTTGTGCTCATGATCTGTTGATTGTAACGGTATATGTAAAGCTGTAATTGGAAAGGGAAATGAAAAGAACAAGGAATAATTTTGAGAATGGAAGCGTTTATGCTCAATTCTAACTTTCTAACTTAAGAGTGTCTGAAAGCCTTGGGACATATGGAGCTTGCAGCAGAGAGTTACACCAAAGTGGTGGCAATGGCACCTTTGCACCTGGATGCACGTATTTCCTTATCAACGTTACAACAACAACTAGGGCGACCGGAGAAAGCTCTTGAGGCTCTGGAATCAATGCACGATCCTGAAACTCTAGCGCATGATGCAAATGCAGCTCAACAGGTAAGAAATGTAATAACAGACTAATCATGACTACAAGACCAGTATTTCAATGTAGTTCATACCAGCAACATAATGGAGTCTTAAAATGGCGGCAAGTATTTGATTTGCACTATAAGAAACTTTACAGCACAGAAGGAGAATATTCAGCTGATACTAAATGGGGCTCATGGCACAGCATCTAATGAAAGAGCTGGTATTTGATCGTTCACCCTCCTGAAATTGCCTTATGGTTTCTAAGGTTTTAATAAAACCCACTGCTGCTGACTTACGCCTCCGCTAGAAATGTAGAGGCTATTAGTGAGTAATTGCTTAATTAAAATGATTATTAATCACTCTGTTGAATACGTGACTCATATCCAAAAGATTGTGTCATGTCTGCTTGGCAACTTCGATGTTTGTTAGTTGGTGGATTTGCAGTTTTGTTGGGCTCCTAAACTAAGCACAATCTGCTATTAGATATTCAGTCCAAGGAAGACAAGGAAGAACACAAAAAACAGACATTGCCTTGAGAAGTTGATAAACCATTGACAGAATAAAGTCTGAATACTCTCAAAGAAAATGTCACAACATCCACAGAATGGTTTTGTGGGGAACAGTAGAATTAATGTTACTTCTAACAATTGTCATGTTTGTTTTTCAACCGTCTAATGCTTGGTATAATCTCTGGAATAAGAGATTGTCGGTAACCCATTTGCAGACAGTATTCTGCAGGAAAATTGAATGCCTCATTTTTTTTGTCCAATTAATGCTTTCAATTGTCAGGCTATTTAAAGCTCAAGTTTTGTCTTGTGTATCATTCAGGAACTGAAGTTGTTACTCCATCGCTCTACCTTACTCTGTTCCCAAAAAAAGTTGCCAGATTATGTGGATGCTTTACTCGCAATGCTAGCAATGCTTTTAAAGGTGAGTTGGAATCTTGACAAGCAAAAAGAAAATTGATATACAACTTGCAGTATCAAAGTGAAGTAGGTTCTACTTGCATGTGTGCTGATGGATCCTCTTGATTTTGCAGCTGTTCAAGTCTGCAAAAATTAGCATAGGAAAAATTGTGAATATGTTGAAAAGGCTGGATTTTTATAACTATATGAAAATTAACAAAGGTTTATATCAGGTAAATAATCGTGTGGTATTAACGTTAGACTGTGAATGTAGAGACCCAGGTGATGTTCTGCAGACCTGGGTTCAAATTCCACCATGACAGATGGTGAAGTTTGAACTAAATGAAAATCTGGAATTAGGAGTCTAGTAATGACAATGAAAGCATTGTCAATTGTTGGGGAAAACCCATCTGGTTCTCCGATGCCCTTTTAGGGAAAGAAAGTGTTGTCCTTATCCGGTCTGGCCTACATGTGACTCCAAGCCCTACATGTGGTTGATTGTTAACTGTCCTCTGGCTAGCGATACCCACATCCACTGAATGACATTTCAAAAATCACACTCTCCTGAATACAATGACGTCTTTAAAAATTGTTCCTTTTTGTCATTGTCATTCACTGTTTTAGAATCAAGTAAAACTTCCAAAACTCACTCAAAAGTCAATAATTGAGGTTGTCGGCTTGCTCGCTGAGCTCCTGGTTATCGTACTGATGTTTTTGTTATAATGGTAGGTAACATCATCAGTGCAGCTCTGATGAAGCAATGCTGTTCCACGCCACTCCAAGTGGAGTAGAACGACAATTGCTTCATCGGAGGCCATACTGATAATGTTAACTAGCATGGTGACAAAATGTCTGTGTGACGACAATCAGTTTGGTGACCAAGCCAACAAGTTCATCTGCAACCTGAGCTACAAATCTTTGCAAGAACCTTAAAAACCTAATAATTTGTATCTTATTCTTTAAACTATTCATGATGTCACTCCATGTTTAAGGAGAATATTTGGAGTAGAAACTACATCACCTTGGAGAATTAGCAGTTGTTGATCTTTGTTTGCAAGAAAATTGAGCTGAAACAAAGAACAAATGAAATTAATTTGTCTTGTAGGTCGCAATGAGCAGAGCGCAAGTTTCATTGGTTTCAAGTTCCAAAAGTGGGGAAAAGCACCTATATCTTGTAAAGGACTTGAGAGATAAAATTAGTGATATCGATGATCAGGAAGCTGCATATTTGGATGTTAAAGGTAAAGAATAAAACTTGTAATCATAGATAATAAAATGTGAGGCTGGATGAACACAGCAGGCCAAGCAGCATCTCAGGAGCACAAAAGCTGACGTTTCGGGCCTAGACCCTTCATCAGAGAGGGGGATGGGGGGAGGGAACTGGAATAAATAGGGAGAGAGGGGGAGGCGGACCGAAGATGGAGAGTAAAGAAGATAGGTGGAGAGAGTGTAGGTGGGGAGGTAGGGAGGGGATAGGTTAGTCCAGGGAAGACGGACAGGTCAAGGAGGTGGGATGAGGTTAGTAGGTAGCGGGGGGTGCGGCTTGGGGTGGGAGGAAGGGATGGGTGAGAGGAAGAACCGGTTAGGGAGGCAGAGACAGGTTGGACTGGTTTTGGGATGCAGTGGGTGGGGGGGAAGAGCTGGGCTGGTTGTGTGGTGCAATGGGGGGAGGGGACGAACTGGGCTGGTTTAGGGATGCAGTAGGGGAAGGGGAGATTTTGAAACTGGTGAAGTCCACATTGATACCATATGGCTGCAGGGTTCCCAGGCGGAATATGAGTTGCTGTTCCTGCAACCTTCGGGTGGCATCATTGTGGCAGTGCAGGAGGCCCATGATGGACATGTCATCAAGAGAATGGGAGGGGGAGTGGAAATGGTTTGCGACTGGGAGGTGCAGTTGTTTGTTGCGAACTGAGCGGAGGTGTTCTGCAAAGCGGTCCCCAAGCCTCCGCTTGGTTTCCCCAATGTAGAGGAAGCCGCACCGGGTACAGTGGATGCAGTATACCACATTGGCAGATGTGCAGGTGAACCTCTGCTTGATGTGGAATGTCATCTTGGGGCCTGGGATGGGGGTGAGGGAGGAGGTGTGGGGACAAGTGTAGCATTTCCTGCGGTTGCAGGGGAAGGTGCCGGGTGTGGTGGGGTTGGAGGGCAGTGTGGAGCGAACAAGGGAGTCACGGAGAGAGTGGTCTCTCCGGAAAGCAGACAGGGGAGGGGATGGAAAAATGTCTTGGGTGGTGGGGTCGGATTGTAAATGGCGGAAGTGTCGGAGGATAATGCGTTGTATCCGGAGGTTGGTAGGGTGGTGTGTGAGAACGAGGGGGATCCTCTTGGGGCGGTTGTGGCGGGGGCGGGGTGTGAGGGATGTGTCGCGGGAAATGCGGGAGACGCGGTCAAGGGCGTTCTCGATCACCGTGGGGGGAAAATTGCGGTCCTTAAAGAACTTGGACATCTGGGATGTGCGGGAGTGGAATGTCTTGTCGTGGGAGCAGATGCGGCGGAGGCGGAGGAATTGGGAATAGGGGATGGAATTTTTGCAGGAGGGTGGGTGGGAGGAGGTGTATTCTAGGTAGCTGTGGGAGTCGGTGGGCTTGAAATGGACATCAGTTACAAGCTGGTTGCCTGAGATGGGGACTGAGAGGTCCAGGAAGGTGAGGGATGTGCTGGAGATGGCCCAGGTGAACTGAAGGTTGGGGTGGAAGGTGTTGGTGAAGTGGATGAACTGTTCGAGCTCCTCTGGGGAGCAAGAGGCGGCGCCGATACAGTCATCAATGTACCGGAGGAAGAGGTGGGGTTTGGGGCCTGTGTAGGTGCGGAAGAGGGACTGTTCCACGTAACCTACAAAGAGGCAGGCATAGCTGGGGCCCATGCGGGTGCCCATGGCCACCCCCTTAGTCTGTAGGAAGTGGGAGGAGTCAAAAGAGAAGTTGTTGAGTGTGAGGACGAGTTCAGCTAGGCGGATGAGAGTGTCGGTGGAGGGGGACTGGTCGGGCCTGTGGGACAGGAAGAAGCGGAGGGCCTTGAGGCCATCTCCATGCGGAATGCAGGTGTACAGGGACTGGACGTCCATGGTGAATATGAGGTGTTGGGGGCCAGGGAATTGGAAGTCCTGGAGGAGGTGGAGGGCGTGGGTGATGTCACGGACGTAGGTGGGGAGTTCCTGGACCAAAGGGGAGAAAATGGAGTCCAGATAGGTGGAGATGAGTTCGGTGGGGCAGGAGCAGGCTGAGACGATGGGTCGACCAGGGCAGGCAGGTTTGTGGATTTTGGGAAGGAGATAGAAACGGGCCGTGCGGGGTTGGGGAACAATGAGGTTGGAGGCTGTGGGTGGGAGGTCCCCTGAGGTGATGAGGTCGTGAATGGTGTTGGAGATGATGGTTTGGTGCTCGGGTGTGGGGTCATGATCGAGGAGGCGGCAGGAGGTGGTGTCGGAGAGTTGGCGTCTGGCCTCGGCGATGTAGAGGTCAGTGCGCCATTAAACTTGTAATCATGTAGTGTTTAGACTTAAAATCATTTAGTCCAGACAAGCTGATCTGGTACCAGTCTACAGTGAGATCCAAGACTAAATTGATGTGATCATCTGTATGTCAGTGTGTCGTAATATTGAGAAAGTCTGCAACTGAATGCATTTGACTTTAACAGTTCTCTGTCCTCTATAAATCTTTGACATTTCTATTTTTTGTATTGTAACCTTAAGAATGCTACCTGAATTATGCCACTTAAATTGACAAAGTAATTTAGTATATACTGTGAGTTTGTGTCCCATGGAAATTGACAAGTCGTCAATTCTCAGCTAACTTAAATGCTGTAATTCGGGAGTTGATGAAGCATTGCCCCAGGCTTGTCTTAGGTAATGCACACTGCATGTGATGCCTATATGTGCCACAATCCTCTTTGCAAACTCCGATTACGATATCACGTGGCAATGTTGGGTGTAATCTCCCTTGAGGAATCAAGCAGCTGCCCACCATTATAATGTAGTTGGAGTTTTGCTGATACTTTCTGAATGTCTGGAAATTACAAAATCTCTTGGTGAATATATATTTTGCATTGTATTCTTGTAATAAAACAAAGCCTCTCAAATTCTGTTCCTTGTGGTTGAGTTGTTCACTGATCAATTTATTAACTGCATCAGGCAACTTAAGGGAAGAAATGGTATTTTTGTCTTGCAAACAAAACACCCATTGAAGGTACACTAAAGCAAGAGCTTTAAGGAAGTTTTTGAAGATGACAATTAATGATGCGGAGGCAAGGAGCTTAAGTGTTAGGCTGATACTGTTGAAAGTTCTAACTTAAGATGGACAGAAAATGTAAAATATGTCAAGGGACACATGCTAACACAGGACAGAAGCATGTTGCAGATGTGTTATGGATTATAGAAAGACTTATAAATGAGATGTGTTGGAGAATAGGACAGTAATTCAGGTAAACAACAATATGGTTGATCAAGGAGCAGAATGTGGACGACAGAGAAGAATGGAAATGGGGGAGCTGGTGAGGAGACCTTGAAATATTCGGGTGAAATTGACAAAGATGTACGACAAGTAATGCAAGTGCAGTGCTGGGAAATAAGACAGATATTTCCAAATTCTTGGAGTAATGAAATTGGTGTTAAATGGTGAAACCTAAAGAAAATGATTCAAATTGCATATAAAAATACACAAGCGCAAATCTGATTATTGTTCATTTATAGTTTTGCTGTAGACATGATTTAAATGTGAGAAAAAGTAAAGACTGTCTTTTCTTTATATCTACCAGACATTTATCTACTTTATTTGTTGCAGTTCACTAAAATATGAATTCCAGTAGATTGTTTTGGGGTAGCAGTGACTCCGATGTGATATGTCTAGTGAAAATACATTAAAACTCCAATGATTCTGAGTGGCTAATTCAGTGCCTAAGCCAATAGCTATGGATTTTTGCAACAAATTGATCAGCCAACCTGCCTTATAAATAGGATACAGAAAAGTACAGATGTCATTAGCAGCTTGCATTCTTTCCGTTTAACTCAATACCTTGAAAGTCAATCCTTTAGTTAGTGACGTAGAATAAAAATTGGCAGAAATCTACAGGCTATGATGTAGTTTTTGGATTACACTGCTGTACAATGACCTCAGCCTACTTAAACAGTCATCTTCCTGCCACCCCCTCTCTAACAAACAACATCAGGTTTTATGAAATCTGAATATTTTAAAATGTCAGCCCTCTTTATAAGAACATCATTTTGTCCTATAAAAATGGGTGTGTTTTGTACAACAATACCCACGCACACCTTTTCCCCTATTAAATGCTATCTTTTTAATGGGTAATTACACCAAATAGTTGCTGCCATTTTAATACATCCATTATGTTGCTTGTATTGATGCATCATTTTGATTTCATTTCAGTGCTGCAAATAATCATAGAATCCCTACAGTGTGGAAACAGGCCCTTCGGCCCAGCATGTCCACACCGACCCTCAGCATCCCACTCAGAACCAACCCCCTATAACCTACCTAATCTACAAGTCCTTGAATGCTACAGGAAATTTAGCATGGCCAATCCACCTAGCCTGCACATCTTTGGACTGTGGAAGGAAACTGGAGCACCCAGTAGAAACCCGTGCAGACACGGGGAGAATGTGCAAACTCCACACAGACAATCGCCCGAGGGTAGGATAGAACCCAGGCCCCTGGCACTGTGAGGCAGCAGTGCTAACCACTGAGCCACTGTGCTGCCCAGGTAATAAACAATAAATTCTTTATCTGGTCTCATTTTGAACGGGTAATTTAAATGTGTCCATATCATTTTTTTTACCCAGGGAAAACTAGTGTACTGAATAAGGATGACTGGTGGAATTTATTGCTAAAAGCTATTTACACATTATGTGACCTCAAACGTTTCAAAGAAGCTGAACTCTTGGTTGATTCTTCGTTGGAATACTACTCATTTTATGATGATCGGCAGAAACGGAAAGAGTTGGAATACTTTGGCCTGTCTGCTGCTGTTCTGGATAACAACTTCAGAAAAGCGTATAATTATATCAGGTACTTCAGATCAATCCATTCCTAATGTCACAATTTGGTGAATTTTAATTCGCGAAAGAGCACATTATTTACATTAAGTTCAAATTAGCTATGTCTGTGTATGTGTCAGCCATCACTCCATTGGTATCATTCATACTTCTGAGTCAGAAGGTTCTGGACTCAAGTTGTACTCCTGGATGAGCACTGAATTCAGAGTTGACACTGTTATAACTGAGGTGGTGCTGCATTGATGTATGTTGATAGGAAGGTAAAAATAGAAGCCATACCTGCCTTGTCGGGTAGATCCAAAAGGTGCCACAGCACTGCTTTGAAACAGAGCAGATGAGTTACCCCTGGTGTCGATATTTATAATTCAATCAACATCACATAAACATATTCAGTGGTGATTAACTCACTGCTGTTCATGGGAGCTTGCTGTCTATACATGGACTGCCTCCACTTCTTACATTGCAGAAGTGACGGCAAATCAGAAGCAATTCCTAGTTACAGATGGGATAGCGAGGGGACTTTAAAAAAGGGTGAAAGGGTGTTGCATATTGATTAAAGAAATTAGAAAAATTGTAAAGTGGGATGATATGCTGGAATGATTATTGAATGAGACTATGTGGTTTGAACTGAGAGAAAAAAAGGGCAGTCACTGTTGGAAATATACTGCAGACCCCTGAACAGTCAGAGCAAGATATGTGTAGGTACTTTGTTGAGAAGTGGAGAAACAGTGTGGGCAATAATGCTGGAATGTATCAACTACTCAAATATTAACTGATGTAAAAGGTGAAAAAAGCATAAACTACATTTAGGAGGATTTTTTAATCCAGTAAGTGCAGGCCCAATAAGATGAAGGCAGTTCTGCATGCAGTTTTCCATTCCATATTACAGACTTCTGAACAGCTTTTTCTTTAGTTTAGCATGGTAAATAGGAGTGATGTCCTGGATCTGAGATAATTGACCTCCAGCAACCACAATTATCATCTTTTGTGCTACATATAGCTCCAACCAGCAGAGAGTTTTCTCCTTGATTCCCATTAACTCCAGTTTTACTAGAAGTCCTTGATGCCATATTCGATTGAATGTTGTTTTGTTGTGAAGGGTATCTATTATCCATTCTCACTTCTCCTCTGCAATTCAGTTCTTTTATCCATGTTTAGACTGAAGATAAGCTTAGAAGTCTCACAACACCAGCTTATAGTCCAACAGGTTTATATGAAATAATAAGCATTGCCACTTTGTCAGGTGAAGTGAACTTAAGTCATGGACTTAAGGATGTAACAATGTCCGGAGCAGAATGGTCCTGGCATAACTCAAAACTGAACTTCAGTGAGCAGCTTCTTCCTTAGCAGAATTTACTTGACAGCACTGTCAAAGGACCTCTTTCATCACTTTGCTGATGATTGAGAGTGAACTGAAAGAAGGTTTATTTGGCTGGGTTGGATTTGTCCTGCTTTTTTTGGGACAGGATACTAGGATAATTTTTCATATTGGGTAGATGCCAATGTTGTAGTTATACTGGAACAGCTTAGCAAAGGGTGGAGCTAGTTCTTGAGCACAAGTCTATTGTACTCTTGTTGGAATGTTGTCCAACAATCCTAGACCCATAGCCTTTGCAATATTCTGATTCTTCAACTGTTTCTTGATTTCAAGATGAGTGAATCAAGTTTACTGAAGACTGACATCTGTGATTATGTGGACTTTTGGAGGAGGCTGTGCTAGATGGTCCACTTGACACTTCTGGCTGAAGATGAACGAAAATGCGTTTGCCTTGTTGATTGTACTGACATGCTGGCCTCCCCCAATATTGAGGTTAGGATATTTGTGGAGCTTCTGCATCCTGTTGTTTAATTGCTGCATGTATAGAAGGATAAATAGAGGGTATTTCAGGAGATCCCAGGCAAGTATCAATAGACTTGTCAGTGGACAGAAAAGTGACAAATGCAAGTTGGCCTGGGTAAGTGCGAGGCCAAACAAGACAACTTAATCTAGAATAACTGATATATTATTATTAATAACTGGATACTGAGGTGTCCAGAGGGATCTTGGAGTGTATGTCCATAGATCCCCGATGATAGCAGGGCCATTAGATAAGTGCATTATTACGGCATGCTGGATACTTTACCTGACTTGCAAAGGCATAGAAAACAAGAGAAAGGAACATAGGTTAGAATGTGGAAAAAAAATAATTAAATCAAGTCAGAGCATAGAGCTCTGTAATATGGAAAATAAGTTATTGTACTAGAGGGGATACATTTAAAGGAATATTAAAAGGACAGGAAGATGTTATCTTTGAGAAAATATTGGATAAATTGGAGTTGTTTTCTTGGGAACAGAGGAGATTGTTGGAAAATTATAGATGTTGATTGTAATAAAATACTTTCACTTAGCAGTTAGGTTAATAGCCAGAGAGCATAAATTTAAAGCAAGTGAAAGAAGGATCTGAGGAAAGTTGAGAACAACTTCTCTCAGGAAGTAGTGGAGATCTGGAACTGTCTCACTTTGAATGAGAGAGAGGCAGAAACATTCATCACATTTTAAAAAAAATACTTGGAAATGTACTTGAAGTGATTCCTACAAGGCTTTGGACCAAAAGCTGGAATGTGGGTTTAGGCGTGATGTACCAAATAGACTTTAAGCTTCTGACCTTTCTCATTACTGTTGTTTCGTTCTTGCTTTGTCTTCTCTCTCGTTGTCCATGTTATATGTATTTTTGTGTTTTCACTGACAAGTGAACTAAATGCTTTTGAAATAAATCAAGCCTAAAGAGTCCCAAATAAACAGGATAGTGAAGAGGGCATTTGGTACACTTCCCTTTATTGGTCAGTGCATTGAGTATCGGAGTTGGAATGTCATGCTGTGGCTGTACAGGTATTGGTTAGGCCACTTTTGAAATACTGCATTCAGTTTTGGTTTCCCTGCTATAGGAACAATGTTGGTAAACTTGAAAGAGTCTGAAAAGATTTACAAGGCTTTTGTCTGGTTTGGAGAGTTTGACCTATAAGGAGAGGCCAAATAGTCTGGGGCTGTTTTCCCTGGAAGTTGAGGGGTGACCTTTATGGAGGTTTATAAAATCATAAAGGGCATTAATAGAGTGAAAAGTCAAGGTCTTTTTCCCAGGGTAGGGGAGTCCTACAACTAGAGGGCATTGGTTTAACGTGAGAGGGTAAAGACATAAGAGGGAGCTAAGAGGCAACTTTTTAACACAGAGGGTGGTGCATGTACAGAATGAGCGCCAGAGGAAGTAGTGGAGACTGGTACAATTACAACACTTAAAAGGCATCTGGATGGATCCGTGAATAGGAAGGATTTAGAGGCATAAAGGTCAAATGCTGGCAAATGTGACTGGATTAATTAGGATATCTGGTTGAAATGGAAGATTTGGACCAAAGCGTCTGCATCCAAACTCTACTGATTCATTATATCCACTAGAGGGCTGACTTGCATAGCTTTCATAGGGAAGATTTTTTTGAGGCTTTTTGAAGTCTGGGCAATATGCTTTTTACCTGCATTTTTTAATAGTGGCACGATTTGTTTATACTGCACCTTTAATGCTGAAACTTCTTCAGTTCTTAAACTAGGCAATTTTGGACACGGGGAGAAATGGCCACACCATTTGCTGGTTTTGTTTTAAAAACAAATAACTTGTTATGAAATTGTTTCATATATAAAGTAGTTAAATTTGTCTTTGTCAAGAATTCTAAATTCCAGGTTCTTCTTGTGATGAGAAAAACATGGCTGTAAATCAGCACATTGGAAAGTTGACGGAAAGAAAAAGAGCAAAGTAGAAAAGAATTCTTAACTTTCTATATAGGCTGTTGATCTTCATATGCCTTATTTTTTAAAATTCTCATCCTTGTTTTAGTCTGTCAGTGGTCTTGCCCTTTCCTTTCTCTGTAACCTACTCCAACCGTACAAATCTTTGAGATTTTTGCTCCCATCCAATAATCTTGCACATCTCTGATTTTTTTAATTGCTGCAACTTTTATGACTATGTTTCAGCTACAAATTCACTCAAACTCTGGAAATCCCTCTGTAAATCTCTGTGTCTACCTCTCTCTTTTAAAACGCTACACAAAGGTCGGAGGTGTCGTTGACAGTGTAGAGGGCTGTTGTAGGCTGCAGCGGGACATTGACAGGATGCAGAGATGGGCTGAGAGGTGGCAGATGGAGTTCAGCCTGGATAAATGCGAGGTGATGCATTTTGGAAGGTCGAATTTGAAAGCTGAGTACAGGATTAAGGATAGGATTCTTGGCAGCGTGGAGGAACAGAGGGATCTTGGTGTGCAGATACATAGATCCCTTAAAATGGCCACCCAAGTGGACAGGGTTGTTAAGAAAGCATATGGTGTTTTGGCTTTCATTAACAGGGGGATTGAGTTTAAGAGTCGTGAGATCTTGTTGCATCTCTATAAAACTTTGGTTAGACCGCACTTGGAATACTGCGTCCAGTTCTGGTCGCCGTATTATAGGAAAGATGTGGATGCTTTGGAGAGGGTTCAGAGGAGGTTTACCAGGATGCTGCCTGGACTGGAGGGCTTATCTTATGAAGAGAGGTTGACTGAGCTCGGTCTCTTTTCATTGGAGAAAAGGAGGAGGAGAGGGGACCTAATTGAGGTATACAAGATAATGAGAGGCATAGATAGAGTTGATAGCCAGAGACTATTTCCAAGGGCAGAAATGGCTAGCACGAGGGGTCATAGTTTTAAGCTGGTTGGTGGAAAGTATAGAGGGGATGTCAGAGGCAGGTTCTTTACGCAGAGAGTTGTGAGAGCATGGAATGCGTTGCCGGCAGCAGTTGTGGAAGCAAGGTCATTGGGGTCATGTAAGAGACTGCTGGACCTGTATATGGTCACAGAAATTTGAGGGTGCATACATGAGGATCAATGGTCGGCACAACATTGTGGGCTGAAGGGCCTGTTCTGTGCTGTACTGTTCTATGTTCTATGTTCTATGTTCTAAAACCTTGGTCCAAGTTTGTGATCATGTCTTGAATCTCCTTCCATAGCTCGATATCATTTTTGAAATTATTAATAACAATCCTGTTAAGTACAAACAACTAGAATGTTTTACGACATTCAAGTAATATACAACTGCACACAAACGTTTTCATCAAAATTGAGTTTGATGACTTTTCAATTCAGGCCAGGTGCCCCTTTTGAATATGGTCGAATGTATCTTTTTTTTATTTTGTTTATGGGACATGAACTTTAGTTAGTACTTTATTGCCCATCCCTAATTTCTCTGGAGAATGCAGTGGTGAGCTTTGTCCTTGAACCACTTCTTCCCATGGGTAGGGACACCTACAGTGCTGCTAGGAAGAGAACTCAAGGATTTTGATCCAGTTACCAGGGGACCTTTCAAATGATGGTGTTCCTGGACATTTGCCATTTGCTGAAATTTGAAAGGTGCTGTCAGAGGAGTCTTGAAGAATTCCTGCAATGCTTCTTGTAGATGATACACTCTGCTGCAACTGTGCTTCGCTGATGAAGGGAGTAAATGTTGAAGGCAGTGGATGAGGTATTGAACAAGCAGGCTGTTTTTTTCCCTCGATGGTGCCAGGTTTCTTGAGTGCACTCATAAGGCAATTGGAGAGTATTTCATTACATTCTCGACTTGTGCTTTGTAGACACTGGACAGGTATTGGCGAGACAGGAAGTGAATTACTTGTCACAAGATTCCGAACCTCTGACTTGCTCTTGTAGCCACAGTGTTTCTATCAATGTCCCATTTCTGTTTCTTACCTATGGTAAATCCCAGGATATTAACAGTGGGGGATGCTACCACTGAATATCAAGGGTCAATTGTTAGATTCTCTCTTGTTGGAGATGGTCAATGCATGCACTTGTGTGATCTTTATATTACTTCTCACTTATCATCCCAAGCTTGGATATTATCCAGATTTTTCAGCATATGGATATAGAATGCTTCAGTCCCTGAGGTGTCATGAATGTTGCTGAACACTCTGTGATCATCTGCAAACGTTCCCACCTCTGACCTTATGATACAGGGAAGGTCAATCATGAAGCAGTTGAAGATGGTTGGACCTAGGACACAACCCTGAGGAACCTGAGTTGTCCTGCTTCTGGTCCTGCACAGGCCATATACATGGTCAATTTTTCGCATTGTCAGGTAGATGTCAGTGTTGTAGGTGCAATGGAACAGCTTGGCTAGCCTGGCAGCATATTCTGGAGCAGATGTCTACAGTACATTTGCTGGAATCTTGTCAGTGCCTCGAGCTGTTTTTTGATATCACATGGAGTGAGTCATATTGGTTGAAGACTGGCAAGTGTAATGCTGAGGATTCCTGCAACTGGCTGCGATAGATTACCCACTTGTGGATCACTTGGCAAATACTTCAGAGTTGTCTTTTTCACTGATATGCTTGGCTCCTCCATCGTGGAAGATGGGAATATTTATGGTGCATATATAGCTTTGTAAAGCACTGTTCAATACCTTTGCCCTTCAGTTTATAGTAAATATTTCAATATAATTTGTCCCTATCCTGAGCCTGATATTTGGGACATCTAAAATCATTATGATTAGATAATTTAAAAAGACAATTAAAATGTCTATGTTAATCTGACAATGGTCTATGTTATTGTTTTAAACCAAGTAACCTGACATTTTCTTTGTAGGAGATAAATATCTTTTAATTCACAATTTAACTGCTTTGAATAAAAAGGCAGACTATTTAGAGCACAAGTGAAATTTTCCTTTAAATTTTAAACTTAAATAATCCAAGCCATCTTCAATTCACTGGAATATTTTCCCAATTTTTGACAAAATAGCAAGCAAATCAAGCTGATGTCCAGCCACTGTTGATGGATTTCTATTCCTGGAAAGTGCAACTTGTAATACTTGCTACTTTTAAATATTATATAGTTGATTGTCAGTTTTCTTGTTTCAAATAACAAGTAATGATTACTGCTGTTGCCTAACTAATTAGGTTACTGAGCCTACTGCAGCACTGGGAACATACACTGATTGCAAAGTACTGTTCAAATATTGAACAAACTCTAGCGTGTACACTTATCAATGGCCAAATTTTATTTGGTTCGTTTAGTGTGCTGTGATTTAAAAGATCACACAGAGACATTGTAAAGAACATTAACTGTCATAAAAATGTGTTCACAAAAGGAGATAAATTGAGAACTGTCATATTTCCCAAAGCGACATTGAGCTAAACTATTATTATACTGATTTGAGTCGGTACTGGTCTTAAATTTTTTAGTCTTAATCCTTGCTGTGCCATTAAATTGATAATGTGAGTTGAAATGTGCTTTGATAACAATTTTCATTAAATGTTTTGTTTTATGGAAACAACATTCTACGTGTCTCCTGATGAATTGACTGTTTTTTTGCTATTCTCTCAAGGGTTATGGTGATGGAAAATGTGAACAGACCTCAACTGTGGAATATCTTTAACCAAGTTACTATGCACTCTCAAGATTTGAGGCACCACCGTTTTTGCCTGCGACTAATGCTAAAACACCCAGATAACCATGCACTCTGTGTACTTAATGGACACAATGCTTTTGTGGCTGGAAGCTTCAAGCATGCTTTAGGTAGTTGACAATGATCATTTTGTAATATATGATTCCATATATTTGTTGGTTAAAAAGACATCAATCTGAATTCACTTAGCAATTGCATTACAATTATTCACTTTCCTGTATGGGCATCACTGTGTAAAAGTGATGCTGAGTCTTGTTACTGATTACACAAGATTGGGATACAGCCATGGGTATGATTTTGACAGTACTGGTGTATGTCTTTCTTGGGCTTTAGATGATTTTTATGAACAGATGAAGTTTTACATCTAATTATAGTTAATAATAGTTCAAAAACTGTTGCTCACCGTCTTTTCATCTCCAAAACCTCCTTTGCATCATTTTGTCTATTTTGTCATTTGACGAAATTACTGGATGAAGTAAGAACAACAGCCAGCTTTACATTTTTTTTTGATATACTACAAACCCAACTTGTGTACAAAGAAAGAATAACATACATGAATCTTACTGCAGCATTATTTTAACTTGCTGTAGTTCTATATTTAGTTTCTCTCTATTTATTTTGTCTTTTTGTTTTCTAAGTACATCAATAGCACTTAATCTCCTGTAGTATTTCACGAGGTGTTAAAATCAAATCTTTCAGTGAAGTACAGTTGAAGGGAATAGGGTGCAAATATAGTAGATTGTAAAAGCCATATATTCAATCCCCATTTCAAACCCAGAGGTTTTGCCTTGTTTTCATTTATAATTTTATGTGATTCTTCATAGTTTTTTATTTTGTGTTCCCTGTCCATATTTACAATGGAACCTGCTTATGTGGATTTCTGAAACTTTAGTTACATGAGAACAAAAGCAAAACACAGCTGGTCCTGGAAATCTAAACTAAAGACGAGAGATGCTAGAGAAACATTTCTTTTGGAGTTTTTGATTAAAATGTCAACAGTTGGCTGTCACAATACGTCATGACAACAGAATTTCTCATGGTAAATTAAGCAGTGTTACTTGTCCCCAGCATGCCATCAGATTCGACACTGCAGCACTGAACTGTAAAGCCTGTGACCCTTGAATACTTAACTTCCAACAGCTATCACAACATTTCAGCCAGTCTGCCAGACTAGAGATGAGGTTAAAAGTTTGGAATGGTACAGATTCTTTTGCCCTAATATCAGCCATTTTGAGAGATTCACTTCTGTTGTGGGTCCCAACAACTCTGCAACTTCCAGGGACGCCTCTTTTACGCATCTGCAAGTTATGATGTCTGGATGGGCTTTGGAAGAGTTCATGCTGAAACAAGTCAGTGCAAAGCCTTGGACTGATTGCCCAGGCTTGCGCAGTACCACTTTTTTAATCAATAGGAGTGTTCGCATTCCACTGGTATTACTGGTTCCACTTGCCCCTTGCACTTTCAGATACGTTCTCAATATCCATGGCTCCATTACATCGTGAAGAGCAAGTTCCCACTGCAGCAAAGAGAAAAGTAAGGACACAGTTTTGCACAGTCGGCAGACAATGCATTTGCTTTGCTTTGCTTTGCTGCTAGCTGCAAGATCTGAATCAATAAACCCTATTTACACTTGGCAGCAGTGTATAACAGTCTTTTCATATCTTACCTGGCTCATATTTCCCATCACCTCCACTCCCGAAGATGTCTCCATTTCCACACGTCCTACCCCACTGTAGCACATCCCTTTTCTTTTTATATCATGTATTGGCTTCAAGTTCTGCTGTTGGCTCCTTACGACTCTTTCAATCTAGCAGCTGTTTCCGTGTTGTAGAAACTCATTTGTCTTCCTCGTTTCTGCTCTTGCTGCACTTTTTACCTACTGTTTATTTCTGTGCTTGGTACTTCTTGCTCCTGGCTGGGAGCAGAACATTTTAATGCCTGAAATGTCATTTCATTGCTACCTTCTACGAAGTTATTACTTATATCTAGTAACCTTTTTGGACACTGTACTCCCTGTATACCTATGACTGTTTTGCCAAATTCCGAATGAATGCCATCTACAAGTTTGCTGACGACATCACCATATTGGGAAGGATATCTAACAATGATAAATCAAAATACAGAAGGGAGGTAGAGGGCTTGGTAATGTGGTGCGATGTAAACAATCTGTCTCTTAACGTTGGCAAAACTGTAGAACTGGTCATTGACTTCAGAAAGAAAGGAGGAGAAGAACATGTCCCATCTGCACTTATGGAACTGAGGTTGCGGGAGTGGACAGCATCAAGCCACTCGGAGTGATCATAGCCGACCTGTCTTGGATGTTCTACGTAGCCGCGATGGTCAGAAAGGCACAACAACACCTCTTCTTCAGGCAGCTCAGGAAAAATGGCATGTCTGTAAGGTCCCTCACCAACTTCTACGGATGCACCGTTGAAAGCATACTGTCTGGGTACATAACAGCTTGGGATCGCAACTTCTGTGCCCAGGACTTTAAGAAATTACAGAAGATGGTGTGCACAGCCCACGCCATCACGGAAGCCAACCTTCCATCTATGGACTCTATTTACTTGGCTCACTGCTGTGGCAAGGCAGCCAACATCATCAAAGACCCATTGCGCACTGGCAATGATGTTCTACAACCTCTCCCATCAGGCAGAAGATACAGAAGACCAAACACATGCACAAGCAGGTTCAGGAACAGCTTCTTTTTGGCTGTTATCAGACTGTTGAATGGACTGTAGCCTCAAATAATGTAACCTGCAATGTAACCTCTAAGCCTCTAAATCTTTTTGATCTGTGCATCCTTTGCTTGTTGTGATCTGCCTGTACTGCTTGTAAACAAAGCTTTACACTGTATTTTATTACACGTAATAAATCAATCAATCAATCTGATGAGATTTTCAGCCTATAGAAAATCAAAATCTATCTCTCTGCCATTCTAAATCATACATGTGAATGTGGAAGCATCTCTTAAATCCACTTCCTACCCTTCTTCAGTCTGAACAACACCCAGTAATCCTATTGTTTTGTTTCTTGTTTGTCAATCAGTTATTAATATTTCCTTCTCAAACCATGTTCCTGAATTTTTGTAACACAATTCTTGAGTGATATAAATCACATTGACTCATATAATTAATATTTTCAAGATCATAATAAATGGATACTAAGAACAATTATTTAAATGTATTGTGTTTCTTTCTATTTTAAATTTCAGGTCAGTATGTTCAGGCTTTCAGAATTCAACCTAATGAACCCTTATACAGTCTGTGTGTGGGCCTAACCTTTATTCATATGGCATCTCAGAAGTTTGTTTTAAAACGGCACCCTCTTCTGGTGCAGGTTTGTCAAGACTTTGAATCTCGAGTTAAAGTTTAAGATGTTTTCTTGGTGAAAATCTATCTGTTGAGCTATTTTGATTTGCTGTCTTACACTTAGGATGTGCTTTTGCCTAATGTAGTATAGTTATTCCTTTTGTCAAAACTTTAAGCTTTCCAAGTCCTAAGTGTGATTACTAATTCTATTGTTTATAGTCTCAATGCGTTGTTTAACAATACATAGGAGATATAAAAATATAATGAAAAGGTGAATTTTATTATTTATTTTGTGTTTTAAGATGTATCACATTATATTTGTTTTGGTTGTAGTGTTGAGTTCGATTTAATACACTGACCTGCTGTATTTCACATTTGGATTAGAAAAAGTGTACTTTCCTATGAAGAATATATTAAAGAAAGCTCACTTTGAGTGAGAACAGGGAAGAAGCAGCAATATTTAAAGAGGAGAGCATTAAGAGAATGTGGCAGATTTTACTACGAATAGTTCAGTTTCTTGCTCAAAAGGTTGTAATCAAATAAATTGCTTAAACATGGAAATAAGAATGTGGTAAAAGCAAATGTTCTGCACCCTCGAGTGGTCTTGCATCAAACATGCTGGTCCTGTTAGTGATGTGATGTCGGTTTGGAGTGGTATTTAAAATTAATAGTTAACATAGTAACTAAAATTTAAAATTATATAATAGTTTCAAAAACAATTAAAACCATTTACAATGAATTGATCCATACATAAAGGAATTTACGCAGGGCATGACTAAGTACCCATTTGAAAAGACAGATTTTGCAAAGATTTTGAACATGGGTTATGTCATTGAAAAACAGTGGAATGTAGTGGGAAGGTTTCATGCAGGATTGAGGCAGTTGAAGGCTCTGTCTTCTTATGGATTGGCAAAGATAATGGCATGAAACTAACAGTATGTGGAAGAGACATAAGGCTGGAGAAATTTGGAGAATGGGTTGGGGAGACATTGAATTCGTGATTTTGGAAGAAATTTGTGAGCAGGATAGGAAAGCAATTAAACTATACCTGTAAAATATGTTGTTTTCATTAGATCTATACTCTTTATTTTATTCCAGGGATTCTCCTTTCTGACACGGTACATGGAACTTCGAGGGCCCTGCCAAGAAGTATATTATAACATAGGACGTGCATTACATCAGCTGGGTCTTGTCCATTTTGCAATTCATTATTATGAAAAGGCATTGGAGCTCCCACCTCTTCAATTAGAGGTATGAAGTATGTTAGAAATCTAAACAGTTAAAACATTTTTTTCTCATACTCAATATTGATACAGAGGGTAGAAGACATAGTGGACAAACAGAGGAATTCACTAGTTTGCTGGCACCATCTCAACTTCGGGAATAACTTCTACATATTTAACAAATCATTAAATTACAGGATCATTTGCTGCCTTGTGAAATGATGGTTTGTGCTAGATTTAGTGCGAAATGGATTGAATTTTTTCTTGTTTCTGCATTCCTAATTGATTCAATAATTGTAACTTTAATTTCAGCAGTCATTTGGTACCTTGAAAAGTTTTGGATTTTTACGTGACTGTCAGTAAACTTAGTATCTAACTGGTGTGATTTCATCCCTGGTCTTCGCATGGTTAGCTAAACTCAACTGGGCAGCAATGTGGACTTCATAGCCCATGCCTACAGATGGGAAAAAGCAGCAATGGTTTGCCAAGTTGTGATATAGAATCATAAAATCCCCACCATGCAGAAAGAAGCCATTTGGCTCAACAAGTCTGCACTGACCTTCCAAAGAGCATTCCTCCCTATCCCCTTACATCACATTTCCCATGGCTATTCCACTTAACCTACACATCCCTGGACACTATGATGCAATTTAGCATGGCTAATCCACTGAACCTGCACATCTTTGGACTGTGGGAAGAAACTGGAGCACCTGGCGGAAACCCATGCAGACATGGGGAGAATGTGCAAACTCAACACAGACAGTTAGGCTGGACTCAAACCTGGGTCCCTGGTGCTGTGAGCCAGCAGTGCTGACCACTGAGCTATCGTATCACCCAAGAAACCCCTGCCATTACTCAATGGAGGTCTTGTCTTCTAACTACAAGATTTTGCTGTAAGCTGAACATGACCACATGCAAGTCAGCTTCATTAGAAGGTTGAGCTGGAAACAAGGCTGATGTTTAAACCCAGGATCACCCGCTTACTAAACACCCACTAACCCATGGTGCCACCTAGTGTACAGATAATAACCCAACGTACCAGCCAGTGTTATAACTCCTCCTAAAAGTTATGTGTTTGGAAATTTGCTGAGGATGGAATTTGCTACTCTGTATAAACAGCACTTAAACATTCAATTAAAGGTTGGTTTCTTGTGAAAATGGCCAGAATTGTCACCTGTGGAACCATTACCCAAGCAAGAGTTGTTGTCACCTCAGGAGCGTGTTTTTATTTGGTTCTAATAGTCATCCCTATATTATTATGATTTTCCTTTGCATTTTTGTGCCGCACAAAATGGCTTTGGGAATAAAGTGCTTCAGCCAATGTGTGCTTTCGTATTCCAAAGGGCACTAAGATGAAAGGTAGTTAAAATGTTAAGAAGCTAAGTTCTGTTGTTGTTTTGCCAAAGACTCAGTGATTCACAAGGCTGCCCTGGTAATCAATAAATACATAATTTGCAAAATATTGGTGGGCTGTTAATTCAGGGTGTGCTCAACTGCAATGGACTAGTGTAGACTCTGCCCATATTCTGAACAAAAGGAGGTTAAAATAAAATAGAAATACATACAGTGCTTTTTTAAAACTGTGAGAACAAACTTTCCACAAGCTCAGACAGTTAGGATACAAGATGATGGTTAGAAGTTCACCAAAATCATCTAGGTGAAATATTGAATTACGAAAGCAGGTTGCAGACTTAAGGGTCAATTCAAAATTTTGAGATTGATAATTTTCTTTTATACAAACGTGTTAAGGATCTTAAAGGTGGGTAAGTGGAGTTGAGATAAAGATCAGCCATGAGCTAACAGCATGGCAGTGATAAACACTAGAGGGTTTAGTCCTGTTTGAGTATTCAATGAATTATTTTATTTAAGTTGTGCGAGTTAACCTACTAATGTGGGGAAGTATAGCACCTTCATTATTTACTATCATGTGAAGATGAACAGAGTTAAGTGAGTTCCACTGTAGCTTTGATTTATATATTCACTACCTGTATCTGCAATAGGCAAATGAACAATGTACATCTGATCTTGTTCTACCTTCTAAAACATTGAACTAGAATATATGAGGGCACCTTGGAAAGACATAATATCCAGTTCACTTATCACGGTGTGATGCATTGTTATATTCCCTGAGTTGCACTATCTATTTTTCTTTCAATAATGGGAATCATGTCTGGAAAGTAAATGATATGCTATGCAGTTGCCAAACTGTCTGGTGTTATTAAAACCGTGAAGGTAGTGGCAGGAGACTAAAATTTGACTTCTTTCCAAGTTGCTACAAATACGTTATCAACAGTACCGTTTGTTACAACCTTTAAAAGCTATGTCCTGTGTAGTCATCACATGAACCACTAGTTCAGTTGCTGTTAGAAAACGATGGCATCATTGAACTAAGTTATTTGAAAGAATGGACTGTACTCCATTGATCAGAATTGCATCCAAACCTTTATTAATTTTGCACTTTTTGTTTAATTGTTTCAATCCTTGTGTTTGTATATTAATTCACGATATGTTCAGATATCTAGTGCCCCTGCTAATAATGAGGATTTTGTGAAGAAAATTGGCTAAGGTGGCTGTTAATCTGCTGTGAAAAACTAGTACCTATCATACAATAAGATTAAAAAATGTAAAATTATCGTATTATGGACTCGATTTAGGCTACAACAGATGATAGATATTTTGCACTTAATGTGTTTACTGCTTTTAGGAGATATGACAAAAGTGCCTGTCCTGGGAAAATCATAAGCACAGATTTTGTCCTTTTCCATGTCATAGCATGTTAAAACAACCATACTTCCCTACTGCACATGAACATTTTGTGAAAATTTTTAAATATTTTGGTAATTGCTATGTCTAAGTCCAACAAATCTTTTGTTGCAAAAATAACGAAGTAATTTTAAAGTGACATAATTTTAAATAAGTATATTTTTTGTTTCAGGGAATAGATGATGATCAAGTTGATTTAAGACGGGACATCGCATATAATCTCTCACTAATTTATCAGAATAGTGGAAACATTGATATGGCCCGAAAACTTATATATACTCATTGTGTTGTATAATGAGCGAAACTCCATGTCGAATTGTCCAATGCAAATTGAGAATATGTTTAAAGAGTAAAAATTAACTTGCATCTTTTCTTTATTATCCAAAAGTGAACGTGTATCATTTTATTGTAAATAATCTTACTAATTTCAGTTGTTGTATTTTTATTACTATTTAAGACTATTAAAATATTTCCAGAAATGTTGAGGTTGATGTGCCTAACCTTTCTCTGAAGTAGAATTTTAAATAAGTTTTTAGATTAGGTATTTTTGCTACAAATAAACATTTGGTAAAAATAGAAGAACTAGAAATAAAGTGTAGTCATACACTTCTGTGATAAGTTTACGTATGAACTGGGAATGATGGTTGTGTTTGAGTACAAACAGAGCCAAAGATGTGACCAGATACTAATTTATTAGTACCACATATCATTCATTATTTTTTAAAAAATGCATTCATGCACTAATTAGAGTAGAAACAGCAGATATGTACGATGAATCCTTGGCTGAAAAGATGGTTTGAGTGCAGAGTTTTAGACTGGTTCTGTGGGAGGTGGGACCTGTACAAACAAGATGGGTTATACTTGGGCAGGACCGGGACTGACGTCCTTGGGGGGTAACTTGGTAGAATGGTTGAGGAGGGTTTAAACTAGTATGGCAGGGGGATGGGAACTAGAGGAGTAGGGTAGTAGATGCCAAAATTGAGGGAGAGGTAGAAACCAAGGAAAACATTACTAAGGACAAGAACATGCATGGAAACAATGCTGAATAAAGCAGGGGAGGTGGTCTGAAAAGTATGTGTTTCAATGTGAGAAGTATAATTGGCAAGGTATATGATCTTAGAACTTAGAACTTTGGTTTATACTTGGAACTATAACATTATTGCAATTGCAGAGACTTGGCAGAAATGTTCCAGAATTTAGATGTTCCAGATGTAATGAAAAGGGAGGCAAAAGGGATGGGGGAGTTGTGTTGCTGGTACAGTACATAGCTGTACTGAGGGAGGATACATTAGAGGACTTGTGCAGTGAGGTAGTAGGGAAAGAAGTCAGGAATAGGAAAGATGAAATCACAATGCTGGGGGTATACTACAGGCCTCTCAACAGCCAGTGGGAGAAAGAGAAGAGAATATGTAGACAGATTTTGGTAAGATGTACAAACAGCAGGGTTGTGGTGATGGGTGATTTTAACTTCTATATTGACTGGGACTCACTATGTGCTAGGAATTTGAATGGGTCAGAATTTACAAGGAGCATTCCGGAGAGTTTCTTGACGCTGTATATAACCAGGCAAGGGGTTGTACTGGAGCTGGTTTTGGGAAATGAACCTGGCCAAGTGAGGGAAGTTTCAGTGGGGGAGCATTTTGGGAGTAAGTGATCATAATACTGAGAGTTTTGAGATAGTCTTGGCTAGGGCATCCCTGGGTGAAGGCGTTAAATTGGGGGAAGGCAAACTACAACAATATTAGGCAGGAACTGGAGAAAGCTGATTACAGGCAGCTTTTTGAGGGTAAATCTATATCGGACATGTGTGGGTATTTCGAACAACAGTTGATAAGAGTTTAAGAGCAGCACATTCCTGTGAGACCGAAGGGTAAATTTGGCAAGCTACGTGAACATTGGATGGCCAGTGATGTTATGACCATGGTCAAAAAGAAAAAGGAAGCATATGTAAGGTCTAGTAGGATGGAAACTGACAAAGTCCTTGAAGTAGATAAGGAAAGTAGGAAAGGACTTAAACAAGGAATTAAAAGGTCTAAAAGGGGTCATGAAAGTCTTTAGCAAATAGGATTAAGGAGAATCCCAAGGCTGCTTATACACATATGAAAAGCAAGAGGGTAGGCAGGAAAAGGGTTGGTCCACTCAGGGTCAAAGAAGGGAATCTGTGTGTGAAGCCAGAAGAGGTAGGGGAGGTCTTAAACGAATACTTTGTTTTGGTATTCACTAAAGAGAAGGAATTGGTGGAGGATGATCTCAGGCAAGGGAGTGTTGACTTTCTAAGCCAAATTGCTACTAATGGGGAAAAGGTGTTGTGTGTCTTAAAATGTATTAAGGTAGGTAAGTCCCTGTGTTTGGATGGTCTCTATTCCAGAATATTGAGGGAGGCAAGAGAACAAATTGCTGGAACATTGACAGACATCTTTGGACCCTCTTTGGCCATAGGTGAGGTCCCAATGGACTGGAGAATAGCCAATGTTGTTCCATTGTTTAAGAAAGGTAATAAGGATAATTCTGTAAATTACAGGCCTGTGAGTCTCACATCGATGGTAGGAAAATTGTTGGGAAAGATTCTCAGGCACAAGATATATACACATTTAGAAGCAAATGGACTTATTACCAATACACAGCATGGTTTTGTGCAGGGGAGATTGTGCCTCACTAACTTGATTGAGTCATTTGAGGAGGTGACAAACATGATTAATGAGGGAAAAGTGGTTGGTGTTGTCTACATGGACTTCAGTAAAACCTTTGACAAGTTCCCTTGTGGCAGACTGGTACAAAAGGTGAAGTCACATGGTATCGGGGTGAGCTGGTAAGCTGGGTACAGAACTGGCTTAGTCACAGGAGACAGAGGGTAGTGGTGGAGGGATACTTTTAGGAATGGAGTGTTGTGACTAGTGGTGTTCCAGCAGGGACCAGTGGTGGGATCTCTGCTGTTCGTAGCCTACATAAATGATTTGGAAGAAAACATAGCTGATCTAATTAGTACGTTTGCGGATGATACAACAATTGGTGGAGTTGCTGATAGTGAGAGGGATTGCCAGATGATACAGCAGGATATAGATCAGGTGTGGAGGCATCAGCAGAAAAATGGCAGATGGATTTTAATCCGGACAAATGTTAAGTAATGCATTTTGGAAGGTCAAGTAAGGATGGAAATTATACAGAGAATGGCAGAACCCTTAGGAGTATAGATATGGAGACGGATCTGTGTATGCTGGCCCACAGATCACTGAAGGTAGCAGCGCAAGTAGATGAGCTAATAGAAAAGGCTTGCTTACCTTCATTGGAAGGGGCACTGAGTATAAGAGTAGACAAGTTATGCTGCAGCTTTTTAGAACTTTTGTTAGGCCATACTTGGAATATTGCATACAGTTCTGGTCACCACACCAGCAGAGAATATGGATGCTTTGGACGGGGTACAGAAAAGTGTACCAGGATGTTGCCTGGTATGGGAGATTTTAGCTATGAAGAAACATTGGAAGGATTGGGTTTGTTTACACTGGAACGCAGGAGGTTGAGGGGCGACCTGCTAGAAGTTTTTGAAGATTGTGAATAGCATGGAAAGTATGCGGGTGGAGGGGTCAATTAGTAGGGGACACAGCTTCAAGGTAGGCGGAATGTTTAAAATGGATGTGCAAGGCCAGTTTTTTGCACAAAGGGTGCTGAGTGCCTGGAACATTTTGCCAGAGAAGGTGATGGAAGCAGAAACAATAGCAGCTTTCAAGCAGCACCTGGACAAATGCATGAATAGGCAGGGAATACAGGGATACGGATCCTGTAAATGAGGACAGCATGGAAGGGCAAAGTGTGATGGCACAGGCTTGGAGGGCTGAAGGGCCTCTTGTTGTGCTGTACTGTTCTTTGTTCTTTGGATGTGAGCACCATGGGCTAGGCCAGAATTTATTGCATGTTCCTAACAGCCCAGAGGCAATCAATCACACTGCTGTGGCTCTGGAGTCACATGTAGACCAGACCAGACCAGATGAGGACAGCAGTTTCCTTTCCTAAAGGACAATAGTGAACCAGATGGATTTTTCGACAGTCAAAAATGGTCATCGTTAAACCTATAATTTAGATTTGTTAATTATTTCAACCTCCACTATCTGTCATGGCAAGATTCAAACCTGGGTCCCCAGAACATTGCTCGAATCTGGGGATTAACTGTCTAGCCATAATACCACTAGGCCTGTAAATAAACAGCACTTACACCTCTGTGACTGTCTAATAAACAGTACCTGGAGTCCTATTCATTGATTTACATATATCGTTCTACAGAAGTAGCTTTCCTAGAATCTGCATTGACAAATGTAACATTTCAGGGTCAAATTAAGATTTAAGAATAACATCTTGTTTCATTTGGCATTCAGGATCCTATCGATTCTAGGCAGTGGGAAATTTGCTTTTATTTTGTAAATTTACAGTGTAAATATCACCTGCAAGTTTTCTTCCAGGCCATCCATTATCCTGAGTTGGAAATATCGCAATAAAAACCAAAAGAACTCCGGATTCTGTGAATCAAAAACAGAAGTTGCTGGAAAAGCTCAGCAGGTCTGGCAGCATCTGTGAAGAGAAATCAGAGTTAACATTTCAGATATAACACAGTGTGCACAGCAGGCCAGGTAGCATCAGAGGAGCAGGAAAGTTGATGTTTCAGGTCGGGACCCTTCTTCAGAAAGTTTTAGGTCTGGTGACCGTTCTGAGGAACATTAACTCTGATTTCCCTTCACAGATTCTGCCAGACTTGCGGGGCTTTTCCAGCAACTTCTGTTTTTGCATAGGAAATGTAGCATCTTTCCTTCACTCCCGCTGGGCCAGAATTCTGGACTCCTTACCTGACAGCATTGTGGATGTACCTACATCATACAATCTGCAATGTTTTAGGAAAGCAATTCTGCACTATCCACCATCATCTTAAGGGCACTAGAGATGAACCTTGCTGGCAGTGCCAACATCCCCAAATAAGTTAAATAAAAATGATGGCCAAATCAAATGACATGAAGTGTTCCAATTTTGATGTGCATACATGTATACTGCATCATGTTAGTTCATTGCAAAATTTGTATTGAGGAAAACATTTTTAGTACCATTAAATTTTAAAGCACAGTACAATTGGGTACAGTGTGTGCTTAATAACTGGTGTCAGTTCACTTGTTATATAGGCAGGGGTAGTTTTTGGAACATACCTCTTTTATTTTACTCCATCATGATATCATGGCTATGATGAGTAAACCTTTGACCACCAAAAGCATTACATGAAGAAAGAAAGCAGATAAACAGTTATTTTTTAAGTACTATTTTCACAGTTTTCTTCACTCTCCATAGATCAGGCAGCTCTTTTTCTGATAAGTCCCTAAGGCCACCTTTATTGGTCTAATCAAAGATAATGGGAACTGCAGATGCTGGAGAATCCAAGACAACAAAATGTGAGGCTGGATGAACACAGCAGGCCAACCAGCATCTCAGGAGCACAAAAGCTGACGTTTCGGGCCTAGACCCTTCATCAGAGAGGGGGATAGGGTGAGGGTTCTGGAATAAATAGGGAGAGAGGGGGAGGCGGACCGAAGATGGAGAGAAAAGAAGATAGGTGGAGAGAGTATAGGTGGGGAGGTAGGGAGGGGATAGGTTAGTCCAGGGAAGACGGACAGGTCAAGGAGGTGGGATGAGGTTAGTAGGTAGATGGGGGTGCGGCTTGGGGTGGGAGGAAGGGATGGGTGAGAGGAAGAACAGGTTAGGGAGGCGGAGACAGGTTGGACTGGTTTTGGGATGCAGTGGGTGGAGTGGAGGAGCTGGGCTGGTTGTGTGGTGCAGTGGGGGGAGGGGATGAACTGGGCTGGTTTAGGGATGCAGTTGGGGAAGGGGAGATTTTGAAACTGGTGAAGTCCACATTGATACCATTAGGCTGCAGGGTTCCCAGGCGGAATATGAGTTGCTGTTCCTGCAACCTTCGGGTGGCATCATTGTAGCAGTGCAGGAGGCCCATGATGGACATGTCATCTAGAGAATGGGAGGGGGAGTGGAAATGGTTCGCGACTGGGAGGTGCAGTAGTTTGTTGCGAACTGAGCAGAGGTGTTCCGCAAAACGGTCTCCAAGCCTCCACTTGGTTTCCCCAATGTAGAGGAAGCCACACTGGGTACAGTGGATGCAGTATACCACATTGGCAGATGTGCAGGTGAACCTCTGCTTAATGTGGAATGTCATCTTGGGGCCTGGGATAGGGGTGAGGGGGGAGGTGTGGGGACAAGTGTCTAATCAAAACCTGGCCAAAAGCAATCTCTTTGATCCCTTCTTGAAATTTACCCATGTCCAGTTTTCTTCCTTCTTTGGAAAGTGCCTTGAATTGTACGTTAAAGTAAGTACATTCAATAAGTTTAAGTTGTGCTTGGCAGCGGTGGCAAATTGAACACAGTTTTGGAATCAAAATTGGGACTATGTGCATAGGCTAACCAAATCCTGTGTTTACCAGCTGAGTGCCAAAAGTGTCATTCAGTTATTTTGCACATAGCTTCTAAAATTAAAATCACATTAAAATTTCCAACTAAAGCTTTACATTCGATATTAGTTCTTGTTCACTCGGTGCTTCAAATGTGAAGTCCAAAAATGAATTCAGTGAGTTTTGCTGTTAACCTTTGTCTATCTTTATTTGTGTTATTCAATGAATTCAGCTAGTCTGAATGCTATTTTTCCTTTCATGGAAAACTGACTGCTAGTACTGCTGACTTCCATTTCAGTGGACATCCTCATGAATTCATTAAAAATCTTAATAATCTCATTTTTGTCAGTTAATTCTTCAAAACAAATTTTATTTTCTGTTCTGATCCTTTCATATTTTTCTCCTATGAATATTTTCCTGAAAAAATATTTTCATAAAAAAATCTTTCTTAGACTTCTAGCTTTCCTCAATTGTCCATTTGTAATGAAAGTGATCTGATGTGAATTTTGTTCACACTCTATCATTCTTGTCCACTTTCTGTGTAGTCTAGTTTTACATCTACTTTATGCTTCTTGACTGAAATAAATACTCAACGCACACACAGAATGCCTGACACCACACATTATTCGCCATCTGGGCTACCAAACCAAGCATTTGAGGAACAGCATTAAGGTAGTAATATTACCAGGGATGAAACGTTGCATTATTTTACAATTGCGATGTGTGTCACAGTTTTTTTAGTAGTATCTTCCATCACTTCTTCATCCACAAACAACTATCAATTTCACAAGAATTTTAACTTCTTCTGGTGTTTCCTGTAACTCATTGGCAATTTGATTTCTCGGAGCAGATGGCTTTCAGCACAATTTGCTGTGAGTCACTCAGGTGAAATGCTATTCTAAAGAACTTAGGATCAATACATAGTTAAATTTGTATTCAAGATGGCACCAACACCGGGCGACGCTTTGCGAGCTTGCTACAACAGATCTTATTCTCATATTTCTTACAATTGTTCTGTGCTTTTAAACCTCAATTTTACTAACAACACCTCTCAAATTTCAAATCTAATGTTGATCTGGCTTTTTGTGCACCATCTTTGCAGCCATAACTTTGTATTCCTCGTTCTGTTCTATTGCCCCACCACCTTTAAATGGTATGATTTGTCTGTACTGCCCGCAAAACAAAAGTTTTCATTGTACCTAGGTGCAGGTGACAATAATAAATCAAATCATATATGTTTGATTAAATTCACAGCAAATCAACTACAAAGTTTTTTTGGGAATGAGCACGTGACCACGATCATCACCTCCCACTAACAGACAGACGACGCAGAACGCCACTTCCCCCCCCCCCGACCAAATCAATATTAACAGGCTGTTCTCTGGCTCCACAGTCCTATCTCACATTGCTGTTGTGGATTCCCCAGCCTTCCCACAGATATGTGCTTGTTCTAAAACCCTACCTGTCCTTCAACACAGGGATTTTCTGGGCTGCCTGACATTTTGCACTTGGCCACAATTTTCTGGTACAATGCAACGGAGGTCCAGTTATCAAAATGGACTGGACCTCTCTGTTAGACCATTAGGCATTTGGCTGGGACTTTGTTCCAACCAAGTGCCCTGTTCCTGCTGTGGAACAAGATCTACCTCCAGAGACCAAGGTAGCCTTTAGAGAATGCATGAACATTTGATCAGAGTGTATGAAGTTGAAATTCCTATTTTAGGTACACTCCATCCCTATTTTATATAATGTGCTGACATTTTCCATGATACACTCATGTGTAAGCCTACAATTATAATGGAAACTCTCTGGGTAAAGTTGTCATATTGCAATTATACACACCATCTTGGAGCTACTACAATATCATCACTGTTAGCAGAATGTAATTAGTGTGAAAATGTATGTAGGCAGTTTCCATAGAAATTTACAAAGGAAATTTGTAAAGGGAAAGATGTTATGAGGCCAGAATGCCCAGATTCAATTATCCCTTCACTCCATGGGGGAGCCATACGGAATACTCCAAGTATCAGTCGTGATGGTAAAAGTCTTGACGTTATTTAAGATACAATTTAGTGTTAGGGAAGCCTGTAGAATCCTTTTGTATGGATAAGCTAAGATAGGCTGAATGATTCATTTTTATTTTGCGACTGGAAGGTAATATTAGCTGTACGAACCCCTTGAGGTTTTCTCTCCTCCATCGTTAACAAATAACATTCCATTGCCATGAAGTGTTCTGTTAAGTGTTATAGTTAAGAATTAATGAGCAGTTTCATAAAACGAGCTGAGTTGCTGTGACTACGAATGCCAGAATACAATCCCATCTGCTTTACCTTAGAGTATAACTCTGCATTGTAGTTGTACTGTGCTCATTTTGAAGATGCACCCTAACAATAATAGCAGCTTTTTGTAATTATACAGCACCCAAAATGCTCCAAGATATTTCATCAAGAGTGCTATCAAACAACAGAATTGACACCAAGCCACATATGGTAATATAAGGACATTGACGAACATTTTTAAGAATTATCTTAAAGAAGGAAAGATACTTAGAGATACGCAAGGTGTGAGAAGGGAATTTCAGAGATTAGGGCTTTGGCATGGCTGACAATGGTAAAGCAATTACATTTATGAACAATCACAAGACTAGAATTGGAAATGCGCAGATTTTAGGGCTGGGGGAGATACCTGTTTTAGGGTGAGGTGAGATGGATTTGAGAACATAGAACATAGAACATTACAGCACAGTACAGGCCCTTCAGCCCTCGATGTTGTGCCGACCTGTCATGTTGATCTCAAGCCCATCTAACCTACACTATTCCATGTATGTCCATATGCTTATCCAATGACGACTTAAATGTACCTAAAGTTGGCGAATCTACTACCATTGCAGGCAAAGCGTTCCATTCCCTTACTACTCTCTGAGTAAAGAAACTACCTCTGACATCTGTCCTATATCTTTCACCCCTCAATTTAAAGCTATGCCCCCTCGTGCTCGCCATCACCATCCTCGGAAAAAGGCTCTCCCTATCCATCCTATCTAACCCTCTGATTATTTTATATGTTTCAATTAAGTTACCTCTCAACCTTCTTCTCTCTAATGAAAACAGCCTCAAGTCCCTCAGCCTTTCCTCGTAAGACCTTCCCTCCATATCAGGCAACATCCTAGTAAATCTCCTCTGCACCCTTTCCAAAGCTTCCACATCCTTCTTATAATGCGGTGACCAGAACTGTACGCAATACTCCAAGTGCGGCCGCACCAGAGTTTTGTACAGCTGCAGCATAACCTCTTGGTTCCGGAACTCGATCCCTCTATTAATAAAAGCTAAAACACTGTATGCCTTCTTAACAGCCCTGTCAACCTGGGTGGCAACTTTCAAGGATCTGTGTACATGGACACTGAGATCTCTTTGCTCATCTACACTGCTAAGAATCTTACCATTAGCCCAGTACTTTGCCTTCTGGTTACTATTAGCCCAGTACTTTGCCTTCCGGTTACAAGGATGAGAATTTTAAAATTAAGGTTTTGCTTAACTTTGAGTCAACGTGATTCACAGAGTACAGGGGTGATAAGTGAAGGGGACTTGGTGTGAGTCAAGATATGGACAGCAGGGCTTTGTATGACTTCAAGTTTACAGAGGATAGAATATGGGAAGCCAAGCAGGAATGTATTGGAATGATCTAGTCGAGAACTCACAAAGACAGGGGTGAGAACTTAACAGCAGGTGAGCTGAACCAGAGACAGATTCACGCAATGTCACTGAGCTGAAAGTAAGTGGGCTTAGCAACAGTATGGATATATGGTCCTCATCGTATCTCAGGTTCAAATATCATACCAAGGTTGCCTGTTTCAGCTTCAGATAGATGCCAGGTAAAGGGATGGAGTCAATTGTTAGGCAGCCAGGTTGTGGCAGGTACAGAAAGCAATGGTTCTATCCTTTCTACTATTGAAGGAAATTTCCACTTACACTATTATCACCCTTCGAGTACAGGGTGATGGTGGTGGAGTAACAGAGGCCGGTCCACTCCCATCCGCTTTCCTTCTTAGTTCTGCTTTTACTTTTGCTCTTTTCCTTTCACTTTATTCTCCTTTTCTTTGGTCTTGTTTTCTTCTCTTCTGTGGCCGGCTGGTTGGCAGCACTGGTGCTGCAGCGAGAGCAGGCCAGGTGCGGAGTGGCAGCAAGGTCATTCTCCTGGCATCGGGGCTGGTGGCAGCAGCAGCAAAGCTTCTCCAGCGACTGGGGACTGCGGCACCCGTAACAGTGGACTCTTCAAGGCGGCAGCACTGGCAAGGCAACATCTGGAGCAGAAATGGGACTTGTTGCCCGACAGCGGAACCAGGGAATGTTGGATGCTGGGTAAGTGTGGGTTCAGTGGCATCAGTGGAAGTGGGCCCAGCAGCAAAGGGAAGGCGCCTGAAGTGGGCAACGTCTATTTTGGTAAGTTCAGTGCAGGCAGCGACAAGGCAGTGATGGTCTCCTTTGAGGCTAGATGCTAGCATGGACGTGGGGCAGAAAGGCTGATATTAGAATCATAGAATCCCTACAGTGTGGAAACAGGCCCTTCGGCCCAACAAGTCCACACTGACCCTCAGACCATCCCGCCCAGACCCAGCCAGCACATCCTTGGACTGTGGGAGGAAACCAGAGCACCCGGGAGAAATCTACACAGACACAGGGAGAATGTGCAAACTCCACACAGACAGTCACCTGAGGGTGGAATCGAACCCAGGGTTGCTGGTGCTGTGAGGCAGCACTGAACCTATTCTGAACTTTTTACTTCTTTATTTTCCCAATTTATTCCTATAAGCTACAATGTTGGACTATTTATTTCTTTGTTTGTCCAACTTTTTTTTTTGTTTCATGAGAATTTGATCTCAAGTATCTGTACCTAGGTACCCTTGTGCCTAAGATGATGCTGTAACGCAGCGACTGTAAAATTTTCACTGTACTCATTTGAGTGCATGTGACAGCAAATCTAATTCAATTCAATTCATTCCAATCATTATTGGGAAAATGGTTTGACAATGTAGAGTCATTGGAGGAGCCAGATAAGTGATTATCTGGGAGTCATCAGCAAACATGTGGAAATGGATTCTGTGAATTTGGATGTGTCTCCAGAGAGTCGATTGGAGAGCAAGCCTTTTATATGGACCACACTCAAAGGAATTCTGTCCAAATGTGAAGCAGAATTGTTTTTAATTTCTTTTCTGTAAATGCTAAATAAATAGGTGGCTATAGTTGAAATTATATTAAAGTTGACACACACTGAGTTATCAGATGTCTATTTTAGTGGAAATCAAACTGTTACTAAGTTGTTCCGGTTCCGTTATTAGAAGTAGGCGTGGAGGCGAAGGCAGCGGAAAAACGGCCCGAAACGTCAGCTTTTGTGCTCCTGAGATGCTGCTGGGCCTGCTGTGTTCATCCAGCCTCACATTTTATTATCCTGTTACTAAGTTGTTCAACACTTTCTCAGGTTAGTGCATGCAGGTCTTAATTAAATTTAATTTTCCTGTTTCTCTCTAAATCAATGATCATTCTGAAATGTTAATAAATTACTTCATTACTTCTTTTTTCCTTTTGTGTGGCAATAATTTCTACTTTCCAGATTTCAAAAAGGAATACAATGAAAGCAACCAGTAATTTTCTCGTCATATTCTCTCCTCAGCATTCAGAAACAGACTTCCTTTATAATGAATCAACTTTGAAAGTCACATAAATAAATGATCATTTTCATTTAAAGAATTAAAATAATAACATTCAGTGACCTTTACTTCACTGCACCTCGAGGGATGGAATATAACCCTCTGAGAAAAAAACAATTCTCATCTCTGGCTTTGAATGGAAGACCCTTTATTTTAAACTGTTCTAGTTCCTCCCATTAGGGGAAACATCTTATCAGCATCCACCCAGTCATGTTCCCTCAGGGTCGTAAAACAATTTAACAAGATCACCTCTTATTCTTCTAAAGTCTAATTGATGTAGAACCCAATTTAACATTACCAATAAGGCCATAATATATAGAGGCAGAATTAGGCCATTTGACCGCTGGGTCTATTCTGACATTCAATCATGGCTGATATGTTTCTCGACCATATTCTCCTACCTTGTTTGTGTGACCTTTGATTCCTTTACTCATTAAGCACCTATCCATCTTTGT
The DNA here is from genome assembly GCF_030684315.1 of Stegostoma tigrinum. NCBI lineage: Eukaryota > Metazoa > Chordata > Chondrichthyes > Orectolobiformes > Stegostomatidae > Stegostoma > Stegostoma tigrinum. The sequence goes on from NC_081360.1 coordinate 32,266,846, forward strand.
CTTAAGTACACTCTGACTTGGTCTCCACAGCCTTCTGTGGCAATGTGTTCCACAGATTAACCATGCTCTAAAGGGTTGTCCCTTTCACTTTGAAAGGGGTTCTTAGTTTCTCCTACTATAGGTGCTTCTCCAATAACATGATAGTTGCGTTCTTGTGTGACCTTGCACTATAGAAAATCGCACTATAGAAAATTGTGTTGTAGGGAAATTGCTAGAGAAAATTACATTACTGTACAGGAGAGAGTTCACATTATCTAAACAGCATCCACTATTCATCAATTGTGTTACAGCCAATGCGTATTAACAAAACACACATTATGTCAGAACTAGCTGTATTGGAACATCTTCTCCATGTTTATTCTATCCAGGCCTTTCAGTACACTGTAAGTGTCCATGAATCCTCCCCCTATCCTTATGAACTTCATCGAGCACAGAACCACAGTTATCAACCATTCCTCATATGACAAGCCCTTTATTCATGGGATCATTCTTATAATTGTCCTCTGGACCCTCTCAATGCCAGCACATCCTTCCTGAGATACAACACCGAAAACTGCTCACAATATTCCAAATATGGTTTGATCAGAACCTTACACAGCCTCAGCAGTACATCCTTGCTCTTGTATTCTAGCCCTCTCAAAATTAATGCTAACATTGTGTTTGTCTTCCTCATGGCCAACTGAACCTACTTGTTAATCTGAACAGAATTATGAGCTAAGACTCCCAAGTCCCTTTGTTCCCATATTGTATTCCACCTGCTACTTCCTTGTCCATTCTCCTAGCTTGTCAAAGTCCTACTGCAGTCTCCTTGCCTCCTCAACACAACCTGTCTCTCCACCTATCCTTGTGTCATCTATAAACTTTGCCACAATGCTCACAGTTCTTTTGTTTTGATCCTTAATACATAATGTGAAGAAATTGGTCCAAAACTGACTCTGATGAAGGGTCTAGGCCCAAAACGTCAGCTTTTGTGCTCCTTAGCCTACTGTGTTCATCCAACTCCACACTTTGTTATCCTGCAGAACTCGACTAGTCACTGACAGCCATCTGTAAAAGACCCCTTTATCCCCAGTCTCTGCCTTCAGCCATGCTGGTATCTTGCCCCAAAACCATGGGCTCTTATCTTTTTTTGCAGATTCCTTTGTGGCACCTTGTCAAAGGCTTCCTGGAAAAGCAAACAGATCATAGTCTACTGGCTCTCTTTTGTCTAACTTGCTCATTAGCGCCTCAAAGAATTCTAACAGATTTGTCTGACATGACCTCCCCTTGATGAATCTGTACCTCCAAGTACTCTGCAATCTCATCCTTAATAATGGACTCTAAAATCTTACCAAGGACCAAGGTCAGGCTAACCAGCATATAATTTCCTGTTATTTACCTCCCTCCCTTCTTAAACAGGGGTGCCCTTTCTAGTCCTCTGAGACCCTCCCTGATTCCAGTGATTTGGAGACAGCAAGAACTGCAGATGCTGGAGTCAGACTCAATACAGTGTGGAGCTGGAGGAACACAGCAGGTTAGGCAGCATCAGATGAACGGGCAAGTTAACATTTCAGGTTGTCCTGATGAAGGGTGTAAACCCTAACATTGACTCTCCTGCTCTTCTGATGCTGTCTGATCTGCTGTATTCCTCCAGCTCCACACCGTATGGACGCTGATTCCGGTGATCTCTGAAAAATCACCACAATCTCCTCAGCTAGCTCCTTCAAAAACCCAGGGATGCAGTCCATCTGGTCCAGGTAATTTGTCCACCTTCAGACTTTTCAGTTTCCTCAGCAACTTCTTAGTAATGGGCACTGCACTGACCTCTGCTCCCTGACTTTCTTGAAGTTCCTTCAGAAAACAAGCCACTCATTCCAGGATTTGTTTAGATGAACCTCTCTGTACTGACTGTCATGCAATAATATCCTTTCGTAAGTAAGGAGAACAACACTGCGCACTGTACTCTCCAAGCAATGCTCTGTATGGCTATTGCAAAACTTCTTTTATATCCCATTCCCTCTACAATAGACAGCATTCCATTTGCCTTCCTAATCATTTGCTAACATTTTATGATTTTTGTACCAGCACATGCAGATTGCGGAATTTTGCAATGTTTCTCCATTTAATTAACATACACTTTTTCTACCTGTCCTGCAAAAGTGGACATTTTCTCATTTTCCTACATTATAATTTATATGTTACTGTTTGAACAATCACTTAAGCTGTGTATATATCCCTTTGCAGACTCCTTACACCCTCTTCATAACTCACTTTCCGACCTATCTTTGTGCCATTAATAAACTAGTGACCGTACATCTGACTCCTTCATCCATGTAAATGTAAATAGTTGAGGAACTCCATTCGTTACATCCTGGCACTTTAAAATGACTCATTTGTCCCTACTCTCTGCTTCCTTGTAGTTTGCCAATCTTCTATGCATGCTGATATGTTGCACTGTACACCATGAACTCTTATTTTGTGTGCTGACCTTTTATGTGGCATCTTACCAAATGTCTTTTGGAAATCCAAGTCCATCATTATTACAGGTTCCCCATTATTCATGTTACTTATTCCTGTCTCAAAGAAGTCTAATCAGTTAGTCAAACATGGTTTCCATTTCACAAAATCATGTTGAATCTACCTGATTGCACTATGATTTTCTAAGTGCCATGCGATAACCTCCTTAGTAACAGATTCTAGTGACGCAGAACGTGGGAAATAAAGAAAACATCTTTGAAAATGTCCATTTTACAGAAGAGGAAGTGCTGGACATCCTAAAATGCATAAAGGTGGATAAAACCCCTGGACCTTACCAGGTGTATCTTAGAACTCTGTGGGAAGCAAGGGAAGTGTTTGCTGGGACCCTTGCTGAGATATTTGTATCATCGATAGCCACAGGTAAAGTGGTGGAAGACTGGAGGTCGTCTAATGTAGTGTCACTATTTAATAAAGGTGGTAATGAAAAGCCAGGGAGCTATAGATTGGTAAGCCTGACATTGACGATGAGCAGGTTATTGGAGGAAATCCTAAGGGACAGGATTTACATGTACTTGGAAAGGCAAGAACTGATTAAGGATAGTCAACACGGCTTTATGCATGGGAAATTGTGTTTCACTAACTTGGTTGAGTTTTTTGAAGAGTAATGATGAGGATTGTTGATGGCAGAGCAGTAGATGTGATCTATATAGACTTCAGTAAGATGTTCGACAAGGTCTGCATGGTAGACTGGTTAGCACGGTTCGATCACATAGAATACAGAGAGATCTAGCCATTTGGATACAGAACTAGCTTAAAGGTAGAAGACAGAGGGTGTTGGTGAAGAGTTGCTTTTCAGACCAGAGGCCTGTGACCAGTTGTGTGTCACAAGGATTGGTGCTGAGTCCACTGATTTTTGTCATTTATATAAATGATTTGGATGTGAACATAGGAGGTATGGTTAGATTAGATTACCTACAGTGTGGAAACAGGCCCTTCAGCCCAACAGGTCTGCACTGCCCCTTGAAGCGGCCCACCCAGACCCATCCCCCTATAACCCCCACACACACCACTGAACACTATGGGCAATTTTAGCATGGTCAATCCACCGAGCCTGCACATCTTTGGACTGTGGGAGGAAACTGGAGCACCCAGAGGGAACCCACGCAGACACGGGGAGAATGTGTAAACTCCACACAGACAGTCACCCAAGGCTAGAATTGAACCCGGGTCCCTGGCATTGTGAGGCTGCAGTGCTAACCACTGAGCCACCGTGCCGTCCCAAAGTATGTTAGTAAGTTTGCAGATGGTACCAAGATTGGAGGTGTAGTGGACGGCAAAAAAGTTTACCTTAGAGTACAATGGGATCTTGATCAGATCGACCAATGGGCCAAGGAGTGGCAAGATGGAGTTTAATTTAGATAAATGTGAGGTGCTGCACTTTGGAAAGGCAAATCAGGATAGGACTTATACACTTAATGATAAGGTCCTGGGAATGATCCTGAACAAAGAGACCTTGCTATGCAGGTTCATATTTCCTTGAAAGTGAAATCTTACGTGGGCAGGATAGGAAAGAAGGCATTTGGTATGTTTGCCTTTATTGGTCAGTGCATTGAGTTTTGGAGTTGGGAGGTCATTTTGCAGCTGTACAAGGCCTTAGTTCGGCCACTTTTTGAATACTGTGTGCAATTCTGGTCTCCCTACTATAGCAAGGATGTTGTGAAACTTCAAAGGGGTTAGAAAGAGTTTACAAGGATGTTGCCAAGGTTGGAGGGTTTGAGCTTTAGGGAGAGGCTGAATAGGCTGGGGCTATTTTCCCTGGAGCATTGGAGGTTGAGGGGATGACCTTATAGAGGTTTGTAAAATCATGAGAGGCATGGATAGGGTGAATAGCCAAGGTGTTTTTCCCCCACGGTGAGGGAGTCCAGAACTACAGGGCATATAATTAAGTTGAGAGGGGAAAAATTTAAAAGGGACCTAAGGGGCAACTTTTTCATGCAGAAGGTGGTGCCTGTATGGAATGCTAGAGGACGTGGTAGAGGATGGTACAATTACAACATTTAAAAGACATCTGGATGTGTGTCTGAATAGGAAGGATTTAGATTGAAATGGACCAAATGCTAGCAAATGGGACTTAGATTAATTTAGGAAACCTGGTCAGCAATGATGAGTTGGACCAAAGGGTCCGTTTTCTTGCTGTACAACTCTATGATTCTTTATCAATGATAGACTAATTGGCCTGTAATTTCCTGTTACCTGTCTTCCTCCTTTCATGAATATAGAGGTCATATTTGCTGTACACCAAAGTGATGGGACCTTTCTGGAATCCAGAGATATTTGGAAAATTACAAGCAATACATCTATTATAATAGCAAATACTGATCAGCTCCTTTCCCAGGAGACTATAATTGTTTTAGGTTCCTCCCCCATTTTTACCTCTTGATTTACAAGTAATTCTGGGATTTTTTTATGTCTTCTAAGGAGAAGATGGGCACACAATATATATTCAACACATCTGCCATTTCCTAATTTCTGTTATTAATTTGTCAAATCACTTGCTACTTGATTACTGGTCATTTTAGTTACTCTCTTTTATTTTAAATACCTGTAGAAACTCTTAGCTATTTTTCATATTTCTTGTTAACTTTCTCATGCCCTTTATTTTCTCCCAGTTTTTGGTCATATTTTCTTTTTAATTTGATAGTATCTTTAACCTCCTTTGTTAGGAAATGATGCATGCTTCTCAAGTCTTTCTCACAGGATTGTAGCGTTTGTGGATGTTATGAAACATCTCTTTAAATGGCTTTCACGCTTAACCTGATTTCTCAGTTCACTTTAGCAAACTTTGTTAGCAAACCTTTGTAATTGCCTTTAAGTTTGAAATCTTTAGTCTTTTTTCCACCCCTCTCTCCCTGAAAGTGAATGTAAAATTCTATTGTATCAGAGATAATGGGAACTGCAGATGCTGGAGAATCCAAGATAATAAAGTGTGAAGCTGGATGAACACAGCAGGCCAAGCAGCATCTCAGGAGCACAAAAGCTGACGTTTCAGGCCTAGACTCTTCATCAAAGAGGGGGATGGGGTGAGGGTTCTGGAATAAATAGGGAGAGAGAGGGAGGCGGACCGAAGATGGAGAGAAAAGAAGATCGGTGGAGAGGAGAGTATAGGTGGGGAGGTATGGAGGGGATAGGTCAGTCCAGGTAAGACGGACAGGTCAAGGAGGTGGGATGAGGTTAGTAGGTAGGAGATGGAGGTGCGGCTTGGGGTGGGAGGAAGGGATGGATGAGAGGAAGAACAGGTTAGGGAGGCAGAGACAGGCTGGGCTTGTTTTGGGATGCAGTGGGGGGAGGGGATGAGCTGGGCTGGTTGTGTGATGCAGTGGGGAAAGGGGAGATTTTGAAGCTGGTGAAGTCCACATTGATACCATTGGGCTGCAGGGTTCCCAAGCAGAATATGAGTTGCTGTTCCTGCAACCTTCGGGTGGCATCATTATGGCACTGCAGGAAGCATGATGGACATGTCATCTAAAGAATGGGAGGGGGAGTTGAAATGGTTCGCGACTGGGAGGTGCAGTTGTTTATTGCGAACCGAGCGGAGGTGTTCTGCAAAGCGGTCCCCAAGCGGAGGCTTCACACTTTATTATCCTGTAAAATTCTGTTGTGTTGTGATCATTGTTACCAAGCGGCTCTTTAGCTATGAGGTTATTAAGAAGCGTCATATCAAACTCAAAATGTTACCTCTTTCCGCCGCCACAGATGTTGCTGAGTTTCTCCAGCACTTTCTTTTTATTTCCTTCCATCATCCGTAGTACTTTGCTTTTATTAATTAATTCTGTCCTGTTGCATATTACGGGGTACAGAAAAGCCGGCTGTCTGGCTCCAGAATATGTTCCAAAATTGTCCCAAAACATGCTTACCTCATCTTCTAGATTACCTTTGATAATCTGATTTGTTCAATCAATATATAAAATAAAATAACCTACTATTACTGTCATAACAAACTCAGAAAATGCTGAAGAAACTCATCAACCTCTTTTGTCTGGCTGAGCTTGTTATCATTTTGAACAACTTCTCATTTAACTCATCTCATTTTCTCCAAATTAAAGTTGTGGCAATGAATACACACATGGGTCCCAGTCATGCCTGTCTCTTTGTGAGATACGTGCAACATTCTTTGCCTCAGTTTCAGACAACCCCACACTCAACTCTTTCTCTGGTACATTGATGATGCCTTCAGTGCTGCCTCCTGCTTTTCTCCAGAATTGGAAGAATTAATTAGTTTTGCTTTGTATTTCCATCGTTCTTTCACTTTCACCTGGTCCACTTTTGACTCTTCCCTTCCCTTCCTTGATTTCAATATTTACATTTCTGACGGAAAGCTTTCCACCAATATCCATTACAACTCGCCTGCAGTTACCTTGACTACACTTCCTCATACAATGCTGCCTGCATGGATTCCTTTCCATTCTCCCAGTTTCCCCAACTCCATTGCATACATTTTGATGATGCCATCTCCCACCAGGCTGCATCTGAAATGATTCCCTTTTTTCTCAATTGAGCATTCCCTCCATTGTGGTTGACAGGGCCTTGAACTGTGTCTGACCCATCTCCCATCATTCTGCTCTCATCCCTTCCCCTCTTCCCTGAACAATGATAGTGTTTTCCATGTCCTTACTTTCCAACTCACTAGTCTCCCCTGCTATTTTAGCCACCACCATACACATCTTCCTCTTCCATCCAATATCAGTATTTGCAGGGACTGTTCCTTCCATGACACCCTGGTCTGCCTTCCATCACTTCTAACACTTCCTCACTCCCCCATGGTACCTTGCCAAGCAATTGCACAAGGCATAATACTTACCCATTCACCTTCTCCCTGTACAAGGTCCCAAGTACACCTTCCAGATGAAGCAGTGTTTTATTTGTCCTTCTTTCAATCTAGTCTACAGTGTTCACAACCACAGTTCACTACAGCGCTCTCCTTTACCAAATGCAGACTGGGTGACTGTTTTGCAGAACACCTCCACTCTATCCATTGGGACTACCCTGACCTCTCCATTGCTGGCCTTTACAATAAACCACCTTGTTCTCATGCTAACATTTCTGTCCTGGGTTTGCTGCAATGTTTCAAATAAGCATAACATTAGCTTGAGGAACAACACCATTTTCACACTGAGGCACTTTGCAGGTCTCAGTATTGAACTTAATAACTGCTCACATTATGTCAGTTCTTCATTTTTCTTACATTATCTCCCCACCCCCTACCCCAACCCTCAGGCCTTCTCTGTGCCTTGTTCACTTTACATTTAGTTGAGAAGTCCAATTCTCTCTTGACACTTTAATTTCCACCCATTTTATATCTTTTTATTTTTCTCCACCATTAACAACCCCTTTGTCTTTTGCACTGAGTGAACTCCTCTGTCAAACGTATATATAAAAAAAGCATTTTCCAACACCTTTCAGTTCCAAAGAAATCATACGGTCTGGAAACACAATCTTTGTTTTTCACTCTGTAGATGCTGCCAGATCTGCTGAGTTTCTCCAGCAACCTCTGTGTTTGTTTTGGATTTCCAGCAACGCAGACATTTTGCTTTCTTCTGAATGATCACTGCTATGGCTTTCTCGTAAGTCCCTGATATTTCTTCCTGTTAGCGAGTTTTGAGAAGATTTGTAGCTCAGGTTGAGTTTCTGGATGTGAGTTTGCTCGCTGAGCTGGAAGTTAGTTTTCAGACGTTTCATCACCATTCTAGGTAACATCATCAGTGAGCCTCCGACGAAGCGCTGGTGTTATGTCCCGCTTTCTATTTATCTGGTTAGGTTTCCTGGGGTTGATTATGTCATTTCCTGTGTTGGTGATGTCATTTCCTGTTCCTTTTCTCAGGGGATGGTAGATTGGCTCCAAGTCAATGTGTTTGTTGTTGGAGTTCCGGTTGGAATGCCATGCTTCTAGGAATTCTCATGCGTGTCTCTGTTTGGCTTGTCCTAGGATGGATGTGTTGTCCCAATCAAAGTGGTGTCCTTCCTCATCTGTATGTAAGTATACGAGTGATAGTGGGTCATGTCGTTTTGTGGCTAGTTGATGTTCATGTTTCCTGGTGGCTAGCTTTCTACCTGTTTGTCCAATGTAGTGTATGTCACAGTTCTTGCAAGGTATTTTGTAGATGATGGTGATAATGGGAACTGCAGATGCTGGAGAATCCAAGATAATAAAGTGTGAAGCTGGATGAACACAGCAGGCCAAGCAGCATCTCACGAGCACAAAAGCTGACGTTTCGGGCCTAGACCCTTCATCAGGTCTCTGATGAAGGGTCTAGGACTGAAACGTCAGCTTTTGTGCTCCTGAGATGCTGCTTGGCCTGCTGTGTTCATCCAGCTTCACACTATTATTTTGTAGATGACATTCGTTTTGCTTGTGTCTGTAAAGAGTCTTCTAAGTTCATTAGCTGCTGTTTTAGTGTGTTGGTGGGTTTGTGGGCTACCCGGATGCCAAGTGGTCCGAGTAGTCTGGCAGTCATTTCCAAAATGTCTTTGATGTAGGGGAGAGTGGTTATGGTTTCTGAGCCCGTTTTGTCTGTTTGTTTGGGTTTGTTGCTGAGAAATCGGCGGACTGTGTTCTTTGGGTACCCGTTCTTTTTGAATACGCTGTATAGGTGTACTTCCTATATGCTCTACCCTCTATTGTCTCTTCTCTAAGGGTTGTGATTTGAAACTGTACTTCAGAATTTGTGTGTATAATTTAGACTGATGTTCTATAAATCATGATTCTGGTTTGTGTTCATACTCTAATGTACAACTATTTGAAGTGACCAGGGTCGCACATCTTCAAGCAAGATTGCTGGACACATTAACTGGTAATTTGTGTTATTCCAGTTTGTGAGGTCTTGCTATGTGGCATATTTTAAACATTATTTTATTTTGAAGAAACGCACTCACTTGTTGGTAAATGCTACAGTTATTTGGTACACGTGCCACAATAACCTAATTGTTCAAAGACTGGATGATGAAGAAAAGTTGGACGAGGGACTATGGAATTCACATACTGTGAATGCTGGAGAAACTCAGCAGGCCTGGTAGCTCCCGTGAAGAAAGAAACGGAGTTCACGTTTCGAGTCCAGTATGATTCTTCTTCAGAACCAACAGAATTCTGTATTCGCCTCCTTCAAATACTGTCATTGTATCTCGACAGAGCTTCAGTTTCATATTCCAGCTGCAGGTTAGCGCTACCTACGAGTGGAGGTGCCGGTGTTGGACTAGGGTAGAGAGAATCATAGCTAACATGGTAATAGTCCAACAGGTTTACTTGAAATCGCAAGCCTTTGGAATCACTTCACCTAATGAAAGAGCAGCACTTCGAAAACTTGTGATTTCAAATAAACCTACCGGACTAGAGCCTGATGCTGTGTGACATCTTGAACTCGTGCACTATTATCTTAGCGCAGGAGGTGGCAGAACAATTAAGGTAGCACAAGCTGATACAAGTCTTCCTTTGAAATGAACGTCATGATACTGTATTTTGTAAGCTTCAACTTTATAATACATATAATCCATGGAGATAAGTAGGTCTGCCTACCCAGTAATTTATCTGTCTCCCCAGTGAGTTAGAACTTTAGCACTGATTTATATTTAGGGATGATTGTAAATATATATTGACTGCGGCCCTTGGTAGCACCCTCCAATTTTCCTGTTCCTTCTTGTGTTAAGGTATTTGGCCTTCATGTGATCACTCCCAGTTATACTAGGCCATGGGAATTTAATAAAGGGGTGGAAATGCTCTCCACTGTGCCAGGGTTGCGTGTGTTTGTTGCTTATTCTGTTCTACCTCTGTCTTCCCTTTACTGTTCAAACTATTCTCGTAGGGCACCTGTTCGACTTTCTGGTAAACGGGCTGCTCTCTGATGAACGGTCTAGGCCCGAAACGTCAGCTTTTGTGCTCCTGAAATGCTGCTTGGCCTGCTGTGTTCATCCAGCCTCACATTTTATTATCTTGGATTCTCCAGCATCTGCAGTTCCCATTATCTCTGCTGCAATTTATGTTGGTCACTGGCTGGATTAACTTCACAGCTGCACATTTTACAGTGAGGGAAATGGATGGCCAACTCTACAGAAAGGACTGAGAGCCGATTAAGGAAAACCCAGTAATTTGGTGCCCTAATCCCTTGTGGGCACTATCCTTGCAATCTTCACCCTGCATAAAACACAGGCGACGGTGCTACTCACCAGCCCTTCGATCTGGTCTGATCTGAATGGCGATGCGTCTTTTCTGGAAACCTGAAACAAGATAAAGCTGCGGGATCATACTGTAAATCTCCACCTGCTGCATCACGGTTATTTCTCTTCCCTTCACACCCCCCACCCCATCCCCTCGGAAAAGATGGGAAGAGCCCCCTCCCCTGCATTTCCAGTCACAGAGGGGCTCTAGCCGCGTCTGAAAGCCCCTTCTATCCGTGCACTGAAGCTTGCCGACCCTTTGACAGCCGCTGGAGTGTGGTCTTGGCGAAGTGGGAGGAGCCCTCCCGCCCCCTGTGTGAATGACACACAGGAATCCCGCCCAAACCTGGACCCCGGCTGCTTGAATGTAGGGAGAAGGGAAAGAGAGAGAGACAGGAGGCCGAGAGCAACTCGGCTGGGCTGCAGAGAGACCGCGGCGGCGTCTGCTTGGGGATGAGGAGCCGGCCGTGACCCGACGTCGGGAGAAGGAGGTGGGAACAGCGGCGAGGCAAACATGCTGCAGCAGAAAACAGGCGGCGGGCATGGGGGGGACGATTCCCGAACACCTCCAGCGGAAGATCTGCATCGCTTGCAATAACGACGAGCCCGGGATGTATATATTTCTCCCTCGATTTTAGAGCAAAGAAAAAGGAAGGAGGGAGGGAGGGAGTGTGTGTGTGCGGACAAAGTAAGACCAGTTGGGAGCATTAGAATTAGAAACCCAGTCTGAAGGCTGCGGGAAGAGGGACTGAAGCCTGTTAGCAGCCGCATTGAGTGCTGCTGGAGACGGAAAGACTTCCTGCGTCTTCCTGAGATTGCTGGGCTGCTCGGGATGACAGGATTGAGTACATCTTTCTCCCTGAGGTAAGTAATCGCTCCATTCCAACTCCATCCCTCACTCCCGGTCTGTCGGTGAATCTGATGCAGGATCTGAGGCCGGAGTTTCCTCCTCTCCTGGTCCTGGGGGAAGTCTCTCTGGGATAGTCCCCGGGCCTGGGATCGGCGACGGGAGAGAAACTTGCAACAGATCGCCGTCCCTAACCAGAGCGGCCGGCATTCTGCAATTATCAATAAGATACATATATATAAAAATAATATTTAATGACGTGTTTTTGAATCAGTTCTGATGTGAAAGGGTTTTTGTCCAGGTATTTTTGTGGATCCCATCTGTATCACTCCTCCCTCCAGTGGTATTCGGGTGGTGCTCACCTGTTTTTTTCCGAAAAGATGTTTTTATTTTGGCTCGCCTGTGTTAGCCCACCTTCGTGGCCCCGCCTCGTCCCCGGAGCGGGGTTTGGTTGTGTCTAGGGAGGTGGGGAGCCTTTGGTTGTGTCCAGACAATGCGACATTGGTTTGGAGCTATCCCCCCTCCGTCCCCACCCCCTCCGGCAGCGACTCCTCCGTCACATCACCTCACAGCTGTTTACACAGACCGCCGCGTTATCGCGCTGCTGGCCGGGCTTCGGGGAGGTGGCGGAAAGGACGAAGTGGGGTTGTCGCGCCGCTGGGGAGGTAAAACAGTCTCCCGTCGAGTTGGTAAATAATCCACCGGCTTCACTCGCCTTCAGGGACTCTCTCTCCACTCGCCCTCATTGGGCGCCTCGGGCAGACCAGTGCCTAAACGCAATAATAACATCTTTCTGATATAGTGGTGGAGGTTTCCCCTTGGGGTGTGTTGCTTCATCTGGCGTGTAAATAGTCAATCGTCCCGTCTCCACGAACTTTGACAGGGTTGATCACACCATCCAGTGACAGGGTTTTCTTGCAGCAGCACCCGCCACCGTCCTTACGCCTGGCAGTAAAATCACCTGCAATGCTTTCTCTTTCCTTGCACTGCAACCTCTGGTGCTTTCGTAGAAGTAATCTTTTATCTCCTGTTTCTACGACATTCTGTACCTTGACGACATTACACACCAGTCTTTGCTTCCATTGACAGCAACACTCGGCTCTATCAGTTTTCTCAAATACTGTTGCAGTATTAGATTGCCTGTTCAACATTGAGAGCTGGATGGGCGGAAATTTCCTTCCATTAACTATGAAACCACCTCTTGCTTGGAACTCTGTTCCCTAGCTACCAATTCCATCTCTAGCCTGACAACTATTCAGGGCTGAAGCAGACTGATCAGAAATACTTGATTTTGGCAGGAGGTCCCAACCCACATACCTGCACCCTCCCCAATTCTTACTTCTAATGCTGCCCAACTCCATCTCTGCCTCGGCTAATCTCTTGCCAAACATTTTATCACCACATTCTGGAATGCCTCAACTCGGCGAATGCTGAAACCCTCATCCATGCCTCTGTTATCTCTACTCTTGACTACTAATTCTTGGCAAGCTTCCCACATTCTACCCTCTGTAAACTCAAAGTCATTCAAATCTATGCTGTCTGTTTCCTATCAAATTTCTTTCACTGATCATTCCTTTGATTGCTGTTTCTGCTTAAGCAGCACCTCATATTTTAGAATTCTTCTTAGCCTTGTTTTCAAATCTCTCCATGACTTCGACTTTCACTGTCTAATTTCTTCTCACTCTGGGATAGCTGAACTCATGGCCTGTTGAGCATCCCCAATTTTAATTGTTTCAAAGTTGGGGAACATACCATGCTTCAAACATAACATCTGGAATTCCCGATCTAAAACCCTGCGACACACCTTAGAACTTACCTCTTTGATAATCACTCCTAATGTCTCAATCACTAATGACTCAGTCACCCCATGACTCAGTGTCAAATTTGAGCCAGTGGTTAGCACTGCTGCCTCACAATACCGGTGACTTAGGTTTGATTCCAGCCGCGGGCAACTGTGTGGAGGTTGCATGTTATCCCTATGTCTGCGTGAGTTTCTGCTGGATGCTCTGGTTTCCTCCCATAGTCAACAGATGTGCAAGTTAGGTGGCCTGGCTATACTAAAATCCCCGATTGTGACAAGGGATGGGCTGGCGAGATGGATTAACAATGGGGGATGCTGTATCTGGTTGGGATGCTGTTCAGACAGTCGGCTCAGACTCGATGGGCAAATAGCCTCTGTCTGCGCAGTAGGGATTCTATGAAATTTTTGCTTTAGTGAAGAATTTTAGGACATTTTACTATATTAAAGGTACTACGTAAATGCAAGTTTAGTTTGATTGGACCATTAGTTTGTTATGTTAGCAGTGCACTTAAGTGGGCTCTTGTGGTGCTGTAAAGTGAAAGAAAAACAGAATGTGCTGCAACTACTTAACTGGTCAAGCAGCTTTTGTGGACAGTGATGTGACCCTGTTAAGTTTAAAAGATTTAGATTCCCAGTGATGGTCTGAAAGGAATTGCACAAAATATAATATTTCAAAACTCTTACTGGAACAAACAAACTAAAATCAACATTGATCAAATATTATTTAGGCAACCAATACTCTGAACTGCAGACAAACCACCCTTTATGTCCATTTTAATATACTGAAAAATTCCTTGCCAGAGTTATACTTGCAGCATCCTCTCCATAGAATCTTAATTCTTTTGTACAGGAAATGTAAGAATAGGTGTAGGTCATTCAGCCGCTGAGTCTGTGCTGCCTTTTAAAATGACTGATCGAACATCAGTGTCTTTTACCCATGTTATCCCCAAACCATCTGTGCCATTCAGAATCAAAAAAATGACCAACTTCTACTTTAATGATACTCAAAGTCTCAGCTTCCACAGCCCTCTGGGGCGGATTAATCACCCTCATTAATGGAATATTGTCCTTACCTTGGCCCTAAATGGCATCACTTATTATTATTTTGTGCTCCCTGGTTCAAGACTCCCTCTTACTTGCATCTACCCTGTCAATTCCTTTGAGTATTTTGTAGGATTTCAGTAAGATCTGTTACTCTTTGAAACTCTAGAGAAGACCAGTCCAGTTTGCCCAATCTCTTGTCACAGGACAAACCTGCCATCCTGGAAGCAGGTCTGATGAATCTTTGTGGCACTCCATCTATGGCATAGATAAAGGAGACCGAAGTTGGACGCAGTGCTCCAGGTGTGATCTAACCAAGCTCCTATATAATTGAAGCAAGACTTTACTATTCCTGGACTGAAATCCTCTTGAGATGAAGGCTCATCTTCCATTTGGCTTCTTAACAGCTTGCTGCACCTGCATCTTAGCCTTCAGTGATTTAGTTAGAAAGACACCCTTCACACATCTATACCTCCAACTCTCTTACCATTCGACAAGTAGCCTGCACAACTGTTCTTCTGTCCAAAACCTCTCCTCCTCCTTAAGGACAGGGTTGTGCTTAGCTGTGATGTAATGTACAGTTGATCCTGTCTCTTGTTGTCATCAATTTTACTTAATCATCATAAGACAGCAAAAGTAAGTTTCTGCATGACAGGTCTGAACAAGAAAATTATGTATGCAGTGGAGTGAGAATACTGCACAACATAAAACATGAAAATGGTTAAACAAAGCCTTCAGTAAAGGCAATACTCTGGATAAGAAATGCTCTGATTTAAACATTTGTTAAAAGCTCATAATGTTGAAATCTACAAAACAAAATATTTCAAATCCCTAGAAAATTAATTTACATTCTTCTGGCATTTGCAAACTGCCATTGCTCGAAAAGTTAGTTACCTGGTGGCAATATTATTCATTGGTACAATTCAAATTAATTGTTTTGGCTGACAATAATAGACTTGACATCGACATTCTGTTTTAATATCACTGACCTTACATGATGCATTAGTTGACCGTCAACTTGCTTGGCAATTGCCAGTTCTGTTCAGATCTAGAAATTGGCTGGCATTCCTTTTGTTATTGATTTAAAGCACAGAGATATGCTTGACATAACTCAGTGAGTGCAGTATGTTCTTCACATTGATGGTCAAAACTGAACATTGCAAAGCAGTATTCTCATCTTTTTAATGCTGTGTTCTTCTCAAAGGGATGACTATATTTTTTAACTACTAGCCTTAACTGTTCATTCTTTGGGTTTTAATATTGTGATTTCTTTTCTACAGAAGGAGTGGGATGAAAAATACATATTCTCCATCACATTTAGCAGTATATTTTTCATTAGTAGACTTAAAGAGTATGTAAACTGTAATTCCATTGTGAAGTATTTTGCCTCCGAATCACAAGGATTGGGCGAGCGATGGCCTAGTGGTGTTATTGCTGGACTATTAATCCAGAGACCCAGGTAATGTTCTGGGGAGCTGGGTTCAAATCCCACCACAGGCAGATGGTGGAATTTAAATTCAATAAAAATATATGGACTTAAGAATCTAATGATAACCTTGATGTCAATTGTTGAAAAAACCCATCTGGTTCACTAATGTTCTTTAGGGAAGGAAACTGCCATCCTTACCTGGTCAGGCCTACATGTGATTTCAGACCCACAGCAATGTAGTTAACTGTCAACTGACCTTTGGGCATTTAGGGATGGGCAAAAAATGCTGCGTGCCCAGTGACACCCTCATCCCGTGAATGAATTTTTAAAAAAATTAGGTTTATGTCCAACATGAGGTCTTGACAATCTAAAATATCCTGTGGCACAATATCAAAGAAGAGCAGAGGAGTTATCTCAGGTGGCTTGTTCTATATTTATCAATGATTTCTTAAACACATGGATAAAATGTGTATACACACACAGGTGTCCCTACACCATAAACTGAAAGAGAACTGTCCATTTATTCTCTCCTGCCAGCATTGATTGACAATGAATATTGTCATATAGAGTTTAATGGTTCTAAATCAAATTGATCTGAGGTTAGTAAATTTGCGGATTACACCAAAATTAGTGGTATAGTCAACAGTGAAGAAGGCAATCTAAGATTAGAAAGGGATCTTGATCAATTGAGCCAGTGGACTGAGGAGTGGCAAATGGAATTTAATTTGGATATTGCGAGCTAATGTATTTTGGTAAAACGAACAAGAGCAGGACTTATACTGTTTATGGTAAGGCCTTGGGTAGTGTTATTGAACAGAGAAGCTGAAGGGTTCAGGTACGTAGCTCTTTGAGAGTTGTGTCACAGGTGGACAGAATGGTTGTGAAGGCATTTAGCACACTGGCCTTCCTTGTTCAGACCATTGAGTGTAGGAGTTGGGATATTGTGATGAGGTTGTACAGGACATAGGTGAGGCCACTTTTGGAGCACTGTGTACAGCTCTGGTCGCTTTGCTATAGGAAGGATATTATTAAATTGAAGAGCGTTCAGAAAAGATTTACCAGCATGTTGCTGGGACTAGAAGGTTTGAGTTATAAGGAAAGGCTTGGTAGCCTGGGGCTTATTTCACTGCAGCTTAGGAAGTTGAGGGCTGACTTTGTAGATGTTTACAAAATCATTAGAAGTCTGATTAAGATGAATAGCACAGATCTTTTCCCTCAGGTGGGCGAGTTCCAAAGTAGGGGGCATATTTTTAAGATGAGAGGAGAAGGATTTAAAAAGGACCTGAGGGGCAACTTTTTTGCACAAAGGGTGGTTCGTACATGGAATGAACTGCCAGAGGAAGTGGTAGATGCTTGTAGTTAGAACATTTAAAAGACATTTGGATAGGCACATGAATAGGAAAGATTTGGAAGGATATGGGCCAAATGAGGGAAATGGGACTAGTTTGGTTCAGAAAGCTTGGTTGGCATGGACGAGTTGGACCGAAGGGTCAGTTTCTGTGCTATATGACGTTGAGATGGTCTTGTGACCAAGTCATACATGCAAAAGCTAAAACTGTACTTTGTGATACAACTATCCAGGCTTCATTGTGGAAAATTTTCTAGCCCTGATATTTGTAAAGAGTTCAATTTTCTGTATAATCTGACATAATATATTTCTCAATACAGTCAATGGCCAGATTGTTTTTCAGAAGAATGTTAGAATTTGTTTCACAAGCTATGACTGTGAATCAGAAGACATTAAATGAAAAAAGGAGCATGTATGCTGGAAATCAGAAACAAAAACAGAAATTGCTGGAAAAATGCAGGCCATGTGATGACAAGGTCTGTGATAATGGGAACTGCAGATGCTGGAGGATCCAAGATAATAAAATGTGAGGCTGGATGAACACAGCAGGCCCAGCAACATATCAGGAGCACAAAAGCTGACATTTCGGGCCTAGACCCTTCATCAGAGATGGGGATGGGGTGAGGGTTCTGGAATAAATAGGGAGAGAGGGGGAGGCGGACCGAAGATGGAGAGAAAAGAAGATAGGTGGAGAGGAGAGTATAGGTGGGGAGGTAGGGAGGGGATAGGTCAGTCCAGGGAAGACGGACCGGTCAAGGAGGTGGGATGAGGTTAGTAGGTAGGAGATGGAGGTGCGGCTTGGGGTGGGAGGAAGGGATGGGTGAGAGGAAGAACAGGTTAGGGAGGCAGAGACAGGTTGGACTGGTTTTGGGATGCAGTGGGTGGAGGGGAAGAGCTGGGCTGGTAGTGTGGTGCAGTGGGGGGAGGGGACGAACTGGGCTGGTTTTGGGATGTGGTGGGGGAAGGGGAGATTTTGAAGCTGGTGAAGTCCACATTGATACCATTGGGCTGCAGGGTTCCCAAGCGGAATATGAGTTGCTGTTCCTGCAACCTTCGGGTGGCATCATTGTGGCACTGCAGGAGGCCCATGGTCTAGTGTGTTAGGATTGGGGTAAGAGCATGAGTGAAAAAAGAAATTCTGTTCAAGAATCCTTGGGAACCTTGTGGCCTTCGGGATCCAGTATTGAATTCAGTAATCTTAGGGCTTGGAGCACCTTCTCCTGTGTCCTTAACCCAACCGCATACACCAGACCTTGTCATCACATGGTTTGCTACCATGTCCACCACTTGAGGACCCGAGGCAGACCTTTATCTTTGTCTGCTAAACTGTCTGTTTTTTTTTCTTTCTTTCTCTCCAGGTTCCATCTCCACCAAGTCCTTTATGCCTTACTGCCTCTCCCCACTCCATCTTCAGCATGTATACCAATATTTTCCTAGCTAGAATCAGTTCTGAAGGAAGGTCACTGGACCTTTCTTATTAACTGTGCTTTCTATCCACAGATGCTACCAGACATGCTGAATTTTTCCAGCATCTTCTGTTTTTGATTCAGAAGACATCACCCTGGCTGCATTGCTTATTAGAGCGAGGCTTGAACCCACAACCTTCTGACTCTAGCACAGGAGCACCACTACAGCTGACAGCCCTTATTTTTGCAATCTGTTAATGACACATATTCAAGAGTCTCAAGGCTTTCAAATAAAAAGACACAATGCTGTTGGTATGCCAGAGCTAGTTGATTATGGTGAATAATCTGATACACCTTCTAAGAGTGTGGATAGCATCCAGATTTGGGACACATTTTGACAGCTTGTCTTCAATTGTTAAAATGTAAAACAAGCCCATGGTCTTAGAAACAATGAATTTAAAATTGAGTGCAATGTGTTAAATTAGCACTTGCTAATTTTATAAATCTGCGCCCTCCTTCTGATCTATTCCTATATCTTTTGCTAATTTCAAGAAACTAAAAGCTTCAGACAAATTACAAGTAAAAGAAGGAAATTGGAAAATAATCTTTAAAGATTGAAATAATTTAATTCGAAAATTAAGAAGATTACACACAGCATTTATGTTTGGAGCTTAATTGTGAAGTCATTTAAGTTGTTTCCAGTCAGAGTTGAATGTAGGGTAGGAGATGCATAACTGTACAGCGATACACAATGACAACCTCTGTTCAGAGGGAATGATTTTTTTTCTGTGGACTAGTGAAGGATCTCCGTGACATCAAACCACTCCCTCTCACTGCAGGATTTTGTTTTGTTAGGAGACTGGCTAGGAAGAAATACAGGAGAGCAGGAGTCCAGTCTCCTTGATTGTTTTTCAGTTTTCCAGGTTGTGGAGATAGTTGCTCAGTACTGCATTAATATGTCACTCTGGCTGCATTGCTTATTAGAGCGAGGCTTGAACCCACAACCTTCTGAATCTAGCATAGGAGCACCACTACAGCTGACAGCCCTTATTCTTGCAATCTGTTAATGACACATCTTCAAGAGTCTCAAGGCTTTCAAATAAATAGACACTGATATTTGAAGCAATGCAATGCTGTTAGTATGCCAGATCTAGATGATTATGGTGATTAAGGTCAGCTGGAGCTGCATGCAGATCTTTTGCATGCTTCACACTATTAAGCCAGTGCAGATTATATTTTTCTCTTTTTTTTAAACAATGTATTCTTTCCCTTTATATACTGTTTTGCATTTGCTCTTGCGATCATATTATTACATTCATCAGTTCTCTTTCAGTTGCTGCCATGAATTCTCTCTCTGTCGCTTCCAGGAGTTCTCTGTCTGTTGCTTTGATCAGTTCTCTTAAATGCTGTTCTGTGTTTGGACTTTTTCTTCTGCTTTGGTCTTCCCTCTTGCTCTTTCTTCCTTCGCATTGAGTGATATGTTATGCTATCACAAAGGGCAATTTTCATGTATTGATTTGGTGTCCTAAGCTTCCAGCTGACCATAGACCATGGCACAGTATCACTTTATGCAGTTTTAACACAGACTGCTGCATTGTTACAGTGTTCTATGAATTGTTACTGATTATGCTTTAATTAAACTTACACGTTTTCCTTTTTAATATTGTGCTATGCCAGCATTTCAGCCAGTCATAAACAGCAAAATGTGTGCATTAGTCTCCTTTATAGCCATTTTGCAGAATAAATACATGCAAAGAAAAATTATAATTTTGTCTATTATTTTGTTTTGAACAATTCCTGAATACAATTTACATAAATAGTATTGACAGTGCCAAAAATAATTGGAAAACAACAATAAGTTTACAAAGAAGACATTTTGGGAAAAATAGTATATAATATATTTACACTTTCTTTGTATCCAACATACTGGGTAAGCATTCAGACAAGGAATTTTACACTAAGGTGTTGATGCTGTTCTGGTGACAAAGGTTGGAAGTGGGGAGGAGTGGGGAGTGGGTCCACCATAGTGTGATGTGGAGGCTCCTAATCAAGCCATTAATGAGCTGAGGTTGAGACTTTCGCTGCTGTCTGGGAGGGAATCTTGCCTCTGTCAGCTGCTGTCTGGTCCTAACAGTGCCTCGGAGTGAAGGCCACTGTTAGGACTGGAGCCAGTTTCCAGTGGATGGTATCAGTGGAGCTGGATATCAAGGTTGTACGTGGAGGTTTCTATGGAGCCAGTCTGTCTAGCCCAATGAGGATGGTGAAAGTTATAATTAGGGGAACACCGTGTGGGAGCTATATTGAGCATTGGATTCTTGAGTAGGGTAAGTTCTCTTGTCACCTCTTCTCCCCCCAAAAGACCTTAGTAAACCAGATGGATTTTTACATTTGACAGTGGTTGCATGGCCACTGCCTTAGGCTAGCTTTTCGTTCCAGATTTTTAAATTAATTTCAAATTTTACCATTTGTTGTTGTGGCATGCAAACCCATGTGGATATGTCAATGTGAGTGGGGAGAATGAGCAAACAGACTGTCGCACTGTGGTAGAGGGAACCATTCATGTGGAGGAGAGAAAAGAGAAATATAATTGTAGTTGGAGATAACATAGTCAGGAGGAATACATCGTTCTCTGTGGCCAGGATTGAGAATCCTGAAGGCTGTGTTGCCTGCCCGGACTCAGGATGTCTCAACTGGGCTGCAGAGGAACTTGGTGTGGGAGGGGAAAATCCAGTTGTTGTGGTCTATGTACTTACCAATGCTATAGGTAGAATGAGGAAAGAGGTTCTGCTGATAGAATGTGAGCAGATAGGAGCTAAATTAGAAAGCAGAACCAAAAAAGGTAAATGTATGGATCAGTACTTGAACCATGAGAAAGTGAGCACTGGGTCGATAAGATTAAAGTGGTAAATGCATGGCTGAAAGATTGGTGTGGGAGAAACGGGTTCAAATTCATGGGACATCCGCAGCAGTACTGGAGAAGGGATTGTATAGAAAATTATGTAAAAATTTAAAAGGGAGGGGAGCTTAGCTGAGATTGTTAAATTTTCCAGAATAAATAATGGGACAGAGAATGTGGAAAGGGGTCAGAAATCCAACTTCAGGCACAGCAGATAAG
Organism: Stegostoma tigrinum; assembly: GCF_030684315.1. NCBI lineage: Eukaryota > Metazoa > Chordata > Chondrichthyes > Orectolobiformes > Stegostomatidae > Stegostoma > Stegostoma tigrinum. The sequence continues at coordinate 32,288,495 of NC_081360.1, forward strand.
GGGTCAACTGAGTAGAGGAGCAGTCAACACAGGACTTGAGGGTGTTGTACTTAAATACCTGCTGTATACAAAACAAGGTAAATAAGCTGGTAGCGCAGAGCGAAATTGGTGATTATGATGTTGTGGGTATCTGAGACGTGGCTGCAAGGGGATCAAGCCAGGTGCTAAATATCCAGGATACACTATCTAAAGGACAGATGAGGGGCTGGGGTGTTACCTTGTTATTGAAAAATGAAATGAAACTGCCAAAAAGAAGTAATATAGATTTGGAGGATGTAGAATCTGTGTGGATAGAGTTGAGGAACAGCAAAGGAACTAAAGATCCTGATGAGAGTTATGTATAAGCCTCCGAGCAGTAGTCAGGATGTAGGTGAGGGTGGATGTTGGACCACTGGAAAATGAGGCTGGAGAAATAGTCATGGAGAACAAAGAAATGGCAGAGGAACCGAATGGATACTTTACATCAGTTTATACAGTGAAAGACACCAACAGCATACCAGAATTTTCAGAGTCAGGAGGCAGAGGTGAATGTAGTGGTCATCACTAAGGAGAACGTGCTGAGAAAGCTGAGAGGTTTGAAGGTAGATAAATTACCTGGACCAGATGGACTACACTCCAGAGTTCTGAAGGAGGAAGCTGAAGAGATTTTGGAGGCATAGGTGGTGATATTTTCAGGAATCATTGGTGTCAGGGTGGATCCCAGAGGACTCAAAAATGACTAAAGTAACGTCCTGTTTAAGAAGGGATGGTGGCAGGAAGGTAGGATCCAATAGGCAGGTTACCCTGGCCCGAGTCATTTGTGACATTTTAGAGCCCATTATTAAGAATGAGAATGTGGAGTACTCAGAAGTGCACGGTAAAATAGGGCTGAGTCAACTCAGCTTTGGAAAGGGTTGATATAATGTGGTGCTGGAGGAACACAGCAGGCCAGGGAGCAGCAGAATATTAGGAGAGTGGATGTTTTGGGCTTAGACCCTTCATCAGGACTTGGGACAGTGAAGGCAGCTCTGAAATAAGTCAAGGGAAGAGTGGTGGGGCTGGGGGAAGGTAAGTGGGATGGTGATTGGTGGATGCAGGTAGGGGTAGTGGAGATTAGTCAGTGAGAAGGGTAGAGCGGATAGGTGGGAAAGGAGATGAACTCCTTGACTTGAGACTACTTGTCCATCTCCTTCCCCACCTATTGATTTGCCCCACCGTTCCCACTGACCAATCTCCACCACCCCTACCTGCATTACCAGTTGCCATTCCCACCTACCTTCCTCCAACCTCACCCCTCTTCCCTGTATATGTTTCCTAGCTCCCTTCTTCTTCCCAAGTCCTGATGAAGGGTCTAGGCCCAAAACATTGACTCTTCTGCTCCTCTGGTGTTGCCTGGCTTACTGTGTTCCTCCAGCTCCACACTATATTGACTCTGACTCCAGCATCTGCAGTGCTTGCTATCTTTGGCTTTGAAACAGGTTGGCCATGCCTAAATATGTTAGAATTATTTGAGGAGGCAATGAGCAAGTTAGACAAAGGAGAGCCAGTAGATGTAATCTATTTGGATATCTAGAAGATCTTGGACAAGTTGTGATGTAGGAGACTGCTAAATGTGGTGAGAGTCTATGCTGTTGGGGCAAAGTACTGGCATTTTTTTCTCAAGGATTGGTTGACTGGCGATAAAGGGGTCCTTTTCAGGATGATAGCCAGTGAAGCATAGAGTTCCGCAGGGGTCTGTGTTGGGACTGAAGTAACTCCACAGAGGCCATTGTCCCGTCACCTAGTCAGCATTTATTTACACATAGAAAATCCTTGACATTGATCCAGCTCCCTCAGAGTCAGCTGTCAAAATGAACAGGTTGTCTGACACTCCATGTTTTCATCTGTCAGCCAGGGCTCCCTGACTGTGGCTGCTAATCTGGTCCAATCAGGGAACTCTTATTCTATGGGTCCATCTGGCTGACCTTGTTACCATCTCTACAAAGACCACAGATATTCATGTTATGCATTAATGATCTGGATGAAAGAACTGAGGGCATTGTTGCTAATTTACAGATGACACAGAAATAGATGGAGAGGGAGTGATAGTGTTGAGGAAGCAATAGGTCTTGGACAGACTAGGAAAGTGGGCAAAGAAGTGGCAGATAGAATATGATATGAGAAAATGTGACGTTATGCACTTTGGTACGATGAATAGAGGTATAGATTATTTTCTAAATGGCGGAAATCTGAAGCAAATCTGAGCCCTGAGACTGTATTTGGCTCTGGTCAGAGTGCATTTTGAATATTGTGGGCAATTTTGGTTTCCTTATCTAAGGAAGGATGCGCTTGTGTTGGAAACTGTCTGGAGGAGGTTCGCAAGAATGATCCTGGGGTTGAAGGGCCTGGCATATGAGAAGTAGTTGAGGCCTCTGTATCTGTACTTGATGGAGTTTAGAAGGATGAGGGGGGATCTGATCGAAACTCACAGAATAACCGAGAGGTCTGGATAGAGTGGACATGGAGACTAGAACCTAAGCTCAGAGTGAAGAGATGATCCTTTGGAAGTGAGATGAGGGGGAATTTCTTCAGAGGGTGGGTAATCTGTGAAGCTCATTGCCACAGAGGGCATTGGAGGCCAAGCCATTGAGTGTGTTAAAGACAGAATCATGTAAGTTCTTAATTGATTAGGAGATCATGGATTGGATTAGATTAGATTCCCTACAGTGTGGAAACAGGCCCTTTGGCCCAACAAGTCCACACTGCCCCTTGAAGCATCCCACCCAGACCCAAGCCCCTGTAACCCACACACCCCTGAACACTACGGGCAATTTTAGCATGGCCAATCCACCGAGCCTGCACATCTTTGGACTGTGGTAGGAAACCCACGCAGACACAGGGAGAATATGCAAACTTCACGCAGATAGTCGCCCGAGGCTGGAATTGAACCCAGGTCCCTGGTGCTGTGAGGCTACAGTGCTAACCACTGAGCCACCGTGCCGCCCCATGAAGGCAGGAGAATGGGATTGAGAAATATATCAACCGTGACCAAATGGCAGAGATGGCCTAATGGCCCAATCCTGTTTCTATGTCTTATGGTCTTATGTCTGCGGAATTTTAACTTGGGAATTCTTGATTCCGAGCCTAGAGGCCACCACTACACCACCAGATCCCCTATTTTAAAACATGAATTAAGTATGAACAGAAAAAACCTATTATGTTTATAAGGAACACATTGAAAGAAACCAGAGTGAAGCATGAAGTGAATGGTGTCACATTGGAACAAATTGATGTTTTTGTATTAAGGGCAAGTGATAGCAGAAGTTGTCAGATCTTGTGTAGAAGTTTGGATTAGGATAAAGATGATCAGACGTAATTTTGGGAAGGTGAAACGTGTGGACAACTAGCTAAAACAGGCGTGTAACAACAAAAGAACTGAAGATGCTACATTCTGTCCACTTTCCTGTATGCTTTGGAAACCCTGGAGAATAAATAAAACTGGAGAAGAAAATAAAGGCCTTTGAAATGTGAGTGCTAATATACATGCTAAAAAGTCCATATATAGACTGTAAGACAGGGGTACTAGAAATTATAAGAGCAAAAATAACATTAAGAAGTGATGATCAGAAAATAAAATTTCAATATTTTGCCATTTGATCAGCCGGGGAAAAACTGCAGAGATCAGCTGCCTTCCATCCAGGAAGCAAAGTGCAGACAGAGCGGTCAACTTAGGTGTATGTCAGTGCAGACAAGTTACAGCTGATTTGTGAGCATGGTGCAATACAGACAAGGCTGGCGTAACGTGGGAGCAATAACCATAAGCAAAGATAGTATTTCCAAAAGTTAGGGGCCAGACATGTCATTCTCCTGTTAGATTTTGGCGATTATGGGCTCCTGTTGGTATCTGTGTCCAGCGCAGATTCATGCAGGTGCAGGCGGATGCGAGTTCGGGCCCAGCACGTGACTGCGGCATCAGCTGCGGCTGCTTCGGTGAGGGTGGTCCCCAAGCAGACTCGTGGCGGCAGTGGAGTTGTATTTGGGCCGGTGTGGTAGCTGGCAGAATCAGTGGCATTGGTGAGGTCCAGCGAGGACTCATGGAGGTGAGGGTGAGATGGCACTGAGGAGTGATGTCTTTCATTCCAGTGGTGGTGCGGAGAAGTGGACTTGTTGCCTGGCCTCTGGCCCGTGACAGAGCACTTAACAAGAAGGACTGTAAAGTTTTCTTCATTTTTCTGCCTCTGTATTTCATGTTTTTGGTTTACATTTCTGTGTTTTGACATGGCACCATAGATCGGTGACACTGCATAACACGAAAATTTTCACTGTGTTTTGTAACAACATACGCGTGACAATAGATAAATCGAATTGAGATTTCAGAGGGCCAAGTGTTTGAAATCTCATCTGTTTCTGAAGAACGAAGCAGTAACTTGGAGTAGTTGTGGTTGAGCAGCAGAGATTGAGAACCGTGGTGCCCTTTCTTAGCCTGTTTGTCCTTTCATAGGTAATAACATTATGGAATTAAAACAGAAAGAAACACTGAAGATTGACATACCAGAGAAAAGAATGATCTTGCATTTATATAACTCCATTCACAAACTGATGATATCCGAAAATGCTTTATAGGCAATGAAGTCCTGTCACTGTTGTATTATTGCACAACTGTGAATTGAGTTACAGCAAATGTCTGAAGATTAAACTAAATTTAAGTAATTACTATGAATAAAAGCTACAATTAGACAACTTCGTTTCACATTTCTAAACTTAATCCTAACTAGTTCAGTAAAATACTATAAGAACTGACAGGACAGTTGCTGTATTGTAGCAGTAGTATTTGGAAGCCAGCGGACACCAGTGTGATCCACAGCAACCATATTATACAGTAGATGTCTGAAGTTTGTGGAGTTTCGGCCTGGGTAGATGATTGTCCTTAATGAAGAATTAACTTGGTGGCAAGTTAACCTTGTTTCCCTCCTCCGATGTTACCTGAGCAGCTGCATATTTCCAGCATTTTGGTTTTTTTCGAAAAGATTTCCAGCATCCATAGCATTCAGCTTTTGTCTTCCTGCGGGAGAAATGGATTTCAATTCCTAGGGTACTGGCACCATCACTGGGGAAAAAGAGAGCTGTTCGGTTGAGATGGATTGACTTGGACCTTGTTGCGTGGAGTTTGCACATTCTGCCTGTGTTCTGCATGGGTTTCCTCCGAGTTCTGCAGTTTCCTCCACAGTCCGGACATATGCAGGTTAGGTGGATCAACCATGGTAAATTGCTCATAGTGTCCAGAGGTGTGCAGGTTAGGGGATTGTGGGGGTGGTGGTGGTGGTGTGAGGGTATAGATCTGAGTAGGATGCTCTTTGGACGGTACATGCAGACTTGCTGGACTAAACAGCCTCTGTGTGCACTGCAGGAATTCTATGATTCTAACACTTTTACAAGTACAAATTTTGCAAATTCTCCCTGACAATAATTTATCTGTTGTCACGAGGTAATTATTTAAAATCTAATTTAAATAGGAATAAGAGGAAAAGATTGAACATACTGGGTCCCAAATGTTATTCTTGATACTTTACTGCAGGTCACAGCTTGACTCATGTCAAGCTGGAAGGTCGGAGCTTGTTATGACAAAATATACTTGCAGCCTCAGATGTAATTCTAACATGTGAGTTAATTAAGGGAGAGCTGTAAAAATACCTTCACAGTCACATATGCCAACAGAAGAGTGAATAATTAAAGGAAAATAATCATTGCAATATAAATAATTGATATAAAGAGAGATGGCAGACAATTGGAAATAATAAACAGTTGCATTTTTCTGGTATCCTTCGCAATTTTGCCATTGACAAAGCATGCCATAACTTTAGAATTATGATAAGTATTCTCATGAGCAGAAACCATTAATACTTGCATAACAAATCATGATTTCCAGCAGTCACTAACCTCACCTGCTGTGAAGATTTTCCTCCATGTCTTTCAACCTCATAGTCCTCAGATCTGAGCAGCTCATTGCTATCTCCTTCTCAAAACCCACAAACTGGCTGACTCTGGTTGTTTTGGCCTGTTCCTGCTACAAAGAGCTTATATCATCCTTTATCAACAATATTTGTTTCTCTCCTCATCTCTTTTCTCCTAAATCCATTACTCTTCTGTTGTTCTCTGTCACTTCCGCAGTTCTCAGTTCCATGACCTGAACCATCTTTTCTTCATGGGTGTCCAATCCCTTCACAGAATGGGAATGAGGGCCCTTCAGTTTGTCTTTGGAAAGAGATTTCTAAGCTGGAAATAATTGACCTGAAATATAAATAATTTCCAGAACTAGACCGCTAACCACCATCACCTCCCTTGACCTGGCTGAACTTGTTCTCTTATTGAACAAGTTCTCTTCTAATTCCACTTAATTCCATCAAATTAAAGGTATTGCAATGGATGCCTGCATGGGTCACAACCTTCCCTCCCAGTTTGTAAGGCAAGTCCCCAGCAAGAATGGAACATTTTTTGTTCCAGCCCTGTTCGGGTCCCCTCCCAAACGTCTTTTTGCTAGTGCGTAGAATCATAGAGTGTTTGCAGCACAGAAAGAGGCCATTTGGCTCGTTGTGTCTGCAGAGGCATCCTGCAAGAGAGATAGTCATAAAGATGTACAGCGTACATGCATGTGCCTCTTCTTATTTTGCTGCTTTTCCTCTTTAGCCTGCAGTTCCTTTTTATTTTCAGATGAGTACTGAATTCTTTTTTGGAAGCTGCAATTGAATCTGGGTCCAACAGACTGTCCGGTGGTGCGTTCCAGATCAGAATCTTTCACTGTATGAAAAGGTTTTACCGTATGTTGTTTCTTTTCTGAAAACTCTAAATCACTGTCTTCAATTTCTCAATACCACTGTACCTCAAGAACTCTTTCTAAAAATAAGGTTAATTGTTTGTTTGGACATGTTATGATATACCTCTTGAGTTGTGTGAGGTTTGAACCTGGACCTCCTGGAACTGAGGAAGGGACACTATTACTGTGCCATATGATTTTTTTTTAATGTACTTGTATATGAGCAAAGGTGAGTCACCAATTAATGCCCACTAGCTAATGTACAGTTAACACAAGGAATCATTTGCTGTTTTGTTTAATTTATTTGATTGTGGTTTTAAGAAAATCAGATGTGACTCATACAACATATTTAGAAAAATGCAAAAGAATGAAATCATACTATGTTAGATCAATTGGTTTACTTTATCTTTGGTTTCTCATGTATAAACAGAGCACAATGAAACGACGAAAGGTAATGAATTGCTACCTTATGTTATTGAACATTTTTATTGTATTTTGGTGCCTGGAAGTTTGCATTGTTTGGCTGTTGTGTGAATACCAGATTATAAAGAATTATTGTTTGCTGCCCAAAGTACACAGTGTTTGAAATTGGGGTACATGGAGTAGCATCATAGTGAATAAAGTCAGAAGTCACACAACACCAAGTTATAATCCAGGAGGTTTATCTGAAGTCGCAAGCTTTTGGACTGTAGGCCCAAATGCCAGGTGAAGTCAGAGAGAAGTGCACAGAACATGGAATTTATGGGCAGAGGTTTCCAGGGCAGAGAGGTCAAAAGACCATACAAATGGTGTGAGCAAATGAGACTCCAGGAATTCTACCACAAACTCCTAGATGTCAGCAGCAAGCTCAATCAGTCAACCAATGAACTGGAACGGGGAAATCCGCAGTGCACCGACCAAAGAAGAGGGAGTCAAATTGGACCTCTCCAGAAGGCCTCTGCCCTAGTTTCAACATGTATGCTGGAGCCATCAGGAGATGCCACATTTATCAGCTGCACTCTCAAGATAGGACAGAATGTCATCCAAGCACGACATAATGCCATCCATGCTGTCCAGACCAGTCGCAACATTGTCATCAAACCAGCAGACAAAGGAGGAGCCATTGTCATACAGAATAGAATGGACTACTGCAAAGAAGCGTACCTACAGCTGAACAACCAGGAACAGTACAGACAACTACCTGCTGATCTTACCAAAGAACACACCTGTCAACTGAACAGACTGATGCAAGATGTTTGATCCAGACCTTCGGAATACCTTATGCACCCTCATCCTGCGTACTTCTTGCACTGGACATTTCTACTGCTTTCCAAAGGTACACAAAGCAAACACACCTGGACGTCCCGTTGTATCAGACAAAGGGACCCTGTGTGGGAACCTCTCTGGCTATGTCAAGGGCATCTTGAAACCCATTATACAAGGAACCCCGAGCTTCTGTTGTGACATTACAGATCTCTTACAGGAACTCAGCACCCACGGACCAGTTGAACCGGGAGCATTCCTTGTCACGATGGACGTATCAGCATCCTCCATGATGTCTGCATTGTTCAACGTCAACAACTGCCGATTTCCAGGTGCCATCCCACACCTTATCAACTTCATCCTCGACCACAACATCTTCACCTTTTGACAACGAGATCTTAATCCAACCGCACGGAACAGTTATGAGGACTAAATTTGTACCCCAATATACCAATATTTTCATGCACAAGTGCGAGCAAAACTTTTTTGCTGCACGGGACCTCCGAGCAATGCTATACACCAGATACATCAATGACATTTTTTTTCTTAGGACTCATGGTGGGGAATCACTGAATTGATTATTTAGCGGCATCAACAAGTTTCATTCCACCATCAGACTTCAGACACCATTCAGAATCAATCTCATTCTTGGACACACACATTTCCATCGAAGACAGACACCTCACTACCTCACTTTCCTACAAGCCTACGGGTATTAACCTCACGATGCTGCACTTCTCTAGCTTCCACCCGAAACATGTTAAAGAAGCCATCCCTGTGCACAAGCCCTGTACAAACACAGGATCTTCTCAGATAAGGAGGAATGTTACGGATGTCGAAAGATTTTGAAGGACACCCTCATAAGAACAGGATACAAAGCTCAACTCATCGATTGCCAGTTCTGACGTGCCACAGCGAGAAACCACAATGACCCCCTCAGAAGACAGACACAGGATAAAACCAATAGAGTACCCTTCATCATCCAGTACTTTCCCAGTACGGAGAGATTATGCCATGTTCTTCGCAGCCATCAACATGTCATCGATGACGACAAGCATCTTGCCGAGATCTTCCCTACACCTCCACTTCTCACCTTCAAACAACCGCCAAACCTTAAACAAATCATCGTTTTCAGCAAACTACCCAGTTTTTAGGACAGCATAGATCATAATACCACACAACCCTGCCACAGCAGCTTCTGTGAAACATGCCAGATCATTGACATGGATGCTACCATCACATGCGGGAACACCACCCACCACGCACACGGCAGGTACTCATGTGACTCGGCCATATTGTTTCTTCCGTATGCTGCGGGCAAGGATGCCCTGAGGCATGGTATATTGGCAAGACCATGCAGACACTGCAACAATGAATGAGTGGACACTGTGCAACAATTGCCAGGTAGGAGTGTTCCCTCTTAGTCAGAGAACACTTCAGTGGTCGAAGGGCAATTATTCTTCTGATCTTTGGGTACACGTCCTCTAAGGTGGCCTTTCAGATACACAACAACGCAGAATCTTCGAGCAGAAACTGAGAGCCAATTTCCATACCTGTGACGACGTTCTCAACCATGATCTTTGGTTCATGTGGCGCCTCATGAGACCCCAACACACTTCTCTATCTGTAAAATCTTCCTTACTGTCCTGATTTGTCACTATCACCTGGATACATTATTGGGAACTCTCTACCTTATTGAATAATCCAAAACAGTACAAACTAATTACTTTGGTTTCACCCTTGGTACGCGACTCATGTACCTGCCATGTTATTCCAGTCATTTCTTACTATTTGACACTCCACTGTCACCGGTTATATGATCTTTTGATCTCTCTGTCCATGCATTCTCTGTTCTGTGTGCCCCGCTCTCACTTCACCTGACTGAGGGGCTATGTTCTGAAAGCTTGTGACGCCAAATAAACCTATTGGGCCATAACATGGTGTCGTGTGAGTCCTGACTTTGTGCTCCCCAGTCCAACACTGGCACTCCACATCATCATGAATAGGCAATGAAATGTAAGGCTGGATGAACACAGCAGGCCCAGCAGCATCTCAGGAGCACAAAAGCTGATGTTTCGGGCCTAGACCCTTCATCAGAGAGGGGGATGGGGTGAGGGTTCTGGAATAAATAGGGAGAGAGGGGGAGGCAGACCGAAGATGGAGAGTAAAGAAGATAGGTGGAGAGGAGAGTATAGGTGGGGAGGTAGGGAGGGGATAGGTCAGTCCGGGGAAGACGGACAGGTCAAGGAGGTGGGATGAGGTTAGTAGGTAGGAGATGGAGGTGCGGCTTGGGGTGGGAGGAAGGGATGGGTGAGAGGAAGAACAGGTTAGGGAGGCAGAGACAGGTTGGACTGGTTTTGGGATGCAGTGGGTAGAGGGGAAGAGCTGGGCTGGTAGTGTGGTGCAGTGGGGGGAGGGGACGAACTGGGCTGGTTTTGGGATGCGGTTGGGGAAGGGGAGATTTTGAAGCTGGTGAAGTCCACATTGATACCATTGGGCTGCAGGGTTCCCAAGCGGAATATGAGTTGCTGTTCCTGCAACCTTCGGGTGGCATCATTGTGGCACTGCAGGAGGCCCATGATGGACATGTCATCTAAAGAATGGGAGGGGGAGTGGAAATGGTTTGCGACTGGGAGGCGCAGTTGTTTATTGCGAACCGAGCGGAGGTGTTCTGCAAAGCGGCCCCCAAGCCTCCGCTTGGTTTCCCCAATGTAGAGGAAGCCACACCGGGTACAGTGGATGCAGTACACCACATTGGCAGATGTGCAGGTGAACCTCTGCTTAATGTGGAAAGTCATCTTGGGGCCTGGGATAGGGGTGAGGGAGGAGGTGTGGGGGCAAGTGTAGCATTTCCTGCGGTTGCAGGGGAAGGTGCTGGGTGTGGTGGGGTTGGAGGGCAGTGTGGAGCGAACAAGGGAGTCACGGAGAGAGTGGTCTCTCCGGAAAGCAGACAAGGGTGGGAATGGAAAAATGTCTTGGGTGGTGGGGTCGGATTGTCGATGGCGGAAGTGTCGGAGGATGATGCGTTGTATCCAGAGGTTGGTGGGGTGGTGTGTGAGAACGAGGGGGATCCTCTTTGGGCGGTTGTGGCGGGGGCGGGGAGTGAGGGATGTGTTGCAGGAAATGTGGGAGACGCGGTCAAGGGCGTTCTCAACCACTGTGGGGGGAAAGTTGCGGTCCTTGAAGAACTTGGACATCTGGGATGTGCGGGAGTGGAATGCCTCATCGTGGGAGCAGATGCGGCGGAGGCGGAGGAATTGGGAATAGGGGATGGAATTTTTGCAGGAGGTTGGGTGGGAGGAGGTGTATTCTCGGTAGCTGTAGTAGTCGGTGGGCTTGAAATGGACATCAGTTCCAAGCTGGTTGCCTGAGATGGAGACCGAGAGGTCCAGGAAGGTGAGGGATGTGCTGGCGATGGCCCAGGTGAACTGAAGGTTGGGGTGGAAGGTGTTGGTGAAGTGGATGAACTGTTCGAGCTCCTCTGGGGAGCACGAGGCGGCGTCGATACAGTCATCAATGTAGCAGAGGAAGAGGTGGGGTTTGGGGCCTGTGTAGGTGCGGAAGAGGGACTGTTCCACGTAACCTACAAAGAGGCAGGCATAGCTGGAGCCCATGCGGGTGCCCATTGCCACCCCCTTAGTCTGTAGGAAGTGGGAGGAATCGAAAGAGAAGTTGTTGAGGGTGTGGACGAGTTCGGCCAGTCGGATGAGGGTGTCGGTGGAGGGGGACTGGTTGGGCCTGCGGGACAGGAAGAAGTGGAGGGCCTTGAGGCCATCTGCATTGCGGAATACAGGTGTATAGGGACTGGACATCCATGGTGAAAATGAAGTATTGGGGGCCAGGGAATTAGAAGTCCTGGAGGAGGTGGAGGGCGTGTGTGGTGTCACGGACGTAGGTAGGGAGTTCCTGGACCAAATGAATAGGCAGCTTATTTTTGATTCAGTCAGTTTATATTTTCCATTGACTTACACAGGCTAAGATGTTTAATTTTGAGCCAACTAAAGGGACAGAAAGGGAAAGACGGTCTGCGCAAGAGTTTAAACTAGTGTTTTGCAACTTCAAGAGAGAAGATTGGGCATGGTGGAAAGTTGGTTGATGGTTCACTTCGTGCCCTTTTCCAATTGACCAATTTTGAAGCATATTCTGATCACTGAACATTCAGTGCCTATTTAAATCCTTTTGTGGCCTGAATGTAGCAAGATGTTTAGACATGAGGGTATATGATGATTTACATGTTTAAAAAGTATCTGAAGTCTGCTCCTGTTAGGTAGTGTATTAGTGACACGAAATAAAATATCGTACCAGCAATACATATATAATTGCTTTTGTTTACATTTTCTTACTTGTGCTTTGGATTTTGGGCTGGGCAATGCACTTGAAGTATGCTGATCATTATCTTTAGACATTTCCCGAAGAATGCCAGAATTCCTTTTGGTAGGGAAACCTTTGGTGTTTGCTCTGTAAACTGCTGTACATGTAGGTATTAACTTGAGGTAGCAACAAGTGCACCCCCATGATTGTTCAGTGCTGGCAAGCTGCTTGGCTATCTGGTCGCACTGAAGGGCCTGGCAAGGCATGTGAGCAAATACTAACAAAACAAGCAAAGAACTATGAAATACACTGTGCTCTGAAACATGAGACAGGCACTTGTCTGAGTGCCAAAGGTGTCTGGCAGCAGCGTTGCGGCGGAAGGTGTTGGTGAGTTCCAAAGAGCAGTATTGACGTGCTGGACTATATTCTAAGTTAGTCTGAGATTTATCTTGACGTACAGGGAGGTTGCTGCTTTGCTGATGCTAAGTTCTGTGATGGCTGCCCCATGGACGGTACCCAGAGATGGCAGGGAATGTTGACCAACATGGCAGCCTGGAGAAGATGCTGGCAAGTTACAGTTACTCGTTAGCCACTCTGACTTCCAAGTCAAGAGCTGGTGCTGCGTAGTTTCTCACCTGTACTTGGGGAAGTTGTAAACGGCGTTCATGAGGTGAAATTAGAGATAGTGAGATGTAAATGCATGAAAACAGGGCCCTCACTGCTTACTAATGAGATTCTCATTAGCCATTGAAATCTCAAGGGAAAATTGGACTTGTTTCTTCTTGATGTTGAGAATCTTGTTTATTTAATTTTGCCATCCTCTCCTAACTTACTCATCATTGCCCTTTTCATTCAGACAAGAAAAAAATTCACGCAGTGAGGTGTTCCAATGACTCCAACTTGGCCTGTGTTAACATTTTGTTCTCCTTTAGTTAATCTTGTTCATTGAAAGTCTAAACACAAGTAAAATACTATCTTTTCAGTGAGAATATGCAACTGAATTTGAACTATTTCTTCATCAGTGAACTTAAAGGGGCACAGTTGCTCAGTGGTTAGCACTGCTGCCTCATAGCGCCAGGGACCTGGGTTCAATTCCACCCTCGAGTGACTGCCAATGTGGGTTTCAGCTAAGTGCTCTGGGTTCCTCCCACAAGCCAAAAATGCACAGGTTGGATTAGCCGTGCTAAATTGCCCTGTTGTATCCAGGAATGTGTAGCCTAGTTAGATTTGCTATCATAAATGCTGGGATAGGGTTTGGGTCTGGGTCTGGACTAGATGCCCTTCAAAGGATTGGTGCAGACTCAATGGGCTGAAACGTCTCTTTCCGCAGCCATGTAGGGATGCTATGATTCTGACTTGGTGCCATCATTTTTATAGGGTCACTTTGGTAACTCCTGTGCATATTTAATTTTGCTTTTGGAAGAGTCTGAGTGAAATGTTTAAACAAGGATGAATAATCCATTAATGGCTCCTGATTCCACTAGATCCTTTTCAATTTATGCTTACATTCTTTATTTTCTGAAGTGATGAATGAAATCAGAAAGCTTGGCCTCTTGCTTCCACTTCGTGCATGCCGTTAATGAAGCAACTGAGTTTTAGGAAGATAGTAGTGTGGGAATACAGGAGCATTTGCCATTTTAATGGTGCAGTACATTTATTTTCCAAGGCCCCTGTGTCTCATTGTAATTCTTTTTTTTGCAGTGTAACTTTCTTCCTTTCTGGTCTTCCCCGCGTTGTGTGCTCTTAGCTGTGATATCCTTTTGACCCTTTTTCCATCTCAGCATTGGGGTGATAACTATATTGGGGTTGTTGAGTTTTTTAGAGAGTGTCCTCTTCATTTAAACATAATAAACTTGCTGTAATATTGATATGCAAGTCGAAGTGGTAAATTAGTTTTTGCTTTCTGCCATCTTTTCTCTAATGGCGCTCATCATTTATATTAATTGTTGAGTTACTGCACACACAGCTGATTGTTTTCCACAGAAGTAACTTTGCAGTAACACTAGAAGTTATTTGTGGAGTATTCATGGAGTTTTTCTTAATGATGCATATCTCAATTTATTAAAATGTAATTTTAATTTCTCCATCTGCCATTATTGCACTATATTAGGCAATGGTTGTAGGTAATTTAAAAATAATTACATACACTGCTGAGTGGCCATACAAACACATGCATGCACTCAAACATATGTATTAGCAAGAAATGCAGTTGAAGTTTGTGTTTTGAGTCAAATTGTAATTATTTATCTGATTGGAGCCAGACATCATATTGACATCATTTCTATGAGTAAAAACCCAAAAGTTTTAAACAAATTTAATGCTGAAGCAGTTGCAAAATCAAACTGAATTCGTGACACAAAGAGAAGAAAAAAAGGAGTAAATTGTACAGAAATGAAATGGCCACTGCAGCAATAAAGAAACAGCTGCAGCTCATAAAGAATTAAAAATCCGATGATGTAGAGATAGTTGAGAAGTTAAATAATAATGCTGGCTGATATGTGGTAGCTTTCTGAAAGGCACCAGTAAAAAGGGTTAGTTATGTTAATTTTGAGGTAAGGAGGGAATGCATTAAATATAATCTCCTGAGTTGAGTGAAGACCACAGGAGCAGGTCAGACATGATTTTTGAAAAAAATTGTCCCACCATCTCTTTCCAAAGTGAAATCATCAGCTCTTTCAAAACAAATTTAAAATTGAGAGGCAGGAATCAGATGAACTTTTTGATGGTTTCCGAACAAGACTAAAATCCAGATGAAATACAACTGTCAGTTCATGTGGGGTTGAGCTAGGAACACAAATATTTACAATATAATTTAATTTTTTGTATGATGGTACTGAAGGTACTATCATCAAGTTTGCAGATGACACAAGAGTCAGTTAAGTGCATGTGCAAAAACATGGCAGATGGAATAAAATGAGGGAAAATGTGATGCCCAGCACCTTTGCAGGAATTGGATTTAAATGGAGAGACACTGCAGAAAGCTACAGCACAGGGATTTGGGGATCCTTGTGAATGAATCACAAGAAACTAGCACCCAGGTTCAGGAGGAAGTCAAGTGGAATGTTGACCTTTATTTCAGAGGAAACAGGCTGTAAAAATATGGAGCTCTTTTTAAAGCCAATACAAGGTGGCAGGAACATTGAACAATTCTGGACCCCTTATTTGAGGGAGGCTTTACTGGCACTGGAAACAGCCCAAGGCAGAGAAGGTTCACTAGGTTGATTTTGGGTATGGAGGAATTGAGGCTGGAGGAGAGTTGGCTTGTTTGGAGTTGTACTCCTTGGAAGTTGCAAGAATAACTGGAGAACTTATTATAACATGCAAGATTTTTAGGGGGCTTGATGGGGTAGATACTAAAAGCTTGTTTCCCCTTGTGGAAAAATCTAGGACCAGAACATATAATCTCAGTGTAATGGGCTGACCATTAAAGGCTGCGATGACGAGGACGTCTTTATCTGATGGTATTGAACCCATGAAATTCTTTCCTGTAGAGGGCTGTTGAGATATTCAAGGCTGAGGTAGATGTTCAATCAGTAACATCATCAACATCTGTGGGGAATTGAGGATTATCAGGTCAGCCATGGTCTGATTAATTGACAGATCAGACCCAATAGCTGCATGGCCTACTTCTGCTGCAACTTTTTATGGTCTTATGAGGCTCTGCACTTTGTGAGTTTTTGCGGTTTTGCTGGGGCAACAAGATATCATTGGAAAGGACCAGCTTCTAATGTCGTTGGCTTAAATACTGTCTATGCACATGCAAACATGAGTAGACATAGGAAAAGGATGCAAGCTGGGTTGGGGGAGGGAACAGGCAGGCTGTGAAAAGAGAGAGAGAGAGAGAGAGAGAGAGAGGAGAAGGAAGCTGAAAGGGGCAGACTGAGTTGGAAAACTTGTTAATAGAAGATGATTTGGTTAACTTAGAGCCAGGAAGCCTTGGAATGACTGAGGTACTGAATGTCTCAGTTTGAGGCTACAAATGTTTAGGAACAATTATGCAGGAAAAATATAGTGGATACTATTGTAATCAACATGCTCAAATGTTAAACTTACATCTGAAATTCAGATGTGAGACATGCTATGAAGAGCAATAAGTGCTTAGTTAAAATTTTTGTGTATATTACACTGGAAACGTGTTAGCTGTGAACTCACCAACCTCTGGTTGACAGATTTAGGGTGTTACTATTTTTGCGTGTGGAAATGAAGGTCATTTATTTTGGGGGAGAAAACGCTTTTGTTGCTAAATTGTTTGCAGGTGCCAATTTAAATACTGGTGTTTAAGAAATTACTGCTTTCCTGCTATGTTGTGGCTTTATGTTTAATAATTAAGGAGATGGAAATCTTCTGTTTTAGGTGAGAGTTCAAATACCATGTATGTTAACACAAAAACAGAAGGTGTTATTGTGTGACTGTGTCAAAAGCAAGCCCTTGAGAAAATTATTTGATCCCTCTGACAATGAGTTACAGTGTATTGCCAACAGTTCTGGTCACCATGTTATCAGAAGGATGTGGATGCTTTGGAACCGGCACAGAAAAGGCTTGCCAGGATGTTGCCTGGTATGGGAGATTATAGCTGTGAAGAAAGCTTGGATAGACTGGGTTTGTTTTAAGTGGAATGCAGGAGTTTGAGGGATGACCTGATAGAAGTTTATAAGATTGTGAATGGCATGGACAGAGTGGAAATTACGAGGCTTTTTCCCAGGGTGGAGGAATCAATTACCAGGGGACATCGGTTCAAGGAGTGGGATGGGGTGCAGAATTTAAGAGATGTGTGAGGCCGTTTTTCACACAAGGAGTGGTGAGTGCCTGGAATGCAGTGCCAGAGGAGGTGGTGGAAGCAGGCACCATAGCAGTGTTCAAGAAACATGTAGATGAATACGTGAATAGGAAGGAAATAGAGGGAAGCAGATCCTGTAAATGAAGTCCGTTTTAGTATGGAAGGGCAAAATGAGACGGCGCAAGTTCGGAGGGATGAAGGGTCTGTACCTGTGCCATATTGTTCTTTGTTTGTTTTAGTTGGCTTGATTGAATAAATGAGCTCTTTCATATTTCATGTCAAAGCACACAGCAAACTTGAGAAAGCTGAGTACCAGTGGTTAGAGTCGTACAATAGGAGTTTCAATAAACTGAGAAGTCATATGTAATTAAATCAATCTTACTACTTCAGAAAGAGACCTGTCGTTCTGTGTTCGAGACTTCTGTGAAAGGACTGGGAAAAGTCATCAAACCGTAGCATTAACAATCAAAGTTCTAACATTAACTCAGACCAGATGTGCAACATAGAAAACCTCTGGCAATTGCAGAAATTTGTGAGAAATTGCATTCATATCTTTATTGGAGAAGGGTCATTGGTGAGAGTAATTATCAATTTGTCCAGAAATTTGTTGGATCCAGAGTAATCAAACCCACTACAATACAGAAATAACTTCTCCTGAAGATGGATGAAAGTCACAGGAATGAAAGGTGTGTAAGATCAATGCCAGATCAGTTGTATATTGTTCGTCTATGTACAGATGGGCATTGACAAAGAGAGTGAAAGGATGGGTAACTGCATGCAATGTATACCACAAGAACAGTTACACAGCAGAAAGAGAAGATAACAGCTACTGAACTACCAGCTAGACCACACCATTCTATAGCTACAGCAGCCAATTCTGAAATGACAATGCAGTCCAATTCACCTCAAGTGAATTTAAAGGATTCGCTGAACTAGTTGGATCCACCATAATCACCACATTACCCAAGGGCACGATGGTGGTGTATGTCCAGCTGGCCAAGCAAACCCTCACAGAAGAAAGAAACAAAGGAAGTTTCAGAGCATACCGTGTTGTCACTCCAATGTACAATACTTAAGGCTGTTAAGAAACTGCCTGGGTGAACGGAAGAGGGTACGAGACAACGCTGTCCCTCAAGGTAATCGCACCAGTTGACCAGGAGAAAATAAGGCAACAATTAATGGATAGACAGATAGAAAGAAGTTAATACTTTAACAACCATGTTGAATCCCTACCTGAGTTGTTGAAAGGACAAATTTTCTATACACAAGTTGCAACGATTAAAACCTTGGTCCTAGCAAAAATTGTATCAGTGATAATGGGAGCTGCAGATGCTGGAGAATCCAAGATAATAAAGCGTGAAGCTGGATGAACACAGCAGGCCCAGCAGCATCTCAGGAGCACAAAAGCTGATGTTTCGGGCCTAGACTCTTTATCAGAGAGGGGGATGGGGTGAGGGTTCTGGAATAAATAGGGAGAGAGGGGGAGGCGGACCGAAGATGGAGAGAAAAGAAGATCGGTGGAGAGGAGAGTATAGGTGGGGAGGTAGGGAGGGGATAGGTCAGTCCAGGGAAGACGGACAGGTCAAGGAGGTGGGATGAGGTTAGTAGGTAGGAAATGGAGGTGCGGCTTGAGGTGGGAGGAAGGGATGGGTGAGAGGAAGAACAGGTTAGGGAGGTAGAGACAGGCTGGGCTGGTTTTGGGATGCAATGGGGGGAGGGGAAGAGCTGGGCTGGTAGTGTGGTGCAGTGGGGGGAGGGGACGAACTGGGCTGGTTTTGGGATGCGGTGGGGGAAGGGGAGATTTTGAAGCTGGTGAAGTCCACATTGATACCATTGGGCTGCAGGGTTCCCAAGCGGAATATGAGTTGCTGTTCCTGCAACCTTCGGGTGGCATCATTGTGGCACTGCAGGAGGCCCATGATGGACATGTCATCTAAAGAATGGGAGGGGGAGTGGAAATGTTTTGCGACTGGGAGGTGCAGTTGTTTATTGTGAACTGAGCGGAGGTGTTCTGCAAAGCGGTCCCCAAGCCTCCACTTGGTTTCCCCAATGTAGAGGAAGCCACACCGGGTACAATGGATACAGTATACCACATTGGCAGATGTGCAGGTGAACCTCTGCTTAATATGGAAAGTCATCTTGGGGCCTGGGATAGGGGTGAGGGAGGAGGTGTGGGGGCAAGTGTAGCATTTCCTGCGGTTGCAGGGGAAGGTGCTGGGTGTGGTGGGGTTGGAGGGCAGTGTGGAGCGAACAAGGGAGTCACGGAGAGAGTGGTCTCTCTGGAAAGCAGACAAGGGTGGGGATGGAAAAATGTCTTGGGTGGTGGGGTCAGATTGTAGATGGCGGAAGTGTCGGAGAATGATGCGTTGTATCCGGAGGTTGGTGGGGTGGTGTGTGAGAACGAGGGGGATCCTCTTTGGGCGGTTGTGGCGGGGGCGGGGTGTGAGGGATGTGTTGCAGGAAATGCGGGAGACGCGGTCAAGGGCGTTCTCAACCACTGTGGGGGGAAAGTTGCGGTCCTTGAAGAACGTGGACATCTGGGATGTGCGGGAGTGGAATGCCTCTTCGTGGGAGCAGATGCGGCGGAGGCGGAGGAATTGGGAATAGGGGATGGAATTTTTGCAGGAGGTTGGGTGGGAGGAGGTGTATTCTAGGTAGCTGTAGTAGTCGGTGGGCTTGAAATGGACATCGGTTACAGGCTGGTTGCCTGAGATGGAGACTGAGAGGTCCAGGAAGGTGAGGGATGTGCTGGAGATGGCCCAGGTGAACTGAAGGTTGGGGTGGAAGGTGTTGGTGAAGTGGATGAACTGTTCGAGCTCCTCTGGGGAGCAAGAGGTGGCGCCGATACGTCATCAATGTAGCAGAGGAAGAGGTCTGTGTAGGTGCGGAAGAGGGACTGTTCCACGTAACCTACAAAGAGGCAGGCACAACTGGGGCCCATGCAGGTGCCCATGGCCACCCCCTTAGTCTGTAGGAAGTGGGAGGAATCGAAAGAGAAGTTGTTGAGGGTGTGGACGAGTTCGGCCAGGTGGATGTGGGTGTTGGTGGATGGGGACTGGTCAGGCCTGCGGGACAGGAAGAAGCGGAGGGCCTTGAGGCCATCTGCATTGCGGAATACAGCTGTATAGGGACTGCACGTCCATGGTGAAAATGAGGTGTCGGGGGCCATGGAATTGGAAGTTCTGGAGGAGGTGGTGAGCGTGGGTGGTGTCACGGATGTAGGTAGGGAGTTCTTTGTGACTGACAACTGAGCTGGAAATGTAAAAAAGATCACCACTAACATGAGCAGCCACATTACCAGTGGGCGAATATCCCTGGTGTCAACAACAAGTGGTGTAACATCAATGATGTCACCCGTAAATTACACAATAGCAACGTCAAGACCTATTGTACACCAATAGCAGCATGTGCAACGTCACCCGTGCAGCAGATCCAGTTGCTGCTGATAGCATTGAGTGCTAAATCCGCAAGATGTAGGCACAACTTTCTCCCGCCTAAACACTGTTCCTTTACAAAATTCAATTGTTAATCTTCAGTTTAGAAAAAAGCTAATGATTGAAACAGCTATATTAATATAGATGTTTAAAAGAGGGATTTTATGTCATATTGTTTGTAAAGAACTAGGAACCAATTGTTTTCTGAATACCTGGGGTGTTACATTTCACTGCTCCGCTGTGATCAGGTGCTGAGTAAAAAATATGAGTCTATCAACTACCTGGACAGCAGCAAGAAATGCCATCCATTAAGCACGGCTTTGAGGCTAAAACGTGATTTATTTTTAAATTATCATGTTAGGTAACATTAGGACAAAAGAGGTGTAAAAGTGAGGTTAGCCATTCATTTAGACAATTACCTATATCAGTACCCTATTTAAATTAAATAGCGGAGATCTAATATCTTTGCTCCAGCCAAAGGATGCTGCAACCCATAATCCTCTGAGTGAGGCATTGTCAACTTCTCATAGGTTGTGTGATTCATACAATATTTAGCATTGCAGTTACTAATACTGATAAATTATTTAATGATTTGAGGCGCAATTGAATACAGATTCTCAAAGAAAAAGCAGCCATGTGGTTTAATACCAAATGCTTTTAGCTGTGTCGAAAGGTATCTTGGAAGAAAAATATCTAAAATGCCTCCGATTTTAGTTGATTTATTGCTCTATTCAAATGTGGACTTCTGTCGTCACAATTCCTTCTGTGGAATAATTGTGAAAAATTAAAATAATTGTTTTGCTTTGCTGTATTGGTCATTTAATTGTTGTCAATTTTCTTCTGAACTGATTTGCTAGTCGCCTAATTGGAGAAGGTTACTGCATCTGACAAGATGTCGGTTTAGGAAACCTGGTCAGCATAAACGAGTTGGGCCAAAGGGCCTATTTCCACATTGTATGATTCTATGAAGCTAAATTAACTTTAATCACTGAAGTCATTCCTCTTCTAATTTGGCACTTGTTCAAATATGTGTTTATTAAAATGGTGAGAATTCAAAGAAATATTGGGAATAATCACAATTCCTTAAGATAACAACATGTTTTTCTCAAGAAGTTATGATCATGAATCTCCCTTTTCAGTGAACTTCAGTTTAATGCCAGAATATAATTTTTCTTGTAAAAACATTGCTTTTTGTTGCCCAAATCTTGGATTGCCTGGGAAAATGCGATTGCTCTGCTACATTGTTTTTTATGAACGTTCTGGAGCAAAAAGTCTGTAAGCTATTCTCAGTGGAATAACCAGCAGACTGGAAGTAGGCATGAATTGGCATTTTGCCGTTCTATTGCAATCCTAAATGCAGTGGAAGTTGATGTAATTTCCTGTTGACATTCATCAAATGAACGATACCTTCACCTCTACTCTTAAGCCAGTGGAGAAATCCTATTGTCAGTACATGATCTGCCTGAAAGTGGGGTAAGTGAAAGATGCAATAATAAGAATTGCAACTGGTAATAATCAGGACATGTGCATTTCATTTGTTTTTAAGGAAACCTCTGTAAAATAATCCCTTGCAGTTTGTAAGTTTTTATAATCGAGGCAAGGTTAGTAAGGGATTGGCCCCATTATTAATTGATTTCTTGAACGCCCCACCCTCATTTTTCTCTCCTGATTTCCCTGGACATTTAGAAATAGTAAGAACTGCTGAACTTCCCACATCCTACAGACTAAGGGGCTGGCCATGGGAACCTGCATGGGCACAAGTTATACCTGTCTGTTTGTGGGATATGTGGAACAGTCCCTGTTCCGCAGACATGCTGGCACTATCCCCCACCTCTTCATCCGCTACATTGATGACTATATTGGCACTGCCTTGTGCTCTCAAGAGGAGCAGTTCATCAACTTTACTAACACTTTTCACCCCGACCTCAAGTTCACCTGTACCATCTCTGATACCTGTCTGTCCTTCCTGGATGTCTCTGTCTCCATCTCTGGTAAACACCTTGAAACCAACATTTATTTCAAGCCTACCGACTCTCTCAGCTACCTTGACTACACCACCTTGACACACGTATGGGGATTGATATACCAAGATTGTGCCTTGTTCACCAACACCAGTACTTACAATTTGATAATTGGCATGCAAGTGGACCCACATTTCTGGAAGAATTTTCCAAATCCGTAAAAGGTTGCCTAATACCAATCTGTAGGATATATTGTATGATTGTAGATATATGGAAGGTGTTAAGAAAATTAATAATTTTTGATTGTCCCAGTGGATTTGCACATACTAGAGCTGAATATGTTGATGTCATGAATATTTGGAAGTATTTGATAATAAGGAGAGCACGTATAATGCAATTATTTTAAAATATGGGTCACAATTTATATTTCTAGTTATAGTATTAATTTAGGGTACTTCAAAAATTGTGCTCTCAGACCAGTGACCTCAAAAAGAAAAATTGCCTGATGGTGCTTGGGGAGAATATCAGGCTGGAAAGTTTACGTTCATTTTATTACTAGACCAAAATAATAATACACACAAAGTATTATAGCTTGTGGGATGAAAATTGAATGTTCTGTCAAAATTAATTTAAAATTCAGTCAGTTATCAGTTATAACATTGAAAGGTTTTGCTTTACTGTGTAACTTAACGTTTTTTGGCGTTAAGTATGCTTAGGCCATTTTTGTCTGGCTTAATGAAAAATTCCCTTAAACTTGCTGACGTCATGTTAACATTTAAATTTAAATAAGTATGGGGATTAATCTGATGAATATAATTTCTGGTACATTTGTTTAGCTCAACGTAAAGTCTTCTCCATTGCTTTGCTTCCTAATGTGGTGTGTTAAAATTCTTAAGAAATCATAAGATAATAGTTGTGATGTGCTACTTAATTAATGAGTTGAATTGTTTCTCTTAAAATGACAATTGATGTATTTGCTATTGCTTGATTATTCATGGTATTGTACATTCACATAATATTGGTTTGCATTGTTAAGGGACTCGAGGATGGTGTGGCAATCCAAGGAAAAGAAGAATTAAAAGTGTACTGGATTGTAATCAAGTGATTTAAGAGGCAAAGGAGTTGGTGCACTAATACAAGTAACAGCAGGCAAAGTAGAGGCAGAGGTAGCTGTGCCAGGGTCAGCATGAAATGTGAGAATTAAACAAGAGAGTTGTCTCCTAACATACTTAAATTATTTTTGAACAAAGTAAGCCAGGAGCAACGGAAACTGGATAATGGGAGGGGTACATCCCTCAATAACAGGTGAAGATGGTGTCGAGGTTAGCGCAGGTGCGAGACTTTGGCTCAATAAACTGATTCGGATCTGGATTGGAAGCCGTTGTTAATAAGGGAAGAGTTGCTGGCCGTTCAATTTCAGTGCAAGTTTTGGGACAAAGTTCCTTCGCATTAAGAAATATTACGTGTTTGGATAAAATACACATGTAATATCCTATGCACAGTTGATCTGTTAGAATATTTTTGTGTTCTGCTTGGGAATTTATCACTATTAGCATTTTCTGATGACATGTACACATATTTAGATAATGAAATTCATTTTGCTTAAGTGACCAGTTATCCCCTTGATTCATTCACCTTATTAGGAAATTACAGATACACTAGGTTTGTAGTTGATGTGATTGAGGAAGCCTCAATCCACAATCAGTAATTGTATTTTTTTAATGCTTGAGGTCATGAAGAATAGTAAGCGAATGACCCAACATGATTTTTATGATCCAAGGGGCCTAGGTGCCTGCATGAAATTTTTAGAAAAAATATTCTTTGAAGAGATGTGGCCAGCACTGACTCGGTATTAGTTGTCCTTCCCAGTTGCATTTAAGAAGGTGGTAGACAGCTGCCTTCATGAAACACTGAAGTTAATAGGTGCAAGTAAACCCAACATTGCTGTTTGGAAGGGAGTGCCAGAATTTTGACCCAGTGACAGTAAAGGAGTGGCATTATGGTTCCAGTTCAGGCTGGTGAGAGGCTTGAAGGGGAAATTGCATGTAGGAGTTTTCCATGCCTCTGGCTGCCCTCTTCTTCCTAGGTGGTAGAGATGGTTATATATTAATGACTTAGACTTAACTGTGGAAGGCATGATTGGGAAATTTGGACATAATAGGCAGTTTGCAGCTTCAAAATCAGATGGGTGGGTGATAATGAAGAGAATGGCTGTTGACTGCAGGCAGATAGCAATGATGTGGTTGAATCTGTGGATAGAATCCGGTCTGGAAAAATGCAAGGCTATGCACTTGGGAAGGGCAAAGCAAGAGATTGTACAATATAAGGGTGAGTTGGGAGAGGTAGAAAAAATGAATGACCTTGGAGTACATACTTATAGGTCCCTGGTTGCAGGATAGTTGGAGAAGGTGATAAAGAAGGGATGCTTTCCTTTTATAGAATAGGAGATTGAATCCAGAGCAACAATGTAATGCTGGAACTGTAGATTAGGCCACAGCTGGAATCTGCATGAAATTTGTTACCTAATAACAAAAAGGACGTAATTGCTCCAGAGAAAGTAATGTAGCAGCACATTGTCCAAGAACATTGCAGAGCTTGAAAATTGGAGGTACAAGGAAAGATTGGAGACGGTAAGCAACAAAAAAACAGAAATTGCCAGAAAAACTCAGCAGGTCTGGTACCGTCTGTCAGAAGGGACACTGGACCTGAAATATTAACCTTGCATTTTCTCCACAAATGCTGCCACACTTAGAGTTTTTTCCAGCAATTTCTGCTTTTGTTTCTCATTTCCAGCATCCATGGTTTTATCTTGCATAGGCTGAGGTTTTTTTTAGAGACAGAGGGAGCTGAGAGGATACTTGATTGAGGTGTACAAAATAGTAAGGTGCTTGAACAGGGTGGACAGAGAAAGTCAGTTACTAGGGGCACAGATTTAATGTGCCTGCGAGAGGGATTAGAAGGGCCATGAGAATCATTTTCACCCAGAGAGTGGTGGAAGTCTGGAATTTGTTGCCTACTTTGATGGTTGAAGAAGAAACCCTGAACTCTTGGAAAAGGAATCTGGATCTGCACCTAGAGTACTATAACCTGCAAGGCTGTGGAATGGGCAATGGAAAGTTGTACCAGTCATAGATGGAATGAAAGTTTAACTCAGTGAACAACAACCAGTCCAGCAGGTTGCTTTCCCCAGGATGTTGTTGTGTTTCTTGAGTGTTGGACCCATTGAGGCAAGTGAAGAACATTCCATCACACTCGTGATTTGTGACTTATTGATGGAGGAGAGACTTTGAGGAGTTGAAAGATGTGATACTCGAGATAGAATTCCCAGCTTCTGATCTACTGATGTAGCAGTATTTGTATGGCTAGACCATTTCATTTTCCAATCGAGGACAGATCCTTGGTTGTTGAAAGTATGGGGTCAGCAATAGTAGTGCCTTTGAATGTTAAGAGGAGTTTGATGGAGCCTCTCTTATTAGAGATGGTCATTGTCTGGTAGTTCTATTCCAATAATGTTGCCAGTTATCAATCCAGGACTGAATGGTGTCCAGCTCTTGCTGCATATGACACAGACTGCTTCAGTATCTGAGGAATTGCAAAGGGTGCTGAATGTTGTGCAATCATCAGCAAATATCCTCATTCCTGACCTTATGGTGGAAAGGAAGTCATTAAAGAAGATGAAGATAGTTGTGCCTGGACACTTCCCTGTGAAGTTCAAGCCATGTCAAGGGCCTGAGATAATTGATGGTCAATAACTAGAAGCATTTCCTTTGCCATAGGTATGACTCCAACCACTCCATGTCACACACCCAACCCCCATTTCCATAGACAGGAATTTTTCAGGGCTTCTGGCACCACAGTAAATCAAAAGCAGCCTTGATGTCAAGAGCAGTCATTCTCTCTACCTCTGGAGTTCAATTATTATTCCTTGTTTGGACCAAGGCAGTGATGAGGTCATGAACAGAATGGCCCTGGTGGGACCAAAACTGAATGTCATTGAGTAGGTTATTGCTGTGTGGGTGCCACTGGGTAGCACTGTTGATGACCCCTTCTGGCGCTTCTCATAATTAGGAATAGACCTGTGTTTATATTTGGTTGGATTTGTCCTGCTTTTTACTGAACAGGTCAGACCTGAGCAATTTTCCACATTATTGGATAGATGCCAATGTTATAACTGTGCTGGAACAGCTTGGCTAGATGTGTGACTATTTCTGGAGCATATGTGTTCTGTACTACTGCCTGGATGTTGTCAGAGCCCATAACCTCTGCAGTAATCAGTGCCTGCAGCGAATTCTTCATATCACGTAGAACAAATCAAATTGGCTGAAGACTGATATCCATGATACTGGAGACCTCAGGAGGACACTGAGATGGATCATTTACTCTACACTTCGGGCTGAAGGTGGTTGCAATTGCTTGAGGTCCTGTATTTTTGTGCTGGCCTCCTCTATCACTAGGGGTCAGGATATTTGTGGAGTCTTCCTCTTCCAGTTAGTTCTGTGATTATGTACCACCATTTATGACTTGAGGTGGCAACATTGTGGACCTTGGTTTAAACCTTTGATTGTGGATTTGCTTAGCCCTGTCTATCATAACAACATATCTGGAATGAATTTAGTCAAGATCAGCTGCCTGTGTTTCACCAATGCATAAAATCATTGAATCTTTGTTCATGCTTGCAGCTGGTAATACCCCTCAACCCCCAGCACCTGCACCCATGTTGTCTTCATCCACCATCTCACAATCCCTGTCCCCTCACCCTTACCGGCCACTTCATCCCCCTACACCGCTCCCCCCCCCATCCACCCCTCACTCACTTATCCTTTCTTTCTCTCGCTCCTTTTCCCAACCTCCAACCTAGCTCACCACCTCCTTCATCCCTACCCTCCAGCATCAAAATCGTCATTCCTTTAGCAGCCAGTGTTGAGCTCTCCCTGAGTTGGGTGGCCCATTTCAACATCCAGTTAGACAGAGTTTGGAAGTAATGCAGAGAGGAAGATCTGGGCTTCTTTAGGCAGTGAGTTAATAGACATTGGATAGAAGCAGCTGGAGGAAATTAGAAAATGACTGCAGTTTGGAGAATATGTGGTGAGGAGGAAATGGATTTTGTCTCGCACTGTTACTGCATGGCAGTGATAGAGAGGGCCATGCCTATGTACAGTGTTTCTGAACAATATCAGGAGGAAGTTGAGTTCCTTTGAATTGTTGGGGTGAGGAGTTTGACATGAGTTGTTCAGTGTCTTTGTGCTACAGCTCATTGACATTATATTTTTTCCTTTTTAATGTAAAATGCAATTATCTGCTCAAATTATTATTCACATTAATGTGTTTTGCATTAGAAATGTATCATTTATGTTTGCCTTAATAATTTTATAATGCAAGTAAGCCTGTAGACTTATTATTTACACTAGCATCACAAAACTGTGATTATCTTATTGAACTGTGACACTTGCATAGAGTAGGCTTGCTATGTTACACTGAGAAGATTGCAGAATTCGAGGGCTAGTTATGACTTGGAACAGCTAATTCTGAAAATATGCCAAAGAATAAATACTTCTGATTGCAGTGGTCAGGATCAGAGAGACGTTAAGGATTGGGCTTTGGTGAATTACTGAGGCCAATGCAAGTTTCCTCTTAAGATTTTTAAATTAAGTGCGTTCTTTGTTACTGTCTTCATGGCAGAATACCATTACATGTTGTAATGTCACTGCCAACATTGTAAATCTCAAACAAATGCGGTCCAAGCTTGAAGAAGCAGCTTCAAACTGGATTGTGCTAATTTCTTTCTATGTGAATCTGCTCAATGAAATCAGAACGATGTTTGGCAAGCTTCTCGCTCAGGTATGAATTAGTCGTTAGGATCTGCAGTTACTCTTGTGGATTGGAGTGAGTTTGCTGTTATGACTTGTTGAAGTCAGAAGGAGTGGCAGACTCCGTACCTTGACTTCAGGTGTAAGTTGTCAGAATTATTTATTAGAGGTAATAATGCTTGATTGCCTTGATGCAAAAGTATTATTATAGACGCTCTGGAATGCTTTTTTGGAAGGGTGATGCCTCACCAACTTGATGGAGCGTTTTGAAGAAATAACTAGGTTTCTGGTTGTAGCTGCTCTGTTGATATTGTGAATAGCTTCTCGAAATTTGAAGTGTTGCACTTTTTTTTCAGTCTTTCATTTTACAAGTCAATTTTTTTTGCCTATCCCAGTTGCCTTTGAGAAGATGGTGTTGAGCTGTCTTCTTGAACCCCTGAAGTTCAAGTCATGTAGGTATATCTGCATTTTTGTTCAAGAAGGAGCCCCAGGATTTTGACTTGGCTGAAGTGAAGGAACAGTAATATAGTTCTGAATCAGGACGGTGTATTGCGTGGATGGAACTTTGCATCTGTTGTCTTGTTCTTAGTTTGCAAGGTGCTGTTGAAGGAGCCTACTAAGTTGGTACACATTGCAGCTCTGGTGCTGGAGGGAGTGAATTTCGAATGTGGTTGATCGGGTCCCAGTCAAGTGGGGTACTTTGTCCTGGATGGTGTTGAGATCCTTGAGCATTGTTGAAGCCAGATCATCACATTTCTGATTTATCAAGTCAGGAGATGAGTTGGTTACTGCTGATTTCCCAGCTTCTGTCCTGTTCGTAGAACTACTGCAAAAATATAGACCTTAAGTGAATATCATATAGATTACATAATAGGAGGGTTGCATAGAAAATGTGTTAACTTGTTGCATTTTTATAGGCAGCAGGCTGTTAACGGCAATGGTTGTGTGGAGACCAGTGACAAGTGGAGTCCTCAAGTATTGGCGTTAAAAGCTTTTCTTCACTTCATCAACAATCAGTAACTCGTAGACAAAGGTTAATGTGTTTGTTAGGGCCTAGGATGTGAAAGATATAATTGCAAACATATGTTGCTGCATTGGAACAATAGACTTGTAGCTCTCATATACTATTTAAAATAAATGCACTCTTGCATGTATCGAGGTCAAGTGTATAAATACCAGGAAAACTTGATAAAAGAATGACCTAGATGCTATTGTATATAAATTGTTGAAGAAATATAACAAATACGATGATACTATTGTAGAAAGGAAAGTGGAGTGCTAGGATGGTGTTGCTTCAGGGTTAGGCTTCCAGATTAAAACCTAGTTTATTAACTCTTCATTACCATAGCGGCCTCAACAATTTGGGGCTTTTTATTCTAGAAGAACAATATCCTTTTTAGGAGTTCAAATTGAGCCCTTCAAAATAATTAAAGGATTAGGTCTAGTTAATATGAATGGTGTATTTCAGATTGGGAGGCAGGAGATTCAGAGTTATGAGTATAAGCCTAGGAGTACTTTCGATGCTAGGAATTATTTATTTGACATTTCATGTAGTGAATGTGGAATTGCTGCCGATAAATAATAAAGGTGTTGGATTGAGATCCTCACTGCACCAATAATCAATAAACAAAGTGAACATGGGGCTAACTGCCTCACATTCAGCTTTCTTGGGACTTGCTTGATTGCGTTCAGGAGGTGATGGATTAGCTAGTTAGTTACTATCTGTTGTTTATAAATGTTCATGTGAGGAAAGGAAACAGTGTGAGTTGTTTTAAGGATTGGGTCTTTGGCCTCTTGCCATCAAGCATTGGTGTATGGTATGAATTGAAAAGTGTGCCAGAAGTTTGGTTGAGCAACAAAGTGAATGAGAGAGGATTGAATCGATAGTTCAAGGGGAAAGATAGGATGTGATGGGAGTCAGGATTTAAGAGGCAGAATTTAATGAAAACTCTGCAATCAGGAACTATGGCAGACGGAATGTTGAGATCATGACAACATGTTCAGATTGGAAAAAATAAGTTGATCGCAGGACAGTGGGCTAACCTGTACGAGGTTCCTACTTTGTGTTGTACTTGCATGACATAAAAAAAATCATTAAATGTTTTTGAAATTTTGTCCTACCCTCAAACTTTTATCAGTGGTAGACAAGAGACCTGTAACACCCATTTCATGTTCATATAAGCTATCATGCACTGATTAAGTTTTGGCAATTGTTTCGGAGGTGAGTGATTTGTTTTTCTTGAACTCTGTGGCATATGGAAGGGGGCCAGGAGTATGGCAACCTGCATGGAAGCTCAGGAATGACACGGCCAATTCGTGGGTAGGGTGATGGTGATAGGTTTGGGTGATGGAATGGAAGAGCAGTCTTGAGGGGGCTTGATGGGGTTGGGACTTGGAAGTGTGGAAAATATGCTGTGGGAAATGCTTGATGCCATGGGGATGGTTGGAGAGTGATTTTGAGCATAATGGATTTTAATGGGACAGAGAGTGAGGAGTAAAATTGAAGGCAGCTAAGGATTTTGAAGGGCTGGGGAAAAAAAATTAATTAAAGTGCAAAATGAAGAATGGTTAATGCGCAACCTATGACCTTGATGCAGAGCCTTTCTACTTGTCTAGCGATCTCCTTTTGGTTTTGCTTGTGGGGGCCTGTTGAACTCCCACACAATGGTGGGATACTCCAGTGGAAACTTAACCCCAGCATGTATTTGATGTGCTTTATGCACCCAATATTGGTCCTTCTAAATTTTCGTGTGAATTGTGAGAGTGCTCATTCCCAACATGAAAGCAAAGTAGGGCCAATTTCTGGCTTCATTGTTGGGAACAGTGTACCACTGGTTAAATTCTGCACAAGTGAGAGGGAAATGGCTTAGGCATTCTACTGATGTTTGCTGTTGAAAGCTATGTTTTCCAAGCAACCATCACCATATGTGCACGCCTGCAATGAACTGTGACTCATTTCACTGACTTATTATGGCACAAAGGAAGAAAGAAGAAAAACCAAGTGGAAATGGAATGAAATAGCAACAACTAAATAATTGTGGTGGGTGGGGGTAGGGGGCAGCAGGAAATTCATATGTTAATGTGTAAAATCATCACTAGAGGTGTTACACTGAAATTAATAAATTATACACACTGGAATTTGAAGTGCAAAATAATTGCAATTTTATCTTTGCATTTTTTGATCATTACATGCAAAATAAGAGCATGAAATATTCATAATTCATGTGTATATATGCTTTAGAATTGAGCAATAATTAGCTCCTTGAACCCAGTGGTTAATTACAGCATGGTGACAGCATTCTGCCCTGCAGTCATCACCATAACCTTTTGTGGTTTATGTAATTATAATATTCCAACTCTCAGTTTACTTTACACCTACACCAGTTTCTTTTTCTTAGTTACAAACTGAACATACAGCTTTATTACAACTTATGATTGACCTTCTTCATTTCTCATGGTGCCATTTTAATGAACTGATAAAGTGATGAACCTTTTACTTGCAGTTCTGCCTGTAATTCAGCTACTGCATCCCCTTAAAAGTGACTGACTGTTTATTCTGTGATGGTGATGTTGTGGCAGTTTATCATTTTAATCAACACTGCATTTCTGGTTTAGTTTTCTTGGTGATTAGCATTGGTTTAATGTTAAAACCAAAGCCAACATATAAAATAAGATGCAATGAAATAGAGTGCAAGTTGTGATTTGCACTTGTAGTTTGCATAGTTCCAGTAGGAATCTTGATATTACCTTTAGTAACCTTTGTCATCTGGAGATCTTGGTTAAATTACTGTGATTATTTGCCCTTGTGTCATGTCGACCTCTTGATTTAAAGTACAGCATACTTCTTGCTGTCAGCCATATACGATATCTGTATTGAACCTTCGTTGGCCAGTTTTGAAATAAAACAGATATTTTACATGATCTGATGAAATTATCATTTGGTAGTTGAACTTAGGAAAATTTAAATATTTTTGTTTGAATTTCATAACTGTTTTATAATTTCACATTTACCGAAGCATACCATGCATCCCACTGTTCAACAGAAACGATAGTCGGAAAAAGGGTCCATAAAACCTGCCCCAAGCAATGTTTTGCTCCAGTCACTCCCATACCTACAGGAATTCTCTCAAATTTCCTCAGTCTTCTAGTTAAAGAAAAATAATTTACAATGATCTGCAATAAAAGTTAACAATTTGTGCTTCCACTTTTCCATCCACAAATAAAATTAAGGTGTACTTTTCCCAAGATTTGAAATCCTCAGAGGAATATATAGTCGTAAATTTTGAGCAGATAGCTATGTGGTCAAGGAACTTTGGGGTTCTGAGTTGAGGACATAGAACATAGAACATTACAGCACAGTACAGGCCCTTCGGCCCTCGATGTTGTGCCGACCTGTCATATTGATCTGAAGCCCATCTAACCTACACTATTCCATGTACGTCCATATGCCTGTCCAATGATGACTTAAATGTACTTAATGTTGGCGAATCTACTACCGTTGCAGGCAAAGCGTTCCATTCCCTTACTACTCTCTGAGGAGCTGGAGGTTGAGCTGCAGGTATTGCTGCACAGCAGAAAAAGGGGATAGCAGATGACACATGCGTTAGAAGCAGAGCTAAATGTACTATTGGAAAGAAAACGCTAGTTGTAGTCTATAGACCTCTTAACAGTAGCTAAACATAATTATATGATTGGTTTTATTGTCACGTGTATTTTACAGTGAGAAAGACTAAAATACAGTGACACCCTTTCCACTGTTGCCATGATCTGGCACCATTTTAAGTAGTTTTAAGAAGAAGGGAAAAAAAAAGAAAGATATAGCTTAAACAAAGTTGTTAGGACCTGGAGATAATGAGGGCATGTAACAAATGTGGCACATTAATCATGGATGACTTTAATTTTCATCTTTGTGGTAGTCAGTTTGGCAGAGGAAACCATGCAGAGAAATCGATAGAGTGTATTTGTGACAGTCTCCAAGAACAATACATTGTGGATCTAATCAGGGATCTGGTGGTGTGTAATGAGGCAGGTTCAATAAATAATATTGGAGTAAAAGAACCCCATGGAAACACTGACCGTTACTCAGGTCGAGGTTCTGGATGTGAGTTTGCTCGCTGAGCTGGAAGGTTCGTTTTCAGACGTTTCGTCACCTTTATTTTATTTGAAAAAATATACTTTATTCACAGAATGTACAAAAAATAAAACATTTATACACCTACCCAGTCATGCAAGCCGCTCCGGGTTACCCGGTGGTACGTACACCAACTAAAGGAAAAAAAAACAAAACAGAGAAAAAAAACAAAGCAAAGAAACCGCCCTGGCAGTCGTCACCCCGCACAGTCCCAGTTGGCCCCCTGACCAGTTGGGGAAGGCGCCAGCTGGGCCCAGTTACTAGATAGGGTTCTTTTCCCTTTTCTGGACAAGGGGGCTCATACGGTGGTCTTTCCCCACCGCGCCTTGGCGGCGGCTGCCCCAAGCTTTAGCGTGTCCCTCAGCACGTAGTCCTGGACCTTGGAGTGCGCCAGTCTGCAACACTCGGTCGGGGTCAGTTCGTTCAGCTGGCAGACCAGCAAGTTGCGGGCAGACCAAAGAGCGTCTTTCACCGCATTGATGGTCCTCCAGGCGCAGTTGATGTTGGTCTCGGTGTGCGGCCCCGGAAACAGCCCGTAGAGCACGGAGTCCCGCGTCACGGAGCTGCTCGGGACGAACCTCGACAAATACCACTGCATCCCCCTCCAGACCTCCTGCGCATAGGCACACTCCAGAAGGAGGTGATCGACAGTCTCGTTCCCCCCGCAGCCACCTCGAGGGCAGCGTGCGGTGGTGCAGAGATTCCGGGCATGCATAAAGGATCTCACTGGCAGAGCCCCTCTCACCGCCAGCCAAGCAATGTCCTTGTGCTTGTTTGAAAGTTCTGGCGATGAGGCATTCTGCCAAACGACTTTGGCAGTCTGCGTGGGGAACCACACGACGGGATCCACCCTCTCCTTTTCCCAAAGGGTCCTGAGGATACTACGTGCTGACCACTGCCTGACGGCC
The DNA here is from genome assembly GCF_030684315.1 of Stegostoma tigrinum. NCBI lineage: Eukaryota > Metazoa > Chordata > Chondrichthyes > Orectolobiformes > Stegostomatidae > Stegostoma > Stegostoma tigrinum. Next base: position 32,322,835 of record NC_081360.1, read on the forward strand.
TTGTGGTCAAAGGTGTTTCCTTTCAAAAATTTCTCCACGAAGGACAGGTGGTACGGAACGGTCCAACTACTCGGAGCGTTCTGCGGCAACGAGGCCAGGCCCATCCTTCGCAACACCGGGGACAGGTAGAACCTCAGTAAGTAGTGACACTTGGTGTTTGCGTACTGAGGATCTACGCACAGCTTGATGCAGCCGCACACAAAGGTAGCCATCAGGGCGAGGGTGGCGTTCGGTACGCCCTTTCCCCCATTTCCCAGGTCTTTGTACATGGTGTCTCTGCGGACCCAGTCCATCCTCGACCCCCAAATGAAGTGGAAGATGGCCCGGGTGACCGCAGCGGCACAGGTCCGGGGAATAGGCCAGGCCTGCGCCACATACAACAGTACCCGCACCTGACAACCAGGTTCTTACCCGCGATAGAGAGGGACCGGAGCGTCCACCTGCCCAGCTTCTGCTTCAATTTGGCGATACGCTCCTCCCAAGTCTCAGTGCATGCCCCAGCTCCACCAAACCAAACACCCAGCACCTTCAGGTAGTCCGTCCTGACAGTGAAGGGGATGAAGGAGCGGTCGTCCCAGTTCCCGAAGAACATGACCTCCCTCTTACCCCTATTGACTTTGGCACCCGAGGCCAGTTCAAATTGGCCGCAGATGTCCAATAGTCTACTCACCGACCGACGATCGGTGCAGAAGACGGCGACATCGTCCATGTACAGGGAGGTCTTGACCTGAAGGCCTCCGCTGCCTGGGATAGTCACGCCCTCCAGGCTCACGTCCTTCCTGATGGAGGCGGCGAAGGGCTCCACACAGCACACGAACAAGGCAGGAGAGAGTGGGCAGCCCTGCCTGCCTCCAGATCTAACAGGAAAACTGTCTGATTCCCACCCGTTGATCGAGACTGCGCTAACGATGTTGGCGTAGAGAAGCCGGATCCAATTGCGGATGCCCTCCCCGAACCCCAATTTGGAGAGGACGTCCCTCATGTAAGCATGAGACACCCTGTCGAAGGCCTTCTCCTGGTCCACGCTGACGAGGCAGGTGTCCATCCGCCTGTCCTGTACGTAGGTGATCGTATCCCTGATGAGCGCGAGGCTCTCAGCAATCTTCCTGCCCGGCACAGCACAGGTTTGGTCAGGGTGAATCACTGACTCCAGGACAGACCTGACCCGGTTGGCAATGACCTTGGCCAGGATTTTGTAGTCCACGTTCAAAAGTGAAATGGGACGCCAATTCTTAATTTCTTCCCTCTCCCCCTTCCTCTTGTAAATGAGGGTGATGATGCCCTTCCTCATGGACTTGCACATTTCCCCTGCCCGAAGCGCACTATGGTACACCTCCAGCAGGTCCTGGCCGACCAGGCTCCACAGAGCGGAATACAGCTCGACTGGTAAGCCGTCGCTTCCGGGAGTCCTATTCCTCTGCAAGGACTTGAGGGCTCTGGCCAGCTCGTCCAGGGATATCGGCCGGTCCAGCCACTCCCTCGTGCCATCGTCTAAGACCTCCGTGATAGACGACAGGAACGACTCGGAGGCTGTGCTGTCCGTGGGCTTCGTGTTGTACAGTCCGGCATAGAATGATCTGCTGATCCTCAAAATATCGGGCCGCGATGACGTCACCGAGCCGTCGTCCTCCTTCAGCCGGCTAAGCACAGAGCTCTCTTTGTGCACCTTCTGAAAGAAGAAATGCGAGCACGTCTCGTCCTGCTCCACGGAGTGGACCCTGGACCGGAAGATTATCCTGGAGGCCTCCGCGGCGAAGAGCGAGGCTTGCTGGCCCCTCACCTCGCGGAGGTCCTCCGTGACATCGACCCCCATCAACTGCAGAAGGAGTAGGTTCTGCACCCTTTTCTGGAGTCGCGACAGCTTTCCCCTCCTCTCTCTTGCCTTCTGAACACCCTTGAGGACAAAGGACCTCTTGATGTTCTCCTTCACCATCTCCCACCAGTCGCATGGAGACTCAAAGAGGGGTTTCACGGTTCTCCAACCGGCGTACTCCCTCTTAAGCTCCTCGACGTTCTCTGGGGTCAACAGAGTCGTGTTGAGCTTCCACGTCCCCTTGCCGGCCTGCTGGTCGTCCTGTAAGTGACAGTCGGCCAGCAGGAGGCAGTGGTCAGAGAAGAACACCGGCTCGATGCCGGTGGACCTCACCGAGAACGTCCGTGACACAAACAGGAAGTCTATCCTTGAGCGGATAGACCCGTCTGGCCGCGACCAGGTGTACCTCTGCTGCGCTCCGTCTGCAGGGATGCTGAAGACGTCAAGCAGCTTGGCGTCCTTCACCGTGCCCATCAGGAATCTGGACGTGACGTCCAGTTGACTCCCCCCACCCGCTGTCCCCACGCCGGATCTTCCATCAGCATCAATGATGCAGTTGAAATCTCCGCCTAGGATGACCGGCCTGGACGTAGCCAGCAGGGGTGGAAGCCGCTGCAGGACGGCCAACCGCTCACTCCGTACCGCTGGGGCGTACACGTTGATCAGCCTCAGGGGAGCATTTCTGTAGGTGATGTCAGCCACTAGGAGGCGTCCCCCCCACCACCTCCTGAACTTGAGAGATGGTGAAGTCGCGCCCCCGCAGCAGAATAGCCAGGCCCGAGGAGCGACAGTCGTTACCCCCCGACCAGATCGAAGGCCCACAGGTCCAGGCGCCGGACCATTTCCCGTACCTGCCGAGGTGCGGTATCCCGCACTCCTGCAGAAACAGGAGGTCCGCCTTGATGGTGGTCAAGTAGGCCAACGTGGACACACATCTCGCGGTTGACTTGACGCTGTGCACATTAATGCTCGCAACTCGTACCCCCATTGTGGGCAGTGACCGCAGTACCCTCCCCAAGTCCAAGGTCCAGCCCCTCCATCTGTCCCTTCATGCCCATTGCCCGGGCGAACTGCTGGACGCTCTCCGGGCTCAGGAAACAGTCCGTGCTGCCTTCCGGGTGGCATCCCCCCGTCAGGGGTGCGGAGGCAGGAGGGTCCGGCTCCGGGTCAGGCTGGGGACACGCTGTTTCCTCCTTCCCGCCTGGAAGTTCCGGGGGGCCCTCCGGTGCTCCAGCGGCACGTGACTGGGTGTCGGAGGGAGCCTCAGGACGCCTCCCGTCACCTGGAAGCGGGGTGCTGCTTTCCTTCCCCCTTGAGACCTTTAACTTCTGCTTTGGGTGGGCCCTCTCCGAATCCTCCTCGTCAGAGGAGCTCTTATAGCCCCCCTGTAGCTGCCTCTTCCCGCCTGATGGTTGCGGTTCCTGGGCGCGTCGACGCACCTTCCTCCTCGCTTTCGGGACTGTTGTCCACTCCCCTGGGTCGCCTGTCGCCGCCTCCATTGGCTCCGGGTTGTCGGGGGGGATCGGAGCCTGCAGGCGTGCTTTGCTGGCCTCGGGCCCATCCTGCAGGGCTGGGCCCTCCTACACGGCCTGGCCCTCCTGCACATTAGTGGGGTCCTTGCTGGGCCCTGGTGCCTTCCTCTCCTCCGGGGGGGCTGGCCCCGCATTTCCCCTGCCGGCGACCTGGGCGTAGGTCGTACCCCGCCGCGGGCATGCCCTATAGAAGTGGCCTGCTTCCCCGCAAAGGTTGCAGCTTCTCTCTCGTGGGCAATCCTTTGCAAGGTGACCCTCCTCCCTGCAGTTCCTGCAGATGGTGGCTTTGCAGTCGGCCGCCATGTGACCTGACCTACCACAGGCATGGCAGACTTTAGGTTGCCCTGCATAGGTCAGGTAGCCCCTGCTCCCGCTGATCGCGAAGCTGGACGGTGGGTGTGCGACATTCCCATCTGCGCCCATCCTCAGCGTCACCTTGACCTGCCTCTTACTCGTCCAGATGCCAAAGGGGCCCACGATGTCAGTTAGGTCCCCTTCCACCTTCACATACCTTCCAAGGAAGGTCAGGACATCAACTGCTGGCACATGCAGGTTGTACATATGTACAGTCACCATACGGCTCCTCTGTACTGGCATCACAAACAGTGGGACAGCGGTCAATACAGAGAGGGGGCCCTCACCTCCTTTCTCCTTAAACCTCCAGGAAGCGCTCGCAAAGCTTGGAACTCCTGAAGGTCACGTCGTAAAAACCTCCTCCGGGGAAATCCTGCAGGCAGTAAATGTCCGCAGCAGCGAACCCACAACAGTCCAACAGGACCCTCTTCACGAAGAAGGTGCGGTCCACAGGTGCACCTTCATCCACCTTCTTTACAGAAACACGGATGGTGTTCCAGACCCCCTGACCTGGGGCACGAGCACTTGCCGCAGCCATCGTTGCAGGTTGGCTGCTCCCCTGAACCAGCGTTAGGCCGAAGCCAGCATTAAGATCCACTGGTCGCAAGGGTGCACAGCCAACCCGACATCCTCCTTTCACCTCCAAGATAGCATTCTCCTCCTCTCGGTCCACAAGAGAGTGGGTCTTTATTGTGTTCGAGATGTAAGCTAGTTCACTGAGCTTGCCGGTTTGTTCCCAGATGTTTCGTCACCATTCTAGGTAACATCAACAGTGAGCCTCCAACGAAGCGCTGGTGTTATGTCCCGCTTTCTATTTATCTGGTTAGGTTTCCTTGGGTTGGTGATGTCATTTCCTGCGTTGGTGATGTCATTTCCTGTTCTTTTTCTCAGGGGATGGTAGATTGATTTGGAGCCAATGTGTTTGTTGATGGAGTTCCGGTTGGAATGCCATGCTTCTAGGAATTCTCGTGCGTGTCTCTGTTTGGCTTGTCCTAGGATGGATGTGTTGTCCCAATCACACTGACCGTTACGTTGGAGAATTTAGCATTCAGTTTGAGAGAAAGGAACTTGGGTCAGAAGTAACTCTGCTTAGCTTAAATATGGAATTAAATACGGAATAAGAGTAAAACTGACTGGACTGGACTGGGAAAGGAACTCAGCAGCAAAGACGGTTGAGGAAAAGAAAATAGTTCATGGCGCGCTGCAAAGACATATTCCAGCGAGAGGATATTCTAGAATATTGAAGAAAGGGGATAAGTGAACTACGGTTAACTAACGAGTTAAGGATAGTGTCAAATCGAAAGTAAAAACATATAATGGGACAAAGGTTAGTGATAAGTCTTGGGCAAGTTTTAAAAGAAACAAAAGAGGACCAAAAAAAGTGAGAAACAGGTTTTGAGGGTAAACTTGCTATCTGCCTTGATGTTACTTGCAAGAGCTTCTTTAAATATATAAAAATGTAGAGAGAAGCCAAAATGAATATTGACCCCTTAGAGAATGAACATGGGGAAATAATAATGGGGAGCCAGGAAATGGAGATGAATAAAAGGTATGCATCAGTCTTAGTGAATATTCAAGGGGCAAAAGGAGAAAAAAATACAATAACTATCACTAAAGAAACAGTGTGAGGGGAAACTATTTGGGCTGAAGACTAATAAGTTCCCTGGGTCTGATGGAATGTGTCCTAGGAAATTAGAGAAAGTAGCATTAGAGATTGTGCATGCATAATGTAATCTTCCAACAGAATCATAGAATCCCTATAGTGTGGAAAGAGGCTACTCAGCCCATTGTGTCCATACTGACTGTCTGAAGAGCATCTCATTGAGACCCACCCTATCCCTGTAACCCTGCATTTACCATGGCCTGTCCACTGAACCTGCACGTCTTTGGACTGAGGGAGGAAACTAGAGCATTCAGAGGAAAACGACACAGATTCAGAGAGAGCATGCAAACTCCACACAGACAGTTACCCAAGGCTGGAATCAAGCTAATCACTGAGCCACCGTGCCACCCTAAATCCTTAGATCCTAATAACCCTTGTACTCTGGAGAAGTCCCAGAGGATTGGAAAACTGCCAATGCAGCAATGTTATTTAAAAGAGGTAGGTGACAAAAAATAGGTTATTGTTGGTCAGTTAGCTTAACACCTGTTAGTGACAAAAATATTAGCCTATTATTAAAGTTACAATAACAGTGCATTTAGAAATACATAATATGATCAAATGGAGTTATCAGGGCCTGAAAAACTTATTAAAATGCTTTGAGGAGGTAACAGGCAAGAGAGAAAAAGGGAAAGAAGTGGATGTAATGCATTTGTATTATCAGAAAGTGCTTGGTAAGGTATTACACATTAGACTACTTAATAAGATAACTGCCCATCGAGTTGGAGGTGGTATGTTAGTCTGGATAGAGGATTGACTAACTAATAGAGGAGAGAAAATTGGGATGGGGGAAGTCATTTTCAGGATGGCAACCTTGAACTAACAATGTTCCACAGGGATCAGTGAATGTATTACAGCCAAGCTTGTGAATGAACTACAAATTGGTGGAAATGCAAAGAGTGAGGATAAGGTATGGAATCTACAGGGGGATATGGACAGATTAAAGACGGGGCAAAAAATCTTAGCAAGTGCAATATAATTTTGGAATGTGTGAGATCATGTACTTTGGCAGCAAGAATAAAAGACTTGAATATTATTTAAATGGCAAATGACTGCAGAAGGGCATGGAACACAGGGATTTGGGAATCTTTGCCATGAATCACAACAAGCTAGTTCCCAAGTTCAGTGGGTAATAGGGCAGGCAAATGGTGCTTAACCTTTATTTCAGAGGGAATAAAGAATAAAAGGAAGGAGGTTTTGCTAAAACTGTATAAGGCACTGCTAGACCACAGCTGAAATACTATGAATGGTTTTGGGTCTCTTATCCAAAGAAAGATATGTTGGTGTTGGGTGCAGTGGACAGAATGTTCGCTAGATTGATGCCAAGTATGAAGGACCTATCTTTATGTGGAGTTGTTGAATAGTTTGGGCCTGTACTTGTTAGAATATAGAAGAATGAGAGGCAACCTTATTGAAAGGTACAAGATTCTTAAGGTCTTTGGTCTTTGTTTATTGACAGAATGTGGGTGTCGAAGCTAGGCCAGCATGTTTGCACATCTCGAATTGTCTAGAGGGCCGTTAAGAGTCAACCACATTGCTGTGGGCCTGGGAGTTGCATGTAGGGCTGATCAGGTATAAAACGGCAGTTTACCTCCTGAAAGAACAGTAGTGAGTGAGGTGGGTTTTTTCAGCAATTGACAATGGCCACCTTAAACTCTTAGTTCCAGCTTTGTTATTGAATTTAAATACCATCTACCATTGGGGCAATTTGAACTCGGCCCCCAGAACATTACCTGAGTCTCTGGATTAATAGTCTAATGACATTACCGTAGGCCATCACACCCTGTTACTTGACAGTATGGAATCCAAAATGTTATTTTGCCTTGTGGGCGAGTCTAAGGTCAGAGGGACAGAATTTCCGAAGAAGGGATCACACATCTAAAACAGAGACGAGGAGGAATTTCTTCTCTGGGGGTTGTCAATCTGTGGAATTCTTTACTGCAGAGGGCTGTTGGGGCTGGTTGTTAAGTATATTCAAGGTGGAGAAGGACAGAGTTTTAAACACTAAGTAAGCCAAGGGTTAAGTGAAAAAGGCAGGAACGTGGTGTTGAAGATTATCAGATCATCAGATCAGCCGTGATCCCATTGAATGATGGGAGTAGACCAGATGGGCTGAATAGCCTGCTTCTCCTCCCACACCTTATGGCCACACAGAGACAAGGAGATCAAGCAAGAAGAGATGGATAATATGAATGTCTGTTGCAACAAGCACATATACCAGGATTTATACAGGGAAGAATACCCATTCTTAAATTTTACTTCAACAAAAATTAAACAGATCCACTTAAACTGTAACTGCAATGGATTACAACATGTAGTGAAGATAATGTGGGAAACTTGTGAGTTTCTTGGACCTGTTGACTTAGGATTTTCCTAAGGGAAGCCAAGGAACTGTGATGTAGTGTAATGCAGACACAATGCTATCAACTGGAGATCTACAGATCATTAAAATTGCCACTGAACGAGTTCTTAATTGATCGAGTTCTATATTGGGTAGGACTATTTTGCATGTAGTTGCATTGGAACCACTGTATGAGATTAAAGTATGCTGTGTTGATTTACTTCACATGTGAAACATGGCTTAGTTGGGAGTAGTCTTGTCTCTGACTCAGAAAATAATGGGCTGGATTTCCCATTCTGATACAGGGCCAGGTGGATGAAAACTGAGGATCCTCTGCAGATGCTCCAACAGCACAAGCCTCACCACTATTCGTAGCCTTTTTGCATTCAGCCAGCAAAGGAGGTGGGTTGTGAGCCTACAGATAGCACTCCCTTTCTGCGCAGCTGCTTTGAGGAGGTCAGCATTTTTGGCCTCCTGCTATTTTGATCAGGTATAGCCAGCTTCTGAGGGGTGAAATGGTTCATTTCAGTTCGAGAGGTGTCACGAACTTGTGGAGGCAACCTAAGTCTGGAGTCGGAAACTTTGAGTTGGATAAACTGAAAGGGTTTTGACAGCTTTATATGAATACTGTATGACCAGTAATTATGATTTTAATGCAGTAAGCAATGGCATGGTTTAATTCGTAAAAATAAATTAACCAGCATTGTGAAAGTGGAGAGAGATAATGGGAACTGCAGATGCTGGAGAATCCGAGATAACAAAGTGTGGAGCTGGATGAACACAGCAGGCCAAGCAGCATCTTAGAAGCACAAAAGCTGACGTTTCAGGCCTAGACCCTTCATCAGAAAAGGAGAAAATGGAAAGTGAAAAATGGTTTAGATACATTAAGGAACGTTATCCATACTTAAAGAGCAATTCTGCATTGAACAGTATTGTTATTCAATTTGGACAACTTTAACTGTTCCCTATGCTTCAGTCTTGTAATTGAGTGGCAGCTCAGACAACAACTTCTATGATTTTAATGTGTCCAGCTCTAGAGATTCAGTTTGTACATCTGTGCAGTAGAATTCCATTCTGACAGTTTGGCTGAGCGCCAAGCCTCGCTAATTAAATTCAGGTCTGTAGGGGCTGTTGACATCGCTGTCAAGGGGCTAATGGATATCTTTGCTATGTTTTATGACCCCTTAAGAATATAATATCTTGAAAATGTTTTTTGAACAAATGTTTGTTTATCTTTATAGCTGCATGAACATCTCAAACACTTCCCAAAGTTGTTAAAGGGCTGAAATTTATACATCGCGGATACGGAGAGAGACAGAGAGTGTTTGGGGAAATAAAATGGTGTGGGGGTATGGAGCAGTATGGGAGTGTGGATGGTGAGGGAGGGAATGGGTGAATAGAGGCAGGGTAGATGAGGGTGAGTGGAAAGTGAAAGTTCAGGGGCTTTGTACATCTCTAGAGCTGGATGATGTCTCCAAAATTGATGCAGGCCATTAACCTGACTGCCTCAGCCCTGGCTATCTCCTCTCTGCTTTGGTAGACCGTAGCCCTGACTCCTGCCCACCCCCTGACTCAGAGGGGTAAATATGGTGTGAGAATATACCAGTCTGGAGGTAGTAGTGTGTTGTCAGGTCTCACCTGTGATTTCCATCTCAGAATCCGGGCCGATGAATTCGGGACCCCAACAAGGACCAGTGTAAAAAATTAAAGTTAAAGCACCTGTCTGGTAATGAATACTGTTGAAATTGTCAGCTTTATGTGTGACTTTAAACTGAAACCCTGTCTGCCCCCTTAGTGGAATTAAAAATAGATTCATTGTTTCAAAGAGGAACAAGGAAATTATTCGCAATGTCCATGTTCTAGGGAAGAGAAACAGATCATCTGGTCATTATCAAATTGTATACTGGAGCTCCCCGAGGGCAGTCAATTTGGGGAGCAGGCAAAGAGAAAGCGAGAGAATCTTCCAGAAGCTGTGAGAACAGATGGGAAAAAGCAGCCTGTGTCTTTCCAATGCCAGCTCAAGGAGAATTGAGGCCATTAGGAACCAGGAGTACTCCTGACTGAGGATTCACTGCATTAGTGATTTCAAAGCTTAGCCTGAGAAACCCAAAGTCAGGAGACTTTGCAATGTAATATTTTATTTTGGAGTAAAGCTGGCATACTTGGAAGATATCAAAGTGAATTCCAGTGAGCTGTGATGAACGTGGTTTAGCCCCAGAAGGAAAAGTAAGTAAACCCTCAAGACCTCTTAATGTATAAGGAAATTCTTGAATGGCATTATATTTGTGAGTTAACATAGTCTAGTATCAGTTTTGAATATGCAGTAATGTTCGATTAACTAATGCATTTTCATGTAGTACGGCTCTTTATGTTAATTTCTGGATGTTCCACTTTCTCTTTAAATGTTACTGATGTCTCAGAATTATCTGCATTTTCAAAAGGCCCTTGACATATAGCTCCATAATTGACTAATGAAAAAGGTTGGTGAATGTGGAGTTGGGGGGGACATATGGCAGAATGGATTGCCTGATGTTTATTTACACATTGAGTGAGAGCTTATCCACTTTGGACTGACAAAGGATAGATCAGGGTAACTTTGTAGATGTTATGAAGATAAATCAATAGATACCCAAAGAGACTTGGGGGAATCAGGTGCATAGAGCTTTAATATGTCACAACAAGTGAAGAAAATAATGAAGAAAGCTAGTGGAATTCTGGACTTTATACTGAGAGTACAAGGATACAGAAGTTATGCTCCAAAACTTATGCAAAACGCTGGTTAGACCCCACTTGTAGTACTGTGAGCAGATCTGGTCACTACACCACAGGAAGGATATATTGGTCTTGGAGTGAGTATTCTAGGCTTACAAGACTTCAGGGGTTAAATTATGAGGAGAGATTATACAAATTCAGCCTATCTTTTCCAGAATTTAGAAGACCAAGAGGTGATCTGATCAAATTCTTCAAAATATTAACAGGAAAGGACAGGATGGATAAAGATAAACTATTTCTGTTGGTGGAGATTATAGAACTAGGGGGTATAGCCTGAGAACTAGGACCCCACTGTTCAGGAGAGCTGTTAGGAAGCACTTTTATAGCCAAAGGGTGATAGATGTTTGGAACTCTCCTCCACAAATGGCAGTGGATGCAAGGTCATTTGTTAATTTTAATTCTGAGATTGATTTTCTTTTACTTAATCAAAATATAGGATATAGGCCAAAGGCAGGTTTGTGGAGTTAGTCTACATATCAGCCATGATCTCATTAAATAGTGGAACAGGCTCAGAGGCTGAATGGCCTGCTTCTGTTCCTATCTTGCTGCAAGATTGAATTTTTGGGTGCTTGCAGTTTCTGCTTTTGATGCTTAAAGTAATTAAGTTCCACTTATTGATACTTCTATTGAATTGAACTGAAAATAGCTCTGTTTTGAGTGAATGGACATGGGAATACCACAGCATAGTGAGGTGCATGAGGAGTAATTGGGGGTAGATGGGGATTAGCCTATTATAGGGGACATGAGAAAGACCTTTTGAACATGATATTCAAAATGTCCCTTTAAGCAGCCTTTGGTTCATGATGCCTATGTTGTATGTAAACCAGGTCTATTTGAAAATCTGGTGTGCCTCTATGAAAATCCCAATGGGCTAGGACATGGCTATTTCTGCAGTGGAGATAGTCAAGTCATGAGTAGCAGCATGTGGACTCATGGCCCAATCTAGCCAGCCCCTTAAAAGGCACTCGTGAAATTCAGAGGGCTCCCAAGCCATCCCTACTTGATGAGGACTCAGGCCTGAATATCTCCATAATGCCAGAGGGTTTCCTGTATCTGTGTCCTAGTTTTTCTCTACTTTAATGCTGCAGTATGTAGCCAATTGGCGACGAAGGGCTGAAATGCTGTGCTCAGAATTCCATTTTTAGACACTTTGTACAAATATTCTTCCCCTTTAAGTCCGTCACGTTTTGCATTTCACCCACTTGAGGGCTCTCTGAGTTTGAGACATTTTATCTCAGTTACTTTGTTCACGCTTCCTGTGACTTTGAATTTTGCTTTCTCTACCCCAAATGCACTTGCTGTGGCCTCAGCCACATTTCCTCTGACCCTAATTTCACTGTCTCCAGTTTTGATCTCAACAATGCCAAAAGTTTTAAACTCTTATGTGGAAAACATCTGGATCATTGAAGTAGTTGGTGATTATAGTTCTAACTTCGGTTGATTCTGAATCCTTTGGTTTGTCACGCAATGACTTAGATGCTTGCTTCTATTCATACATATTTTGAATGTTCTGGATTCTTTGAGTAAAAGCCATTTGAATAAAGTAAAAACAAGATTGGTTTTGGTGCAGAGATTTGAAGAACAATAAAACTGGACTTTATAAAATAAAATAACCGCATTCATGCGTATGAATATCATACATTCCTTGCACAATGTTCATTGAGTTTAATTGTTAGGACTCGGCTACTACAGAGAAACAAAACACTTGCATTTACACAGCAGTCCTTTGACTGAGGACACTCAGACCAATTAGCAACCACTGAATCAATTCTATAGAAATCATCTCTGCATCAGATCCACACAAATCCCACAGCCGGGCTGTGTACTGGTTCTGGCCCAGGGGTCATCCGCTTCCGTTTGCTTTTTTAAAAATTTCTTTTCACTTCTCTTTTTTTTTTCTTTTGTCTTTTTTCTTCTGTTTTTCTTTTCTTCGGCAGGTTAGCTGGTAATGTTGGTTAGCAGTGAGAGTAGGCTGTCTGCAGTGTAGCTGCAGCCTCCTGGCTGTTGGAGATGGCGGCAGCAGCGACAGCAGACCCTTCAAGATGCTGACACTAGTAAGGTGACATCTCAGAGGAAGTTGGCTGGAGCGGAACTCTTGGCAGTGGAGCCAGGGACTCCTGGTTGTAGTACATCTATCAAGATGGTGGCGGAGGAGCAGCGCAGCATGCAGGCTCCTTACTTGGGGTTCATCTGCTCTATCTGCTTTTACCATTTTTTTTATCTTGCACTTGTTTTCTTCTTCCTCTACTCTCTTTACCTTATTTTAATCTATTTGCCTTATTCGAGATGTGTGTTTGTGCAATGTGGGGAGGTTGAGCCCGAAGTGACGGTGAGCGAGGTCTGTGGCATTGACGGCAATCGACCCGAGTGGCGCCACTAGTGAGAACATGTGGCTCCCTGAGTTGGCGATGAGAGCAGGAACACGCAGCTCCCCCCCCCGTGGTGACTGGTGGTGAGAGCAGCAACATGTGGCTTCCCCTGAGGTGACTGGTGGCAAGAGCAGGAACACACGGATCCCGCCGAGGTAACTGGCAGTGATAGCAGGGGCACGCTGCTTCCCTGAGGTGGTGACAAGAGCGAGAACACGTGGCTTCCCGAAGTGACTGGTGATGAGAGCAGGACAGGCAGCTCCCTGAGGTGACTGGTGATGAGAGCAGGAACACATGGCTCTCCAAGGTGACCGGCAATGAGAGCAGGAACACGTGGCTCCCCAAGATGACTGGCGACGAGAGCAGGAACACATGGCTCCCCAAGGTGACCAGTGACGAGAGCAGGAACATGTGGCTCCCCCAAGGTGACTGGTGATGAAAGCGAGAACGTGCGGCCACCCCAGGTGACCAATGGTGAGAGTGGGAACACGCCGCCCTCCCTGAGGTGGCAGCAAGAGCGGGAACCCCCCAGGTGGTGACAGGAGTGAGGTTGACCCCAAAGTGGGAGATGATGAGCTCTTGTGTGCCCAGCATGGCCTGGTGCTTATAGGCTGTGGAGTTGGGTTGTTAACTGTGTTTCTTTGTTTTTCTACTTTTTACTAAGAAACACCATAATGTTTAACTTTTTAAATTTTGTTTTCTTTATTTCTCTGCTTTGTATCAAGATTCTGAACCTTTGTATCTAAGGGGTGACTTTTAAACTTTACACCGTACTCGCATCTAATGCAATTCAATTCATTAGGCCTGGAGCCAGGGACTCCTGGTTGCGGGGCAAGCGTGTGTTCAGCTTGGGAGTTGGCTGTGTTGGCAAGGTGGGCCCATTGGCGGAGAGATGACACCTTAAGAGTGGCATCTGCTACAATGGTGGCTCCGGTAGTGGAGAAGGGTTGGCAGTTCAGGTGTTATATCTCTGGTGAGCTGACTCAGGGTTCGTGGTGCAGCTAGCAGAACCGAGACATAGATTCTCTTTCAGTTATAACTTTTTATTCTTAAAGTTTACAAAATAGTGCTGGACTGTGGCAGCAATTGAAGCTTTTCACTGTGTTTTTCTGTATTATTCAGTAAAATAATAGTGTCATTATATAAGATAACATATACTACCGTATAACACAGTAAATAGTGAAGTAATACAGTATCATGTTTTAATACTGTATTATTTCACTTTATTTACTGTATTTATTGTATTGTTTACAATAAATCATAAATCATTCAATTCGTTCCATTCAACCTGATAGCAGGAAATTTAGATTGCCACAGTATAGATAAATGTCCTTTCTTGTGTGCATGCCAGAATCCCAAGACAACAACTCCATTAATGACCAGGTAGTCTGTGTTATGGTAATGATGAGTGAGAGATAAATATGGTCAATAGGTAGAATGAGTTCCCTGTAAAATTGCCATACAGATTAATATCACATCTGAAAGTTGGCCTCTCCAGCAGTAGATGACTTCTCAGTACTGAACTGAAGTGTCAGTTGGATTGTGGTAGATTGTTCAACGTGCTTTGAATACAGAATTTCTGTCTGAGATGAAAGTGATCTGACTGAGCCAAACTGCTAAGTGACAACACAATGCTTTGTATACATCTGCCACCTAACTGGACAGTATCTGTGTTACAGCATCAGTCTAAAAGAGTGTGCAGCAGAAAGATAATTCAGCAACAGTGTACGTGTTTCATTTTCAATGTTTATATATTCTTAGCTCACTGTTTCAGTTGAATAATAGTGTCATAGCTAGCTTGACAATATGATCACATTAATCTTACTTCACAAGTTGTGGTTTGAGTGTACATTTTGCAGCTTTTTACTTTTGCACTCTATTGACTTGCCATTTTCAGCACTATGTTGTGTTTTATTAGCTTTTCTTATCTGGTGTAATGGCATTGTATTATAATCTGTGCCCTAGATGAGAGATGTTTGTGCTAGAGTATGATTTTGAGAATCTTGTATGAAAGTTGAGTACACTCAGGGTAGAAAAACACAGTAACGTGTCTAGTGAGATAATTTTGCATCAGTCTTAACCTTCCAAGAGAAAAGGAGGCCTGTTTGCAGGAGGCTCTATTCACAAACAAGAACAGGCACAGCAGCTGTTGTCCTTGATGTCTGAATACCAGAGATTCAGGATGCTGTGTCAGATTTTGTCAGATATCTGCAATCTCCTAGAGAAAGGCTTCTGCCTACTGGACCTGGTAGCCACACATGTTACTAGTGGCTGTGAAAGTCAACACCACAGACAACATTTTTACCTTTGGATCTTGCTAAGTCTTTATGCATGCCCGATGTATGACTGACGGATTGTTTTCTTGCAGGAGAAACAATCATGTCAAGGCTGCTGTGATGGTGTTAGTCAGAACGAGATGGCATTGGCTTTCTAGATCTGGCTGGCTTCCCAGAAATGCAGATACGATGTGCTGCAGTGATTCCCACAGCACTGTCTTATGTGTGATTAAACAGGGCATTATCATGCTGAAGACATAATTATTTAAATGGATCTGAAGATGCTGTTCAGTATGCTACTGTTGGGACCTCCAAAATAGTGGTCAGGTTTTTGTGCTGCGTCCAATGTTGTGCAACAGTGAGGCTTGGAACTGCAGAGCGAATAAAATGAAGAGCTCAGACAAATTGAATTTGGAAGAAGAAAAATGGAAGCAGTTAGAGGGGAAGGCCCCTCTAATTGCCAATATTGCTGATCACCATGCCTGTATGAAAACAGAGTTTATTTAGATTGTACCAGAATATCCTACAGAAAGGTGCAGTGGCCATAGTTCGTTCTTTGCTACTTATTTTCCCACTGGCTGACAGAACACCTCCTTCTTCTCCCAACCACCCAAAAGACCCCCTACCATGATTTGCAAGTGCTGAAACACAAAGCGTGTCTGCAACCAACAAACCAATCCTTTAACGTTGGTCTGCATTGCTCCCCATCAATTCATGCTTTCATATTCGTCGCCCAACAAATTAGCCGGCTATTCATCAGCTAATAATTGGCAAATTGAAATTGTGGTGAAATATTATATGATCAAATATATAGTAGAAACTGATCAGTTTAAACACCCCTGTGTGATCACAGACTCTTGCTCATCACTTTTCTTTAACTTGTACATGATATAACCTCTGCAACTACTGAGGTACAGGCAAGCTGCCCGGATCCTTGCTTTCATGGCTGAGGTATGCCTGCCCAATATCCTCTGGGTGTTTGAACCCTTAAGTGTTCTGCCAAAGACTAACCTGCTTCCATGACCATTTACCCACCTCCTTTTCAGTACCCAGCTGAATTTCAGTGTTGCCATTGGGCAGTGCTGGATTTGCCTTCCGTCTCCTCGCTGTGATGGTTATGGTTCTGTGGGTTGGACATGCCATTTATAGAATTGGAGAAGCGGAAGGAAAGTTAATGTCCTCTTCAGCCTCCTCGTGTGCCGCCTCATTTCAGCTACCAGATTCTTTCTAATGAAGTTAGGGAAGAGTTCTCTCTGACACAAGAGGCCTGTGACCATCTGTGTGTGCGACAAGGATTGGTGCTGGGTCCTCTGCTTGGATGACTTGGATGTGAATGTAGGAGGTGTGGTTAGAAAGTCTTTAGACGACACCAAAATCAGAGGTGTAGTGAGCAGCAAAGACGATTACCTTGGAGTACAACAGGACCTTGGATCAGATGGGCTCATGTGCTGACGAGTGGTAGATGAAGTTTAATTTAGACAAATGTGAGGTGCTGCATTTTTGGAAAGGCATATCAGGGCAGGACTTATACATTTGATGAACAAAGAGACCTTGGAGTGCAAGCTCATAGTTCCTTGAAAGTGGAGTTGCAGGTAGACAGGATAGTGAAGAAGGCGTTTAGTATGCTTGCTTTTACTGGTCAGTGCATTGAGTACAGGGGTTGGGAGGTCATGTTGCGGCCAAACAGGACGTTGGTTAGGCCGCTTTTGGCATACTGTGTCCAATTCTGTTCTCCCTGCTACTGCAAGGATGTTGTGAAACTTGAAAGAGGTCAGAAACTATTTATAAGGATGTTGCCAGGGTTGCAGGACTTGAGCTATAGGGAGAGGCTGAATAGGCTGGGGCAATTTTCCTTGGAGTATCGGAGGCTGAGGGCTGACCTTATAGAAGTTTCAAATATCATGAGGGGTGTGGATCGGGTGATCCAGGGTCGTGGAGTACAAAACTAGAGGGAATAGGTTTAAGGTGAGAGGGTAAAGATTTAAAAGGGACCTAAGGGCAACTTTCTCATGCAAAGGGTGGTGTGTGTATGGAATGAGCTGCCAGAGGAACATTTAAAAGGTATATGAATGGGAAGGGTTTACAGGGAAATGGGCCAAATGCTTGCAAATGAGACTGGATTAATTTCGAATATCTGGCCGGCATGGATGTTTGGACCACAGGGTCTCTTTTTGTGCTGCACAACATAGTGACTCATTACAGCCCCAAAAGCACAACCAGTGATGTAATTGAAATGAGAAGTGGCCTTTGCCCATTGGACTGCATTCCTTCTCTTTGAAGTTCTGCTGAAATGCATGTCTGGAGTCAGCCTTCGAGTACTGCAGTCAAGATGGTGAAGTATGGGTCAACACCATGCCTGCTGCTGCCGATTGGATAGGAAACTGTGGATTAAAATGAAGATGAGGTGTCTTGAGTTAAAAGGTCATGGACAATGCACTGTACTTACCCCCTCAACCTGCCCCACCCAAAAGAGCCACTCATGCAAATGTATAATCAAACGGGTGACTGAGAACTGTTTTTAGCAGAAAAGAAAATCATTTGCTGAAGAGAGATAATGAATGGTTTATTAAAGGATTTTCTGAAGCTTTGAACATCACACTAACTTGAATTACATGCTTCATAATAGCTGAATTGTTGAATATAATGAAATGGCAGCCTGGGTCATGACTGACTTGTTCATACTGAGCAAGCAAAGAATTGGCAGTCCTTATTCTGTCACTTGAACAGAAAATAATCATAAGCTAGTTTTGTACCATTGATATTGTCCATGTATTGAAGGCTTCTTATGAATGTTATCAACTTGTTAAATGAAATGTTTATATCACAATATACAATTATATTCAGCTCGCATTGTCAGTACAACCTGAATGATATGTGTACTGTGCAATATTTTTGAAATCTGCGACTGTTAATTTAACATTGAGAAGTTGTGTATTGAATTTGTGTCTTGAAATAATAGGCTTTGAAGTATTTGCGACCATGTACATTGTATATCGAATAGAGAAATGTACTGCACCAATAAAGCTGTGAGGACCATAGGTGTTGATTATTTCTATTGGCTGTGGTTTTTCGGAACAGAGGACATAATCTGAAAATCAAATTTGGCTGTTTAGGTATGAAGTCTGAAGCACTACTTCACAAAGAGAATTGGGGAGATGTACTGTTTCTTTTTCTGCTCCAAAACTGCTGCTGAGTTTAGGTTAACTTTAAATTTCAAAATTGAGATTGATAGATTTCAAATGAAACATCATATACGGGGAACATTAACTGCCTCCAGAGATGCTGTCCAAATTTTGTGAATTTCTGTTGTTTTCTGTTTTAATTTCAGATTTTCAGTGACTGCAATAATTTCTCTTGATTGAGTTTTATTAAGACAAGGATTTTGTGACATATTGAAGCAAAGTAAGTGATTGGAATTGAGATGGAGTTTAGTTGATCCAATTAGGTACCGGAATACAGTCAAAGGTCAGTACAGTCTGTTGTTGTCTTATACATCCATATCTAACAAATAGGAAATCTTCTGTGCTATTTACCAGATAATAAACAGATATTCTTCACATTTGTTCCGTCAGCACAGGTGATCATGCTGTGCTTACCCAAACCATACAATTCAAGGTTTCTTATCATTCAAATTGGATACTATTGTGGGGAGTCTCTTTGGTTGATAATGGGGTAATACTAAAAATTCCAACCTTTTCCCAACTAAAATTAAGTAACCTTTTCTGCAAGTCACACAGTTAAGTTTTGGAAGGCAGTGATTAGGTCACAGTGAAGAACTCTACAGTTTTAGGATCCGTTGATAGAAAGGATTCATAAACCATTGGGAGTACACTTTGTCGAAGGGCTCGTTTGTATAATGCCAGGTTATGAAGAGAGGTTGGACTTATCAGAACTATTTTCACTGGAGCAGTGTTTCAATGACGTGTGTTTCACTGAGTTTTTTAAATTGAGAAATTTTGATCATCCTCCTGTACTCAGCATGTTTTCCCCAATATGCCAGCCTGTGATGAAGAGAGATATATTTAAAGTCCTTCACGAGTGAGGAGAGTTTTTTTTTTCGCAAGGAGGGTCATTGGAGCATGGAGTGTTAGAGGGATGGATTGAGGTCGAGGCTAATGTGTGCTTTAAGGGAAATGCAGATCAGTTTTTGAATTGGAGGTGGGTACAGAGCAATGGATCAATCAGCAGTGAAGAATATTAATATCCCAAAAATGCATTGGCTAATTCAGATTCAAGGGAGGACTCTTTTTCACTTGCAACTTGAGACAGTACATCTGTGCATGTGGGGGTGTAAACACCAAAAAATAGTGCTATATTGGATACCTCCTGAGGTTCAGTTAGGGCAAACAAGAGAGTATTAGATGATTGCTTAAATAGAAGCCCCATGCAGGGTTACAGGGAAAAGGTAGAAGTCATGATGCCCATTTGAGAGTCAGTGCAGACCTGGTGGGCTGATTGGTCTCCATCTGCATTGTAACACCTCAGAGATTCTGTGAAATCAACTGGACTCAAGATTCACTATGAAGGTTTGTGGTCGGAATTCCTGATGAAGATAGTGCCTCCAATCCACATTGGTATACAATATGGTAATTCTACCTTGACCATCTGATCCAGGCTGTAGCATCTAGACAATTTTGAGCCTGACATTTATGTTTTTACTTTTGCTTATACCAATCTTGCTGCTAACTAGTGTCAGTTTGTGATCTTTGCTTGTCCATTTTCAATGTTTCTACACTCCTACGACACTACCAAATACACATTAAATACTTCTTTGACCATAAGCTTCTTTCAAATAAATCCAGCAGAGACCTACAAAACAATAGCTTTACAATTGATCTCTGTATTGCAGTGTATTCATTAAATCCATGACAAAGGCCATTTCATCCTTCCTATGCGTGTCCGGTCCATTAATTTCGTCCCTCTCATATCAGCCACCTGTCACCCACTCCTTCGAAAGCCATCCGCAGTCCTTTGCATACCCCCTCCATCGTCTGCCCTTCCTGTTTTCCCCTCTTCTTAACCTCTTGTTGAGTACATACTTCATGTTTGCCACTTTGTGCTGCATATGATATTGGTTATTTAGATACTTTAAAACTTTATGCAAACATTATGTATTTAGTTTATGCAGGAATCACCCACCAAGATGACCCCCTAAAGTGATCGATCAAAACAGTCCAGGTGTGCATAATTTGAGTTACCATCGGCTGAAGGGTCTGTTGAGAGCAGTGCTCTGTTGGGAAGAGATTTCATTAAATTGGGATATAGTTGCAGAGTTGATGGTTACAGGATTAATGATCCAGGTACATGGATTCATGATTTAGAAACATGAAGGAAAATCTCACCATGGCAACTGGAAAAATTAGTTAATTAATTCAAAATTTGGATATAAATGCAAATTTCCATTTTGGTTACCAGAAAACTATTAGGTTATCATTAAAGCCCACATGATTCACTAATGTCCTTAGCTGATCTTTCTTTATGTGACTGTAAGCAATATTGTTAATCATACCTGTCCTGAGAAATGGCTGAGCAGGCCACTAAGTTGGATCAGAGAAGGCAGCTGATCGCCGCTGTTCCAAGGAAATCTAGGGATGGATAATAACAGCTAGCTTTGGCAACGATGTGCAGTAAATGAATGGATTTTTAGTTTGAAAAGAATCATTTTATAGACAACCACAATGAAGTATTGATAATGGAGATTATTTATGTCAGTAAAATGGTTCCACTGAGAGACGTGTAATTTTAGACTTTTCTTATAGCTTTGGTTGAAATTAATTTGAAAGTGATCAGCAAGCTCTTGTATAGACAGGAGTGAGCTAGTTTCAAGTTTCGTATGCCAATTAAGTGCAGTTATTTTGCTGCAGTCAGCAGAGATTATCTTGCCAGTTTCCTGGAAAGCTACTGGTACGACCTGAACTAAAAATATGCACATTGTGCATTTACAGCATTTTATATCAGCTCATATATGTTATTTTATCGAGTATGGCTCTTTGTCAAAATTGAGTCCTGATGAAGATTATATCTTAAAATGCTAACCCTTTTTCATCCTGTTAGGTGCTGGTTGAATTGCTTTTCTGTATTGCCAGCTTTTTTATTTTTTTGACAAATTTTTGGCATTTGCAATTTTATGATTTAATTTCTGATGGTTTTCAAAGAACATTTTCTTCTGATTTGCTTAAATGAGTGAAAAGTTTTGGACCTTTTAAACTGTATATGAACAAAACTATTGTATGGGCAGGCAGTACAAAAGAAACTTTTATAACATATTGCATGCTATCATAAAAATGTTTTTGGAGGATTTTTTTCAAAACTTCATTCTGTAGGCCATGTTATGATACAGCATTGTGGCAAATGGGACTCAAACCCAGACCTTCAGTTCTAGAGGTAGGGACACTACCACTATGCTGCAATATCCATTTTGGAGCATTTTTCTTTGCATTGGAGAATTTTAATTGTATTTAATTTGGTGATACTTGCTCTGGTAAAACAAATAGTCTTCAGGATGTCTCATTCATGTTATTTGTGAGCCTTGTTTTTTCCCTGAAAAGTGATTTGAGGGGTTGAGTTGAATTTTTCCAGTCACAGTTCTCTTGAAAGCCCTTAGCCTTAATCTTGCTTTTCCAACACAGATCAATGCATCAAAGCTGTATATAACATCATCTTAAATTGGCATTTTCAAAGAGCCCACAAACAAAAGGTGTTGGCTTTTTGATCGGGGAATATCAAATTATGTAATTGAATGTAAGGCATTTGGAATCTAGATAGCTTCCATGATATCTTGCCTGGATATACATGATGACATATGAGTTGAAACTGAGAAAGAATCCTTTCCAATTGCTAAATGCTCCAAGCTTATCTGAGGGTATGATGATTGCCATGGTATACAGTCAGTGACTGTTTCTACTTGTAGCATTCTAGTGGTATGTACTGTGTATGCCTAAATAGCCTAATCAGAGTCAATCTAGACACCAAGATAACAAGGTGTGGAGCTAGATGAACACAGCAGGCCCAGCAGCATCTTAGGAGCAGGAAAGCTGAGGTTTCAGGCCTAGACCCTTTCTAGGCCCAAAACATCAGCTTTCCTGCTCCTAAGATGCTGCTTGGTCTGCTCTGTTGATCCAGCTCCACACCTTGTTATCTTGACTTCTCCAGCATCTGCAATTCCTATTATCTCCTCTCAATCTGGACGCAAGTTGTGATACTGTCAAATGTGGCATTGGTGACTGAGGAAATACAGTAGATTGGGAAATCCTGGAGCGGGCACCGGCAAATTCCTCAGAGGTGAAAAAATTCAGGATTTGGGTGACTTTGACAGTTGTTGGCTATGTGTGCCTACCTGCACCTGTAAGAGGGAGGTCTTGTTCCAGGAGGCTGTCGTTTTCAAGAATGATCTACGTAATAGTTTGAGGCACTGTTGCTTTGTTTCATCAGGTAATCTAATCCTTTGTGTCCTCTATATGATGTGCTGACAGTATTATATCCTTCAAACTGGAACCATACACCCATCCCTCTTTTGTGTGGAGTGGCCTGTTGCTGCTGATGTTGGTATGACTTCTGATGCAGTTCTTTGCTCATCATCAGAGATCCATATTGTAGTGACAGCAGGGAAGTCCATATTAGTTAAAATGACTTCCCAAGTTGAAAATTACCTGCAAAGTAATCAGGTACTGAAGTGGTAAGAGAGGATATAATGAGGGGAAAGGATTTGGTGGAGATTGTATGGATGGAACTGAGGAACAGTAAAAGGATGTAACATTGTTTTTTGTACAGACTCGCTGGCAGCAGCTCTGAGGTGCTAGATTGTATAAATGCCGATCATAGGCAAGTGTGTAGCAAAACCAGAGTAGTATTATTGGGGCATTTTAACTTTTAACATAGATTGGGAGAGGCAGACACACAGCCGTCAGAAAGATAGTGAATTCCCAGACTGTGCCCAGGATAGTTTCCTACAGCAATATTTTCTGAGTGCAAATAGGGTCAGGCAATATTGGATTCAGTAATGAGTAATGAGCCAGTATAATTAATAACCTAATTGTGTGTAAACATTATCATTCAATGATCGTAACATTTTGAGTTCAATGTTGCATTTGAAAAAAGATAGCATGAATCAGCTACAAGAGTTTTAGATTTCGATGAGGCCAACCTTAATGAGATGAGACTGAGACTGTCCATAGAAATGTGGGAAAATCTGCTCATGGGTAAAACAACTGAAGAAGGGTCTAGGCCTGAAACATCAGCTTTCCTGCTCCTATGATGCTGCTTGGCCTGTTGTGTTCATCCAGCTGTACACCTTGTTATCTCTGAAGAATAGTGGAGAATGTTTAAACAAACATTTAACACGATACAGAGCCATTTTATACCACTGAGAAGGAAAAACTGCACTTCACAGAAAAACAGATATGGACGACTAAAGAGATAAGAAACAGCATAAAACTAAAAGAAAGGGCTTACAAAACTACAAGAAAAAAGCACAGATTCTGCTGAATGGGAAAGATATAAAGACCTGTATAGGGCTGCAATACGGCTTATAAGATCTATTAAAAGGGATTATGAAAGGAAACTTGCCAGGGACATCAAAATCAATAAGGAGAAATTTTATAGTTATATAACAGTGAGAGTCTTTTTCTGAGGATGATGACTTCAGCTTGTACAAGGGGGCATAGCTACAAATTGAGTGGTAATAGATTTAAGACAGATGTCAGAGGCAGGTTCTTCACTCAGAGTGGTAAGGGCATGGAACGCCCTGCCTGCCAATGTAGTTAACTCAGCCACATTAGGGGCATTTAAACAGTCCTTGGATAAGCATATGGATAATGATGGGATAGTGTAGGGGGAGGGGCTTAGATTAGTTCACAAGTCGGCGCAACGTTGAGGGCCGAAGGGCCTGTTCTGCACTGTTATCTTCTATGTTTAAAGAGAAAGGAGCAATGTTAACCCACTAAAGACAGAAAGTGGCGATATTGTCAATAACTGTGGGGAAATGGAGACATGTTGACAGTGCTGACAGTACAAAAGGAGGATATTTTGCAGAAAGTCTCAAGGAAGTTAATAGTGAGTCAAGAGCAGGGACTGAATAAAATAAATGCAAGTAGAACATTGGTAATGAGAAAATGAATGGAATTAAAGAGTGACAAATTCCCCCACCCACTGCATCCCAAAACCAGTCCAACCTGTCTCTGCCTCCCTAACTGGTTCTTCCTCTCACCCATCCCTTCCTCCCACACCAAGCCGCACCCCCATCTACCTACTAACCTCATCCCACCTCCTTGTTTCTGTCAATCCAGAACTTTTGGAGGATTTAAACCTTGACTGAATTCCAAAGTGACCCACCTTGGCAGTTAAAGTCTGCCCTTTGCAGCTTGTGTGGTTCTGCTCGAGACTTTGTTTGCTTTACGTTAATAGAGGAATTGGAACATTCCACAGCCACCCGATGCCACAAAACTCCATATTTCCAAACAAAAACAAACTTTCTATAATGGATGAGAAAAGTTAGGCAAAGTAACACTATTAACTTAGTAAACAGCATTCAAAGACTTAAGTGGTAAACTAATTTCTACATTTTACTTCCTGCACCTCTCCTCATGAATCCTTTGTATCCTAAAAGAATTTTGACATTTCATTCACATTTCTGAGACTAACTCAAAGGTTTGCTGCAGACTCTGGAAGTCACCTCTTTCTTCCACTTTCAACTATTCTGTGAGGCATGTCATTTTGTGGGGATTCTTCCATTAACTTTTGGCTAAACAATCCTCCAACTTTTCTGAGACCTCATGAATGTGGAATCTTCATTTTAGATTTGCGCTTCACTGCCTTTTTGCACGTGCATTCAGGCATCAGGAAAACACTGCTCCCAAAAAATTTCTACAGCTCTTGTGTATAGTTGTTTGTCCTACAGCTGAATCCTTGCAAAGGGTTCTTCTCTGCATATACCAAGCTGATTCTCCTGACTGCTTTTTGCCTTTCTGAGGACCCCTTCTGCCTCTAAGCTGCATATTAGGCAAATCTTCCACCTCTGTCAAAATGTAAGCTGAGTTCGAGTCCCATCTGCATAGCACGCCATGATTGATAGAATTAATGTTGGCTCTGGACATTTGACTAACAAGCATCACCTGTTTGCTTGCTCAATCCAGTGAACCACACTTTATACCCAGACAAAATAGTTACTGCTTTGAGAAGCAAACAGCTTAATTAAATAAAACAATCTTCTAACTCTCCACTGCCCAATTCCTTGACAATGCAACATGCATTCGAATGGTTTAAATAAAACTATAGATTAATTATGAGATAGTAGGAACTGCAGATGCTGGACAATCTGAGATAACAACGCATAGAGCTGGATGAACACAGCAGGCCAAGCAGCATCAGAGGAGCAGGAAAGCTGACCTTTCAGGTCTGGACCCTTCAGGAATGGGGGAAGCAAAGGGGGCTCTGAAATAAATAGAGGGGGGAGGCGATGATGGAAGGTAGATAAAGGAGCAGATAGGTGAAGGAAAGACCCTTCTATCACCGCCCCCCACTATTTATTTCAGAGCCCCCTTTCCCTCCCCCTTTTCTGAAGAAGGGTCTAGACCCAAAACGTCGGCTTTCCTGCTCCTCTGATGCTGCTTGGCCTGCTGTGTTCATCCAGCTCTACACCTTGTTATCTCTTTTAGACTAATTATTTTGTGTTTAGTAGAACTGATTCTGTGACCCATTATTTCTATCTCTAATGAGGTTTTACGACCCATTCGCCTGAATTACTAGATGTTAGTTATGGAAAAGAAGTAGTAGGTTGTAATGGTAGGAACAGAAATTGGGTATTTAATCAGTGTAAACAGAGTCTGGAAGATAAAAGCAAGTCATTCCTTAAATGCAATAAAACTCAAGTTTGTTTGAATTGCATTTACATCAGAATTATTTAGCAGCTTCTCAACTAGATGCCCCCTTTTATTCGCAGTTAAAACTTTAATTCCTAAAATAAAGTGATTTTCTAAAGCACCCAAATTATGAATGAGATCATTGCCACAAAACAACTTAAATGTTGATTACATTGTAGAATTGCTCAGTAATGGCATTTTTAGCTCTGCCTCTGAGGGTGAAACCCCACTCCGGAAATTTGAGCACAGAATCTCACTGACACTTTGGTGCAGTGCTGTCTTTGTAGTGAGAGTCCTTCTGCCTTGGGTGATATTAAAAGATCCCGTGGCACTAATTATAGAAGAACTGAGAAGCTTGCTAGCCTGTTGGTCTGAATTTTGAGAAATAGTTATATTCACTTCCCTGAAATTAAAGCACAGCATCCTCTATTTTTGTCAAAAGTAAACTGTCTGTAAATTGGATTTGATTTTTCCCACAAAGAAGTGTTTTGAAGTAAAACTATTGTTGATCTTTATTTGAGACACAGTCGGTCAAAGGAATTTTAAAGTTATACATAATTATAAAAGTTTCTGGCACTTGCTATAATTCGGAAGTTGTATTTGTTACAGAATCATGTACTTAAAGTGTTGCCTTTGTTTTCAAATTGCACTTGTATTTGTTGAATCATGGAAATTATTTCAACTGCTTGTGTGTATTCATGTACTGCAGGTTCCTGGGTATTTGCCTGCACATGGATCTAACGTGATAACACCTGCTCCTCATCTCCATTTCATACCAAGTGTCATACATCAAGCACCGTAATGTTAAATAAAGCATGGACTACAACAGTGATAACATTTTGGAAGTGTAATGAAAGCAAAGAACTGCGCATGCTGGAAATCTGAAATGAAGACAGAAATTGCAGGTCTGGCAGCATGTGTGGGAGAGAAACAGAGTTAATGTTTCACGTCCAGTGACCCTTTGCTAGAACTGAAAAAAAGCTGATGTGTTGGGGGAGGGGCAGTGAAAAGAATACTTGAAGTGAGAGAAAAGTTGAGTCAAACAGAGATTGCTGGTTGAAAAATATCGTGCTCCCAGCACAGACAACCCATTTTCAACAATTTACACTTCTTGTTAGCACCCTACCCAGCAGTAATCCTTCAGTTTTCATTAGCAATGTCTTTGTTTGCCTATCTTTTCTCTCTCTCTTGCATGCTCTCTCATTTGCATGCACTATCTCTCTCTAGATCCCTCTTTCTGCCTTTAGCACTATCTCTGTATACTCTGGTTACTGCCCACTTACCCCCACCTCACACCCTTTCTTCAGTATAAATATCATCCTTTCCTAGCTATTTTTAGTCACTGACGAACAGTCACTGGACTGAAAACATTTACTCTGTTTCTCTCTCTACAGATGCTGCCAGATCTGCTGAGTTTCTCCAGGACTTTGTTTTTGTTTCACACTTCAGAAGTGCTTGATTGACAGTAAAGTGTTTGGGCATGTCCTCAGCTTTGGGAAGGTGTCACATAAACGTAAGGTTTGTTTATTTTTCCTTTCTTATTTACTCTGCAAAGCTTCTCTTAGAAACAGTGCTGATGCTTTAACAACCCAAGGTCAGGTTTGTACAGAGAGGTACCATGTAGACCTTTCTTTAAATAGCATTTAGATATGTTTCCAGCTTAAAGGAAGAAACTTCCAGCTTGAAGAAATGTTTTCTAATTCTTGTACTGTAATTTCAATGAATGTGAAATAGCCTAATATAGTCTGAAATGACCGCAGTCACATGGGAGTACACAATGCTGCATAAATGGTGAAAGGAGCAGTAAGGAGCTCTGTGCATTTGCACGGGCCACTGAAACATTATCAGGGATGCATGCAGTTATTCCCATGCAGCTGTCAGGATACAGCCATTCTTTGACACAGGCCTCAGCATTTCTGAATTGGTAGTGACGAGTTTCAAAGTCATGCAAAGGAAGGGGTGGAGAGAATGAATATCGAAGGTGGTGGATTTTAACGATGTTGCTTTGCCTTGGATGATGTCACGTTTCTTGAATTAGAGCTGCACTCTTCCAGATAAGAGAGTTTAGTATTATAACCCTGACATGTGACCTATAGATAGTGGATGGGCTCTGGGGAGTCAGGAGTTGTAAGAGGTTAGATAATTTTACTTTAAGCTGTGAAATTAAAAGGATGTTGAACTGTTATGCAGCTGAAATACCAGGAGAGTTTTACAACTTGGGGATAAAAATAAACAGGTACATACATTTTTTTAAGTGTGACAAGTCATGTTGCTTTTTGAAGCAGTGAAATTGTTACTTTGAGACAGAGTGGGACCAAGAAATGAGGAAAGACAGTCTAATACCACTCCTTTTATTGGTTAAGCTGATGTTTGCTACAAATCTGTTAGTGCAGGGCAGCCAGAGACTGCTGGAGCCAGCAAACTGAAAACGTTTTTCTCTCTCTCTCTGTCAAACACACACACTCACACACACCCTCTCTCTCCATGTGGTGAAAAAAATCTTGGAAGAAAAGACCTAGATCCACTAGATCAGCTATTGAACTGTAGAATGACCATCAGTTTACAAATAATGGAATGTTATTGTGTTACAAATTGAAAGGATTATGAGAGAAAATTTAGCTCATTTTGTGATCTGGACTTTTGATCTTGAGAATTTAAATTCTGTGTCTATTTTTATTCCACCCATAGTAGGCATCAAATGATCTATCTTTCGTTGTGAATGTGTATGTGGCTGTATTTGGGATTTTAAAGGTCTACACTTTAAATTGTATAATAGTGGATTAATTATTCTTCCTTTTGTCTTTCACATGTTAAGGTTGAGCGTTAGATAAATATTTTCAGTTGATGACAAATACATGATGTGAATTGCTTTTGTCATGACTGGCAGGCAGTCTGACAAATTGTTCCTCTTGGCAGCCTGAGGACTTATGCATTTTGTGTTGGCTTGTGGACCCACAGGACACAATTATCGGGGCACTCTTCCCAGTTAAATGATGAGAAATATTTAGGCTCTTGCTTCTGAATGCTTGAACAAGGACAACATAAGATTATGTGTTGAGTTAGGATTATTGGCTATTGATAAAAGGACAGACACCAGGTTCCTCATACTAAAATCTCATTGGAAACAATGAATGCGATTCTGTATTTGGAAGAGATATCCTTGATGGATTCACAGGAATTAACAAAAGCCAGGCTGATAAAGCTGGCAAGTTAGGGATTGCCTACATGAATGAAGAAGGTGGAAGTAATTGTAACATTGGCAAAGCATCTGGGATAGGTGGAAATAAAGAAACATGGTACAGTGTGAGTTACTCCAGTTAGCAAGGACTAACGTACAGTTAGAGGAGCTTGAGCATGAAAATTAATTGAGACAGCTTGAACTAGATAAAGAAAGAACAATGGAATTAAAAAATGCATGAGATGGAGATGAAAGAAACATGACCTTTCTTTCTTCCCTGAAGTTCAAGTTCAAGAGAAAGCATTTAAAAGTCTGGAACAAGAGATTCAGATGGGAGACAAAGATAAAGACAGGGAATAGAAGAAAGAATACTGGCTTTAAGTGATTTACTTTTTAAAAAAAGACTGGAGACATCAAAGAAGTTGAGCAAGTCCTTGTCATAATCTAAAGTCTGGAAAGGAAATGTTTAATTTTGTATAGGCACCCCCAAGAATTTCAGGAAAAAGGCATGGAGGTTTGATGGAAGATGCCATTGAAAATAGAATCATTTTGTTGCTGAACGAGAGTGATGTGTGATAATTGACTAGATCAGATTTGTTTGATTTGTTTTGTGGACAGGACATACAGCGCAATTTTTCCACATTGTTATGTAGATGTCTGTACAGTGTTGGAGCTGCACTTCAGCAGCTTGGCCAAATACATAGCCAGTTCTGCAGAACAAGTCTTCATTTTACATTCAGGATGTTGTCAGGGCTTGGCTCTGTATCACATGTCACTCCTGCTACTGAGCGTGCATATACCCCTGTGTTGTAGCTGGGTTCTCTTTAAATCACCCCACTGTGTCTACATCAAACCTCCTGAGTTTACCTCGTATCCTTTGGTTGAAGGACTCCAATGCCAGTGGACCACTAATTAGTTGCCTTGTTCAAAGTAGTGTCACAAATCCAGGTCACAACTCTGGAATGAAAATCCAGCTGCCCTTTGTTACTCCTTTCAAGTACCTTCAGAGATTTGCTACAATAAAGGTGCTGTAGAAATGCAATTTGTTGTTAAGGCGCCCCTCTTTGAATACATTTTCTATTTAATGCTGCTTTTCTTATCTCCTATTCCCTCACTGTATGTGAACGCTGATGCATTTCAGAAATATTTATGTAATGACTATATTTTGTTAATGCTGTAAAGCAGCTATGTTTATCTTGCACATACAAAATTAGATGGATATACAACCAGAAAGAGGTGTTTTACTCCAATGTGTCTGTTGGTATTTGCATCATAGAGTGATACAGCATGGAAACAGACCCTTCAGGCCAACTCATCCACGCTAACCAGATAAACTAAACTGATCTATTTAGTTTGAATGATCCCAATATCCTGCTCTCCCCCGGTTCTGCATTTTACACTCTTGCCATGAAAAGTACAGAGATCTATTTCTCAAGTGCTCTCTCTTGCAAAGCATTTCAGACTGTAAAATCTTGATGTTAAAAAAAATTCTCATTTCATTTGGTGACGATTTTGAACAGGCAATCTCTCATCTCTATCAAAGGAAATAATATTTCTTTTAACAGTATTAAAAATAATCAAAATTAAGAAAAAAGACAAGAGTTTCTTGCAGACTTTTATGCTTCTGTGGAAATACTTTGGAAATATATCCAATTGTCAGTCTGGCTGGGCAATAGCACTATTGGCAGCATGGTGGCTCACCTCTGCCTCACATAGTACCAGGGACCTGGGTTTGATTCCACCCTTGGGCGACTGTTTATGTGGAGTTTGCACATTTTCCCTGTGTCTGCGTGGGCTTTCTCTGGGTGCTCTGGCTTCCTCCCAATGTCCAAAGATGTGCAGGTGAGGTGGATTGGCCATGCTAAATTGTCCATAGTGTTCAGGGATGTGCAGGCTAGTTGGATTAGCCATGGGAATTGCAGGGTTACAGGGATAGGGTGGGGCATTGGGTCTGGGTGGGATGCTCTTCGAAGGGTTGGTGTGTACTGAATGGCTTGCTTCCACACTGTAAGGCTTCCATGATTTTTACTTTTGATTCCAAGCTTATGTTTTTTTTAAACAGGCAGCGTAGGGCAAGTTTGTGTGTGTGCAGGGAGTTAAATCTGGGTCAGGATCCTGACATCACCATCCCTGTCTTCTAATTTTGACAAGGGTGGGTTTGAAGGTGAGAGTAAGAGGTTCCCTAGAGCTGTCAGGTACACATTTACCTTTTCAAATAGGCCATTGATTCTATTTTAACCAAATATTGTGACTTTAATAGTCAATCCGTCTCTCAACGTTGGCAAAACTAAAGAACCGATCATCAACTTTAGAAAGAAAGAAGGAGAATACTCCCCCGTCTATATCAACAGAACTGAGGTTGAGAGAGTGAAGAGCATCCAGTTCCTCGGAGTGACAATAACCAACGACCTGTCCTGGACTTCCCCTGTAGATACAACACTCAAGAATGCACAACAGCGCCCCTTCTTCCTCAGGTGGCTCAGGAAATGTGGCATGTCCATAAGGTCCCTCACCAAATTCTACAGATGCACCATTGAAAGCATACTGTCCAGGTGCATAATAGCATGGTATGGCAACTACTCTCCCCCAGGACCATAAGAAACTACAGAAGGTGGTGAGCACAGCCATACCATCACGGCAGCCAACCGTCCATCCATGGAGTCCATTTACACAGCTCGCTGCTGCGGAAAGGCGGCCAACATCATCAAAAACCCATCGCACCCTGGTAATGATCTCCTACAACCTCCGCCATCAGGTAGAAGATACAGAAACCTGAACACACGCACAGGCAGGTTCAGAAACAGCATCTTTCCAGCTGTAATCAGACTGTTGAATTGACTCTAGCCTCAAATAATGTAACCTGCAATGTTACCTGGATGCCTGTAAGTCTTTTTGATCGGTACATCCTTTGCTTGCTGTGATTTGCCTGTATTGCTGGTAAACAAAACTTTTCACCGTATTTCGGTACACGTGACAATAAATCAATCAATCAATCAATCAATCAATCAGTCAAGAAACCAACTTCCAGGTGAGAGGTTGTGGTTACTGAGGAGTGCATCTTAGATGAATGTGCCAGTCTGGGAAGCCTTTGGTCAGAATCGGAACAGCTGCAGCCATGGCCCCAGGTGAGAGGCAGCTGCTTCCAGCACTTCCCCTCTGAGATTGTTCTTGGTGTTTCAAAAGTAGTTGCTGCCGCCTTGGAAGTTGATTCATTTGTCTGGGTCGTCACGACCTCAGCTGCCCATCTCTGCTGTCAACCTTCCTATGGGAACAGAGTACGTGGCCTTTGAAGGGTTAAGGGAGATGCAACACCAACAGCAGCACCGGCCAGTTTCTCCTCAGCAACATGCTGATGTGCTGGACAGAGAAGGTGGACATGAATACTCAGCCAGAAGAATGCAGGACCCCTAACACAGGAACTCCTGTGTTAGGGTGAGAGTGGAGAATCCACTCTCCTGATTATGTGTGAGCACCAGTGACTCCAGAGGCGTAGGCTTGCATGAAATATCATTGCTGACATCTGTAGCCTCCTGAAGTGTTAGTAACCACTTGTGTGCAGAAGAGGATGAGTGTTTGCCATGGCTGAGAGAGGGCAACAGGATGAAGGCAAGAGTGAGTGTTGAGTGCTTGGACAGGCATGTGAGGAGGAATGAGTGCTGCTGGAAGGTGTGTTGACCTGACAGAATAATCCCCAGGGTGGTAGGATAACATTTTTACTCTTCAGTCTTGCACACGGGATACTAATACTAAGATTCAATCGAAGAATCACAACAAAGCTCTTATCTTCGAAATTTGAATTTCTGACCACCCCTAGCCCTGTTGTTTGCTGGGGCCTACAGGTTGAAAATTCCACCCTGTGTTTTCAAGTGCTGCCGTGCCTTTCACAACATAATGTACTTTGGTACTTTAGCAGTATTGAGGCGTGTGCAATATTTCCTTGAGTTGTTACACTCTGTCCAGATGCCCATGGCACTTCTGCTTTAATGTCGACATTATTCTTCACTCAATACCAGAAAACAGGGAGCCATCATTCTGCCTTACTGTTTGTCCAGTTTTGATGTATATTAATTGAATGTTGCAACAGTAACTACAGCAAGAAATTATTTTATTGTCTGTGCAGTGCTCTGAGGTATTTCAAGAGTACGCAGGTATTTTCCAGTTTTTAAAAAGATCTCTTGTTTCATGACTTGGCAGCCTGACCCCCACAGTGATCGAGAACACCCTTGACCGTGTCTCCTCTATTTCCCGCAACACATCCCTCACACCCCGCCCCCGCCACAACCGCCCTAAGAGGATCCCCCTCGTTCTCACACACCACCCCACCAACCTCCGGATACAACGCATCATTCTCCGACACTTCTGCCATCTACAATCCGACCCCACCACCCAAGACATTTTTCCATCCCCACCCCTGTCTGCTTTCCGGAGAGACCACTCTCTCCGTGACTCCCTTGTTCGCTCCACACTGCCCTCCAACCCCACCACACCCGGCACCTTCCCCTGCAACCGCAGGAAATGCTACACTTGCCCCCACACCTCCTCCCTCACCCCTATCCCAGGCCCCAAGATGACATTCCACATTAAGCAGAGGTTCACCTGCACATCTGCCAATGTGGTATACTGCATCCACTGTACCCGGTATGGCTTCCTCTACATTGGGGAAACCAAGCGGAGGCTTGGGGACCGCTTTACAGAACACCTCTGCTCAGTTCGCAACAAACAACTGCACCTCCCAGTCGCAAAACATTTCCACTCCCCCTCCCATTCTTTAGATGACATGTCCATCATGGGCCTCCTGCAGTGCCACAATGATGCCACCCGAAGGTTGCAGGAACAGCAACTCATATTCCGCTTGGGAACCCTGCAGCCCAATGGTATCAATGTGGACTTCACCAGCTTCAAAATCTCCCCTTCCCCCACCGCATCCCAAAACCAGCCCAGTTCGTCCCCTCCCCCCACTGCAACACACAACCAGCCCAGCTCTTCCCCTCCCCCCATTGCATCCCAAAACCAGCCCAGCCTGTCTCCGCCTCCCTAATCTGTTCTTCCTCTCACCCATCCCTTCCTCCCACCTCAAGCCGCACCTCCATTTCCTACCTACTAACCTCATCCCACCTCCTTGACCTGTCCGTCTTCCCTGGACTGACCTATCCCCTCCCTACCTCCCCACCTATACTCTCCTCTCCACCGATCTTCTTTTCTCTCCATCTTCGGTCCGCCTCCCCCTCTCTCCCTATTTATTCCAGAACCCTCACCCCATCCCCCTCTCTGATAAAGAGCCTAGGCCCGAAACATCAGCTTTTATGCTCCTGAGATGCTGCTGGGCCTGCTGTGTTCATCCAGCTTCACGCTTTATTATCTTGGATTCTCCAGCATCTGCAGCTCCCATTATCACTGATACAATTTTTGCTAGGACCAAGGTTTTAATCGTTGCAACTTGTGTATAGAAAATTTGTCCTTTCAATAACTCAGGTAGGGATTCAACATGGTTGTTAAAGTATTAACTTCTTTCTATCTGTCTATCCATGAATTGTTGCCTTATTTTCTCCTGGTCAACTGGTGAGATTACCTTGAGGGACAGCGTTGTCTCGTACCCTCTTCCGTTCACCCAGGCAGTTTCTTAACAGCCTTAAGTATTGTACATTGGAGTGACAACACGGTACGCTCTGAAACTTCCTTTGTCTCTTTCTTTTGTGAGGGTTTGCTTGGCCAGCTGGACATACACCACCATCGTGCCCTTGGGTAATGTGGTGATTATGGTGGATCCAACTAGTTCAGCGAATCCCTTAAATTCACTTGAGGTGAATTGGACTGCATTGTCATTTCAGAATTGGCTGCTGTAGCTATAGAATGGTGTGGTCTAGCTGGTAGTTCAGTAGCTGTTATCTTCTCTTTCTGCTGTGTAACTGTTCTTGTGGTATACATTGCATGCAGTTACCCATCCTTTCACTCTCTTTGTCAATGCCCATCTGTACATAGACGAACCTGTCCGTCTTCCCTGGACTGACCTATCCCCTCCCTACCTCCCCACCTATACTCTCCTCTCCACCGATCTTCTTTTCTCTCCATCTTCGGTCCGCCTCCCCCTCTCTCCCTATTTATTCCAGAACCCTCACCCCGTGCCCTCTCTGATGAAGGGTCTAGGCCCGAAACGTCAGCTTTTGTGCTCCTGAGATGCTGCTTGGCCTGCTGTGTTCATCCAGCCTCACATTTTGTTCTCCTGGTTATCTTTCTGTTTTGCCAGTACCGTGGGCTCTGTGTTACTTTAATGCCTTTTCTGTAACACAGAATGTGGTCAATCAGGAATTCACATGGTACATTCACTGCAACCTTGCACGTTGTACAAATCTGCTGTTTTGCAGATTTATTCAAAACTCTCTTCACTTGTACTCTCTGACTCCATTTATTAAATCCATAATGAAAGTAAACAGCATTTTATACCTGTATTTGCACTTGCAAGAAATTATCATTGTACCCCTCGATATTTCTGATTGTCCATATTACTGAATACCTTAGTGAGCACTGTAACACTTATCCTCCAATATTCAATAACTTGCAGTTCTTTGAATTCTGTTGTATCTGTTACCTGCCTGCCCTTCTGCACTTTGTTTTAAACAGGCTTCCAGCTGTTTACCAAGCCTCTTTCCCCACTCTTCCCCCCCCCGCCTGCCTGCTGTTTCTTTTGCATGCAGTTTTGATTTGGATTTCCTTTTGACTTCCATTTTTGTTAAATATTATCATGATCTATAATAACACATCTTATCAAATTATTGTAGGATAGTTGAGCATGACAGCTCGTTTCTAAATCCATGCTAACTCATTTTAAGAAGTGATATGTTTGCATATTTTTAACCAGTGACCTTTGAAGACCATTTCAGGAGTTCTTACAAATGATTTTACTTGGTGTAGATTCTAAATACGTCTGTGTTTCTAAAATGAAGTGGATTTCTGTTTGCATTTAATTCTCTAAAAATTTCCTGCATTTATTGAAATTATAAATTGTCAGCTACAGTTTTATTAAACTTGGTCCTGTTCTTTTTTAGATTTGTGGATAGAAATTGTTTGGGTGTGGTATTTTTCAAAGCATTATTTATGGAATGTGGGAGTTGCTGGCTGGGCTGGGCTGGGCAGGGCTAGGCCGGCATTTATTGTCCAGTTGCCCTTGAGAAAGTGATGGTGAGGTGCATTCATGAACTGCTGCAGTCCATGAGATATAGTTAGACCCAGAATGCTGTTAAGGAGGGAATGCCAGATTATCGACCCAATAAGACTGAAGAAACAGCCATATGTCTTCAAGCCAAAATAGTGAGTGGCTTAAAGGGGAACATTATGGTGGCTACGGAATGTGCTTTGAATTTCTGCCGTTACATCTTGTAAATGGCACACACTGTTGCTGAAGAGCATCAGTGTTAGAGGGAATGGATGTTTTGTGGACTTAGCGCCATTGAGTTGACTTGTTTTGGATGCTATGTGTTAGAGTTGAACCCATCCAGACTAGTGGGGAGTTTTCCATCACACTCCTCAGGTATGCCACGTAATAGTAGACTGGCTTTGGTGAGACTGGAGGTGAGTTACTTGCTGTAGGATTCCTAGTCTCTGAACTGCTCTTGAAGCCACCGTATTTAGATGACTAATCCAGTTTCTGGTCAATGCCAACCTGCAGAATGTCGATCGTGGGGATTCAATGATAGTAACACCATTGAATGTCAAGAGATGATGGTTAGATTCTCTTCTGTTGTGATGGCCTACTTGATAGCACTGCTGCCATTTGTCAGCCCAAGTCTGGATAGTGTCCAGGCCTTCCACATTTGGACATGAACTGTGTCACTATCCAAGATGTTGAGAATGGTGCTAAACATCGTGTAATTATTGACAAATATCCCCACTTCTGACTTTATGACGGAGGGAAGGTCATTGATGAAGCACCTCAGGATGTTTGGGCTGAGGACACTACCCTGAAGATCTCCTGCAGAGATGCCCTGGAGCTGAGATGACTGACCTCCAATAACCACAGCCATTTTCCCATGTGCCAGGTATGACTCCAACCAACAAAATTTTTTCCCTCAATTCCCATTGACTCCAATTTTGCAAGGCTTCTCTATGCCATACTCTGTCATAAGCGACCTCGTGTCAAGAGTACAACCTGTCACTTCACGTCTGGAATTCAGCTTTTTTTTCCATGTTTGAGCCAAGGCTGTAATGAGGTCAGGATTTGAGTGGCCCTGGTAGAACCCGAACTGGGTGTCACTGAACAGATGCTACTTGATAGCACTGTTGATGACACCTTCCATCACTTTACTGATGATCGAGAGTAGACAGATGGGGTGGTAATTGGCTGGGTTGGATTTGTCCTGCTTTTTGTGTACAGGACAAATCTGAGCACTTTTCCACATTGGCATCTACCCAACAATTTTGTAACTGTACTGGAAGAGCTTGGCTAGAGGAACAGCAGGCTCTGGAGCACGTCTTCAGTACAATTGGTGGAATGTTGTAGTGACCCATAGCCTTTGCAGAATTCAGTGTCTCCAACCATTTCGTGATATCATATGCAGTGAATCAAATTTGTTGAAGACTGGCATTGGTGATGCTGATGACTTCCAGAGGAGGTCAAGATGGATCATCCAGTTGGCATTTATGGCTGAAGTTTATTGTGAATGCTTCAACCTTCTGTACTGATGCACTGGGCTTCCCCATCATTGGGAATTGGGATCTTTTTGAAACCTCCTCCTGAAGTGCGTTGTTTGATTGTACAGCACATTTCATGACTGTGTGTGAGCTTGTTGTTCAGTTGCTTAGCTCTGTATATCATTATCTGTTTTATAGCTTCATCAGGTTGACAACTCATTTTCATATATGCCAGGATGCCGCTCTTGGTTGTCCTCCTGCACACTTTATTGAACCAAAGTTGATTCCCCTGGCTTGATGGTAATAGTAGAGTAGGGGTTATGCTGGGCTAAGAGGCTTCCGGTTGTGTTGGAGTATGATTCTGCTATTTGCAACAGCACTTCATGGATGCCCAGTCCGGAGTTGCAAGACCTGTTTAAAGTCTCTCTCACTCAGCACAGTGTAGTACCACACAACACAATGCAAGGTAACTCGATGTGAAGCTGGGACCCACTCTTACCGATACTCTCATGGACAAATGCATCTGTAGCAGGCAGCTTGTTGAGGATGAGATAAAGTGTGTTTTTCTCTTCTGTTGGTTTCTCACTGCCTGCTACAAAACTAGCCTAGCAGTGTTTTGACTCAATCATCTTGATCAATAGTGCTGCTACCGAGCCATTCTTGGTCGTGGACATTGAAATTCCCCACCCAGATTCCATCCTGCATCCCTCGGTGCTTTGAATTAATGCTATATAATGTCATGGATTTGCAAATCCAAGTTGAGGACTGCCAAGACAATTCCCTTCTCTTGGGGCAGATCATACCCAGGGATGATGATGTCTGGGACATTGTCTGTAAGGTATCACTGTGAATATGACTATGGCAGAGTTTTCTTTTGCCTTATCTGTGAGACAGCAATTTTGGCACCAGCCAGATGCTCGTAAGGAGGGCTCTGCAGGGTCAACAGGGCTGTTCTTCCTCCTGTCCTTTCTAGTGTCTTGATTGATGCCACGTGGTCCATTTGGTTTAATTCCTTTTTTTGTTGAGACTTTCTAGTGATTGTTACACCTGGATGGCTTACTAAGCATCTCAGAGGGCAGTTGAGAGCCAATAACATTGCTGTGGATTTAGAGTCACATGTAGAAACCAGACAAGTAAGGATGACCGTTCTTAAAGGATATTAGTGAATCAAGTGGGTTTTTCCGACATGTGACATTGGGTTCATGGTCTTCATTTGACTCTAATTCATTTTAAAAATCAGAAATTAAAAATAAAAAATGAATTCAGCTACTACCATCCACATTGGTAGGATTCAAACCTGGGTTACTGGAACAATACTTGTACTCTTTGGATTGCTAATCCAGTGATAAAACCACCCAACATCACATCCTCACTGCAATAGTCTCAAGTCTTTCTACATAATGACTGTTGTTTGCACAATTTCTACTTACCCTTGCTTATTATTGGCAATCTGACTGCAAAAACCACCTGTCCCCACCAGGTGTAGACTTATACAAAAGTTAGTTTTCAGTAAGTTCTATGAGACTTCCTTAATACAGTTTTTAAAATTTATAATAGACAGTGCTTTCACCTTTTTTTCCCTCTGTAATCTTAACTCATTGTTCCTTTTCTCAGTACATCTCTCCTTTTTCCTTGTTGTAATGTACTC
Source organism: Stegostoma tigrinum (assembly GCF_030684315.1). Taxonomy (NCBI): domain Eukaryota; kingdom Metazoa; phylum Chordata; class Chondrichthyes; order Orectolobiformes; family Stegostomatidae; genus Stegostoma; species Stegostoma tigrinum. Next base: position 32,362,259 of record NC_081360.1, read on the forward strand.
CATGATCCAGCCTTCTACACTTTCAATACCATACAGCACAGCAACAGTCCCTTCGGCCCACCAAGCCTGCGCTAATTCTGTGCTGCAGTCCTCAGGAACATCTGGATTAAAGTTTCCATTTAATTACACATCATATAAATGCATGATATATTGTAGATGCAATGGGACTAATTTGTCTCCCTTTATTTCTTGTTGGGGGAGGTGTTTGTAAGTGCTGTTGGTGTTACTCTGAGTGTGTAAGCAATGGCAAGCCATCACTGATGAAAATGGATTGGGATGAACCATCAACCAACACTGAGCCTGGTTCAGTTACTTTCAGGCAGAGTTTACGTCAATGAATTAATGAATTTCATGTGTGTTATTGAAATACCAGTTTTACATGTCCAAATTTGTATTTGACATAAAACTAACTTTTCAAGATATGAGACCACTGTGATTTCATCCTGAGAGAAGCAATTTGCTTTACTCTCTGCTCAAAAATGTATCCAGAGGGCTAAAATGCAAAGGGGCAAATTTCATGCTTCAGTTATTCAAAACCCTGATTGGACTTCATCTGCAGTACCATAAAACATTCTAGACACCAGGCCTTGGAAAAGATATATTAGCCTTGGAGAGATTATAGTAAGATGTAGCAGAATGAAACCTTGTTTCTAAAGATTAATTTGCAGGGTGAGATCACACAAGCTAGGCCCGAAATTCAAAAGGTTATAGGGTGACTTGATCAAAGTTTTCAGTCTCTTAAGTGAAATAATTAGATCATAGGATCCCTACTGTGTGGAAGTAGGCCCATTGGCCTGAGATAGTTGGCCATTTGGCTTAAGATTCACCCTAAGGTATTTGGCAAGAAACCAGTTCCAGTATTATAGAGCACGACTAGGACTTTTGCAAGGGAAATTGGGAAACAGCTCCATGTACAATAGGTGGTAAATTTTAGAATTCTCTTGAACAAATTGCAGTCGATGCTAGATCAATGATTAATTCTGAAAATAAGCCTCTTTAGATTTTTCTTACTCAAAGGTGATGACAGATATTGAGAAAAATCAGGTATATGAAGTTAGGTCATGGATCAGCCATGATCTCATTGAATGGTGGAACAGCTTGGGAGGTCAAATACCTTACACCTATCTTATATACCCTTTGATTAGATGAAACATTTTCAAACAAGTGTTAGCATTGATCAGAAACTCTACTAGATTGGCCATATAACTACAGTGGCTACAAGAACAGGTGTTCCTTCAGTGTTGCATGGCCACAATCCTGAAAGCCCCTCCCTAACAACTTTCTGGGTGTACCAATACCAAACAGCAATTCAAAAAGGCTGTTCACCACCATATTCTCATGGGCAACCAAGGATGGGCATTAGTATTGGCCCAGTCAGTGACAACCACGTCCCGTTAATGAATTAACAAAGCACAGGTACAGGTCGAGTTAAAGTTTTATGTGCAGTTGCTAAGAATTGCAGTAATTCTGCTAGGATGCTGGCAATCAGAAATACAGAGGAAGACCTTGGCTGAAATAGTAATCACCCCTTCTCCTTCAGAGACTGATTGACCCGCTGTGTGTTTAATCAACTGAGGAGAATAACCCTAATAATATATATTAGAGACAAATCAACTTGTAAATAAGAGCAATTAATGTATCTAAGTTCTTGCAGTAGTGACATCAATCCCTTGCAATCCCTTTTAACTTCCACAAATCCAGATGCTTTCTCAGAACTGAGAGCAAAGAATTACTGAAAATTACTGCATACATATTTGATAATGTCAAATGATTTGCTCTGAGCTGTTAATTATGAGATTATTGCCATGTTACTAGCAATTTTGTGACACATATAGCGCTTCCTCACTGGAATGGTGATTGTTAGATAAAATAATTCGGCATAGTTGTGAATATCATACCTTAGCAGTAATAACAGCAGTAGTAGTAAAACAACATAGACACATTGCATTAAAGGCCTAACTTAGACTTCTTTCCAAACCCTATCCTTCTTAAACTTTATTTATTTGCAACTTCCTGCTTATGTTGCATTCCCTTATTGTGTCTGAACTAAACTCCATCTTAATCACATAACCAATGTTCTCATTATACAGAGAGATTAAGTCTGACTTCTGCATTAATAAGCTATCTTTGCTCTCACATTGTACACTATCCTATACCATGTTTACAGTTTTTCAAACGTATTTATTCACAAGAAGTGGACAATGTTGGTTAAGCCAATGCTTATTGCTCATACCTAAATACTCTTGGGAACATAGTGTGGTGCCACCATCTTGAACTGTCATAGTAGCAATACCCAGAATCCTGTTAGGGTGGGAGTTCCAGGGTTTTGACCCAGCGACAATGAAGAAATCAAAATGTAGTTCCAAAGTGGTATCTTGTATTGCTAGGACTCTTTTGCCATACTTGGTAAAACATGGTGTTGATGTCAAGTGTACTGATAAACCTCACTTTGGAACAAAAACCAAAATAGCTGGAAAATCTCAGCAGGTCTAGTAGCATCTTTGGAGAGTAAATAGGGCCCAGTAGCCTTTTAGACCTTCCTCCGGGGTTTAGTTCTATTGCTCATGTTTGAAACAAGGCTGTAATGAGATAAGGGGCTGAGTGGCACTAGCAAAACCTAGCTGAGTGTCAGTACGCAGATGATAGGGTAGTAATTAGTCAGGTTAGATTTCTTTAGATGCCATGTGGCAGCTGTAGACTAGGGGTGTGGCACGTTCTGGATGACAAATCTTCAGTACTATTGCTAGAACATTATCAAGGCTCACAGCCTTTACAGTATCCAGTGATTTCAGTCATTTCCTGATATCATGTGGATTGAATTAAATTTAATGAAGACTGGCCTCTGTGATGCTGGGGCCCATTGGAGGAGACTAAGACTGATCGTCTATTTGCTACTACTGGCTGAAGATTGTCACAAATGCTTCAGCCTTATCTTTGCACTGATGTGCTAGGTGCTCCCTCATTGACGATGTCAATCAGTTGCTGCAAGTAGTCCTACATTGTAGTGTCACCAGAGTGACACTTCATTTTAACGCATCCCTAGTACTGCTCCTGGCATGTCCTCCTGCATTGTCGATTGAACCAGGGTTGATCCCCTGGCTTGATGGTTACGGTAGAGTGGGGATATCCGAAGCTGTACATTTTGTTCATATAATTCTGCTGCTGATGGCTCCCTGTGACTAGTCCTGAGTTGCGAGGTCTGTTTGAAATATATCCCATTTACTGCAGTGATAGTTCACACAACCCAGTGGAGGGTATCTTCAATGTGAGGACCTCATCTCCATGGACACTCTGTGTTGGTGATTCCTTCTGATACTGCCATGGACAGAAGCCTCTGCAGAGAAGGTGAGGGTGATAAGGTCAAGTAGTTCTTCCCTCTTATTATTGCTGCCATCACCACCTGCCAAAGAGCCAGTTTAGCTGCTGTATTCTTTAGTGATGCTGTCTAGTCACTGTTGGTGATGATATTGAATTTTTCCACTTGGAATTCATTCTGCACCAACCTCAGACCTTCCTCCAAGTGGTGTTCAACATGTTCAGCATGGCATCTGGACTCTGCAGGGTTGACACCTATCATTACACATCCTTCCCAACTGGATACAACTGGGCCTGTCAGGCTGGTAGGGCAAAACATACCTAGGGATAATGATAACCACATTCAGGGAATGCTATCTTACAGACATTGTCAGGTTGTTGCTTAACTACTCTTGGAGGCAACTCTCCCATTTAATGAATTAGCCGCAGATTTTGAAAAAGACGACTATGCAGAATCAGTAGGGCTGAGTTTGCATTGTCGATTTGGAGACACCTAATCTGATGCTTGGTGGGCTGTCTGATTTCATACTTTGAGAGTCATTAGTGTTATAGTTGAGTGACTTTCTACAACACTTAGTCTGACTATTTTTCCTGTCTGCTAACCAGATCCTAACCCATGCTAGCATATTACCACCAATTCAATGTGCTTTGATTTTGCACACTAACCACTTACGTGTGACTTCATCAAAAGCTTTATGAAAATCCAAATATACCACATTCATTGGTTCTCCCTCATCTATTCTACTAGTTACCTCAAAAAACATGACTTTGTTTTATAAATCCATGTTAGCTTTATTAATCCCATTGATATTTTCAATGGAGATACAGTGGAAGATGTTTTTAGGGGTATGTCAGAATACAGAGGACAAATACATTGCAATCAGAAGGGGAAAATTCCAAACGGAGTGTCGTCCTCAAAAAAAATTAATAATCATATCCAAATGAAAGAAAATGCGTATAATAATGCTACGATGAGGTGGCAAGTCAAAAGATTAGACAGAACGACAAAATGGCAAAGAATGAACAAAAGATAAGGCATCAAAATTAGAATAGAATAGAAAGCTAGGTGGATGTGTAAAAGCAGATGGTAAGAGTTTCAATCGATATTTTAAAAATAAAAAATCAAAGTGAGTATTGATCGTACAGAAAGTGTGTGGTAATAATGTTTTATTGTGACTTGATTGATATGTGCTTTGGGGGAGATATTAGGCCCAAAGTAAACAGTAATGGGGAAATATTCACAGTAAGTCTGTGATTATATTTGGGTGATTTAACAACGGAGAATCATCTTAAACTCTACAATATTGGAGCACATCCCAGAATCTTTGATGACTCATTGTGAAGTTAGTTGGATGCTCTCACAGTTTCAAACCAGTCACCTAAAAATGTGATAAAGGTATGTACTACTACAATCTGTTGTGTATCCTACCTGTGTAAATGATGCCAGCTTCTTTAACCATATGAAAAATACAATGGATGAATGAAAGAGAAATACAGTGCTTTATATTTAACAATTATTAATCTTAGTTGATACCTGGAGCTTCAAATACCATGGCTGACCTCCAGCGTTAGAACCATTTGGTTTTGATCCAACAGCACAGAAATGATATTTACTTGTTGTCACTTTCCAGCATTGCTCACCTGCGTCACACAAATCATGTAGCTCAGCAAACCATATGGACTAATAACTTTATAGCCTGCCACAATAGAGCTGGCCCTCAGTTCTCTGTTATCATGTATGTTGTCTCTGCTCCAATGCTGTGCAGATATTTGCTATTTACATTTTTCTACACACCACAAATCTTTACCTATCTGGTAGAATGATGAAGGAGCTGTATGTGCTGCGACCTTCAAGCATGATGTAAATCACTTGTACGTGTCATTGCAAATTATCTGTGTATGTGCTCCTTTATTAGTTGTTGTCAGCAATCTGTTAATTGTTACAGTACTAATTTTAAGTATCATTATAATGTAACTAAAGGAAGAACAATTATTGACAACAAATGCCTTTATAAATGTAATGATTAATGGTCACTTGTAGATCTGCAACTCCAGAGTCAATTTCTTGGCAGTTTAATTTCTCAACACAGGTACATGAATAGGAGATAATAAAGTGTGAAGCTGGATGAACACAGCAGGCCAAGCAGCATCTCAGGAGCACAAAAGCTGACGTTTCGGGCCAAGACCCTTCATCAGAGAGGGGGATGGGGTGAGGGTTCTGGAATAAATAGGGAGAGAGGGGGAGGAGGACCGAAGATGGAGAGAAAAGAAGATAGGTGGAGAGGAGAGTATAGGTGGGGAGGTAGGGAGGGGATAAGTCAGTCCAGGGAAGACGGACAGGTCAAGGAGGTGGGATGAGGTTAGTAGGTAGGAAACGGAGGTGCGGCTTGAGGTGGGAGGAAGGGATGGGTGAGAGGAAGAACAGGTTAGGGAGGCAGACACAGGCTGGGCTTGTTTTGGGATGCAGTGGGGGGAGGGGAAGAGCTGGGCTGGTTTTGTGATGCAGTGGGGGAAGGGGAGATTTTGAAGCTTGTGAAGTCCACATTGATACCATTGGGTTGCAGGGTTCCCAAGCGGAATATGAGTTGCTGTTCCTGCAACCTTCCGGTGGCATCATTGTGGCACTGCAGGAGGTCCATGATGGACATGTCGTCTGAGGAGTGGGAGGGGTGTTAAAATGTTTCACAACTGGGAGGTGCAGTTGTTAATTGCGAACCGAGCGGAGGTGTTCTGCAAAGCGGTCACCAAGCCTCCACTTGGTTTCCCCAATGTAGAGGAAGCCACACCTGGTACAATGGATACAATATACCACATTGGCAGATGTGCAGGTGAACCTCTACTTCATATGGAAAGTCATCTTGAGGCCTGGGATGGGGGTGAGGGAGGTGGTATGGGGGCAAGTGTAGTACTTCCTGCGGTTGCAGGGGAAGGTGCTGGGTGTGGTGGGATGGGAGGGGAGCGTGGAGCGAACAAGGGAGTCACTGAGAGAGTGGTCTCTCCGGAAAGCAGACATGGGTGGGGATGGAAAAATGTCTTGGGTGGTGGGGTCGGATTGTAGATGGCGGAAGTGTCGGAGGATGATGCGTTGTATCCGGAGGTTGGTGGGGTAGTGTGTGAGAACGAGGGGGATCCTCTTTGGGCGGTTGTGGCGGGGGCAGGGTGTGTGGGATGTGTTGCGGGAAATGCGGGAGATGCGGTCAAGGGCGTTCTCGACCACTGCGGGGGCGAAAGTTGCGGTCCTTGAAGAACGTGGACATCTGGGATGTGCGGGAGTGGAATGTCTCATCCTGGGATGGATGAGTTGGACCAAAGGATCTGTTTCTATACTGTGTGACTGTATAACTCTATGAATAGTTTGTAATTCAGTAGATGACCATTTAAGACACCAGGGGCCTTTAGAACGCATATGTCTGTGGGAACGCTTTGACCCTTCACATTTTAACTATGGATTTTCGAAAGAGATTTAAGTACTGGTAGAGCAAAGTGTGCAGAAGACACCGAAAGTCTGCAGAGAGATATATATGGTCTAAGTGAGTGGGTAAAGGTCTGGCAAATGGAATACGATGTTGATAAGTGTGAGGTCATCCTTTCTGGTAGGAATAACAGCTAAAGGGACTATGTTTTAAATGGGGAAAATCTGCAGCACACTGCTGTGGAGAGAGACATGTAATAGGCTCATTGGCAAACTTGAAACCCATGAGATAGGCACTGCAGTTACTTCACTTCCTCAAAATTGATTGGGAATAGAAAACAGAGTTGTGGTGAATGGCTGCTTTTTAAACTAAAGGGAGACTTACAACGTAGGATCAGTATTAGGACTACTATAGGTATTGCCGTTATAATGCATGTTTCGTTAACACAAATTGGCTGTGACAAGGTTGATGAATGGTGGATGCTGTTTAGATAACGTGAACTTTTCTACGATTTTCTATAGTCCGAGGTCACACAAGCATGCGACTTTAGCGTTAAATACCTGCATTGTTTTTGATATATGTTTGAATATACATAAGAACATAAGAACACAAGAACTAGGAGCAGGAGTAGGCCATCTGGCCCCTCGAGCCTGACCACCATTTAATAAGATCATGGCTGATCTTTTTGAGGCTCAGTTCCACTTACCCGCCTACTCACCATAACCCTTAATTCCTTTACTGTTCAAAAATTTACCTTGCCTTGCCTTAAAAACATTCAGCGATGTAGCTTCAACTGCTTCACTGGGCAGGGAATTCCACAGATTCACAACCCTCTGGGCGAAGAGGTTCCTCCTGACCTCAGTCCTACATCTGCTTCCCTTTATCTTGAGGCGATGCCCTCTAGTCCTAGTTTCACCTGCTAGCGGAAACAACCTCTCTGTCTCCATCTTATCTATTACCTTCATAATCTTATATGTTCTGATACGATCTCCCCTCATTCTTCTGAATTCCAATGAATATAATCCCAGTCTACTCAGTCTCTCCTCATAATCCAACCCTCTCAACTCTGGAATCAACCGAGTGAATCTCCTTTGCACCCCCTCCAGTGCTAGTATATCCCATCTCAAGTAAAGAGACCAAAACTGCACACAGTACTCCAATGTGGCCTCACCAGGACCCTATACAGCTGCAGCATAGCCTCCCTGTACTCCATCCCTCGTGCAATGACAAACAAAATTCCATTTTCCTTTTTAATCACCTGCAATCCTACTTATAGCGATTCATGCACAAGGACACCCAAGTCTCTCTCCACAGCAGTGTGCTGCAGATTTTCCCCATTTAAAACATAGTCCCTTTAGCTGTTATTCCTACCAGAATGGATGACCTCACACTTATCAACATCGTATTCCATTTGCCAGACCTTTACCCACTCACTTAGACCAGATATATCTCTCTGCAGACTTTCAGTGTCTTCTGCACACTTTGCTCTACCACTCACTTTAGTGTCATCTGCAAATTTTGATGCACCAAACTTAGTCCCCAACTCCAAATCATCTGTGTAAATTGTAAACAATTGCAGTCCCAACACTGATCCGGATCCCTGAGGCACACCACTAGCCACTGACCGCCAACCAGAAAAACACCCATTTACCCCTACTCTTTTCTTCCTACTGGTCAACCAATCCTCTCTCCATGCCAATACATTACCTGTAATACTGTGCAACTCTACCTTATGTAGCAGCCTTTGGTGTGGCACCTTATCAAATGCCTTCTGGAAATCCAGATACACCACATCCACAGATTCCCCACTGTCCACCATGCAAGTAATGTCCCCAAAGAATTCCACCAAATTAGTTAAACATGACCTACCCTTCATGAACCCATGATGGGTATTCCCGATGGGACAATTTATGTCCAGACGTCTTGCTATTTCTTCCTTAATGATAACTTCAGCAGTGGGGAAAATGCTTGAATCTAAGCAAACTTGCCCAAAGCTACTTGCTTTTTGTCTACTTCCTTTTTTAAACAGTGGCGTCACATTGGCTGCTTTTCAATCTGCGGGAACCACCCCAGAGTCCGTGAATTTTTAATTACTACTGCATTCGCTATTTCTCCCATCACCTCTTTTAGTACCCTGGGATGCATTTCATCAGGGCCAGGAGACTTGTCTACCTCTAGCCCCATTGGTTTGCCCAGCACTGCCTCCTTCATGATGATGACAGTTTCTAGGTCCTCACCTGCTATAATCTTCTTGCCGTTAGTTTTTGACACGGTATTTGTGTCTTCCACAGTGAAGACTGACACGAAATAACTTTTAATGTCTCGGCTGTTTCCTCATTCCCAGTTATTAAATTGGCGTCCTCATCCTCTAAAGGACCAATGTTTACCTTTGCCACTCTTTTACGATTTACATATTTATAGAAACTTCTGCTGCCTATTTTTATACTCAGAGCTAGTTTACTCTCATAATCTCTCTTACTTTTCTATATAACGTTTTTTTGTGGCTTTCTGTTGGCCTTTAAAGATTTCCCAGTGTCCTAGTTTCCCACTACTCATTGCTTTTTTGTATGTGTTTTTTTTCAATCAGATACTTTCCTTTATTTCCTGAGACATCCATGGCTGGCAGTCTCTTTTCCTATGGTTCTTCTTTATCACTGGAAAATACTTATGCTGAGCACTGTGAAAAATCATTTTGAAAGTCCCCCACTGTTCCTCACTTGACCCACCATAAAGTTTTTGCTCCCATTCTACCCTAGCTAACTTCTCCCTCATTCCTTCATCATTTCCTTTGTTTAAGCACAGGACATTGGTACTGGATTTAACCTTCTCAAACTCTATCTGTATTTTAAATTCGACCATACTGTGATCGCTCCTTCTGAGAGGATTCCTAACTGTGAGATCATTAATTATTCCTGCCTCATAACACAGGACTAGATCTAGGATAGCTTGGAATATGGAATCATAGAATCTGTACATTGTGGAAGCAGGCCATTTCGTCCGTTGAGTTAATACTAACCCTTCAAAGAGCATCCCACACAGACCCACCATCCTACCCTATCCCTGTAACCCTGCATTTCCGATGGCTAATTGACCTAACCTGCACATCCCTGGTCATTATGGGTAATTTAGCATGGCCAATTCATCTAACCAGCATATTTTTGGACTGTGGAAGGAAACTGGAACGTCTGGAGGAAACCCATGTAAACTTGGGGAAAATGTGCAAGCTTCACACAGGCCTGAGGGTGGAATTGAACCCAGGTCTCTGGTGCCGTGCCACCCATATATTATTAATATATAGGAATGATTTGTGAATATATGCGAATATAGAGCACAATTCCAAAAACTGCAGATGATATAAAACTTGCAAGCGCAATGAATAGTGAGGAAGATGATAAACAAAATTAGGTTGGTAATATGGTTAGATTAATTGCAAATGAGGCTAAATGCAGGAAAGTGTGAGGCGATGCATTTTGATAGAACAAATGTGCAAGATCAATTCAAGTTAAATAATGCAATTTTTAAGGTAGTGCAGGAGCAGAGAGTTCTGGAGGTGTTTGTCCACAAATTTTTGAAGGTGGGAGGGAAGCTGAACAAAATTGTTAATGAAACAAAAGTGATCCAGTTCTTTATAAGCAAAAGTTTGGAATGTAAATACCATGAAGTTATGTGTCATGAAAACACTCTCCTCCAACATCAGATCAGAAGTAGTGGGGATGTTCATTGTGCAACCATCAACGTTCAGTACCATTCACAGCATGTCAGACTCTGCAGCAGTCTATGCATAAATGCAGTAAAACTTGAAAGTGTTCAGGCTTTAGGCTGCAGTCAGTCACAAACACAGCTTACCATCACCTTCTTGAGTCGTCATGGATGGAAAATACATGCTGCTCATTGCCAACAATGCTCACATTCCAAGAATGAATAAAAATCTCCCTCTGACGACCTTGTGAAATCTTTTACGCACCTTAAATACCTCAGTATATTTCCCCTATTTTCTACATTCCAGGAAATACAGTCCTAATTTTTGCAACTTGTTCTCGTAAGTCAGCCCTTTCAGCTCCAGTTCCAGTCTGGTGAATCTGTCCTAGGCCAGTCTATCCTTTCTGAGATGTAATGCCCAGATTTGAACACAGTGCTCCAGATACATTCCAACTACAGCATGGCAAGGAAGTAGCATTTTCTTTTGGGGGGGGGGGCGGGAGTGGGGGGGCGGTGGAGGAGGAGGAGGAGACTGAGGGGCAGCGGGACAGTGCACCTTTAGGATCAAATCCAATTCAGAATGACCGACTCTAGTCTCCGTAACTGGTTGGAAGGATTTTTCATGATATCAGTGTGATTCGTAATCTGGTGGTAGCAACACCTGTAATGAACACCTGTGTCGAGTTTAGTTATAAATTGACTACTCCTCCTTGAAAAAAGTCAAAGGGTAAGACCTTTCTTGGCAGTTTTTGTATGCGTATTCCTTTGAGTTAGTGCTACCAGACTTTAGACTAAACAAACAAATAGCATCTGTACCCTGCACAGCAGCCACTGTAACCACTTCACAGATGTTTGCTTACATACTGAAATGCACTTTACTTCGGTTGAGTGAAGGAACTAAACAGTTTCATTTCTACATTTGTTTTCTATTTTTGAAGAGTTTGGGCTACTTCTATGAAAACTATAACCATATTGTCTTGGTCCATCATGCTCTTCTGAAGTCAAGAGTCAGTCACATTTGAGAGCAGTGTACAATGAACATAGCCTGCTGATGTCTATGTTGTATCTGACCTGTAAGTGTTCAGTGCTGACACTGGGTTTTCAAAGTGAACATTACCCATTATCACTTACCTAGCAGCTTCACCTGATTGAGCAAACTTTTTTTTCCTACAAAAAGTAAAAGTCTACCCTAATGGCTGAATGCCAAGCTGTTCTGTTGGTTCTCTCTTGGTTCAATGAATAACATTAATAAAAAGAAAGATCTTTGTCTCCTAGTTTTTCTTTATCATGTCACATTTTCTTCCAGTTCTGGAATTTTCTGTTTTACTGTTCACTTGTTTTTCGTTTATTTTACTCTGTGACGGTTAATCATTTCCTTATTTCTCAACTGTCTTGTTTTCACTTCAGTTTTCCAGTCTGACATTTTTCCTATCTCAATCCCTTTCAGTTGAGTGCCATTTCCATGCAAGTTAAAAATTGTATAAGCATTACAGTCTGTAACTTGAGAAACCGCTTCTTCTAAAGAGTTATCTCCATCACCTTACAGTTCTCATTTGTACTTGTCGTAACTGTAAGTGTTGTTTAAAAGAAAATCCTTAACAGCTAATTGCGACTTGTCTTGAGGAAAATGTTCATAGCACTGTACTTTTGAAGTATGTGAGAGAGCAACTGAGTGGAAAACCTGGTTCTTTTAAGCAAGATGTTTGATGGCAACTACAGACAACCTGATTAGGAAGACAACTTTACTGAGCTCAGTTTCTGTGTCTGTGCTAAAAATAAGTGTCTGCTGTAGCACTTTCTCTGGTTTGTTGGGGTGAATTGCACGCGTAAATTCATCCCATATCCCATGTGCGCGAAAGCATTCCGAAATACTGGAACGTACTTGAATGGGAGCATTAGCCAATGCAACAATATATGTCCTCACCTACCAAAATGTTCACTGAGATGAGGCCACTAATTAAATGGCTTTCCCTTATGCCAAACAAACTTTCAGAGCAACAATTGAGTTATTTTGTTCAAATAATCCAACATATGCAAAAACATATGGTGGTGTCGAATAACAGCGCAAATGATCATGTCAGTGGTATTCATCCCCTCAATACTTGTTCACTGAGCTTGTCTAAAAAAGAAGTCAAGGCTGAAGATAAGAGCCCACAGTATTGGAGGTAGCATATTGGCATGGATAGAGGATTAGCTACTGGACAGGAAATAGCAAGTGGGGATGAGGAGTTCTTTCTCCGTTGGTGACCTGTAACCAGTGGAATTCCACAGGATTCAGTACTCAGACTGCAATTGTTTACAATATATGTTAATGTCTTGGAGGAAGGAAGTGAATGTACTGTAGCTAGATTTGGAGACGAGACAAAAATGGGTGGAAAGACAAGTTGTGAGAGGGATGCAAATGGTTTAGAGAGATATTGATAGGTTAAGTAAGGCAAAAAGTTCACAAATGGAAAATAATGTGAGAAAATGTGAAGTTGTTTATTTTGGTTGGGAGAACAAAAGAACAGAATATTATTTAAATGGAGAAAGATGAAACACTTAGGGTACTTGAAGTGAAACACAGGAAGCCAACACACAAGTGTAGCAGGTAACCAGGAAAGCTAATGGAATGTTGGCCCTTATTTCAAGGGGGTTGGAGTATAAGAGTAGGGAAGTCTTACTGCAGCTGTACAAAGAGTTGGTGAGGCCACATCTGGAATACTTTGAGCAACTTTGGTCTCCTTATTTAAGAAAAGATATTATTATATTGTAGGCAGTTGAGAGAAAATTGACTAAGGTGATCCCCAGTGTGGAGAGATTGTCTTTTGAGCAAAGGCTAAATTGGTTAGGACTCTATTCACTGGAGTTCAGAAGAATGAGAAGTGATCTTATTGAAGCATAAAGATTCTTAAGGGTAGATGCTGAGAGGACGTCTTTCCTCGTGGAAGATCTAAGACCAGAGGGGATGGTCTCAGAATAAAGTGGCATCAATTTAAACAAAGATGAAGATGAATTTCTTCTCTGAGGGTTGTGTGTCTTTGGAACTTCTTGCCACAAGAGATTGTAGGGAGAGAGCCCTTTATATGTATTTAAGGCTGAGATAGATTCTTGATCAGTAGGGGAATGGAAAAAATCCAGGAAAATGTATTTGAGGAATGTCAGATAAACCATGGCCCTATTGAATGGGGATGTCTCAAGAGATTGAACAGCATATTCCTGTTCCTATTTCTTATGGTCTTATGACCGAAAATAACCCTAAACACCCTCCTGCATTGTAGTCTTTTGAGTCTGTTATTTTCCGCTTTAATAAAATCTGACTGTGAACACAGGGACTAAAAAGGGACACAATGCTGAGAGAAGTGTTCACAGCTAAAATTAAAATTGATTTGATGCAGTAGTAATTCATGACCATTACAATGAATGATGGAAAGACGTGCAAAAATAAAGTATTTTCTCAGCAGACTGAATGTTATGTATATATTCATTAATGTCTTCATTTCTTTCCCAGATTCCTAAAGGGCCAGTGAAACGAAATGTAACACCAAAAGCAATGAATCCAAATTACACTGGGTTCATACAAAATGGCTTCAAAAAACCACTTGAGTGTTCACAAACAAACTAATCCTTCAGGCTTCAAAATCAGGCATTAAACAAAAATAAACTAACTTCACCATTTCTAGAGGAGAGCATTATCGACATTTGTGAGCTCTGCAAATCTTAGTACATTATTTTCTTTGCAGACTTCTTAGAATGGTAATAGGATTTCCTTCCTTTAAATAAGGCCTTTACTGTTCTTGTCTTTGATACACTTTTTTAAAAAAGAAGTATTGCTTGGCAGGACATGGTAATTCTGTCAAGGTCCATATTTGTTACCCACCCTTTTTTAGTGATGGAGAAGGTGGTGATGATAAGCTGCCTTCTTAAATTATTGTAATCCATTTGAAGAACTTCTTACTTAGGGAAGGCAGTTTCAGAATTTTGGCCCATTAGCTTTAAAGGAGTGGCAATATAATTCCAAATTAGGATGATGTTGGAATCAGAGGACATCGTGCAGGTGACACTGTTTCCATGTTCCAGCTGCCTTGCCATTCTAGGGAGCAGAGATTAATGAGTTGCTGCAATGCAGCTTGAAGATGGTACACATAGCAGTCACATTTTGCATACAATGGAGGAAATTATTGTTGCGGTTTTTGGTTGGAGCGTTAATTCAGCAGCTGTTTCACCTGGAGCTGTGCTCATCCAGTTAAATGGAAGGTGTTCCATTCAGAGTCCTGAATAGTGTCTTGTAGATGGTAGAACTGTTTCGGAGAATCAGGTTTCCAAGTTATCCACTGCAGAATACTCAGCCTGTGATCTGTTCTTGCAGCCACAGATTGATGTGGGTGGTTCAGTCAAGTTTTCAGAAAATGGTGATTTCTTGGATGTTAATGGTGGAGATTTTAATTATATTAATTCCGTTCCTCCATTCCATTCATGCAGTAAGATAAAATAGTAGTGCACAATATTACATACATAGTGAAATAACTCAACAGGGGCCAGTATCCCGTTACCAAGTCACCCTTTATTTACATGTGCATAGTACTTGATATTGGCCCAACATCCTCAGAGCCAGCTCTCAGAGTGAGCAGAACCTCTGATACTCCTGTTTATTTCTGTCAACCAGGACTCCCCGATTAGGGCTGTTAACCTGGTCGAATCAGGGAGCTCATATTCTATGAGATCCACCTGGTTGACCTTGTTACAATGACTACACATAGTTTCGTTTGCATCTTAATGCCATGCTTTTTGATAGAGAGCACATATTCTCTTTCTCTTCATTTTTTGCACTGTCCAGAATGTTGTCATTCATGTGACGGTTCAGTTTTCCATCGAGTTGATGCCTTCTTTCATTAAAAAGTACTGATGTGGGCATATCCACATGTGGGACTGCATTGCTAATCTCGCAACTAGATTTGGCTTGGAAGGATTCAGAAGCAGTGGGAAGACTTGCCTCCATTCTTGAACTTATCCACAGGTTAGCCTAGGGCAGAAGACATATCCTGGTGATGGTGTTCCACGTGAAGCGGCAGAAACAAGACAGATTTCCTTGGGTGTGACCACATAGTGTCGAGGTTTTAAATGTGGCAGACCTGAGCTAGTGATGGATGCTTCCATAACATCTTGAGCATCATTGCAATCCACATTTGCTTACTTTGTACAGATTAATCTTGGATGTTTCATTGTGTTAAAGGTGCCATATGTATATAAATTGCTGGCTGCTGTTAATCTAAAACATGGAGCGTAACAAGAGGTGGCAAAAAGAAACCTTACTCCCTTTTGTTGAAAGTTCAATTAAAGCAACAGCTTATATTTAATAAAAGTTAATGGGATGAGAAGCTGTGAAGGAGCAAATATTTTAAGCAGAGGAAAGTATATGGCCACAGAGAGATAGCTTCGCAGTGGGTTTGTTTGAGACTTCTGTTATAGAAAGCTGACAGCTATTTGGGCTGGATGGCCTTATTTTCTGATGTAAATGTGAATGTAAATTCCAGTAGTTCTGTCTGTAGACCCTCTGGCTAAAAAAAACCCAAGGACTGTTTGAACTCAATGATGAGGGTTGCAGAACACTCCTGCTTCTTTTTGGTATCGTTCAGTAAGCCCACTAGAAATGGGGATTAATCCAGCCTGATCTTTTTACATGGTAATGGGAGAGTGCCCTGTTGTCAGAAGTGCTTGGAAGTTGATTGCTCTGCAAGGTTTTTCTGCCTTTTCTACCCGTCTCTTTTCCGAGGATAGAGCTATGGATTTCCATTGAGTTGGTCCATGCTTATAGGCAAATTATTTCAATGGTTCACTGAGATAGTAGGAACTGCAGATGCTGGAGAATCTGAGATAACAAGGTGTAGAGCCGGATGAACACAGCAGCCCAAGCAGCATCAGAGGAGCACAAAAGCTGACATTTCGGGCCAAGACCCTTCATCAGAGAGGGGGATGGGGAGAGGGTTCTGGAATAAATAAGGAGAGAGGGGGAGGCGGACCAAAGATGGAGAGAAAAGCAGATAGGTGGAGAGGAGAGTATAGGTGGGGAGGTAGGGAGGGGATAGGTCAGTCCAGGGAAGATGGACAGGTCAAGGAGGTGGGATGAGGTAGTAGGTAGGAAATGGAGATGCGGCTCGAGGTGGGAGGAAGGGGTGTGTGAGAGGAAGAATAGGTTAGGGAAGCGGAGACAGGCTGGGCTGGTTTTGGGATGCAGTGGGGGGGAGGGGACGAGCTGGGCTGGTTTTGGGATGCAGTGGGGGGGAGGGGACGAGCTGGGCTGGTTTTGGGATGCGTTGGGGGAAGGGGAGATTTTGAAGCTTGTGAAATCCACATTGATACCATTGGGCTGCAGGGTTCCCAAGTGGAATATGAGTTGCTGTTCCTGCAACCTTCGGGTGGCATCATTGTGGCACTGCAGGAGGCCCATGATGGACATGTTGTCTGAGGAATGGGAGGGGGAGTTAAAATGTTTCGGGACTGGGAGGTGCAGTTGTTTATTGTGAACCGAGCGGAGGTGTTCTACAAAGCGGTCCCCAAGTCTCCGCCCAGTTCTTCCCCTCCCCCCACCGCAGCACAAAACCAGCCCAACTCGTCCCCTCCCCCCACTGCATCCCAAAACCAGCCCAGCCTGTCTCCGTTTCCCTAACCTGTTCTTCCTCTCACCCACCCCTTCCTCCCACCTCAAGCCGCACCTCCATTTCCTACCTATTACTTCATCCCGCCTCCTTGACTTGTCCGTCTTCCCTGGACAGACCTATCCCATCCCTACCTCCTCACCTATACTCTCCTCTCTACCTATCTTCTTTTCTCTCCATCTTCGGTCTTCCTCCCCCTCTCTCCCTATTTATTCCAGTTCCTTCTCCCCATCCCCCTCTCTGATGAAGGGTCTAGGCCCGAAATGTCAGCTTTTATGCTCCTGAGATGCTGCTTGGCCTGCTGTGTTCATCCAGCTTCACACTTTGTTAGCTTGGATTCTCTAGCATCTGCAGTTCCCATTATCACATATACCTCAGCTTGTTCAGTTTGCAGAATAAAACACTGCAACATGTAGAATGTGCTGCAGGTAAATAAAATTATAGTTTTAAAATCGAATAAGCTGTCAGAAATTAGAAATAAAGCCAAGGCTTCCACGTCTTGCTCTTGCCTTGCATAATGCAAATTTCATTTGGGATTATTAGTACAAGACCTCAAAAACTGGGAATGTCAGACTTTTGACATTCTAATTCCCAAGTGAAAAAGTAATTAACCTTTTATGAAAAGAGTAATCCTTTGCTGTATTAGCATAATGAGATTTGGTTCCTTAGAGTTCATTTCTTTCAATGTAGATGTAAAGATGACTTCAGAGAATTTCATTTCAAGAATGAGTTGTATTAATCCTTTGGCTTTGCATTACTGAGGTCTAGTAATTCGATCTCTTTTCAATTAATCATCCATTACACTCTGCAAAACATTTTTTCCCATAAAGACACCAGATTGAAGGGCTAAAGTGCAGTGGTTCAAGTGTCAGCATGCCAGCTGGAAAATAGAAAATAGATATATTCCATTTGGTTTTGATTGTGTATCTGCATGAAATGAATGTTGTTACTGTGTGTGTGTATGTGATTTAGTACAGTTGATTAGTAATTTGTGCAAATAATATTTCAAAGTTATCATAAAGACTACAGGACATAAGTAGCTTTTTGTGCATGAGCTAAACCTAATTTAGATTTTATTGCATTCCCTTCTACTTTGACCCCATTAATAACTTGCAACTTCCTGCCCGAGCGCTCTAAATTTTTCCCAATTCAGTGCACACTTTTGTTTTTCTTCTCTAATATTGCCCACTGGTTTCCATTCCCTCTGCCAAGTTAATTTAATTCCTTCACAGAAATGCGAATAAACTGTCCCATAAAAATGTTGGTTTGCTCCTGGACAAAGCCAGTCTCGGTAGCCCATACACTTTTTTGCCTTCTTGCAATGTAAAGGTCTACCCCAAATCCCGCACCCCCCTCTCCCCAACTGCACTGTCTTTTCAAGCATACATGGATCACCCCAACATGTGGCACCAGGGTAATCCATAAGCTCTGTTTCTTCTTGCTATTTTCTTTTCCAGTTCCTAACACCTGGCAGCAGGACATGATTCCTCTTTGCCCCTTTGTCATTGGCACTATTATGGCTCATGACCACTGGCTGTTTACTCTCCCCTCTGCTCAATGCTTTGCAACTGCTGAGAGACCTCCTTGACTCTGGCACCAGGGAGGAAACAAACCATCCTGGATTCATGTCTGTTGTGGCTGCACAGATATCTGTCAACTCCCCTACCTGTAGAATCCCCTATCACTGTTATTTACTCAATGTTCTCCCTTCTCTGCCTGAGCCAGCTGTGGTTTGGTAGACTTAGATCTGGCTGCACTCCCAAGTGGAACCATCACTCTTACCATGTATTCTGAACTGATTACTGACTAGAGAGTGGAATGCACTTGGGACACTTGTGCATTACCCGCCTTATTGGTCTTCATTGTCTGGTTGTTACCCAGTCCCTATCTGACTGTTTAACCTTAAGCTTTGGGATTTTGATATCGAGAAGCCTGCTATTCCATGATGCTCTCCCCCTCATGTATGCACTGGAGTGAAACCACTGGTTGTGCAAGATGTTCAGGCTGATGAACATGTTTCCTGAAGATGTCATTGTTCAGGATGTGAGAAGTGTCTTGGAATTCCAAACGGAACCAGGTATGCAAACCATGGGTCTGCCCTACCTAGCTTTTGCTCATTTAGTCCATTAACTGACTTAACAGACATAAACTTAGGATTAAATGAATACTCGTGAACTATTACCAATCAACTGTTTGTTCAGTACTGATATGTTAGATGTTTATTTACTGAAAAATTCATAAGGGATAATAACATTAAGAATATTAATTGTAACTTTATCCCCTGGCTTTATCGATTTATTAATTAAGTACTAATTATAGAATGAATTATCAAATTGGCTCCAGTCTTATGCTCATTAATTAATCTACTTTTTTAAAATAGTATTTTATTCATTTGTGAGATATGGGCGCGGCTGGCTGGGCCAGCTCATTTTGTCTTCCTCTAACTGCTCTCGAAGTGCTCCAGTTCTTGAGAATTTGATGCTCCCACAAAACTGTGAGGGGAGGAGTTCCAGGATTTTTACTCAGTGACATTGGAGAAACAGCAATATGTTTCCAAGTCAGGAGGGTAGATGCCTTGGAGAAGATTGTGCATAATGTTGGATTCCTGTGTATCTGCCGCTCTTGTCCTCCCAGTTGGTATGGAGAGTTTAGAAATGCTCTCAGGAGCTTTGCTGAGTTACTTGCAGTCACAGTATTGTATAGCTGGTCTGTCTCTGAACATTCTGCTTTTGGCTTAATGCTGTCTGTGTGCTCCCACCTGGCACAATCTTAAAGCTTCACTCCCTGCCTGACATTGTCTGCTTGCTGTGCTCCCAACCTGATGCTTTTGCTGTGTTCCACTCTCCCCTGGCTCTGTCATTCTGCTTCACTCTCCTCCGGCTCTCTCAGTCTGCTCCACTCTCCCCTCGCTCACTGACTGCTCATTCTTGGCGTGGTGCTCTCTGACTCCTTTGCTCCCAGATGTGCTCAGTTTTGCCTGTAAAATCCACTCAGTGCCTTTGATCTTTCCAGTACATAATTGAAGGAAATTTCAGTTCATTCAATTTTGGATTTTTGGACAACCTATTCGACACTGAAGGAGTTGAGAGCAGTAATGGTGCCATCTTACTGATTTAGAACTAGAACTGTATATCAGCTGTATACATGAGAAAACATGTTTTCTAATTATGGTGTTAAAAGGACGGATGGAATAACGGAAGAAAATTGAGAGTTGGTGGAAAAGAAATTAATTCAGGAATAGAAGGTATTTGCAAAAATAGAGCAGAGAAAGAGAATTCTGCTAGTCTAAATCAGTAAGATGTTGACGTTGAGGTTTGCTGCGAGAATATCAGGAAATTATTTTGAACTGAACAGAGTTTGATATTGATGATTTTGAAAACAAAATTGCAGCCAGAGTGGAGAATTTCTCATGAGCTTACTAAGGAGTTTAAGACTAGTATGAGCCAAAATAAAGAGCTTACAATGTTACAAGAAATAATAGTTACCTTGAGTAATGGACATGTTTTCAAAACGAGCAAAGTGTGATCTACACGTTGGTAACAGGTACAAAATAGAACATGGGAGAAAACTAGCCTGAAAAGATTGTAAGAGTTTCTTCATGTAGATCCAAAGGAGAGTAGCTAAAGTAAGTATTACTTATTTGTTACACAAATTACACACCAGAAATAGAGATTAACATATGGCCTGATACGAGTGATGAAGTTAAGGTACTTTTTTAGCAGCAGAGAAGCAATACTCGAAATACCAGAGCTGATTGAATCTGATTAATGCCCAGGATGTGATGGTCTATCTCCTAGTGGTCTAAATAAATTGATGGCAGATGAGTTATTTATGATTTTCCAAAATTCCGTAGATTCTGGGCCTGTCCACTCATTTAGAAGTATGTAAACCCAACACTACTGTTCAAAAAAGGCGTGAGATAGAAAACATGAAACTGCAGATCACTTGGCCCGACATCAGGAAATTACTGTGATTCTTTATTAAGGAAATCTTAACAGAGCACTTAGAAAATCATTCAATAGTCAGACAATGTCAATATGGTTTTATAAAAGGAAATTGCATTTCACAAATTTATTAGATATTGTTTTATGTGATTAGAGGACTACAGAAAGGTGATTGTGTATGTACGGTATATACGTATATATGTGTATGTCTGATATATATGATGTATATATTTACGATAGAATATTAGTGCATATAGTATGTTTGGGTTTGCAAAAGGGATTCAATGGAGTGCCGCACAAAAGGCAAGATGATGGCTTACATAGTTGGAAATTTTGTATTAGAATTGATAGAGAATTAGCTAATGGACAGGAAACAGGGAGTAGGGCCAAGCAAAGCAATTTCATGTAAGTAGGCTCCAACTGGCAGGGTACCACAAGGATCAGTATTGGGGCCTCAGCTCTTTGCAATCTATATCAATGACCAAGAAGAAGACAGATCATATCTTAACGTGTCATTTTATGGATGATATGAAGTTAAGTGGTAATGCAAGGCAAGGAAGACGCAGGGGCTTCAACAAGATAGAGACAAGTTAAATGAATGACCAACAGGGTAACAGATGCAGTGTAAGCAAAGATGTGTAAGGTTTTTTCATTAGGTAGTAGAAATAGAAAATAATAATGTTTATTAAAAGCTGTAAAATGTGTAAATGTTTTGATTTAGAGGGACTTGCATGTAAATGTAGAAAAATGTGAAAGTTAGCATGTGGATATAACAAGCAATTAGGAACATAGAACATAGAACAATACAGCACAGAACAGGCCCGACCTATGAACTAATTCAAGCCCCTCCCCCTACACTATCCCATCATTATCCATATGCTTATCCAAGGACTAATGTGGCTGAGTTAACTACATTGGCAGGTAAGTTCCACGCCCTTACCACTCTCTGAGTGAAGAACCACTCTCTGAGTAAAGACAAATAGCATGTTGAAATTTATTGTAGGAGATTGGGGAAAACGAATCAAGGAACCTTGCTGTCATTGTACAGGGCTATGGTGATATTATACCTGGACTACTGTGTGAAGTCTCATTCTCTGTATTAAAGAAGGATATGCTTGCAGCAACAGTTTGCTAGGATGGTTGCAGGAATGAGAGGATTGTCTTATGATGAGGTGTTGAGTAATTTGGGCATCTGCAGCCTGAGGTTTAGCAGAATGGGAGGCGATCTCTTTGAAAGATGCACAATCCACAAGAGACCTGATATGGTAGACACTGAGAGGTTGTTTTCCACTCACTGGAAAATCTAGAACATGGTGGCACATATTCTAAACTATTTAAAACAGAGACAAGGAAAACATTTTTCACTTAAAAGATTGCAGATGTTCCATCATTGAATACATTTAAGGGTGAGACAGAAACTTTGTTGATTTCTCAGAGAACTGAGGAATATGGGGAGGAGGTAGGAAGATAGACTGAAGGCTAAAGATCAGCCATGATCATATTGAATAGAGGAGTAGGCTCGAAAGGGTTAATGATCTACTCCTCCTATTTCTTATGTTCTTATGAAAGGATATGGAATGACATAATACTGCTCTTGTTTTAGTAGTTGGTGTAGTATTTGACATTGAGAATCTGTATTACAGTACCACTTTGCAGTTTAACAGGTAATGCAAGTGAATGTTCTTTTATCATGCATTTCCTTAGTTAGGTGATATAACAGAGGATTTTATTATTTTGTAGGTAATTTGGAGCTCCACAAAAATGATTCTATGTCTACATTTGCAGAAATCATTTTTGTTTGGCGGGCTTACGTAGGCAAATAGATAGTCAAATACAAAGATATCTAAATAGGGAAGGAAGGCTGATGTTTTGCAGTATCATTAATATAATGAGACACAGGACTGTAGATCAAAATATTAAATGCTGCAGAACACAACATACAAAACACAGTTGATTTGGGTGCATTGATCAGTAGGTCAGTGGAAATGATAGTGAAAGGTATGGCAACAGCATTGAAAGGCAAAACAGAAGTTTTCTCCTGATTATCATTCACGCCAGGTTTGCTAAGGCTACTTGATGCACTTGGTCAGTTGTGGCTTTGATTTGAAGGGCAGTTGCTCTGACTTCACTTTTACAGTTGAGCTCTTTTTTGCATGTCTGAATGAAGGCGGTAATGAAGTCAGAAGCTGAGTGACCCCTGGCAGGCACCAAACTGGTTGTTGTTGAGTAGATGCTTTTTGTTAGTACTGTTAATCATACTTTACATCCACTTTACTGATGATCAAGAGTAAACTATTGGGCGGTAATTGACTGGGTTGGATTTTTCTTGCTTTTTGTGTACAGCACATAACTTGGCATATTTCCACATTGTTGGGGAGCTGCTGGTGTTATGGCTGTACATGAACAGCATGGTTAGAGGTGCAGCAATTTCTGGAGATCATGTCTTCAGTGCTATGACTAGAATGTCATTGAGGCCCATAGACTTTGTAGTATCCAGTGCTTTCAACCATGTCTTGATACTACATGGAGTGAATTGAATGGGTTTAAAAACTTGCATCAGTGATGCTGGGGACCTCAGAGAGAGTCCAAGCTGGATTATCAACTTGGCACTTTGTTTAAATTTTATTGCAAATGCTTTAGTCTAATGCACTGATGTGATCATTGAAAAAGGGGAGATTTTTGGAGCCTCCTGAAGCATGTTATTTAATTGTTCTTTGCCATTCCTGACGACTGTTTCTGGTAGGACTGCAGAACATGGATCAGATCTGTTGGTTATGCAGACACTTAGCTCTGTTTGTCACTTGCTGTTTGTGTTGTCTGGCAAGAAAGTAGTTTGAGTTTGTAGCTTCACAGGTTGTTACCTCTTTTTAGATATACTAAGTGCTTTTCCAATCATGCTGTCCTACATATGCTCTTCATTGAACCAAGGTTGATCCCATAGCTTGATAATGATGGAATTGATTGGGTAAAATGCTGTGCTGTGGGTTTGTAGATTGTGTTGGAGTACAATTCGGCTGCTGCTGATGGACCACAGCATCTCATGGGTATCAAGTTTTGACTTACTAGATATGCTTGTCGTCTATCCCGTTTAGCATGCAAATAGTTGCGCAGCACACTGGAGATTATCTTCAATGTCAAAACAGGACTTTTTATGGATGGTGGCCTTAGCTAGTCTGTAAGGCAGCTCTCCCAATTAGTCCCCAGATGTTGGTACGGAGGACTTTGTAGAGCCTACAGGGCTAGGTTTTCCATTGTTGTTTCCTGTGCCTCAATTGCTGCTAGATGGTCTGTCCAGTTTCACTTAACTGAAATGCTTGCTAGACCATTTCAGGGAGCATTTAAGAATCAACCACATTGCTGAGAGCTTGCAGTCATGTGTAGGGCAGACCAGGTAAGGATGCCAGTTTTCCTTCCCTTAAAGGCGTTAATGAACCAGATGGGTTTTCATGACAATCAACAATAGTTTCAGAGGTCATCATTAGACACTTAATTCCAGATTTTTATTGAATTTGAATTCTACAGTTTGCTATGCTGAGTTTTGAACTCAGATTCCCCTGAATATTACCTGGGTCGCTCGATTTAGACTAAATCTAATACTTTGCAAGTCTTTCAGTCTGTTTCTCAGAATCACAGGAGTTTTTGGCTTCCCTGTTCTCACACTGTTGAAAACCCCATTGCACCCAAGGCCCATGCTGCTGTGAGGAAGAATGAGTGTACAGGAACTTTGGGAGTGGACATCCAATCAACTATTTTGGCAAGAACAGCACTAATCGTCATTAACTTAGTTCAAAAAGTGGGCTTGTTTTCTTACTTTTAACCTAGTTTCTTCTCCTCTCATCTGGTGGAAGGATTATTTCATGGATAAGTCCACATGGACCCCATCAACAGAACAATCGGTTTAAAGTTAGTCCTGTTCTCACACACACCACTCTTAGCTTATTAATGTTTATTGATAAGAGCTTCCCACTGCTGCCGTTTGTACACATTTCTTCCTCTGAGAATAACGACTGCTATATTCACAGATAAACTAGCCATCCTGTGTGAGCTGTAGCCTTTTATCAGCTGTGCAGTGCTTCAGTTGTGACTAACTATCCCCGTTTCCTGTATAGACAGAAGAATTTCCTGTGTTCATGTTTGTTTTGGTGTGCATGGGATGGTGCTTCTGCTGAAACTAGGCAAGGTGATGAGAAATTAAAGAGGTGTAACATTTCTTTCCAACAGCAAGTATAATTTTGCAATATTTTCAATGTTAATTGATTTAGCCACATTTAGATTTACAAGCAGAGATTTTTTTGATTGGGTGCCCCTTACAAACTGTGGTGTTGATGGAATAAACAGGAAGTCTGATTGGAATACAGTTATGTCCGATCTCCTCCCATTCAGTACTGCACTTTCCCAGTTCATTTTGAAAGGCACAGGAAACATCTGCCTTTTTCACAGTTGCAATATTTATATGAGCCCCCAATGACATAATTTATATATCTGTGTACTTTCCTGTAGTTTACTTTGGAATGGAATTGAGTCAAAAACTAGATTATATAAAATTCCTGTTATGAAGTGCATCATTTTGATGTTCCACCACATTGCTGTTCTACAACATGCGTGTATTATATCAAGCAATGCATAATGCTGAAAAGACGGAAAGTCGCAGATTTATATAGCATCGGTCACGACCTCAGGACTTCTCAATGGTACTTAACAGTTAATGGCACTTTAGAAGTTCAATTGCTGTTTTGTTTTAGGATGAAGCAATCAATTTGCACACAAGATTCTAAAAATAGCAATGTGCTAATGTATAAAAACCTGTTTTGGATCTCATTGAGGAACAAATATTGTCTAGGACCTTGGGGAGAGTCCCCTATTGCTTTGAAAATGCAAAATGGATCATTTATATTCACCTGAGAGAGTAGACAATGTCTCTTCTGAAATTTGATCCCTCTGAAGACACAGTTCCCTCAATATTGCAGGAATACTAGCCAAGATTTTGTGATGAAGTCTTTGATGTCGGACTTGAAACAACAATATTCTGACTTGGTGGCTAGACATTTCTGCAACAATTATGTATTAAAAGTGTGACAGCTGTGTGTTTAACGGGCAGCTAGAGGCTGATCGTTCTTTGACAGGTCTCTCGGGCAGTTAGTGGTTAGATGCGCTGTGTTTAGACATTATGTTATGAGCATAAATTGAAGTTTGGTTTCCTATGAGGCCTTTTTTAATTAAAGCTACTTATTGATTGATCTATTAATGGGAATATTTAATATGTATTTAGTAAGTTATTTACTGTCTTCTTAATTTATTTAATTGTAATTATTTAATGATTGGGAAGGCAATGGCTGCTGGAACCTTTTACGTTGCCCATGGGGTGAGCTACCCTCCTGTGTGAACACCATGAGTCGTGAGCATGACTGGGAAGGTACTTAAACTAGTTGTTTACTTCGGAACCTGAATTGGGAATGGAGCAGGAAAGCTAAGCATGGATTTTCCTGCCTCAAGTTTAATTGGCTGTGAAGGTGGAAGGCATCAGGAGCCCAGCTGCCACCTTCCAATCTGATTAAGTGCACCAATGCCACCAAACCCAAAGGGAAGGGGACTAAAATTTCAGTCAAGGTCTTTTTGTTAAAAATGGTGTTCCACAATTTGAGTTTGCTGTATTGGTATTGAAGAAAAGTGTGGCTATCACCATTGATTTTAAGCAGAATTAACTTGGCTTTGAAGTGGTGCAAACATAAGGATGTAAGAAAGAGGAGAAGGATTTTTTGGGCTGTCAAGCCTACACTGCCATTTTTTACAATAAAGGCTGATCGTAGGCCCCACGTTCTTGCCTACTCCCCTTATCCCTTGATTTCAGTGAAAGCACAAAAATTGTAGATCCCAGCCCTTCTGTGAAGAGAATTCTAAAGATTTGTAACCCTTGGGTGGTAATTTCTCCTCATCTCAGTCTTGAAATGCTTGAGTCAGATGCTGAGTATGAGATGGATGGTGGAGTGGTGGGTGAGGAGTTGTGGTTGAGAAGCAGTGGGTGAGAGTCCTCAGGTCTTCAGTACTGAAACAGGGAAATCATAAGGAACGTGTGTTTGAAGCAGCAGCCAAGCCAAGCACGAATTGGATGGAGAAAGCACTTTGGTACGTTTGTACCCAACACATTCTGCTTCTGAGTGATATTAATTGCCAAATCCGTCAGGACTACAAGGATGACTAGGGTTTGGCATGTGCTCGTTGACTTGGTGCTGGGTGGTAGAGTGACTGACTGGGAGACTAGGTGGGTGAGTGACGGACTGACTTTGGGGTTGGGTGGATGACTGCGTGACTCTAGGTGAGTGCAGAGGGGGAGGATGGTTGACTGTGTTGCGCTGGATACGTACCCATCTTCCTTATACTCCGCCAAGCAAAAAAAAACTATTTACAAAGTAAGCTGCAAAAGGCAGTCCATTTCTGACCCCATTTTCGTGTGTACACTTTGAGGCCAGCTTGAAGTTTGACCCACCAGAGGCAAACAAAGGTCGGTGTTAATTAAACTCAGCTCCTTCACTTGGCCCTGGTTTGTGATAAGGACTTGTGGTCCATCTCTTTTTCTCTCTCAAGCTCTGCTTTTTATTTGAAAAGGTTTTATTAGCTATATCTGTTGCTTGACACTTTTCAGTGATTTTTTTTAATTACTCATTGAAATTTTAATTACATTGCTTTAGAATTTATTTTCCTGAATTGTGTGTTTATTGTGACAAACCATTTCTTTCTGAAATTTACTCACTGACCCCCTCCTCCCTAAGTTAGAGAAAATTGAAATGTTTCCCCCTCCTATATGAAAACAACCCTTTCTTTACCAATTGGATTGAAAAGATTTACTGAGGCATGTGGATTCCGCACCAGGAAATGTATGTTCTTGACCATTGTGATAATGCTGTCACTTCAAGAAGGTTTATTTCCTACTTCAAAAAGGATATTCTGATTTCAAGCACTGCAACTTTCCCCCTCCGGTGATTCATAATTGCCTCAACTGCATCTCTTGCACTACCTGCATTTCTGCCATCAAGCTCCCTACCCCCCAATAAAGATACGGACAGCCCCTCTGGTCCTCACATACCACCCTGCCAACCTCCCTATCCAGTGTATCATCCTTCACCATCTGCAATCTGACCCCATCCCTATTTCCCTCCCTGTCCCCATCTGCCTTTTATTGGGGCTGCTCACTCTGCAACTCCCTGGTCCACTCCATGCTCCCCACTAACCTGCCACCTTACCCGACAACCTCAGGAAGTGCTGTACATGCCCCTACATCTTCCCTCCCTGCTCTGTCCAAGGCCCCAAACAATCTTTCCAAATCTGACAGGGATTCACCTGTACGTCCTCCAGCTTGGTCTGTTGTATCCGTTGCTCCTGATGAGATCTCCTCCACCTTGTTTGAGACCAAACACAGACTCGGTGACTAATTCACGGAGCATCTGCAGTCTGTACACTGTAATCAACAACATATCCGGTTGCCAGCATTTCAATCCCCCCTCCCACTCCCTTGGCGACATGCCCATCCTGGGCCTCCTCCAGTGCTACAATGATGCCACATGCATTGCAGAGGAACAACACCCCATATTCCACCATGGATGGCCACAACATAGAAACCACCAGTTTCAAAATCTCCCCACCCCGGCCTCATCACATGTCCAACCTTCCCTCTCATCCCACATGTTGTACATAAGTGAATTTCCATCTTTTCCCTTATATAAAGATAGTAAAGGGCCATCAACTGGAAGCATTTTGAGAATATTATCTTATCGGCCACTATAAAATATAAGTCCTCATCTCGCAATATGCAAATGAGGTGTGTAACCTGAGTGTTCGGGAAATCTGACTATAGACTGTAGTTATTAGAGAAACCGCTACTGGTTCTTGGCCAACATATAGGTTTTCAACTTTGCGCTAAACCAGGTAAGTATGGCTTTTTAATCTATCTCTGCCACAATTAAATCTGCAGTCACTTAAAAGAAATCTCTCTCTGTACTTCCTGAAGTTATCTAATTGCTGTTATGTTTTAAGTCTTTGCAGCTGAAGGGCTTTTCTGTATTTTAGTTGATGTGAACTGAATGGAAAGATTAGATGCTGCAACTTTCTATTTGAGACCCAACACATTTTTCTCTGCACTTTCTTGAATTGGTCACTTGAGTTTGAATTAAAAATAAAATTAGATGTTTGCTTATGGATCTAGTATGGAAATAAGCAGGGATCAGATGCCCAGCTAATGACTGTGAGAAGACTGTAAGAGGCTGGTTGTAATAAAACACCCCAACAATAACAAAAGATTTAGAAATTTGCTTGCCTCAGTCAAATTTTACATGTCGGCTGTCCTTCCAACTTAAATAAGTGGCTAAGACCATTGGCGTTGGTTGATATTGCAGGCAATACAAGTTGACAAATTTTTACAATGAAAAGTTGTTTTTGTTTTGGTTCCGTGCCTCTCAGTGTGATGTTGAGCATTGCCAGCATTGTCTCTCGTTAGGCTTGGTGTTATTCTTATTGCCATTGGAACTAGACTCAGATGTTCCATGTTGTCAGGATGCAGGGAACCTCATTTAGTTTGTATACAATCTAGGATTGTTTTTCTCAGTCTTCTTTATTATTAGTAATTCTAATAGAGAGACTTGCCACTTAAACACAGTGACTGCAAGAGCAGGTCAGAGACTAGATGTAAGTGTGACAAGTGACTCACCACCAGGAGTGTGATGGAATATTCCCCCCATTGCCAGGATGGGTGCAGCTCCAAAAACACTCAGGACTCTTGACACAATCCAAGACAAAGCAACCCATTTGATTGGCACCACATCCACTTACATATAGATGCTGTTTCAACTCATTGAGCAAAGGTGACAAATAATAAAACATGTGAGATACTTTGGGATATGGTGGATAGTAGAAAGAGAAACAATATTTTACTTTTGTGGAGAACCTCTTTATGTCCTTAAGACACTACAAAGTAATGCAGTATCAGTGAATACATCTTAAAGTGTAGACATCTTCGTGTCATAATCACTGAAGTTGATTTACACATAGCAGTGAGGAAAATGATAATTAATTTATTTTTAGCTACATTTATTTGCTGACAAATATTAACAATCCTTCACTGGTTATTTTATTAGATTGGGCTCTTGACAAGTTGACATCATTCCTGCGATGAGCCAAAATTTCTTCCAGTTGGATATTGGGTAAACTGATGCAGTTATCCTCAGTCTTTGTTACCAAATCTATATTCTTGCCACAGATTCTGTCCTTCTCTCCAGCCAGTGTCTTTATCCCTTCCCCATCACCATCTCAGTAGGAACCAAACTGCAAGCTCATCATCCAATTCCAATATGAGCGGAGCCTCCAATGTCTTATACTATTAATTGCAAAGACACTTGTCACACTTACACCTAGTCTCTGATCTGCTTTTGCAGTCACTGTGTTTAAGTGGCAAGTCTCTCTATTAGAATTACTAATAATAAAGAAGACTGAGAAAAACAATCCAAATACACCCAAAAGTTTGGAAACACATACAAACAGATTGAAGAACTATTTCTTCCCTATTATTGTCAGATTTTTGAATGGGCCTGTCATATATTAAAGTTGATATTTCTTTGCATATTGTCTGTAGCTGTAACACTATATTCTGCATTCTGTTCCATTACTCTGATGTGCTTACCTAAGGCATGATTTGCTTGGATAGCACAGAAAACTGTACTTTTCACTGTATCTTGGTGTATGTGACAATAATAAATCAAATCAAAATCCACTTCCTACTGAAACCGTCAGCTATGCCTTTGTCACCTCGATACTTGACTATTTAAATTGTCAGTGCATTGAAATCCTGCAACTCTCTATCTAACAGCATTTTGACAATAACTTTAACATACAGTAGTTCCTGAAGCAGCTCCTGCCCCTCAATACCGCTGCAGTGCAACTAGGGATAAATAATAAATGCTTGCCTTGTCCCATAAACTATTTCCAAATAATATATTTTAAAAAATGCTGTTGTTACAAACTTCCATCCATAGACTTCAGTTCATCCTAAATTCTGACGCCGATATTTTACTATTCCAATTACTTTTGTGTTAATGATTCATTTTTTCTGATTGTGTCCTGTTGAAGTTCTCTGGAACATTTTTCTACCTGTAGTCGTTGATAAGATGCAAGTTATTGTTGATGAATAATGCAGTGGAACTCCTTGCTCTGCTTTGATTTGATGCATTGGTATCTACACGAGTAAGCAGTCGAGACCTCAGTTTCTGCTGTTCTGAAAGAAAGCATGGATGATGATACATATTGGCCCCAATTATGAGCATAAAGAATCCCTGCGATAAACAGACCAGAATTATCAGCCGTTGGAATGCCTCTGGTCTTGGTAACCAACTTCAGTGAAGCTGTCAAGCCATAATGGTCTCCTTTTTGTGGGTAGTAAGATTCTGTGGTTCTGATGTCTTGAGTTTGTTGTTGTTTACACAAGAATTACATGTACTATCAAGGTAATAGAATGGGCAATACCAATATAAAAACAATTAACCTCATCGATTTCAGTACAAAAAGAGGACTCCCAATTGCATCAGTAAAGTATTTGCATTTTTCACTGTTGCCATCCTTGTGGTCTCCCTGAATGCTAATGCAAGTATAATACAGTTAGTACAAGATCAGGTCATTTTTCTGTGATTTATGCCTCTTAAAAACAGGTATGGGAGAAACCAGTGCTTTTTCATTTGGATTAAATTGAGACATTGGAGAGCAGAGATTTTAATCTTGTTCAATTCAGATTTGGATTCAGAAATCCCTCTTGCAAACTGAGGAGAGTGATAATTATTTTTTTTTGTGTTTACAATTTATATTTTCATTGAGGTTTTTATAGGGAGGAATTTTGTCTTATGCATACTAATAGTTGAAGGTTGTATACTTAGTGGTGAATATGTAATAAACTATTCTTAGTGAAAGTTTTATAAACTATTTACGTTGAAGTAAACTTTTTGTTTGTGGAAGGAGTTGATAAACACTAGCTCAGGTACATTAATGAGAGAGATATTTAGTTACATTTTGTGACCGGATGAATTGTATAACTTTAATTTGTTAGCAGTTGAAATCTATTGCATAGTTCATTATTCAGAATCTGCATTGAGCGATTAAAAGGAAACTCACATCGTGGACCTTGCCAACTAAGAAACTGTGTGGTTGTGCTGCTGCACTACAGGAGGCTACTGTTGACTTGAGTTCCTTTACTTCCCTTGACAATTAAAGTTGAAAGCCATTAGAAATTTGTAACATGTAGATTCATAAGCTGTGCAGCCTACTGGATAGATGGGCGATTATGTGCCAAAGTCTGTTCAAGAGTACAAATGACCTTGTTCATGTGACTGATGCTTTTCACATAACACAATCCACTGACTATTTGTTTTTCTTCCTGAACAGATTTTAAACGGAGAGACATCAATAGAGCCAAAATGTCGGGTTCCACAAGGGAGCATATGTCTTTTGTACGACGTAGGAACCCTCAACTTCGCTACACCCTGAGTCCTGAAAACCTGCAGAGCCTAGCTTCCCAGACCTCCAGATCAGAGAACTTGAATTTCCACAGAGCCAACAGTGACACAGATTTGGTGACATCAGACAGTCGTTCTAGTTTGACGGCTAGCATGTATGAGTACACACTTGGACAAGCACAGAACCTGATTATCTACTGGGATATTAAAGAGGAGGTGGACCCCACAGACTGGATTGGACTGTATCACATAGGTAAACCAAGTTTTACAATTAATATCTTCCTTCAAAGATCATTTGGAAAATTGTTATCTTGGGCTGGAAAGCTTTGGCATGTTTGGGATCTGTTCATCTTTTGCTGTTTTTAGTAGTTTTAGAGTTTATTTAACAGTGATGCAACAATGACAACATGCTGGGGCAGTGACCTGCTGCCTCACAGAGAGAAATGAGATGCTTGTAAGCAAAGTCCCAGCTATGCTGGGACAGATAAACAAGACACTTCCTCACAGGGCGTTAGGAGGGGACTTTACAGAATCATCCATCCAAGCTATCTGTCCACATCGTAAGTTAACACGGAGCAATTTGTGGTATGTTGAAGCAGGATTCCAAGAGGATTATTAAAGGAAAATGAATTTTACAAATCAGTAGAGAGATAGGTTTGTTATTTTCCAGCTTAGCCCATACGTGTTCCTGTTTTTGATCCTTCTGCACATATGTATATGGGATGACATCAATCGATATATTTGAGTATATTTGTAATATCTTCAAGTACACCCAGAGAATGAAGATACATGATGGTGTTGCTTTGATTATTATTTTTTGTTAGTTTATTAAACAAATTCATGTTGTTTTGATGGATTAGTGAGATTAACCAATGAGTAACTGAGTTATACTACGGAAGGGGTCCAAGTTGTTGCACTTATGTCGCTGATTATGACTCCTGATTGATATTCAGAGATTGCTGCTGGAAATGGGCATCGTTGGTGAGAATGAAATTGACCTTGGGTTGTGATGTTCCAGCAGTTCATAAGCCTTCTTACACTCGCTATTGACTATCACACATGAATAATGGCAACGTGAGTGAAATCCACGCACAAAAAGCGCAAAGAGCAAAGAAAATTACAGCACAGGAACAGACCCTTCGGCCCTCCAAACCTGCACCAATCCAGATCCTCTATCTAAACCTGTCACCTATTTTCCAAGGATCTGTATCCCTCTGCTCCCTGCCCATTCATGTATCTGTCTAGATACATCTTAAATGACGCTATTGTGCCAGCCTCTACCACCTCCGCTGGCAACGCATTCCAGGCACCCACCACCCTCTGTGTAAAGAACTTTCCACGCATATCTCCCTTAAACTTTTCCCCTCTCAGCTTGAAATTGTGGCCCCTCGTAACTGACTTTCCCACTCAGGGGAAAAAGCTTCTTGCTATCCACCCTGTCTATACCACTTATGATTTTGTAGACCTCAGTCAGGTCAACCCTTTGTCTTTCTAACGTAAATAATCCTAATCTACTCAACCTCTCTTCGTAGCTAGCGCCCTCTTTACTATAAACCAGCATAGAATTAGGAGAGGAGGGAAATAGAATTGCTTATTTAAAACAAATACTACTTCTCTACCATAATCCTAATTTCATACTGCAATATCAACAATTTATTTATTTAGAACGCTTAATGTAATAAAACCTATTAAGCTGCTTCATAGCAGCATTCTAAAACAAAATAATGCTGAGCCACATAAGATATTAGGTCAGATGATCAAAAGGTTGGTCAAAGAGGTAGGGTTGAAGGATTGTTTATGAGGAAGAAAGTGGGTTAGAAAGGCAGTAAATTGCAGGGAGGAGATTCTTGAATATAGAACTTAGGCATTTGAAGGCATGATCACGAATGGTGCTATGTTCAAGATCAGGGGTGCTAAAAAGCTCACAATTAGAGGAATGGAAGAAATTACAGAGTTAGGGAGGGGTAAGGCCATGGATTGATTTCAAAACACGGGTGAGACTTCTCAAATCAAACATTGATTTACTAGGATCCACTATAAATCAGCAAGCATGGAGGTGAAAGTGTAAAAGACAGCATAAGACTCAGCTAGCAGAGGTCTGGATGACCTAAAATTTATGGAGGGCAGAATGTGGGAGAACAGGTAAGAGGGAATTAGAAAAGTCAGGGCCAGAGATAACAAATGCATGATATTGAGCAATAACTGAGCTGAAGATGGGGTGAAATTGAATGTTGTTATTGGAGGTGGAAATTCATGGTCCTAGTGATGGCACGAATACGTAGTTGCGAGCTGTGAACAAACTAGTTTCATGTCAGATGGTTACCAGAGAGAGGAGTGGAGGCAGCAGATAGGGAATAGAGCTTGGTACTACGTCAGTGACTTCAGTCTTTCCAATATTTAATTGATGTAAGTATCAGCTCATCCAGCATTGGATATCAGAAAATATTTTGATAATTTTTAACAACTCTCTTGACTGTTGTTAAATTAACGTTGTGCTTTCAGATGATATCAGCAAGAGGTAGAAATGTAGATGAGAAAGGTTAAGGAGCATATTACAAATGTGTTGAGGAAGGACACAGTGGAGGGATCTTGCAGCAAGATATGATGAGTACAGCTCAGGAATAGGAAGGATGTAGTCACAATGTTGGGATTGTACTGCAGACCTCCCAGCTGCCAGAGGGAGATAGAGGAAAAGATATGTAGTCATATTCTGGAAGGATGTGAAAATAACAGGGTTGTTGTTCTGGGGATGTTAACATCCCTCATTTTTTATGGGACTCCCTTAGTGCCGGGGGTTTAGATGGGAAGCAATTTGTTATGTGTGTCCAGGAGGGGTTTTTTAAAACAGTATGTGGATAGTCCAACGAGGGAGGGGGCCATACTGGACCTGGCAATGGGAAATAAGCCCAGCCAGGTGATCAAAGTTTCATTGGGAGAGCATTTTGGGAATAATGACCACAATTCCATACATTTTTGGCTATATATGGATAAGGACAACTGTGGACCTTGGATGAAGGTGTTAAATTGGGGAAAGGCCAACTATTACTGAATTAGGTCAGAATTGGAAAATGTGAGTTGGGACCAGCTGTTTGACAGTGGGGCACGGGGTAAGTTTTTTAAAAGACCAGTTGATTAGAGTGCAGGACAGGCACGTTCCTGTGAAAATGAAGTTCAGGAATGGCAGGATTGAGGAACCTTGGATGACATGGAAAATGATCAGCTGAGTCATAAAAGGAAACATATCGAAGTCTAGGCAACTAAAAACAGCTGAAGACCTTGAAGAAGATCAAAAAAGGAAGAAGGAGCTCAAACAAGGAGTTAGGAGAGCTAGAAGGGGTCATGAAATGTCCTTGGCCAGCAGGGTGAAGGAAAATCCCAAGACATTCTACGCATATATTAGGAGCAAGAGGGTAGTTAGGGAAAGAGTAGGCCCACTCAAGGATAAAGGAGGGAGGTTATGTATAGAGCCAGATGAAATGGGTGAGATCCTTAATGAGTACTTTGCATCAGTATTCACCAAAGAGAGGAACGTGAGAGATGTTGAGGTGAGGGAAAGGTGTGTGAATGCTCTCTGGTAGATCAACATAAGGAAGGAGGAAGTGTTGGGTATGTAGAAATGCAATAAGGTTGACAGATCCCCTGGACCAGATGGGATCTATCCCAGGATACTGTGGGAGGCAGGGAGCAAAATCGCTGGGGCCTTAAGAAAAATCTTTGCACTCTCTATGAACTCAGGTGAATTTCCAGAGGACTAAAGAATAGCCAATGTTGTTTCTTTGTTTTAGAAGGGTAACAGAGATAATCCAGGTAATTACAGGCCAGTGAGGCTGACGTCAATAATGGGGAAACTGTTGGGAAGAAATCAAGAGACAAGATGTATTTATATTTGCAGAAACTGAGACATTGCTAATCATCAGCAGAGGAGTATTAGGTTGGGGTGAGAAGTGCTGAAAGAGCTGTTCAGGCTTTTCAGGCATAAGTCAATGAATGAAAGGAAGGACAGTTCTAGCAGAAAGATCAAGAGCAGACTTTGGAATGGGAATAATGTGGAAGACACCTCACAGTAAAAAAGAAGAAAGTACCATCCAGCCTGGATAAGGCAGTGTTGTAAATGCAAAAGGTTGATGTACTTTACGTGTCAGTGTTTTTCTGGATAGAAGAAAAGCAAGCCTGAGCATATAATTGCTGGTGAGATGAAGGAGAGTAGTCTTGGAATTATTCTGCACCTGTGAATAGGTTGGCATAATCACTTCTTGAGGTGATGGCCTTGTGGTATTGTCACTGAACAGTTAATCCAGAGACCCATATAATATTCTGGGGACCTGGGTTCAAATCCCGCCACAGCAGATGGTGGAATTCGAATTCAGTAAATATCTGGAATTAAGAGTCTAATGATGACTGTGAATCCATTGTCAATTGCTGGAAAAACCCATCCACTTCAGTGATGTCCTTTAGTGAATGAGACTGCCATCCTTACCTGGTCTGGTCAACCTGCGACTCCAGACCCAAAGCAACATGGTTGACACTGAACTGCCCTCTGGGTAATTAGGGATGGGGAATAAATGCTGCTTGGCAAGTGATGCCAACATCCTGTTAATGGATAAAGGAAAAAAGGTGAAAAATGATTTGTTGGAATGATGACTGCAGGTGGAGAGATTGAGAGAATGTGAAATCCCAGGTAGACACTGGCACAATGTACATCAGCATGAGATTTACACAATCGTGTGCAAGTGGCGACCCAAAAAGTAAGCCATTCAAGGTAACGTTGAGGTTTTGTGATGGAATAATGCTTATGCTACAGGGATAAAGTAAGTCGATTGTCCATACAATAGGAAGAAATAGGATCTGCTGTTCTATGTGATGGACACTAAGCAAATTTCCCTCACCTCACTTCAAACAGATGTAAAACCTAAACTCGTAATCATTCAGAAGAGGAACCAGAAGAGCTGTATAGTGCTTCACATGATACCAAGATCAACAGCTCTTGACAGACTAAAATCTTGTTCATATCAAGTTGACTACAACTTCTTGTAGTGCTTGAAGCGTGTGATGAGACAAATGCCTAAAACCATCAAGTACACTGTCTTTGCTGTAAGAATGTAGCAGTTATGTTGAGATAAAATGATCACACAAGATGGCATCTTGCACCAACTACTTAGAGTTATAATCCCAAAAGCGATGGGAAAAGAGATGCTGAAGTACGTTCCTGAAATCCATGTGTGTTACTTGCGAATGTGTCATTGGAAAGTAACTTCTGAGGTAAATATAAGGAGTCAGCAAAGAGATATAGAAAGGTTACCAGGGTGGGCAAAAATTTGGAGATTAATGTGGAAAAATTTGAAATTGCCCACTTTGGCAGGAGCAACGGGAAAGTAGCATATTACTTAAATGGGAAGATTTTGCAGAACTCTGAGGTACTTACAAATCTAGGTGTCATAGTACATGAATCACAAGAAAAGTAGTATGTAGTTAGACCAAGGAATTATCAGACGACATGGAATGTTGTTTATTGCAGGTGGAATTGAAAATAAGCATAGAACAATACAGCGCAGAACAGGCCCTTCGGCCCTCGATGTTGCGCCGACCTGTGAACTAATCTAAGCCCCTCCCCCTACACTATCCCATCATTATCCATATGCTTATCCAAGGACTGTTTAAATGTCCCTAATGTGGCTGAGTTAACTACATTGGCAGGCAGGGCGTTCCACGCCCTGACCACTCTGAGTGAAGAACCTGCCTCTGACATCTGTCTTAAATCTATCACCCCTCAATTTGTAGCTATGCCCCCTCGTACAAGCTGAAGTCATCATCCTCGGAAAAAGACTCTCACTGTCAAACAAATAGAGAAGAATTTATTAAGGCTGCCGTCTTTATTTGGGGAAATCATGGAAAAGGATATAGATTATTTATTAGGCTGTGAAAGGTGAGAAATTGTCTATTTTGATCGCAATAGTAGAGAACACCATTTTGCCTACAGACGATGGGAAACCTCAATAAACAGTGCAGGTATGCAGCATTAATAGATTTAATAGCTGTAAAATAAGGTAAAGAATACAGCACTTTATAGTGCAGCATTTAAAATCTTCCTGATAAAGAGGGGCATGCATTGTTCTTTACATAAAAGCTATAGAGTGGCTTCACACTAATAAATAAATCACAAAGTAAACATGCAAATACACTATTCTGTAGAATCTACACATTCAGCAGAACCAAGAAGGATGAATAAGGGTATCCAACCTAATCAAGAAGTTGAAATAAGGAGTTTACATACTTCAACACAGCTCCGTCAGTAGATTGAGAATAAAGATTTGCTTGCACAAAATTAAGATCAGCTGCATGGGGCTCCATGAAAGCTGGACCAATGACCATAGATTTGGGACACTTTCAAACAAAAAAGAAATTATGTGGATCAGAAATCCAGACTATTGCAATAAAGGAAGTATTTGTGTCCACCAAGCAGACGTCTTCCATGAAGGAAATTCTGTTACTAAATACTGTGATGGGACTTCTGCCTAATTATGCAGGCAAAGTCCTCTCCCTACTTTGCTGCCACTGGACCTGCCATCCCATCCCACCAGATCCAATATCATCCACTACCCCTACCAACGCGAAACACTCCATTGCTTACCTGGGCCCCCATGCCAACTTATGCCCTGGCATTCTACTTGCCTGGCACTTTGCTTCCCTCCCATTTGGCACCTCACCCTCCTGGCACTGTAACCTATATTATCCAGTTGCCCTTTTGCTGTAGCTGTCAAAGTGACTGTCTGTGTTGGACTTATAAGTTGTCTTTCCCTGACTGACCTGCATTGTTGAGAAACTGACAGGATGGAATTACAACTCCGTGTTTCTGAAGGAGCCCCGATGGAATTCCCTGTCAAAAATAATGGACTGTTTCATTTTATGAGTGGCAATCTCTGTGTGAATGCTCCTCCTCCTTCAGTCTCTCCCTTTTAGTCAACCCTTTCACAGATCTTTCCCTTGTTTTTCTCTCTTCCCGGCTCCCTCTTTTTGTTCGACCCCCTTTCTCTTCTTTTACACCCTCTCCTGCATTCTTTCACCTTTACTGTTCCCCTTTTCACCCTCCCACCCGATGCCCTCTCTTTTTCCATTCCCTTTATGCCATAGTTAATGGGTGAATTAGCAATTGTTGTTGCATTATCTTGATGCCAGATATTTTGGGTGGCATACAAATGCCAGATGATGATATTTTTTCCAAGTGTACTACAGATTACTTGTTTTCCAAGGCAGTTGTTTACACATAAAACATCTTTAGAATAAGGCACTAGTGCTGCAGCATGTAAGCAAAATATAATTATACAGAATTAGCTGATGTTAAATGGATATTGTGTGTCTTGTTGTACAGAGCTCAATGTCACAGTTTCAAGATTTACCTGAGTGATTGTCACAATATAAAGATCAATTTCCAATATATTGTTTCTCATTTAAATGGTGAGAGAAAATGAGGAAAAGAAAGATAGGAATTTTTCACAAAAGTCTCCAACAAAGTAATTTCTACAATGATGAAAATTCAATCTGTCTAATGCTGATGGAGGACAGCAGCCTACCAAACAACCCATGATCAGCAAAATAACAAGGCATGGAGTTGGATGCCAGGTCAGGAAATTTCTAAAGACGGGTCCAGGCCCGAAACATCAGCCTTCCTGTTCCCCTGATACTGCTTGGCCTGCTGTGTTCATCCAGCTGTACATTTTGTTGTCTTGTGATGTAGTTTTTTTTTGCAGAGGATATCATCATTTTCTTAATTTGCTTTTAGATATCTTTTGTGATAACAAATTTGTTAAATTTTGTTTAAGAATTCAAAAAGGGACACTTTTAATAGTATATATTAACAGTCTACAAAAGAGGCTGTATTCATTGGATAGTAACTTGGTCATGAAAAGAGACAGTGAATAAGGCCTTTGGCACAGTAGTAGAATCACTATGTCTGAGCCAAATTGTTCAGCTTCAAGTCTCACCTGACCTAAAAGTAATGGCACAGTAATTCTGATTGATTATAAGGAGAAATTTATGAACGATGGTTGTGGATTTCTTTTTTTTATTCATGCACAGAACGAAGGCATCACTGGCTAAGATAACAAGGTGTGGAGCTTGAAGGGTCTAAGCCCGAGACGTCAGCCTTGCTGCTCCTCTGATGCTGCTTGACCTGCTGTGTTCATCCAGCTCTGCACCTTGTTATCTCAGATTCTCCAGCGTCTGCAGTTCCTACTATCCATACATTACAAGACACCCTCTTTTAGGACCACAAATAATCTTTTGGTCCAAATTCTCTATTTTTTTAAATGATCAGATATTGATGACTTGCATCAACCTATTTGATTTTGTAGACATTCTTTTCTGTTGTATTCTGGCTAAGTCAGCTCCACTCCTTAATCTTTTCTGACTTTTCATTTGAACATTAATCCACAGGAAATGATCAATTATGTAGCATTCAACTGGAAAATTGATTTCACTGCTCCCTTCATAGAATTGCCTGTAAAATATTTGACAAATAAAAAACATATATCTGCTTCCACAAGTGCTACTGTTTCTGCAGCTAAAAAAAATTAATAAGCTTTTATATCTTAGTTTCCTGAGCTGAATGGAAATATTTTACTTGCAACCATCAAAGATATTATGAAACCCCCTGCATTTGAAAGGAAGGTTGGCATGAGATGCATCAATGAAAATAGCTAATTTCATGTTTTTGGATCACCCAAGGATGGAAACTTGAGTATGATTTCTCCGTGATTTTTTAAAATTTTTGTTTAACCTCACAATGCCTCCAAATTTTGGATGCTTCATTTGAACTTGAATCCAATCAATCAAAACTATCAATGGTCTTGCCTGAGTGCATAACCAGTTCAACTGGCCAATCATGCATCTCAAATGCTTTTTATTTCTTTAGGTGTAATATTAATTTAAGAAGATCAGTTGACCTCACGATGTGGCTCATTTATGC
Source organism: Stegostoma tigrinum (assembly GCF_030684315.1). Classification (NCBI taxonomy): domain Eukaryota; kingdom Metazoa; phylum Chordata; class Chondrichthyes; order Orectolobiformes; family Stegostomatidae; genus Stegostoma; species Stegostoma tigrinum. Next base: position 32,403,713 of record NC_081360.1, read on the forward strand.
TACAAGAAACAATGAAAATCTATATGCATGACCTATTCTCTGAAATAAAAGGAATATGTTCAAGTCTTGTACTTTTTTCAAATTATGTCGGGGCTTGGGAGCCCATAGTTCTCTGTTGCTTTGTCCATGTCAACACCTTCACAAATCCGAGTGTACTTTCAGCATCCTTTTCTCCTGTCATTTAAATTGTTTTGATTGTTTGAAGTTTGACGTTCTTGCATTTGCCTTGCTGAGTGCAAGATAAAGAACATTAACAAAAGCTAATTTCTTTGCCGTCTTTTTAGCTTGGTTAGTGGAGTTGCCATATCTCACACTGATTATATTTGCTGCATTACACTGCACCTAAAAGAGTAACCTTTATGATAAAAACTTTCATTAAAGATTTTTTACTCACTGTGTTAAAGTGCACGCTTATTGATCAAACTGAGTTGTACTTGTACCTAAAACACTCTTGAAATGCAAAGCAGTGAACAGCTTTGCTGTTTTATTTACAGCACCAGATGCTTTCTTTATCTTCTGTCTCTGTGTTTCGATTTATTTCCTCAGTAATGATTGCTGCTGTTGTAGGACACAGTCTGATAATTTATTGTGTTGAAGATGGCTGCTGTCTCTCTCTGATTTTCTCTGTTAAAGTGTGAACTGTTGAATTTGGCAGAAATATTGGGGAGAGGCAAAGTAAACAAAATGGTACCTAGAAAGAGGCACTGGAAGAGAGAGAGTCAGAGATGCATGGAAATAAATTTTTGAAGGTGTCAGGGTAAACTTTTAAAAAAAATACAGGAACCTGAGTATTATAAATAGCAGTGTGGCATACAGAAGCAAAAATGTTAATGCTGAACCTTTATAAATCATTGGTAGGTCACAGATGGAGTGGTGCGTATAAATTTTGTGCACCCCAGTTTAGGAAGGCCATCCAAGGATTGGAGGCTGCATTGGGCATACTTACAAAAGTGATTTAAGTTACGTGAAATTGTAATCCTGCTGCAATCATACTCCTCAGAGCAGAAATAATTCAGGGAAATTCATTAATGATTTTTAAGATTCTGAAAGGTTTTGGGAGAATAAACAAGAAGAAACCATTTCCACTACTGGGAGAGGCAGGAGTTAAAGGACACAGAGTTTGCATAATTGGCAAAAGAACCTTAGGCGAGACATGAAGAAATTATTCTGTGTAACATATTATCATCTGGTAGCACTGTCTAAGGAGTAGGAGATATCAGTACCATATTTTGAAAGTCAGTTGAATGTAATGCTGAGCATGAGGTAGTGGGGAGAAAATGCAGAGCAGCAGAGAAAGAGTCTGAAAGTGGGATGAATTGGCTACTCTTTGAGAGAACCTGCCTGGGTAAAACGGGCTGATTGGTCACCTCTTGTCCAGTATGTGTCTGAGTCCTTAAGTATTTTTTTAACAGCTGATTCTGTTTTATGGATAGGTCTGGCACCATTTGGCGATTTTAATTTGATGTAAAAACACAATCTTGCACGATTATCATCAAGTCACTACATGGCATACCATATGGTTCATGATGAATATTGTTAAACCATAATTATCTTGAACTTATTTTCAAGTTTTTTTTTAAACAATTGCAATACAAGCAGCACCCTGATTGTTGTGAGTGTGAAATACAAATATAATATTCGTTAACAACATGCAATGTTGCTTGCATGTTTAGACTGTTTCCATCGGTTCCTTTTGTGATTTCTGAAGAAGGGTCCCAACCCGAAATGTCAAACTCTCCTGCTCCTCTGATGCTTCTTGGCCCGCTGTGTCCATCCAGCCTCACACTGTGTTATCTCAGTTCCTTTTGTGTGTTATTTTTCATTCCACTTAAGGTGGTCCAACACTACAGAATGCTTTTCTGAGATGCTGGTGCTAAAGCTTTCCTGTGTGGTGTTTGATGTGATTGGCAGATGAAGACCAAATTGTTGAAAAGTAGTATTACGGTTAATAAAGATGTGTTTTTCTGGACTGTACCCATCAGTGTAGATCAGAATTACACTTGAGGTGCTGACTTTTACGAGGAGGGGATAAGCATGGTTAAATGTTGCAGTGATTTTGTGGCAGCATATCGGCACAGTGGCTAGCTGTGCTGCCTGATAGCACCAAGGAACCTGGATTCGATTCCAGCCTTGAGTGGCTATCTGTGGGGAACATGCATGTTCTCCCTGTGTCTGCATGGGTTTCCTCCAGGTGCTTTGATTTCCTTCCACAGTTCAAAAATTTGCAGGCTATGTAGATTGGCTGTGTTAAGTTGCCCTGCAGTGTCCAAGGATGTGCAGGCTAGGGTGATTAGCCATGGGAAATGCAGGGATAAGGGAAATGCTGTTTGGAGGGTTGGTGGATGTGTTGATGGGCTGAATGACTTCTATCTGCTCTGTTGGGGGTCTATAATGAGTACGGCCTATAAGAGGAGGGCTCTGTGTGGTTAGTTCAAAGCTGAGCCCTCTGATTCAGCCTGTCAATATCGTTTGATAATCATTTGTTATTATCACCTGAGTTGTTGCCAAAGGAACATTTGAGAAAGAAGTGTTTGAAAATAATGATCAACCCGAGATAAGCACAAAAACAATTGTTAAAGTCAAGCTAGAAAGGTAAGCTTTTCAAAGTTAAATTGAATGTTGGCAGCTATGACATCATTTATGCTGTAACTGGAATGTTAGCAGAACTATCATTTCAGTCAACATAACAACTAATACCTCAGGATTGAGTAAATACAGTATTCTCCTCTATTTACGCAACATCTGCTTCTGAAAAACCCTTTCTTTTGCCCGTTTACAAGCGAGGACGGAATATGTTTGCACTTGACAGGAGTAGATTTCTTTATTAGCACTGTTGGTGATCAAGGCACACCCAACATTTTGGCTGGAGTATGAAATTTGGCATTCTCTGCTTGAAAAATTTGAAGCTTGGTGATATTAAGTTTTATCCAGTTGCTGTTAGACTGGCTACAGTGTTCAGACAAGTTTCAATGCTATTTATTACTGTGTCCAAAGAATGTATACCAGTCACTCTCCCAGATATAGGGCACATACAATTTTCACAACATGAACATTATGAGAGTTCATAGTACTGAAACTACAGACTTCAGAGGACACATGAAATGTGGACATTCCTAATTTCAGAGAAAACACAGCGTCTGCACTGTCAAATGCAAAGAATGACCAGCCAATACAATTCTGTTGCTGATTAGCCACAGCATCTTGTAGATTTGAACTATTTATGTTTTTGACTCCATTCTGTTTAGCAGAGTGGTAGTGCTTTACAAAATGTAGAGTGCCCTCAGCATGTTTCTCTCGGTTGCTTGTGAGATCACATGCCATCATAGAATTACATGACGCTGAAGGAGATTATTAAACACACTGTACCAGTGCCGTCTTTTGCAAAGGTAATACAAGTAATCCCACTTTCTTCACAGACGAGTAAATATTTAATTATCAAGTAATTGCTCAATTCACTTTTGAAAGATTTTATCGGATCCACTTCTACCATCATTTTAAGCAATGCATTCCATATCATAACAGCTCACTGTGCAACATATTTTTTGTCAAGTTACTTCCGGATCTTTTGACAGTCACTTTACATTTGTGTCCTCTGATTACTGTTCCAGGATCTGTTGCCCCATTTCCACTCTATCAATACCCTTTAGGATTTTGTATATTTGTTTTGAATCTTCTCTGCTGCTGGAAGAACTGTTCCTCAAGCCCTTCATAGAAGTGACTTTGTTCAACTCTAGTACCATTCTGATAAATCTCCTTTTTAATCTCAAAAAGGCTCTGAATATTTCCAGGCCACTAATGTTCTGTAAATTGTAGTTGTTGTAATTACCCTATTACCTTCTTTTTTGAATGATGAAAGATTATTTCCACTGTTTTAACGTTGATGGAGCATGCATTTTGTAGTGGGTGGACCGCGGGGAGGGGGTGATGGTTGAGAGAATGGTAGCTAGAGTAGTGGTGTGGTTCTGAGTGTCCCCTGCTTCCTAATGTCTCCCCTCTCTCATCAGTACACACACCCATTCACTTCTGAAGAAGATAAGCAGGTTACATGAGTTTCAGTTGAATAGCATGTGATAGGCCAGTGTCCAGCTACTAGTGGTGGCTGGTGGGGTGAGGGCCTTACTAATTCTTAACTTGTTACTTAAGGGTCTAAATTGGCAGATGGATCTTCATGCCTGGAACTTAATTCTGGTGATGGTGGGGAAGTGACAGGTTCAGGTATAACACTATCCAACCTAACTAAATGCCCTTCCCGCCTCCAATCTTACCACCAGTCACAGCAGAAAATTTTGCCCAATTTTGATTTGATTAGATTTATTATTGTCACATGTACCTAGGTACAGTGAAAAGTCTTGTTTTGCATGCTGTACAAGCAGGTAATACCATACAAAGTGACTAGAGACAATAAAACAGTGAAGGATACAATGTTACAGATGCAGAGAAGGTACTTGAAGAGCAAAATCAACATTTAAATTTAAAATTTGAGAGGTCTGTGCAGGAGTCTGGTAACAGCAGGGAAGAAGATTTTCTGCTTAAATTCTATTATATTTTCTAACCTTTTCCAGTTCTAGTGGAGTAGTTAGAATTTAACAAATGTTTATCAGTAGCAAAATCATTTCATTTCACATGCGCAGTTGATATGATGGGTCTTTCAAATCGAACTGTTGAACATACTGTCAAAACTGTATTACAGCAGTTTCAAAAATGTTTCCACAGTTGAGATAAATTTATTTAGAGAATAATTTTGCTAAATACTATTAAAAATAGAGGCAGGAAGTATGTTTGGCTTGAAAACAGTCTTTTTAATTACTTAAACTATTTAAATTTGACAATATGTCAGAGCACAATGGGTTTAATATTGAGTAAGTAGTTCCCACACTATGCTGTAGTTACTGAACTATATTTTAGAGATAAGATCTGGTCCTGTTTTCACTTGGCATCATTGCAAAGCTTTTACCTTACACACTGGTCACAACATGCAACTCTGCTTGTGATTGTTTTGTTGACTGGATAGAGATTTGAGAACAGAAGTTTAAAGAAATAAAACTGCATTTAGACTCGTACCTGTCAGATGGTTACAGTTATGAGTGTCAGCCAATTAAACTCCACTTGCTAATATTCTGTATCATTATAAAATCATGCATTTATTTTATCATCCATCTACATGGTAATTTTCAGGGCCTTAGGAACTAGGTTTGGTTTGTGATTAAAGGAAGTGAATGATTCAAAGAATATTTAAGATACTCTCACAGAACCATATTAGTTGTCTTTGTTGTGCTTGGGCATCAGGACCTAGGATCACCCCTATGATGATGTCACGGAGCTGTACACCTCTAAATAAAGTAAGATCAGTGTGGAAGAAAGAAAATACTAGAACTTTAACAAGAAGAGAAGTTGCTGGAAAAGCTCAGCAGGTCTGGCAGCATTTGTAAAGAGAAATCAGAGTTAATGTTTCGTGTCTGGTGACTCTTCCTCAGAAAAGAGTTTTAACACTCTGGAAACAGACTATAACATGGAGATGAAAATAGATTAGTCCTCACCTAATATAACCATACGTCAGACCCTGGTACGTTGATTATTGTGAATAGCAGTATCCAGTATTAATAAAGAGTAGCATTACCTTGAATTCTGAGCTTGAAGACAGCCCTTTACTTTGTCTCCTCCTCAACTAATCTGTAAAAAAACTGAAACTCTATAGTGTGGCATCAAACCACATGATAAATAATATTTTCTACAAAGGAGGATGTTTCTAGCACATCATAAACAGCAGTTGATTTACTGCGTTGCGTTTCCAATTCCTATTAAAACACACAATTCTTTGAAAGCATGCCTGATTTCAGCTTAACCCATTAAGTATTGCAGATCAATTATGGTAACACAGTTAGCTTTTGAAAGTTATAGTTTTGAAAGAGTGTAGCTCATTTGGCCTTTCTGCTGAGTGTTCAATATTACATTCAGAGGTATAATTTACATTGAATCATGTGTATAGTGACCTCTTTAGGGCTGATGTTTCAGTCGATGATTTATTTTTCCATCATACTTATTATTTAATTTTGAAGTGCATAGGAAATAGTTATTAATTGAGAGAAAAAAGATCAGTCAGGAATGAAATGTTCTTCCACTTTTCATAATTTAATTAAATCTTCCAAATAACACAGATCATTTTTAGAATAAAGAGGCTTTTACGGTTCCTCAACGTCATATGCTTATCCACATGCTCAGGAGATGATCACTTATTTGTGTTCCATTTTCACTTCCCAAATAGTTGTCAGTCAGTAACCAAGTCTTGGATTTTATGCGCCTTATGGGGAGATGTAATCACAAGAACCTGGAAAGAGCCTATTCTAATTCATTCCGCAGAAAGATCGCAAAGCAAAAACCCCTTTCATTTCATCAGCAAGGACTGAATTTAAACCCACATCCCGTATATGATAGAATATTTCTGTTATTCTTTGCATTACTGATTGTAAATGTCTCTAGCATGGCCACTACTTCCTGGCATTAAAATAAGCAGCAATTCCATTTCAGGTCTCTGCCAATATTGCTATCAATCTGTTCTAATCTTTCTTGCATTTCTGCTCATTACTATACATGGAATTGGCACTCCTTCATGTGCTCTAAACCATTCAGTTCAGAACAGACCTGTAATTGGAACGCTGTATATTCTACTGCTTTGAATGCTTCCTTGTTAGTTCCTGGGTTCAAATAAAATGCTGGTTGAGATTTTCAGAAGAACCATTCCCTACTGTTGATGAAATAGCCTCAAGCTGTGTGTGGAGCTCTGAGATGGAAGAGCTTTATAAGTCAATGGGTGAATAGAAAAGTTAAATGCTGATAAATTCTAAAATTTCTTTGATACTTTTTTCCTAATCACTAAAGGAAGGACTGTATGTTGTAAATATTAGGCATCACAGAGTACCATCTCTCATTTGAAAGTTAATTTAGTTAACTCAAAGTAATACACTCCAAATTCACAGCTCCTGAGTTCTGAGGAAGGGTCACTGGACCCAAAACGTTAACTCTGTTTTCTCCCCAACAGATGGTGCAGACCTGCTGAGCTTTTCCAGCAGAGATAATGGGAACTGCAGATGCTGGAGATTCCAAGATAATAAAATGTGAGGCTGGATGAACACAGCAGGCCAAGCAGCATCTCAGGAGCACAAAAGCTGACGTTTCGGGCCTAGACCCTTCATCAGAGAGGGGGATGGGGGGAGGGAACTGGAATAAATAGGGAGAGAGGGGGAGGCGGACCGAAGATGGAGAGTAAAGAAGATAGGTGGAGAGGGTGTAGGTGGGGAGGTAGGGAGGGGATAGGTCAGTCCAGGGAAGACGGACAGGTCAAGGAGGTGGGATGAGGTTAGTAGGTAGCTGGGGGTGCGGCTTGGGGTGGGAGGAAGGGATGGGTGAGAGGAAGAGCCGGTTAGGGAGGCAGAGACAGGTTGGACTGGTTTTGGGATGCAGTGGGTGGGGGGGAAGAGCTGGGCTGGTTGTGTGGTGCAGTGGGGGGAGGGGATGAACTCGGCTGGTTTAGGGATGCAGTAGGGGAAGGGGAGATTTTGAAACTGGTGAAGTCCACATTGATACCATATGGCTGCAGGGTTCCCAGGCGGAATATGAGTTGCTGTTCCTGCAACCTTCGGGTGGCATCATTGTGGCAGTGCAGGAGGCCCATAATGGACATGTCATCAAGAGAATGGGAGGGGGAGTGGAAATGGTTTGCGACTGGGAGGTGCAGTTGTTTGTTGTGAACTGAGCGGAGGTGTTCTGCAAAGCGGTCCCCAAGCCTCCGCTTGGTTTCCCCAATGTAGAGGAAGCCGCACCGGGTACAGTGGATGCAGTATACCACATTGGCAGATGTGCAGGTGAACCTCTGCTTAATGTGGAATGTCATCTTGGGGCCTGGGATGGGGGTGAGGGAGGAGGTGTGGGGACAAGTGTAGCATTTCCTGCGGTTGCAGGGGAAGGTGCCGGGTGTGGTGGGGTTGGAGGGCAGTGTGGAGCGAACAAGGGAGTCACGGAGAGAGTGGTCTCTCCGGAAAGCAGACAGGGGAGGGGATGGAAAAATGTCTTGGGTGGTGGGGTCGGATTGTAAATGGCAGAAGTGTCGGAGGATAATGCGTTGTATCCGGAGGTTGGTGGGGTGGTGTGTGAGAACGAGGGGGATCCTCTTAGGGCGGTTGTGGCGGGGGCGGGGTGTGAGGGATGTGTCGCGGGAAATGCGGGAGACGCGGTCAAGGGCGTTCTCAATCACCGTGGGGGGAAAGTTGCGGTCCTTAAAGAACTTGGACATCTGGGATGTGCGGGAGTGGAATGTCTTATCGTGGGAGCAGATGCGGCGGAGGCGGAGGAATTGGGAATAGGGGATGGAATTTTTGCAGGAGGGTGGGTGGGAGGAGGTGTATTCTAGGTAGCTGTGGGAGTCGGTGGGCTTGAAATGGACATCAGTTACAAGCTGGTTGCCTGAGATGGAGACTGAGAGGTCCAGGAAGGTTAGGGATGTGCTGGAGATGGCCCAGGTGAACTGAAGGTTGGGGTGGAAGGTGTTGGTGAAGTGGATGAACTGTTCGAGCTCCTTTTCCAGCAACTTTTTTTTGTCACAGCTACTATATGTGGGTAAAAGCCCCGATGTACCACAATATGGATCAATCCCCATTACTTCAAGACTGGTTAAGAGTGAATCAAGGTGCATCTTCAGATGTTAAAGCATTTTATTTGAGCTTTTAATTCTGATTTAATTGGGTTGGTGGCAAGGTGTAGAGTGGCATATTATTCTATTAGGCAATACCAATTTATAAATAATTAAAATGGCTGGTAAATACGTGTTAATTTCTCCACTCTTAAAGGCACAATTATTTCTCATGACAAAGTAAGAATGTAATCTGGCTGGTTAAGTAGATAACTAGTTGTTTAAACAGTGAAATCTGTGACCTGTTAAAGGTCAATGTGCCATTCCTGAGTCAGATAGACTAGTAAAAGACATACAAATGGTATCTTGAAAATGCAGAGGGCCTTAATTTAGAGTAAAGAAACAAGCTAGATGTTTTAGCTTTCAGTCCAACAAAAAGGAAGGATAATTACATTGAGACATAATAGGAACTGCCGATGCTGGAGTCAGAGATAACAAGATGTCGAGCTGGATGAACCCAGCAGGCCAGGCAGCTAATGTTTTGGGTTAGGGCCCTTCAGAAAATTTTGAATCATCAGCTTTCCTGCTCTTCTGATGCTGCCTGGCCTGTTGCTTTCCTCCAGCTGCACACTGTATTATCTGGGATAATTACATTGCTTTTTTTGTATTATAGGCAATGAACTTGACACTAATTCCATGTGATTATTTAAAAGTAGATTATTCTGAAACACATGTTTGACAATGAACTCATAGATTTCTGGCATCTCCAGGGAATTATTTTCTTTAATTGGTTAGCTTATCTTATTTAAGGTTTCAGCTTGTACATTATGGTAATAAAAAAATCCACTAATGGAATAATCATACTGCTGTTCCCTTAGGAGTTCCTTTATTATTGTTATTATTATTATTATGTTTTTAACAGATCTCCATTTGTATTTGTCATGAATAAATTGGGTTTTGTTGTTGTACAAAGTGTTGGGGAGTAGTAAAGGGACACGTTAGGGTTCTGAAAGGACGGGAACCAAATTGTTTGGGAGATGTGCCCAAAGTTTAAGTACTAATGCATGATATTTACAACAGAAGACTATGCTCATCTTTGTGCTGCTTACAAACCTTCCCCAACCCCATCAATATATCCCTTCTCGCACTCTAACTCCCTCTCCCCACCCCATGTAACCATCTCATTTCCCTTAGATGCTTCTACACTGGTTGTCTGGGCTACTGCTTGTGATAGTGAGTTCCACATTCTCAACACTCTCGAGTGTTTCATGTTTCTCTTGAGTTCTTCACGGAATTTAATCATGGCTATCTTGTATTTACATCCCCCAGTTCTGGCCTCTGTGACAGGTAGAAGCATCTGTTCCAAATCTATCTTATTGAATCTTATCATAATCTTAAGGACCTGTGTTTGATCACCCCTCTGAGGAAATATAAAAGAGACCTAATCAATTCATGTAACCTAATGCATGTAACCTCTCTGTCCTGGAATTGCCTTATTTCCTACTGATGCTATATCCTCCTTTATGATATGGAAGTATACACTGTTCCTGGAAATTCACACGGGGGTTTAATATAACTTGGCATAACTTCTCTGCTTTTCAATGTTCTCCCTCTTGAAACAAAGTCCAGTGCTTTTTTTCAAAATATGTTTTTTCTCCTTTTAGTAAGTTGTTTATCATAACTCTAATCTCTCTGCTGTTCAGCACCATTAGATACTTATTCTCAGGTGAGGATGTGGGCTCCTTTTTCTTCCTACCAAAATGTAATTCCTTATACTTACCAATATTGCAGTACATTCACCACGTTGTATTCTTTAATCGTATTAATATCCTGGTGTATTTTGCCACAGTCCTTTTCAGTATTAACTATATCCCCCAAATTGGTCTTGATTGCAAATATAGAAACTTTGGGGCTGTATTTGATGTTTGCTTGGCAAGTGCAAATTACGTTAATTCTCTGGACTGACTGTCACTGTGAAGCTTAGTGAAATGTCTCACTGCATCTTACCAAATGTGTTTCATGATTTACCTACCATGTCCCTCACATCCAATTCCCCATTCCACAGATCAATCAGCTACTTGTTGCTAACTGAATCCCCATTTGTACACACCCCTTAGCTCGTCTGCAACTGGACTACACAATTCCTTCCCCAATCCCCAACCCCATCTCTAACACTACTACCACCACCACAGCAGTGTAAATAGAATTGGAAAAGAATTTAAGACAGTATAAACTGTGTGTAGTTTGTACATGTAGTTTGCTTTTAAAAATTGCAGGAACACTTTTGCAGAATAGTCCTTTTCTTATTTCAGCCCACAGTGAAAGTACAGAAAAATAAAAATATGCTATCTTAATACAAATCTTCGGATTCCTGTAACCCAGAGAGTTCTAGATGCTTTTGGTGAATATACCTAAGGCTGGTTAGGACTGATTTTGGTATCAGAGAATCAATAGATCTGAGGAGGAGGCAGGCATGTGGTATAAAAGCTGAAGATTTTATGGCATGATTATAATGAATGACAGAACAGAGTTGATGGACCATTTGGTTTATTCCCACTCCGATCTCTTGTATTTTCATGTAACTTTTTTTAGCTGTTGTTGTGGATTAAGAATGATTTATTTCCACTCCTAAATCCAATGCAGCTGTCTGCAGAGACTACCAGATGTAGTGCAGTTCATACTTTGGAAATTTATGCATTCCCTCTGTGTCTTCCCAGCCAGGCCTCTCAATGTGTTTGTTGTCTTCCTCGATGAACCTTTTCCAAATTGGTCAGTCATAAACCAGAAACTCTCATGAGTTAGTGGAGTTCTTCAGGGATGCTGTTAGAATATCCCTAAATCATTTCTGCTGTTCTCCTCATAGGCATTTACAGCACAGAAGGAGGCTGTTGAGCCCTTCATGAGTGTGCTGGAATTTCCTTCCATCCATTTGTGAATTGTTTCTGAAGTAAACTTGCTTTAAATATTCGAAACAATGTTTATAGATTTAAATAATTGATGAAATGTAGTTGGTAAGAAAAATAAGGAGTTATTGAAATCTACTTTGTTATACTTCCAAATAAAAGCATTCTTAGCTTTGAGTCTAGTCACCCAGTTTGTTGTTCATGTTCCAAGATGTTGTCATCTCGAATTGATACCAGAAGCTGAATGGATTGGTAACCAGGATGTCTCCTGCTCCTTCATATCATAGAAACAGCCTTCATCATTAGCTTGGGCATTTGTATGGAAGAATCGCATTTTCCTATTGAGCATCAGATCACATGATGATATCAAAAGAAAATGTTCTGGACATTAGTGGGAGGGGATAAACAGGTTTTTCCTCGAACCATGAGGGCCACTATGGAAGAGCTTACAAATATTCAGATGTAAATATGGCAGTACAGAAGCCAAGCCTGATCCATCCTGGGCCTGCAAGAAATCAGGTTGTTTGAGTTCATTATATAGCCTTAAAAATGGTTGTAGTTTGAGTAGACAGACAACTTGCATTTCAGAAATTCATGCCTGATCCATGGGTAATCATTTAACAAGTCAAAGGAGAATTCCTTAAAGAAGGTCAGTCTTCTGGGAAGTGAGAGTCCAAATAGGCTAGAGGAACAGAGGGATCCACTGTTACAAATGCACAAATAAATAAAAAGTAGCAATGCATGCAACTAAGGGCAGTATAAAGAGACATCAGTTCAGTGCTGCTTTTCTAATCATGCTGTGGGATTGGATTCTTTGCAACCACCTGAAAGGGCAGACAGGACTTCAGTTTAATGACTCTTTTAAAAGAGGGAAGGGGCCTGTCCCGGTGTTTTATTTAAAACTTATCCCATGCCAACTATTAGTTTTCTTCTTTGGCATTCCCACAAGATCACAGCTGATTTGCTTCTCCACTCTGGTTTGGTGGCTTCTGAGGTGACTGATCATCAACTGCAGATTCTGCCACATGTGGTCCTTGAAAAATTTGGTAGTTGGACTATTTGTGCTCCCTCATATGCCTCTGGGTGTTCCCAACAAACTCTGTCAATTTCTTTGGTGCTTTCACGAATTAATCTTCTTCGCTTTGGTTGGTGACAAATCAAGTACTCCCGTGAGTCAGCAGGATATTTGACCCCTTCTTTAAAGGCCTTAAGAGCACCCTGGAAGTATTTCCACTGTCCTCCGGGGAGCTTCTTCCCGCATTTGAGCTATATTTGAAGCATGTGCTTCATCAGGCATACAGATAATATGCCCTGTCCAAAGGAGCTAGTTTTGAGTGATCATAGGGTCATAGAATCATACAGAATGGAAACTGGCCCTTTCACCCAGCTTATCTCTGCTGTCCAGGTTTTCTAAACTGACCTTGTCCCATTTGCATGTGTTTGGCCCATCTCCCTCTCAATCTTTCATATCCATCCACCTGTCCAAATATTGTAATTATACCTGTCTCAGCCACTTCCCTGCCTTGATATTTAGCATGTTAGCTTGGGAGAGGCTGCTGCTGTTCGACCACCTCTCTTTCTTGCCACCAGACTTGGATTATCTTGTTTTCGACTTATGATACTTGTCCAGTGTTTTGAGGTGCCAGCTGCAGGTTGTCTCCATCTTTGAAAGATATAGGATCATGGGGGTTCCCTACTCCATGATGAGATAGATACTGCGATCCTCATCAGTGACAAGAGAAAAATAATTTATGGTGTACTTACATGATGTTTGCATTGAGGAAATAGAACTGCCTATTCAGTCCCTTGAAGGAATCTAACATCAACACCACCCTCTACTCCATATCATCTCACCCACCCCTCAAGTCTCTAGCTTACCTTTCTAGTAAACGGAAACTAGACGCCTGAACAAGTCATAGTGGTTTGTAAACCGTGTACAGATGGCTTCCTTCTTGGAAATTTACAGGCATGGAAATCTGAAGGAAGGAAACTGGATAGAACGGAGCTATTATATCCTGTAAACCTATGTGAGAGTTTTCAAAGTCTCTGGTATTGAAATGTGGCTTGCACGTCTTTCTCTTTAGAAACAGTGATGCAGCTTGGTCCTGATTTAAAATAGTGGGATTTCTGTTTGATTTGTTTACCCATTAGTTGCTTGAGTTTATCAGTAAGTATCCTTCCAGGCTTTGGTGACTACGTTGAGAGAGGAAATACAGGGCATCTTTGAAAATGTTTGTTTATGAAGATAACAATTTTCCTGGGCACTAGAATTCCAAAGTTAGACTCCAGCTTGGTGAATAGCACAGTTGAAATATGAAACAGTGCTGAGTTGGATGATGAGGAAGTTTAAATGCGGCTCCTGTTGTTTAATCATTATATCCATCTGCAGTCTGGCACTTGTTCCTTTTTAGCAAATGGCTTGATGTTGCCTGTTAAAAGTGGTTTACTTGGAGGAATTGCAAGCAGCAAATAATGCATAATGGTAAGTGAGTTTTCTCTGTGTGAATGCTGAACTGTTTGTTGTGATGTGCTTTCTTGAATGAAACCAACATCTCTATGAAAGAAGATGATCAATAAAGAGATGTGTCGTGAGTGCCATGTGAGGAAACGAGGTTGTTTAGGAATCCAAGCAGCCAACTTGTTAGAGTAAAATTTTTGCCGTTGTGTCTTAGCCCATTGTGTCTTAACTGATTCAACTTCAGTCCTTTGAAAATTAGTTAGAAATTAAATTTCCAAGTGTCCCTTTTTAAACATTTTAAGACTTCTCATCACCTGATAAAGATGCAAGATTTTGAAATTCTGATACAAGTTGTTGTTACAGTAGATCCTTTGAAACATTCCAGAAGATAGTGAAATTTGAGGTCCATTGAGATTTTACGATCAATTCCAGCTTGGTATTCTGTGAATTAAATCACACAGCATGTTAGCTATTACTGTGTTTTTAATGAGTTGAGATGGAATCCTAGCATGTCAGTCATTATCAGGTGTTGTAAGTAATACATTGTACTTCTGGTAAATGTAACACCTTAGGTTTGTAGTCTAAAGATAGTATGCCTGGCTCCTCAAACAGAAGCTTGCCACCGGACAAACTCTTGTGTTACTAATGTGAATGACAACTGTGAAGTCACGACTCTAAACTCTAGAAGAAAAATAAACATTGTCACTTGTACTTATCTATTTGCCTGCTCTCTGCTATCAACGTAACACATCATTTATGGTCTAATTGTTTCAAAGTGGAAAATGCTAACAATTAATAATGTGTATGAATCAAATAAATCAACCATTCATTATTCAGAATTGAGTTCTACTTATTGGCATTTGATGTACAACCAACGTATTCACGCAGAAGACTGAGAAGTGGGGAAGTGGAAATTACTGTTGTATTTTGGATGATTTTTTGGTTAGTAGCACAGGAGCTTGTATATTTGGATGAAAGTATTTGGTACAAATGACACAAGATATCTGGGTGGGGACAAAGCACTGAGATTTTTAACTGCTGAAAATATAGTCAAATGTAGAGAATAAGAGCAATTGATTGCTTTCTTAAGTTTTAAACAATCAAGTCTTTAAAGAGGTAAGGAAGAGGATCAGAGATAATGGAAACTGCAGATGCTGGAGAATCAAAGACAACAAAGTGTGGGGATGGATGAACACAGCAGGCCAAGCAGCACCTCAGGAGCACAAAACCTGACGTTTTGGGCCTAGACCCTTCATCAGAAAAGGAGATGGGGAGAGGATTCTGAAATAAGTAGGGAGAAAGGGGGAGGCGGACTGAAGATGGATAGAGGAGAAGATAGGTGGAGAGGAGAGTATAGGTGGGGAGGTAGGGAGGGAATTGGTCAGTCCGGGGAGGATGGACAGGTCAAGGGGGTGGGATGAGGTTAGTAGGTAGGAAATGGAGGTGCGGCTTGAGGTGGGAGGAGGGGCTAGGTGAGAGGAAGAACAGGTTAGGCAGGCGGGGACAAGCTGGTCTGGTTTTGGGATGCAGTGGGGGGAGTGGAGATTTTGAAACTGGTTAAATCCACATTGATATCATTGGGTTGCAGGGTTCCCAAGCGGAACATGAGTTGCTGTTCCTGGAACCTAAGGGTGGCATCATTATGGCACTGCAGGCAGCCCAGGATGGATATGTCGTCTAAGGAATGGGAGGGGGAGTTGAAATGGTTCGTGACTGGGAGGTGCAGTTGTTTACTGCGAACCGAGCGTAGGTGTTCTGCAAAGAGATCCCCAAGCCTCCGTAAGTAAGTAAGAGGATGTTGGGTTTTGTGTTGGGACCCTAAATGTTGGTGTCAAATGGGGTCCGACCCCTCACGAGAACCGTCATCTACTGGCAGTGATAATCCCTGGTGAGTGGGCAAGATCTTAAAGATGGAGGGCCAGTTGAAATTTTCAATGAACAAAATGGCTGCGCTGTTGGGCCACCATCATCTGGTTACCTCTCCACAGCATGGTTTGTGGTTGCACCTGTGGCCAGGGAGCCTGTGAGGCCCTCAAGACCTGCCTTTCGAGCTCATCTGCACCTTCACACCCCCATCCACTGTCTGTCACCAGGAAGCTACCAGCAGGCACCTGGATTCTGCCTGAAACTGCGATTAACTGTGGACCTGAATGGAAAATTTCAGTCAGCCTCTGAAAATTTGCCTTGATTAAAACATTTACTTACATTACCTGGCTACCCACTGCTTTAGTCTGCGTAATGTGGCTCTTTCTTCTGGGAAAATGATCTGAGGTGGGATGGTCCTGGTAAACTGGTTACAGGCACAAGTGTTTGTGCCCACCTGCATCTGTACTCATCCCCAGAGAGGGGTGGAAATTTTACCCAAGGTTCCATGGCACACTTTGTTACATAGAACATAGAACATAGAACATAGAACAGTGCAGCACAGAACAGGCCCTTCAGCCCACGATGTTGTGCCGACCATTGATCCTCATGTATGCACCCTCAAATTTCTGTGACCATATGCATGTCCAGCAGTCTCTTAAATGACCCCAATGACCTTGCTTCCACATCTGCTGCTGGCAACGCATTCCATGCTCTCACAACTCTCTGTGTAAAGAACCCGCCTCTGATATCCCCTCTATACTTTCCTCCAACCAGCTTAAAACTATGACTCCTCATGTTAGCCATTTCTGCCCTGGGAAATAGTCTCTGGCTATCAACTCTATCTATGCCTCTCATTATCTTGTATACCTCAATTAGGTCCCCTCTCCTCCTCCTTTTCTCCAATGAAAAGAGTTCGAGCTCAGTCAACCTTTCTTCATAAGATAAGCCCTCCAGTCCAGGCAGCATCCTGGTAAACCTCCTCTGAACCCTCTCCAAAGCATCCACATCTTTCCGATAATAGGGCGACCAGAACTGGATGCAGTATTCCAAGTGCGGTCTAACCAAAGTTTTATAGAGCTGCAACAAGATCTCACGACTCTTAAACTCAATCCCCCTGTTAATGAAAGCCAAAACACCATATGCTTTCTTAACAACCCTGCCCACTTGGGTGGCCATTTTAAGGGATCTATGTATCTGCGCACCAAGATCCCTCATATCCCAGAAACAGAGAGCCAGGAAAGTATCCAAAAATGCCAGTGTGCCAGAAATGCATCAGCGGCACTTGTGGCATAACAGTGGTGTCCCTGCCTATGAGTCAGGAGGCCTGGGTTCAAGTCCCATCTTCTCCAGTGTCTCTGAGCAGGTTGATTAGGAAAGCATCTGTCAGAAACACAGCATGATCACACCCCAGCCTGAATTTTGCATCCCAGGTGAACAGAAGAGCCCAGTGGAGATGTTGGATCAGTTATTTAAACATGCAAGCAAGCAATTAAATATGACATTCTGTCAAAATTCTGACTTTAGCGCCCCGTCCACGCATTTCTTGGGCTGTGTGAAATCACCAGGGTTAACAAGAGTACAGCAGTGTGCCAATAATTAGTGAAACTTTTAACCCAGAACCATGAAACTACATCGATGTTGGCCTATATTTGTGAGCGACTCATTTCACTAGTTGACTGGTGAGTGCCAACTTTCTGAAAGCCATTTCACCTATCTTGGACCTCACCTACCCTGATCTGATCTTCCCTTGTGTCATTCCCTATGCTGTAGCCAATTGGGAGCAGCCTATGTATCTCTACCTTGATATCTCACGATAAACAAGAGCAACAATAGCACAAGGGACAGCAGAAACATCAGTTGCAACACCACCAGTTGACTTTTCCTCAGTCACATGCTGCTCCATTGTGCAAAGTATATGGAGAAAGACATCCAGTTTGTAGGCAGTGTTATCCTCCAATAGCAGGTCGAAAGGCAGAGGATTGGCTTTCTTAACATTTGGGTCACAGTACCTTAGGAGACGAAAGTTGTCACTCTAAGTCATTACAGGGATCTGAAGTCTGATGGATTATGACCTCCTTTGCAATGACCATGTGGGAAAGCATTTACAATAACTGTCAAGATGGCTGTTACTGGAACAGAGCTGCTAGGTTCTTTGTATCTTCCTGAAATGTGTTTTCTTCTGCAAGGACAGAAAGTAGAGGATTGTGAATGTGTTAAAGGGCTTGTGTCCAGTGTAGGGATGGACAACATTTTTATAGTGAAGTGGAGGTAAATTGACTGGCATGGTTTTCCAGTTGTATATTGTATATTACTGAAATCTTTTTCTTTGATTTCCGAAATTAATGCTTTGTTTGATCTGGATTTTTCTCAGTTTGATTTTTGTGGAAATTAGGATACGCTGATTTTGCGGAATAGTATGGGCAGAAATTTCCCCTCCTTGGTGCAATATGAGGCAGACAACTGCAGTGAGAATGAAAAACACAGAATCTCGCCACCAAGAAAAGTTTCTAATTTTTGCCTCAGTCGGTTAATGATGGCTTCAGAATCTTGCCATTGAATGGTGATGACCTTACTTCCACACACTTGCATCTCATTAAAGCTGTATCACATTAAAGCTCCATCTCATCTTATTTATAAACAAAATTCAAATTCTCCATTCCTTGACCAAGAAACTACATGGCACAAATTCCCAACATGTAAATCAGACCAGGTATCTGGTGTCAGCAGCTCGCTAAATGCTTATACCTGCCATCGTCCAACTGCTCCTTCACAACACTGGCCTTGCATTCTTCTTGGCCACCATCCTCGATGACCCTTCCTTCATGCAAATTGGCATCAGCAAACCGTCATGTGTAGTCCAGAACTAACTCAGACACCAAGTCAGCTCTTCAACACTTTGGAACTGAGAGATACATGAGGGCCTGTAAGCTTCTGCCAGATCATTTTTTGTGCAAGGACTCATGTGCATCTCCCCATGTGCACAGGTTGCATCTTCTGGATCTTAGCTTGCTTTCTTACTATTCATGCATTTTGTGCTTACTTCGAAGCTGCTAGCCTCTCTCTGACTCGCAATGATTCATTAATCCACAGAGTGTCCAGCAGGTTGCATGCAATCAATATGAAATCATAATAGTTAAGTCAGAGGGCTCCTGAGGCATCCTGGATGCAGGCCTCTTTCCTGCAAAGAGAGATTATGTATTAGAAGGGAGTAGGACGTGCAAAGTGCAGAAAAGTGTTAGGAGTTTGGGCGGGTGAGGTGGATGAGAGCTCTTGAATGGATATGCTGTGTACAAGAATGAAAGTCTTTTCAGTCTCTGAGCTTTGGTGAGGCATGTATGCAATGGCAGAGTTGGACTAAGTGGTGGTCCTTTGTGGATGAGGTAGTGGAGGGATGATGATGAGAATTTCCCTTGTTGGTGCAGAAGATCAGTGACATTCTTCATGCACGACTGGACTCAAGAAAGCAGCACTAGCCCTGGCTTGCTTCTTGGTAACATTAAGTTGGAGCTGGTGAAAATGTTAGGTGAGTGCTGAGACTAATGGTACGGAAGGTCAAGATAGGGGAAATCTAATTGTGCCCTTGGAGGCAGGGGAATGAGTGAAAGTTGAAGTGTGGGATGTTGAATAGACCCAAAAACAGTGAAGGAGTAATGATCCATTTCCAAGCCATGATGTTGTGTAGCTTGGAGTGGAAGTTACAGGTGGTGGGGTCTTTCCGTGTATCTGCTGCCATCGTCCTTCTGGATGGAAGTGGCCATTGTTTGGAAGGTACTGTCTGAGGAACTTCAGTGAATTTCTGCTGTGCATCTTGTAGATATTACACACTGCTGCTACTGTGCATCAGTGGTGGAGGGAGTGGATGTTTGTGGATGTGGTGGCAATCAAAGGCGCTGCTTTGTCCTGGATGGTGTCAAGCTTCTTGAGTGTTGTTGGAGCTGCACTCATTCAGGCAAGTGGGCAGTATTCCATCACACTCTTGACTTGTGCCTCATAGTTGGTGGACAGGCTTTCAGGAGGTGAATTGGGTAAGTATGTCCCCTAACAAGGTTCATTTATACTGAATTCAGCTTTAGTTGCTCACTGTTGCTGGCTTCCACACTAGACTAATTCTGGGTCCTTGTGGTGCAGGAGTAGTGTCCCTACCTTTGGGCAAAGAGGCCCTGGTTCAGGTCCCATCTACTGTAGAGGTGTGTGATAACATCTTTTCATTTCCTGATAGGTATTTTATCAACCGCATTTTGCTTTAGCTTGAATTTTCCTGGGTGCTGGATGGAACTAAATAAAGTCTACATTACTGGATTCATCTTTGCCTTTTTTTACCTCCTTCTACAGATGAGATTTCCCCAGGAAATGTTTGGGATTCCAAAAATCGTGGTGTAAATGGAACACAGAAAGGACAGATTGTGTGGCGCATTGAACTCGGGCCATATTTTATGGAAGGTAAGGACAAATAGTTTCATTACATGTGATGTTAAAACAAATGCAATGTGCATTTATTGGTGCCTTTAGCGTGGTATAACATCCCAAAGGCTTCACAGAAACATAGGCAAAGACCATTTGACACTGGTGCATTTAAGAGGGAACAGAGCAGGTGGCCAAAAGAATCCTCAAAAGGGAGAGGTTTTAATGGGCATCTTAAAGGAGGGAGGAGAAAGAAGTAGAAGGGCAGAACTGGTCAGAGTCATACAGTATGGAAACAGACCCTTTGCTTCACCTCATCCATACTGACCAAGTTTCCTACACTGAACTAGTCCCATTTGCCCATATCGCTCTAAGTCTTTCCTGTTCATGTACCTGTCAAATGTTTTCCAACTATTGTAACTGTATCTGCATCTACCACTTCATCTGGCAGTTTATTCCAAATATGCACCAGCCTCTGTGTGACTGCACCAACAAGGGAAATTCTCAAGTTGTTCCTTCTAAATTTTCCCCTTTCACCTTAAACCAATACCCTCTCGTTTTGGACCCTCCCACCCTAGGGAAAGACCTTTATTATTTACCTTATCTATGCCTGTCATGATTTTATAAACCTCCATAAGATCACCCCAGAACCTCCTATTTGCCAAGGAAAACGCTTCCCAGTCTATCCAGCCTTTCCATATAACTTAAACCCTCCAATCCGAGAGTCTTATGCTGAAGATGAATTTTCGTATATAGCTATATTTCACTTCCTCACTACTGAAATTTAAATTACTTTTAGTTTACTTTGAAATTTACTTTTATTTTTAACTTTCATTTGCACCAATAATTATACAAAATTTTCACTTTCTTAAGAACACTTTTTTTTTTGCCAGTTCACCAGAAAAACTGGCAAGAAGAATGGTTTGTGAATACACTTTATTTTAAAAGGCACTTAAATCTGTCATAAAAATAAAATATTGTGGACCCCAGAGATCCGGTAGCAAAACAAGAAGTGCTGGGGAAACTCAGCTGGTCTGGCAGCATTTGTGTAGAGAGAGGCCGAGATGACATTTCAAGTCCAATCTTCTTGCCGGTTCACCGTCAATATTGACAAAATTCACTGACTGATATTGAGATAGAGACAAAGATATAGAATCATAGAGACACTCAGCAAATCCCTTCAGAAATTTTCAGAAAGGCACATGGATGGGTTAGGAATGGAAGGATGTGGACCAAATGCAGCCAAATAAGAATAGTTTAATTGTGAAAACTGGGCAGCATGGACAAGTTAGGCCAAAGTCTATGACTGTAAGTACCCTGGGTCTAGAGTTCCCAGATCCCAAATACAAGGGTTGTGTGGTACTTGACAATTACTGAGTCAGGGAAATGAATTTCTCACAGTTTACACTTTTGAGAAAATAACTTGTAAGCTTAACTTATTAGAATTTTAATCATATTTTGCCTCTGCCTTTTTTAAAAGAATGGTTTGTGAATATACTTTACTTTAAAATGCACTTAGATCTATCACAAAAATAAAGCATTGTGGATCTGAAAGCATAACAAGAAGTGTTGGAGAAACTCGGCAAGTCTGGCAGCATTTGAGTAGAGAGAGGCCGAGATAACATTTCAAGTCCAATCTGGCCCTTCTTCAAAACTCCATCATATTGGATTTGAAACGTTAACTCTGCTTCTCTCTCCAAGTGTACTGCAAAACCTGCTATTTTTGCCAGTATGACCTATTTTTACTTGAACTCATCACGTTTTTCAGACAATCCTTTCTGTTTTTAAAAAAAAGGGCTGAAAACTTCCATAAACTGATACCCGCACATGATGCCTGATAGCTACGGCAGTGCTGATGGCGCAGCTTTCCACACTTCCTTTGTAAATGACCAACAACACATTCAGTTCACAGGCTGCTTCTCTGCTACAGTCAGTCATCTCCCTTGCATGTTGCTTCACCAAGAGCTCTTGGAGTTATATTATCTTTCTGTTGTCAAAAACAAAACTGGTATATTCTTGGAAAGCCTTTGCTTGTATTACCCTTCACACGAATTCTGTACTCTGTACCTCAGGTTTTAAGACTAGCTTTAATTTAATTTCCAATTTACTGATATTTGCTTTTTCTTATCTTGCATCTTCTCGTTATAAGAGTACTTCTTGGAGGTATGATGACCTCATACCCAGAAAAACAAATTATCTTACTTTCCAATTTCATCTTGGTCTAATATCTGTGGTATTACCACTGCTGAATTCCTCACTGTAAACGTTCTGGGGTTCACTAGTGGATTTAAATATCTTGTGGCTGAAAGAATGTCTTAATATATTTATGCTTGTATTACTCTGAGGCTGTTGCTATGCAGTCTCCTAACTAGGCTGTGTGGATCATATAACGCCCTATTCAAGACCTTCCCTTAGAAACATGGTTGAGCTTGATACGAGTGATTGAGTTTATATATGTATCCTATTTTTGTACTGAACTAGGACAAAAGCAGCTTTCAGCTTTGTCCCAATTGCATTAATTAAAACACAGAGTATCAAATATTGAAATCTTAGGCTGGATTTTTAGGTCCCTGTGACAGTGGAAATGGATGAAAACATTTGTATACAGGTTTTCTTTCAGCAGAAGTGAGGTTAGGCCTTAGGGATGTACAGCCATAGAACCGCTCAGCCATTTAATAATGAAGTTTGAAGTCATTAAGGAGCTCGTTGAGAGTGTGCTGGAAGCCATGTTCAGTTTTTGGCAGGGTATAGGAGCTACGTTTTGGTTCTGAGGCAGACCAGGTGTTATTTCCTGAAAACTGAACATTATGCTTCCAGGTACCAGCTGCTGCTTTCCTTGCACTGAGTTGGGTCCCAACTGTGTTTGGAAGTTTACCTTCTACTTTTATTCCCCTACAATGCAGGTTAAATGATAGAATGATGACCCTTTGTGCTGCCTTTGTAGTCAGTCAGCTTGCAACCTCTGCTGTTTGTACCTAAGTGTCAATGGCCGAGTCCCCCACTGATTCATTTTCTCCCTTTCACGGACACTGCCTAATTCCCTGGGATGGCCATGATTGACTCTCCACTGTGTGGCTGCCCCCATGCAACTGATTTACTGTAAACCTCTAGCTCTAAGACTCTGACATTTGATATTCTAAGCTTCAAACTGCTTTTAGGTTGGAATGTTTGTGTTTTGGAAGATGCAGTTGAAGGAGAAGAGTTACGGCAGGCCAGTTAAGGAGTGTTGAAAATTCTGTGAGCAGCTGAGTCAGATATGTTCATTTACTGATGGGTTATGGGGTTGGGTGATGGGTGAAAGAAGTGTTTTGTATGGGGGAGGTCCGCAGATGGCCAGCAATAGGTTGATCATTGTTCTTCTTGGTCCCACAGAATGCTTTGATCTCCCTGACCTGCGTTGCGATTAGCTTTAAGAATCGCTAGATAGTTCACTCCCCAGCAGGTACCACTTCAACTATTGGTAATTGAAAATTGCATCCACATCCTATTACCATTATCTGACTTCAATATGCAAGATATGATATAATTTCATCCCACATTCGAAACCCAAATGAAAATGGCAGTTTGTGGAGTGATGACAGTAATGAGTTGTATCAAAGCAAAATACTGCAGATGCTGGAAATCTGAAACAAACACAGAGAATGCTGGAGAACCTCAACAGTTCAGGCAGCATCTGTGGAGAGAGCAACAGAGTTAATGTTTCGAGTATGACTCTCCTTCTTCAGAAACAAGAACAATAATGGGTTAGAAAGTTTTGCATTCTGATTTTGTGGATATCCAAGCTGTCACCGCTAAACAAACAAAAAGATGAAGTACAGAGCATGTACAATTCAGAGGTATATGTATTGTCTGAGGAAGGTATCTGAGTATTTACCATACTGGCATTGATCTAAATTTCATTTGCTGAATAAATGTTGAGAACACATTGTTTACATATGCTTTTGCATATATTTGCATGAACAATCAGTCTTAGTGCAGTATATTTTCCAAAAGCAAAAATTACTTTGATTTGGCTCTAACAGAACCTGTCCCTTTATGCCACTTAATTAATGTAAGAGAGTGCTCTGCTTTCAGGTGATATAAAGCATCTCTTCCATGCAGTGTAAGAATTTTGGTTAAATCATCACAAAATCTAACGAATGAATAAATTATGAGGTGACAGTTTGCATTTGATACGCCTGCAAAATCATCTTAAACTTTGTAAAGGAGAATCTGGAAATGTATAGGAAATTTGATGGTGAAAAGATAAACTGAGAATGTTGAAAGTACACAGCAGGTCTGACAACGTCTGAAAATAGAAAGGATTACTTCATATTCATTTTGAGACCATTTTTCAGAATGCCTTGCTAATTTACATTATTGATACAAATGTAAGCATTTGATGTATAACTATTTGAAAAAGTATAATTCTGCCACTGTTGTTGCTTTATAGAATCATATAGCACAAAAATGGGCCACTTGTTACATTGTTTGTCAGGGAAATGTTCTAATTTTGTCCCACCTGTTGGAATAGTGCTGGGGGGATGCATTGGAAAACTGCAAATGAAGTTAAAATTTTAATACAAATTAAGTTAAAATTCATTTAAGTTTATCAGTGGATAAACAGTGCACCATGAACCTCTGAATTCTGCCATGTGCTTCTGGCGATTGAAGTGTGAGACAAGTAGTAGAAAGTATGTCTGAAATATCAGATCGATAATCTCATTAATGTCACATGACTTCACAATAGTTGATCATGACATTAGTGTGGTGAATGGCTCCCAGCTGACAGCAATGTATGTCAAACATTATTACCAAAACTTGAAAACCGATTCTACAAGCTTTCTTTCATTAATACTTTTCTGTCGTCATTTGTAAAATTTGTCCACACTTTCTCTCTTTGTTCCTCAGCTGAAACTAAGATCTGCTTTAAATACTATCACGGTGTAAGTGGAGCACTACGAGCCACCACCCCATGTATTACAGTAAAAAATCCAGGTGCTATGGTAAGTAGAATGTTTATTGAATGCTGAAATAAAAGCGCAATACTGCAGGCGCTGGAAATCTAAAATGTGAGCAGCCAGTGCTGGAAATGCTCAGTGGGTCTGGCAGCATCTCTGGGGAGGGAAACAAGCATCATGTTGATTTGAATACGACACTTCTTCAAGACTTCTGTTCAGAATCGAATGTGTGGGAAAAGAACATGAGAGTGTGATTAAGAGCGTGTAGGAAGTTGGAGAGTCTGGATGGTGCGTGCTGTTATTAGTATGCAAGTTGGCTGGCAATTTACCCCTTGACAACAGCATCCAAAAACTCCATTAATTTCCATCTTCCAAAGCTTTGGTGTCTAAATTGTAACTTGCTGTATTTCCCATTCACCCATCACCCTGTACTTATAGAATCCCCGCAGTGTGGAAACAATCCCACCCAGACTCATCCCCTATGAACCACCTAATATACACCCTCTACCTCCCTGAGCACTACAGGCAATTTAGCATGTGGCTCCTGTTCTGACATCACATAATTTAAAAATCCCTATCTTTGTTTTCAAATCTCCCTATTACCCTGCTCCTACCTATCTCTGTGATAACTCCCAGGCCCACAAGATTTCAATGTTCCTACAATTCTGCCATTTTGAATGTCTCTGGATAGACTTCTCCCCTACCCTGGTGTGTAAAATTGTCTGCATGTATCTTTACAAGCTTCAAAATCTCCCCACGCCCAACCTCATCCAAGACCAGCCCCTCTCGGCCCTGCCTCTTTGACCTGTCTGTCTTTTCTCCTACCTATTTGCTCCTGCTACCTCACTGACCAACCCCCAACACCCACTTCCTACCCATTAGCCTCATTCCACCTCCTTGACCTGTCCATCTTCCCTCCCACCTACCCACCCCTCCCTCCTCACTGACCACCCCCATCCACACTCCCCACCTATGCTCACCGGTGCTGGCTTCATCCCCGCCTCCTTGACCTGTCCATTTTCTCTCCACCTATCTGCTTCTCCATCCACCTTCTATCATTCGCTCCCCCTCTCTCTATTTATTTCTCAGTCCCCTTCCCCTCCCCCATTTCTGAAGAAGGGTCCAGACCCAAAACGTCAGCTTTCCTGCTCCTCTGATGCTGCTGGCCTGCTGTGTTCATCCAGCTCCACACCTTGTTTTGTAAATGTGAGCCTGTCTGTTATAATTTTCATTTTTTTTAATCACGCCAAAATTCCTTCCATGGCCTTCATGTTAACAAACATTGTAAATGATTTGCATTCTTCAGGTGCTGTGCCTGGCTGCTTTAAATCTGCCTTAACCACAGATTTTCTCACAATCAATTCATAACTCTTGTAAACTACCATCTCAACTCCACCCTCCTTTCATCTCCAAAGTTATTTTGTGGACTTTTCTCCCCCCTGGTTTTGCATAGGTGAGAAAAGTGGGAAAATACGCTGAGAATGTAAAATCTGATTCTTGACATCAAGAAAAGTTTTCCCAATTGTCCTCTTGAGCCATTAGCTACAACAGCAGAATCTAACCATTGAGCTGCCCAACTACCTTATTTTCATGCATTTGCTCACCTTTTTAAAATGCTATTTCCAACTATTCACCAAGGGAATAGACAGTGTGAATCCTGATGTGTAAATCAGAGGGCTACTGACAACTGCAGCTTGCTGAATCTCCTAGCCATAATCCAATGGTTTAATCAGAACAAGATCCCTGCATGCTGCATGAACACCATCCTCATTTACCCTTTGACCACGCTGTGGCAAGCCACCAGCCTCACTACATCATTATGCCTGCTACCAGACCAACTCGGACACCACTGATGCTTTAATGACTCTTTATAGCTCAGGAAGCCAATGACTTGCATGCTTCTGCCAGGTCATTTTGCATTCAGGAAAACACACACATAGCTAATACATCTGGACAGGATGCATCTTTTGATTCTTAGCTTGCTTTCAGTGCTGACTCACCTCACTGCTTTTTTTTTTGGGCTGCTAGCCTCTGCGTACTTCACAATGATTTCTTAGCATCTGCTCTGATATCAGCACTGACATATGGGCTTCCAGTGTCTGTGGAGCACATTGCTTTCCCAGCGCACATTGTCTTTAGTGCTCAGTTCAGGGCTGCCAGCCTCTGAAGCTTGCATTACCTTTGAGCAGAGATGGGGAGGTAGGCAGCTTGTGACAGTGGGGAGCACTGAACAGTGAATCTGTCAGTCAGATAGGGGGGAAACATATCACTATGTGGCTCCATGCTGTCAATGTCATGCCTGCAGCATGTGCTGACAATTTATAAAGCAAACACACTGCACATGCTTCGTACAAATGGAGCCATGTGACAGTCAAAGGGCAGAAGTCCCTAATGGGTTAATGGAAGACTGCAGTCAGTCAGAGGCACTACCAGAGTCAGTCAATGGGCTCATCTTATTCCAATCCAGGAGGTTGGCATGGTCAGTTAGGCACTTGGTCCCTATCATAGGCCAGGGATTATGTCCTTGCAGTCTTGAGCTCCAGCCACAGTCAGTCCTGCAGGTCAAGTGTAGGCAGTGTGAGGGTTACAGGTAGGTCTTGTTAGGGTGCTGTTGAGGCATCGCTCCATGGGGTGGGCCAGGATTTCTGCCAATGAGACAAAGGGAAGGATTCAGCGATGACAGAAGAGAATGCAAGAGCAGTTAGTGGTGATGCATGAACAGGAGAAGTGGGTGAGTTGTGTGAAGTGAATGAGGAGGATGCACTGTTGGCAGGAGGAGGATGAGATGATTGAGAGCCTTTGAGAACACATGAAACATGCAATAGTCAGAGTTGTAGTTTATGAGCTTTGGTGAGAGGTGTCTGCAGTGACAGAGTTAGTGAGTGGTGGCCACATGCATGTAGGGTAGCAGAGAGGAGATAACAGCAGCTATCTTTGCCGAGTGCAGAAGATTATTAACTACCTTCCTGCACAGCTAGTGTTTGTTTTCACCTGGGACAAAGCACTGACCCAGACTGCGACCTGAGCCCATACTGGCATTGACTGCAGAGAGTACTGCCCTCCTCTTACCCACTGCATCCACCAGCGGACCCAGGTCCCTGTCAGCAACATGGGAAGCAAGCTACCCTTTCATGTGACTCATTTGCTGAATGTTGTGGCTCAAACATCACAGTGTCGTGGGAAGTTCCACCAGCATGGCAGCATGGGCTTTAAATACAACAGCGCAGGCATGAAAGCTGGAAGATCCCAGCAGCCTCTCCAACCATGCAATTTCCTGAGAAAGAAGCCCAAGAATTCTGTTGCATAATTAACAAAATAAAGAGCAGAAGATTGTGAGAGGAAAGTTGCTCCAAGCCTTGACTTCACATGTACTGTGAATCTCACTCGATGAAATACTTCAACAGAAAATCAGACATGTCTGTCTCTTGAAGATGTTGCCACTTCCAACATTCATTCTCATCTATAGCAGAACTCCAATTTATGAATTCCTCCAGTCTGGTTTCCATACCTGCACTATGAATTGGCTCTTATCAAAATCACAAGCTAATATCTGATGTGACTGTGACAATGGTGAACGTCTCATCCTCAGCCTCCTTGACCATTTAACCACACCATCCTCCTCCAATGGTCTTCACGTTGTTATTCAGCTGGCTGGGGTCATGGTTAGTGGGTTCCATTTCTATTTACTTAATTGTAACCACTACCCTGCCACTGCTTCCCCTCCATCTCCTGCACTGTTCCCTCTGATATCCCCCCAGAATCTAATCTTTACCCTCTCGCATTTCTCCACCATATGCTGACACTCAATGACGTGATCCAGTTCAGAAAGCACACAGTGCATTTTCACGTTGTCACTCCTGACTAGGCTAGCATACTGGAAATCAAGCCCTGCTATTCTTGGAGTCGTCACAAAACATTTTATCAAAGTACACAAAAGTCTCCAATTTATCTGACTTTATAGAGCCAGGTTGACAGAAGACATGGAACTGGTATCTGTACTTAACAAGAATTACTATTCCTTACAAATCGATAGACTGTAGCCACAGGCAAGCATATTAAATTATGAAGTGTTGGCATATAACTCATAGTAAAATCTCTAACACCCCTATGACACCACCCCCCCCCCCACATGAAATAACTCCACAGTGGCTGGTATGAAGTCACCCAGTCACCCTTTATTGACACGTGGAGAGTCTTTGACACTGATCCAGTTCCCTCAGAGCGAGCTCTCAGAGTGAACAGGATGTCTGACACTCCTGTTTATATCTGTCAACCAGGGTTTCCTGATTGGACTGAGTAGACAACACCAATCAATTCCCATTGTCCATAGGGTTCACTGAGATGATCCTTCTGCTTGTAATGACTTCTTATTCTTCAATGCCTCTCTTCTTCAGGCACTTTTTACTTTCTTGCAAGAGGCACAAAACAACTGGCTGTCAAATTATAAGACCTCTAATTTATTGGTTAAAAGCGACAACTTACAGTAATGGGTTCAGGAAAATAAATTGCTTGTCTCAGGCCTCAAGTACTTTCTGCTGCTAAGATATATCACCACTTCTTCTCAAAGTCTGATGGATTCTGGTAATATTATTTACACCCACAAGCTGGTTAGCTACTCAGGAACCAACCATTTAGCTGTCGATAAGCAAAAAAATATAATCTTTACAACATGGCTATTGATGACACCCAGCTCTACTTCACCAAAACTTTCTTAACTTCTCCAGTGTTTTAACCATCAGATCGTTTTATCTGACATCCAGTGCTGGAGGAGCAAAAATTTTGTCCAATTAAATATTGTTGTTCTCAGTCCTGTTGCAGTCTTAGTTCCCTGGCAACTGACTCCAACCTCTCCCTGGAAATAGTCGAAGATTCAGTCGTCTGCTTACTATGATGGTGTCACATTTGTCTCCCAATGGAGCTTGCAGTGTCCTGTTTCCACCATCATTAAAATTGTCTGTATTCACAGTCTGAGTTCACTTCTGCCTCACCTCATCTGCTTCTGAGGCCCTCATTCATGTCTTGATTACCCCTAAACTTGACTATTCCAGTAAATTATTGGCAGGTCTTCCACATTCCATCTTCTGGTCATCCAAGACCCTGTTACCTATATCTAACTCTCGCTGCATCCTATCCCCAGCATTCCCTGAGACCTTGATTTTAAAATTCTCATTTGTGTTTTCAGATTCTTCGTTGATTTTTTTTTTCTCCTCTCTAATCATTCCTTCTGTGAAGTACTTCGGGGGACATGTTGTTACATTAAAGGTGCTATAAGGTTACTGGTGCTGGTATAGCAGTAACAGAAGAAGTTCCCATGAAAGGGAATGCATTTACTTTGACGGTCACTATGGACAGTGTATTTACTTTCTCTTCCTAACACTTGTCATTTTGATTGTTAATCATAGTCTCAGTGAGCATTGGGTTTGGCTCAGTTGCAGCTGAAATTACGTTAGTCTGTATATTCAGCAGTGTGGATGCTGAAATTGGATGCTGTACATAGTGTGCAGTACCTCATCTACGTCTTTCTCTTGCTGTAGAAAACACAGATGTTTGGATATTTGTATCAATGATCATGGGAACTGCAGATGCTGGAGAATCCAAGATAAGAAAGTGTGGAGCTGGATGAACACAGCAGGCCAAGCAGCATCTGAGGAGCACAAAAACTGACGTTTCGGGCCTAGACCCTCCTTCAGAGAGGAGGATGGGGAGGGGCAACTGGAATAAATAGGGAGAGAGGGGGAGGCGGACCGAAGATGGAGAGAAAACAAGATACGTAGAGAGGAGTGTATAGGTGGGGAGGTAGGGAGGGGAAAGGTCAGCCCAGGGAAGATGGACAGGTCAAGGAGGCGGGATGAGGTGGTAGGTAGGAAATGGAGGTGCGGCTTGAGGTGGGAGGAAGGGATGGGTGAGAGGAAGAACAGGTTAGGGAAGCGGAGACAGGCTGGGCTGGTTTTGGGATGCAGTGGGGGAAGGGGACGAGCAGGGCTGGTTTTGTGATGTAGTGGGGGGAGGAGAAGAACTGGGCTGGTTTTGGGATTCAGTAGGGAAAGGGGAGATTTTGAAGCTTGTGAAATCCACATTGATGCCATTGGGATGCAGGGTTCCCAAGCGGAATATGAGTTGCTGTTCCTGCAACCTTCGGGTGGCATCATTGTGGCACTGCAGGAGGCCCATGATGGACATGTCGTCTGAGGAATGGGAGGAGGAGTTGAAATGGTTCGTGACTGGGAGATGCAGTTGTTTGTTGCGAACCGAGTAGAGGTGTTCTGCAAAGCGGTACCCAAGCCTTCGCTTGGTTTCCCCAATGTAGAGGAAGCCACACCGGGTGCAATGGATACAATATACCACGTTGACAGATGTGCAGGTGAACATCTGCTTGATATGGAAGGTCATCTTGGGGCCTGGGATGGGGGTGAGGGAGGAGGTGTGAGGGCAAGTGTAGCACTTCCTGCAGTTGCAGGGGAAGGTGCCGGGTGTGGTGGGGTTGGAGGGGAGTGTGGAGCGGACAAGGGAGTCGTGGAGAGAGTGGTCTCTCCAGAAGGCAGACAAGGGTGGGGATGGAAAAATGTCTTGGGTTGTGGGGTCGGATTGTAGATGGCGGAAGTGTCGGAGAATGATGCGTTGTATCCAGAGGTTGGTGGGGTGGTATGTGAGAATGAGGGGGATCCTCTGGGGACGGTTGTGGTGGGGGCGGGGTGTGAGGGATGTGTTGCGGGAAATGCGGGAGATGCGGTCAAGGGCATTCTCGACCACTGTGGGGGGAATGTTGCGGTCCTTGAAGAACGTGGACATCTGGGATGTGCGGGAGTTTTAATGCCTCATCGTGGGAGCAGATGCGGCGGAGGCGGAGGAATTGGGAATAGGGGATGGAATTTTTGCAGGAGGTTGGGTGGGAGGATGTGTATTCTAGGTAGCGGTGGGAGTCAGTGGGTTTGAAATGGACATCAGTTTCTAGCTGGTTACCTGAGATGGAGACTGAGAGGTCCAGGAAGGTGAGGGATGTGTTGGAGATGGCCTGGGTGAACTTGAGGTTGGGGTGGAAGGTGTTGGTAAAGTGGATGAACTGTTCGAGCTCCTCTGGGGAACAAGACGCGGCGCCGATACAGTCATCAATGGAACGGAGGAAGAGGTGGGGTTTGGCGCCTGTGTAGGTGCGGAAGAGGGACTGTTCCACGTAACCTACAAAGAGGCAGGCATAACTGGGGCCCATGCGGGTGCCCATGGCCATCCCCTTTGTCTGTCGGAAGTGGGAGGAATCAAAACCAGCCCAGCCTGTCTCTGCTTCCCTAACCTGTTCTTCCTCTCACCCATCCCTTCCTTCCACCTCAAGCCGCACCTCCATTTCCTACCTACCACCTCATCCCGCCTCCTTGACCTGTCCATCTTCCCTGGACTGACCTATCCCCCCCCTACCTCCTCACCTATACTCTCCTCTCTACGTATCTTGTTTTCTCTCCATCTTCGGTCCGTCTCCCCCTCTCTCCCTATTTATTCCAGTTCCCGCTCCCCATCCCCCTCTCTGAAGAAGGGTCTAGGCCCGAAACGTCAGCTTTTGTGCTCCTGAGATGCTGCTTGGCCTGCTGTGTTCATCCAGCTCCACACTTTGTTTGGATATTTGTAATGGGAAATGAACTTCGATCTTTTTGCACTGTGATGTGAAATGTAAGGTCTGTATCAGATATCAAGATTGCGTCAGCAGACAGTAGCAAAATGAAATAAAACATGAGAAAAAAAAGTCAAAAAATAAATTTATATATTGATTACACCACTGAAAGAGGGGCATTTATTTTCAACAAGAAAGAATTCACTCTCTCAGCCTTTGTTATACTGCTGCAAATCTTTTCTCTTGAGATAATTATTAAGTTCCATTCTAAAGCTTTAATAGAATCTGTCTTCACCAGATTTTAAAGAATGCATTCCAGATACGAACCATTTGCTGTTTAATAATAATTATTTTCATGTGTTGTCTTTGATGTTTTGCAAATGACCTTAAATTCAGTGCTATCAGTTGTTCATCACTCCTCGACCAATGGAAATAGTTTCTTGCAGCCTATTCTGTGCAGAGTCCTGATGATTTTGAAAGCCTCTATCAAAACATCTCTGAATCTTTTCTTGTCTGAGAACAACCTCTGTTTCTCCAATCTGTCTGTACAACTGAGGTCTGTCATCAATAGAAGCATTCTCCTAACTCCTTTCTTTGCCATCTCTAAAGAGATAATATCCTTCTTTCCTTCCTAAGTGACCTGCCTGGAATGGGGTGCAATATTCCATCTGGGGCATAAACAATATTTTATAATGGTTCTTCAAAACTCCTTTGCTTTTTGAATTCGGTGGACTGGATTTTTACCACTTTAGTCAGGGCATTTCCATGCTTACCTCACCAACTTTGGAACAAGAGTCTCTGAATGCTGTGATCTTTTCTCTGGCATTGAATCGGGCCTGCCAACACTGGATGCAGAGCATAGACAGCCATAGAGATGGCCAAGTGTTGGAGTGGGATGGTTAGAACGCCTGCTTTACTTCGTGGGATTTGTTCTAGTTGTGTTATAAGCTTTTAGGGTTTCTAATCCACAACCCTTATTCACCACCATGGTCCTTCATATCAGGATGATAAATTGCACAGTATTCACCCTGGGAAGACCTCAGAAGCAATGTGGAGATGAAGCAAAATATATTTCAAAAATTCCAGCACAGATTTCACTTTACAGATATGGAAAAAAAAACACCTTCCATTGCAAAAGCCCATTACAAATAAGTTTTTAAAGCTTAGCGGTTAATCTCCTGTTAAAAACAAATAAGCTTATACTCCTATTCCACAGCTTCACAGTCTCTTTAAATTGCCAATCCAGCTGTGAATTCAGAATTCCCTATTGATATCATTGTAGGTTTTAAAATCAGCCAAGTATTCCAAAAGTGCCATGAGTGAAAAATTCAACAACAGTTGTCAAAACTGCCAGAACACTGACACCAGGAGTGTGGTGTATTCTCATTTTCCAAGGGCTGGGGATTTAAATGACTTTACATCAGGATAGTTATACAGACCTTATTTTTCTTCAAGAACCTTTATACCTACTTCATACCTTTGTGACTCTCACAATGCAGCTTAAGATCTACACGGGGGCTAAAATTGGATCTGTTCGAACTCAGCACCGGGTTCAAGTGGCTCCACTGAGTTCAGGGTTGCCAAGTGTGTGAATGACACCCGCCCCCTTTTCCGTGTCAGCAAAAATGGGATCAGTCCAAATCTGCGTGTTGCCGACGTTTTGGAAATCCTTCAGGCTGTCCCGAACTAAGCGTTGTCAGGTTGTTTGATTGTAGAGGGAAAGACTCTGATGTCTGATGCTGTTCTGACCCATACATTGAACAGTGATGATGTAGGGGGCTCATGCTGAGCATTGCCAAGCTCATACCAGGGTCACAGAGGCTTAGGAAAGGAATCTTTTCCCTGTCTTTGCTGCCTCCAACCCCACAAGCCATCACTCTGCAACCTCATACAGAAAATAACATATCCCTTTAATTCTGTTGTTTATCTAAAGCAAGAAGAGTCAAGAGAATTCAATAGAATTGTCATAAACTGAAGGCTGTGGAATATTTTGATAATGACTTGGAAAAGGTGGATATTAAGCCATGTTATAAACAGGAAGAATGAACATAACCTTTTAGTACTGAGCAGTGCTGGCACCATGGTTACTGGGTGTGATTTCATTGCATCCCAGTGACACAGGATAAGACCTTTGAAATATTAAACATGGAATTTCCTTTTGATAGATTTGCTCGAGCGTGTTCAGATTATGTCATTCAAATTTTCATGAGGTGTAAAAGTAATACAATTATTTATTTCTCTTGCAAACAAGTTTTGTATATTTTAAATGTACTTTAGTGTTACATATCTTTCATTTTCTAATACCAAACAAGCATGTTAATGCAGCAAGCATAGGTTAGAAACAGCTTGTGATTGGAATAGCTATGATTCCTCATAATTTCCTTCCATTCTATTTATGCAGGTGACTTTTCTCTGCTTGGTGTCCTTAAGAATCCTGTACATTTCATTGAGATCACCTCTCATTCTTCCAAACTCGCAATCTGTTTAGCATTTAGTCATAAGCCAATTCCTCCATATTGGGTATCACCCCAGTGAACCTTCTATGAACTGCCTCCAATAAAATAATTTCTTCATTAAATAAGGAGACCAACATTGCTCACAGTACTCCAGATATGGTCTCACTAGCATCTTGTACAGTTGCACTAAGACTTCCCCACTCTTATACTCTGACTCCCTTGATATAAGGGCCAACATTCCATTCAGCCATCACAATCACTTGCGACACTTGTATGGTATCTTTCTCTATCACGTGTACAGGAACCACCCCCCCCCCCCACCCCGAACACCACTGCCACCATCCCCACCACCACAAGTCCTTTTGTGTTGCAGCTTTCCGCAGTTTTTCTCCATTTAACTAAAAATTTGACCTTTTGCTCTCCCTTCCAAAATGAACAACTTCATGTTTTCCCATATTATACTCCATTTGCCAACTTACTTAGTATATCAATACCTCTCTGTAAACTGTATCCTTCTCACAACTTGTCTTTCCATCTACTTTCATGTCAAGCCATTTAGCCCAGTGCAAATCACGTTCTCCATTGACAGGTGTAGATTTTAATTTATAAGTTATAAATGATCCCCAAATGTTCAAAAAGACAGAACATAAGAAATGACTGAACACCGGTGGTATGCTTCATCAAGGAAATAGTATGTTCAGTTTCCCTCACCTACCTATGAGTGTAGAAATTTCTGGAAGGTTTATGTCAGAAATATGCTGAAGTAACCACTTACAATTGTATAAGATTGTCATTAGGAAACTACAAAGCTTCAGATAAATAAAGCTTTCAACAGAGACAGTTGTTCAGAATTCTCATCATCAGTTATGCATTGAGTAACCTGCACAATGTCATGCTTTTCTCTCAGAGTTCAGTAATTCTGTACTGCTTTCTCTTGGGAAAGTTTGCAATATTATACCTTGGTTATTATTCCCTGTTTAAAGAAATCAAACAAGTGTTTACAAGTGCATTTTCTGTAGGAATTTAGTAAAAACACCTTCCGTAGGTGGCACAGTGGCTCAATGGCTCGCATTGCTGCCTCACAGCATCAGGGATCCAGGTTTGGTTCCACTCTCCGGTGATTGTCTGATAGGGGTTCGCACATTACCCCCATGCCTACATGGATTTCCTCCGGTGCTCCAGTTTCCTCCCACAGTCCAGGGATGTGCAGACTAGGTGGATTAGCCATGGGGAATGCAGGGTTACAGGGATTGGGTAGAGGGTAGGTCTGGATGGTATTCAGAGTGTCAGTGTGGGCTTAATGGATAGAATGGCCTACTTCTACACCGTAGAGTTTCTATGATATTGATGTAGTCATCCCTACTAACCTAAGTGGCTAGATCTGAATTTGCAGAGATTTGAGAATCAGAATGAATAGCTATTCTGAGTAAATCTGAATAAATGAGAGGAAATAGCAATATATTTCGATTGCAATTTGATACTTCGCATAGTTTTATGATACCAAAATTGTTTCCAGTTTAAAGCAGATTATTCATTGCAAGAATATATTCAGCTCATAGTTTGAAAAAAATTCTAAAATGCAGTGACTGACAATAATGGATACATTAATAACTCACATTTATATAGGCCAAGAGATAACGATATATTTATTTTACAGGCTGGAGGGAGTGAATTGGGGGAAGGTGGATCTGACGGTCAGATCAGTCGAAAACTTGTCAAATTCATATTATCGGGTAAGAGGCACCTTCATTCCAAATTCAACAGACTGTTCGATAATAAAGATCATTTGGATGTTATCATTGTGTATTTTAAACATTTTCAATTGATTTCTCTAACTGCTGTTTTAATACTTTATTATTGTGTTTACACATCATGGATTTGAGGGAAACACTTTAAATTCAACATAACACATGCAGCAAGGCCTGGACAACATAAAGGCATGGGCCAATAAATGACAAGGAACATGTACATGTGATAATTTCCAACAAACCAGAATCTAACTGCCTGCCTTTAACATTTATTGGCATTAACATGATTAAATCCTCTACTATCAATGTCTTGGGTTAGTGTTGACCAGAAATTGAAATGGACCAGCCATTTAAATGCTGTGGCTACAAGAACAGGTCATGGTCTAGAGGTGAGCTACTTACCTCTTGAATCAGCAAAATCTTATACGTCACCTACAAGGCACAAGCCAGGAGTGAGAGATAATGGGAACTGCAGATGCTGGAGAATTCCAAGATAATAAAATGTGAGGCTGGATGAACACAGCAGGCCAAGCAGCATCTCAGGAGCACAAAAGCTGACGTTTCGGGCCTAGACCCTTCATCAGAGGATGAATGCTCTGATGAAGGGTCTAGGCCCGAAACGTCAGCTTTTGTGCTCCTGAGATGCTGCTTGGCCTGCTGTGTTCATCCAGCCTCACATTTTATTATCTAACAAGCCAGGAGTGTCTTGGAATATTCGCCATTTGGATGAGTGCAACTCTAATGACATGCAAGAACTATAACACAATAATAAAAGCTGAAAGCACTGGAGAAACTCAGCAGATTTGTCAGCATCTATAAGAGAGAAAAATGAGTTGACATTTCGGTGGGTGGCACGGTGGCTTATTGGTTAGTACTGCTGCCTCACAGCGCCAGGGGACCGGGTTCAATTCCAGCCTTGGGTGAATGTGTGGAATTTGCACATTCTCCCCATGTCTGTGCGGGTTTCCTCTGGGTGCTCTGGTTTCTGCCCACAGCCCAAAGATATGCAAGTTAGGTGGATTGGCCATGCTAAATTGCCCATATGTGTCAGTTAGATGGATTAGCTGTGGGAGATGCAGTGATAGGGTAGCTGAGTGAGAGTTGGTACAGACTTGTTTGGCCAGGTAGCTTGTTTCCACACTAGGGATTTTCTGATGATATAATGACTCTATGATCCCAATGATCCTTTGTTGGAACAGAAAATGACTTGGAAAGGGTATTATCTTATGCTGATGACAGGGTGGGGAGAGTGAATAAAGTGCATGGTGATGGGCTCCACAGAGAGAGAGGGGGATAGGCAATCAAAGAGATAGCTGTAGATAAGCCAAGATAGAGATAAATGCCAGGTAGGATGCCAAACAGAAGTGTAAATGTTTGAAAGTGGATTGGCTGTGCTGGGAGCAATCCATATGAGACAGAACCTAGGCATGTGTATGAAATAGGTAATTGTAAATCTTGCCAAACTTGCAAACTCTGCTTGCAGTAAAAGGCAGAATGAAAACTTAAGGGACCAACTGGGTTCAGACTCTGAAATTTCAGGGTTTCACTCTTTTGGAAGAGTCCCCACTGGATTGCCTGACATCTCAGAATGGAGAGGGGCAAGGGAATGTGAAGCAGTCATCCTTCTGTCAACTGTTATCAACTGTTCTTATTTTACTATTACAAACAGAGCTTCTCACAACCTGAAAAACAGAACACATTGTTTCTTGCAAGCACTGTCTGATGGTGGGGTAGGAAGTCAGAATTCTACAATTTTGCTTTGCTTTCCGGAGGAAGAGTATGTTAGCACTGTGGAAGGCCTAACACGAGGAAATGTCCTGAGACATCCTGAATATCTATCACTGAAATTTGCAAGTACAGATGTAGCTGTACACCTTTTACAAGTGTTTGCAGTTATTGAGCATGAGTTAATAACTTAGATGAGGAGTGCATCCAGTGCAGGTGATGCTGTCAGATCTGGAACATGAACCTTTTGAACAGCTGGCTGCAGTGTGCAATGCAGCCTGTCCTGTTCATTAGCACGGTAACGTCACTGTGCAAGTCTGTGTATGCTTGGCAGCCAAACTGCATCATGAATAATTACCCCAACAAGGGCATGTTTGGCAATCTTGATTTTCATATTTATTGAGAAGAGTAATCCCTGAGGTAGAAGTTCTCTACAAGTTTGCCTCAGGAAGATGGTGTTGTAAGACTTCCTCTTGTAAATTGGCGATGAAGACTGTTTTTCTCCACAATATCAAGGGAGATTTACATGGGTCTGTAAAAGCAGGTCCTGAAGTAGGGGATGAATGTGCCATAATGCCCCAAGTATAATCGCTCCAGTCTTTCCTGTACCCTCTTCAATTGATCTTCCTCCTTTGCTTTGGTAGATATAAAAGGCACTATTTGAAGAAGCGCAGGAAATTATCCCTGGGTCCTGGCCAATATTTATTCCTCAACTAACAGAACAACTCAATTCAGCAAAAAAAAATCATTATTTTAGTGTCATGGATGTGAATAGATTGATGATGGTGATGATGTAAATGATGATATTACTGTGACATCAGCAGAGCAGAGATAAATGTGATCGAGACTCAAAGAGGAGCAGTAGAGAAACACTATACTCGAGCGGTATTTATTACAACGTATATCTTAATTTAAAAAGAGAGTTCACAATATTACTGATGAATGGCCTTACTAAGTAAGGAACAAACTACGGATATGAGGGACTCGGAACAGCAGCAGCCCGAGGAGGTCAGTGGAGCCTGGGTGCAAATACCTGATGCACTTGTGAACCAAGACAGTATAGAATCCATGAAAGGAGAACCACCAGGCAAGAGGCTGTTGGAGAACCACCATTCATAGACTTAGTTTCAGCAGATCAAGGCATGGGTATTGCTGAGTTTTCTCAAAGAAAGTATCTCATTGCTGTTTGTGGGATCTTGCACAGTTATCTACATTACAAAAGTAACAATACTCCAAGGGTTCTTAATTGGACAGACTGAGTGACCACTTTACAGAATGTCTATGTTCAGTCTACAGAAATGACCCTGACCTTCTGGTTGCCTGCTACTTAAACGCACCACCCTATTCCTTGGCCAGCACCTCTGTCTTAGGCTTCCTGCAGTGCTCCAGCAAAGTACAATGCAAACTGGAAGAACAAAATATCATGTTTTTGCTTCAGGAGCCTGCAGGCTTCAGAGACCAATATTGAGTTCAATCATTTTAGGGCCACAGCGACTTTTCCCAAGTCTTTACCCCCATACACCAGGCCTTGTCGCAGCCCATGTGATGATTACAACCAATCTCTTGTAAGCCACTAATAGTCCCCATTAGCAGCTATTCATTTTCCCAGGCTGATCTTTACCCATTCCCTTGTCTGCTCTACTGTTTTTCTGTCTCTGGACTCCATATCCACTTCTTGTTTACTCCTTCCCTC
This sequence comes from Stegostoma tigrinum, assembly GCF_030684315.1. Taxonomy (NCBI): domain Eukaryota; kingdom Metazoa; phylum Chordata; class Chondrichthyes; order Orectolobiformes; family Stegostomatidae; genus Stegostoma; species Stegostoma tigrinum. Next base: position 32,444,126 of record NC_081360.1, read on the forward strand.
CACCCTTCACCCCATCTTTGAATTTAGACCAACCTTTTTTCTAGTCATAATCAGTTCCGAAGAAGGGTCACTGGACCCAAAATGTTAAACTTTGCTTTCTTTCTACAGATGGTGCCAGAACAGCCAAGTTTCTCTAGCAATTTCTGTTTTTGTTCATAATTGGTTTTACACATCCTGAGATAATGAAAGGGGCTGCATAAAAATGCAAGTTCTTTCTCCTTCATATTTTATACCAATGAAAGCAAATCCCACTAATTTGGTTGCTGAAGTGAATCAACGTCTTGAACCAAATCTATTGTTTAAAGTAAAGAGTTGCAAATAAAAAATGATTTAAACAATAGGCCTAGTTGGAACAAAAAAATGCACTAATCACAATTCAAACCAGCTTAGTAGTCAAGTTAAGAAAGAGGACACTTTGAAACTAATACTGAAATATACCACTTAGGTTTATAAGCCATATTGCAAAGGCCAAGCAAACTTATTATTTGCCAATTTCATATGGAAGCAACATTTTGAGAGAGGGAGCTTAAATAGAATTGCAAGGTGCAATGTGGGATAAATCTGTACGCATCTTGCTTGGTATTAACATACATACTAAAGGTGGTACTTCATAGATTGTGGCGTCTGAAGATAACTTCTAATACTTTAATTACTATATATTTTTCATCTTAAACCAGGTGTGTACATCTCCACGTCTAATTTTGCAATTTGCATCCTGAGCCAAGGACACTTTGCAGAGAGATTTTTACAAAATGGACCTGAATGAGAAATAACAAAAATACCCACAGTAATGATGTGGGAATAATCTGGGTCTTTCCAGTGTTCTCGAGGGATTATCAAAGAGAAAATTGAAAAGAAAGGACACTGGCAACGCAGATTTTTTAAAAAAATAAGTTGGAAATAACTGGATTCATCCAACACACACAAGAACAGCAACAAGATTGTTTGGAGGAGCAGTTGGGATTTGGAAAAATATTTGGCATGTTACCTATTGTATGGGTTTATAAATAGAGTGTATCTGATAAATTCCTGTTGCTACTGCTCCCCGTTACACTTGTCACAAGAGACTGGCATTTGCTGCCCAGTTCAGCACTATCTGGGGACTTATAACCACTTCAGAATCTAACATTGGAATTGTGCTGTGTTTGTGACGTGGTAATCTCATTCTTCCAAACAGATATCAGAGCTGTAGGGCTCAAGAAGGGAATGTTTTTCAATCCAGATCCATATCTAAAGATGTCCATTCAGCCTGGGAAGAAGAACACTTTTCCTACATTTGCTCATCATGGACAAGAGAAGCGATCAACAATAGTGGCGAACACAACAAACCCTATTTGGCAAGGAGAGGTAAAATGTGCTGCTCTCAATAACAGAGTAGATTGTGCCTAAAGCAAAATGGGTGTTGACAAAGTGCACTGGGAGCGCTAAGTGCAATGAATGTAATGCACATTTTTCTATTTTACAGAAGTACTCTTTTGTAGCCCTTCTCACAGATGTACTGGAAATTGATGTTAAAGACAAGTTTGCTAAGAGTCGTCCCATCATAAAGCGCTTCCTGGGCAAATTAACCATACCGGTACAACGTCTATTGGAGAGACATGCAATAGGGTAATACATCAATGAACTTCACAAAGTACTTCACTGTCAGTTTGATGTTTCTCTCATTATCTCCTCTTTTCAATGGGATGCTTGAAAAATGTAATATATTACATTTGATAGATGGTGTCAGTGCTGTATTGTCACTTGTAAATGCTAAATTTGATATAGGTGTGGGAAGGTTATTGTGCTTCACTGTCAGTCTGCTAGAAAAGGAAGAGAAATATTAGAAAAGAAATCCATAGAGATTAATTGTATTGATTTCCTTCTCCTGCGGCAACAAGCTGTATTTATGTTTTGTTTTATGGGTCTCTTTGTCCTGGTTCCCTTCTCTTTCATATATGTTGTGTCTATGGGTCTGATGACTTGGTTACCCAGTCTGAAGATAACAGGATCTGGAGGAACTGGGATTTTTGGGGCTCCATTGTGTGAAGATTTTAAAAGTTATGGAAATTGTGTAGTGTAAATTTGTTAGATCATTGCCAGGGTCACTAAATTAGTTAGGAAGAGAGACTTGAGAAGTTGATCCCTTATTCATTGGAGCTTCTGCAGATATCAACCTTTCATTTCCAAATCTATTAAATTTGAATTCCAACTCTGAAACTGCTACAGTGGAAATTTCTATTTGTATTCACTGGGTTATCAGTTCAGATATTGAAATTACTAGTTTAATAACATTACTGCTATGCCACCCAAATCCAACTGTCTGCAATGAGTGAGACTGTTTGAGTGAGACGAATGCCGCTGATCTCCCACTACCCCCGATATTTGTGCATTCACATTTGCCCAGAACTTCTGGTGAGGTGAATTTCACAGGTCTTTTCCCCAGGGTTGGGGAATTCAAAACTAGAAGGGCATAAATTTAGGGTGAGAGGAGAAAGATTTAAAAGGGACCTGAGGGGCAACGTCTCTACACAGAGAATGGTCGGTGTGTGGAGTGGGCTTCCAGAGTAAGTGATAGATGCAGGTACAGTTACGACATTTAAGAGACATTTGGACAGGTATCGGAATAGGAAAAGTTCAGAGGGATATGTGCCAAATGCAAGCAGATGGGACTAGTTTAGTTTGGAAAACTTGGTCAGTGTGGACATGTTGGGTTGAAGGATCTGTCCCTGTGCTGTTTGACCGTGTGACTCTGTGACTGCTGGATGGATTTAAATATAGACCCTTACCTCTTTTGGTTGTTGGAGTGAGAAATAGTGGCAGGGATTCACAAGGAGGTACAGCAAGGTGAAGGAGGGGTGAGGCCATGCCCCCTTTCATGTTGCCAGCTTAAATAACTCACTTTAAGTTTCAGCATGCTTGCCATATTATCATGAGCTTTTTTAAAACATTTCTTACCATTCAAAGACTTTTCATATACTGTTGTGCATTTCTGGTCAGTAACAATTCCTAACTTTTGTAAACACTATTTTGATTTTTTTTACCTGTATTAAAATTGAACAGAATTAAATGACCTTTTTTATTAGATAGAAGCAATCAGTTAGGCACTAAGGTTCAGATGAAGGCTATTTGAATTACACTGGCAAAGTCAAAATTTTGCTCTTGTATTTATTTCAGCTTTTATAAGAGTGCTTGTCAAGCCAAAATGGATAATGGGTGGTGACAGGGTTTAGGTGGAATGGGATATATAGGATATATGAGCACTTGCAGAGATTAATTGTTCAGAATTAGCTATAAATAAACTTGCGGCCTACCTGACACGGCCTGCATTGTTGACCACTGTTGATCCAGGTATTGAAGCTGTGATTAACAGAGGAATTGTCTTGGGGCAAATTTCTGGGTAAGTACAAGGCATAGAACCCAAGTCTCGGATGCTATGATCAGTGTTGGGAACATTCCTCGAGGGGCTCAGACAGTGTAACTCTCCCCATCAGATTTTTTAATATCTTCCTACTAAATACTGTGTGGGACATTCTTGGTCTTGATACGTGACCGCAGCGAACAGTTCACCGTCTCCCACTGCTGCTCTCAGAAGATTTGCATCATTTGTTTCCTCGTACAATTTCAGAGGTTTGTGGAGAGAAGAGCTATTCATAAGAGCTACAGCCTAATCGTGGGCATTCTTCTGAATTGCCAGTCTGAGCAGGTGAACTATAATTCATATCCTAAAACTAGAATAAAGAAATGTTGAAATCAAGAGTTGATTTATATGGAGAATTTCATCAAATTAATGGGCATACATTTGTGAGAAATCACAGTTAACAGCATAAGCTCTTACATTGGAACAAGTGCACCCCCCAGTGGCTAATTTGAGTACCACACCTCATTTGGACCTTTAAAGTTATCAGTAGAAGTAAATTCCCTGAACTTGGGCTCCCAATAGGGTGTGTTATTTGTTGGAGTATGGGTTGAAGATGAGGCAACATCACACACATGTTAACTCAAGTAATTTGTAGTTTGTGACTGCCCTTATGCATTTTGCTTTGTTAATTCAATTTGGGATTGACTTGTAGTGAGTAAAGGCAAATGCAGGATGGTCTGACAGGCAGTACATGGATTCAGAAAGTAGCATTTGAAGGACCTTAGCCCTTGCGATTGTCCAACAGATTCAAAGTTCTTGCAGCTTTCCTGGGGGGGGGGGGGGCGGTGGCAGCAGTGTGTGTGTGTGTGTGTGTGTGTGTGTGTGTGTGTGTACTTGCTTGCTCTTGCAGCCTTCACATGGTTTTTGG